>NC_060122.1:421235565-421918565 GCF_021461395.2 Schistocerca americana
CATGTTTTCGGCGTTTTGCTTCATTAGCATTTGTAACATGTCGGCAATGTTTACCGTTTGCAAGGTCTCTGCCCCCGCCGCGTCATTAGACGTGACGTCATGCATTAACATGGGCTCTGATTGAGACTTTGAAATTTTTGTGGTGGAAGGCCTATTGTCAAAATTTTCGTCAACACTCGCGTCAATGTTTGATGAATCGTCACTACCGGTTGCTGTCGTAAAGTCATTTTCTAACATTTGTCTCTCGTCCGAGTCGGATTGCGTCTGAATAGTACGTCTTTGCTGTTCCATTTTTGCGTATTGTTTTCTAGTTATTACCATGCCACACGTGATATATGTTTCAAGAAAATATTTGACACTGATTTTAAAATAAAATACAGTTGAGTATGAATCGGTCGTAGCAACAATGGCTGTCTGTTAATTTAAAAATATAAACTGAATTTGAGATTATTGGTAATGGCTGCTGGCCATGTTACATGATATCGTACAGAAGCCGGCCATATTGTACACTCGTGTATTGGTATTGTTGCATACGTTATTGTTTAAGGAAAAATACTGAGAATGGAATTTATCACTGAAACTGTTATGCGGAAAAGAAACACTACAGAATTTTACTGAAAAGCTAATACACTGAATTATACGTCTGGTCAAGCCTGCTAATGCAAAGATGCTGCGTCTTACCTTATTTTGCTGGAAGCTTCTTTGCGTCTTCCCGCAAAATTTTATAATTGGCAAATATCTTCTGATTTTTTTTATTTCTCATATAGTCAAGGCCAGGACCAGAAGGTTGATTTTTCACATGAAACAAAGAGAACAATGTAACAAATGACAAAATAACAAGTCCTGTCACGGTCGCCAATATAAAATAAATAAAATAAAATAAAATAAAATATAATATTAATTATTTTTATCTGTATGATTGGCTTTCCTATGAGTCGTCAGGTTTTGATTATTCGGTATCAGACGCTTGACAATGGCTTTTTCGTAAAGGCAATGTTACTCGTAGTTGACCGTGAAATAAAACTGAAATAATCGGACTTCGTAATTAAATCGTTTCCAAAGACTGCTGCGGTAGGTGCGGACTCATAAACTAAATCTCAATATTACAATAATTTGCCAGCCATGCCAAAACGTCGTACAGAGGTGACTGTCTACTAAACATAAAAAATTACACAGTTAGTTAAATCATATATATTCAATGAATAAGCCTACAGTTCATAATCCTACTTACTTTTATAAATATAAATTCTTTACAGAATCGAGTGCCTAGTATGGTTGCAACTCGCAGTAATTTTCTATATCATGAAATATGGCGGTGTGCCAGACAATAAACTAAAATACGTGCTTCTCGCACCACTTCAACGAGAGCTCTCTTTTTTTTTTTTAATCAAACATACGAGTAACGTAAATGTACTTTTGTTTTATCAGCGACACAGCGCTGCAGTTGTGTGCCATAGGCTTTATTTATTTGTCACTGATTATTTATTTAATTAATATCTCGCGTTTCCGAGGAAACTCACGCTCGGCATGCAAATGTGCCTTTATAGATCTAGGGATAGTTTTACGGCCCAGTGTAATATGGAACAAACGCATAGAACTGTGGGAGTGGCAGACTTAGATTAATTGGAAGAATCCTTGGGGACCGTATTTAACAAACGAACTGTGATACTCATATCAGTTTGTATTATTTAAAGATGTATACAAGACCCAAAAAACCATTGGGCTCTTCGTTGCCGATTTGTTCAAATAATGGGACAGTCTCGAAGAACTGAGCAGTAAATTGAAAAGTTTTCGTTTGTGAATCACACTCACAAATCAGTAACTGTTTCTCCCATGCACACAATAAGCATGAACTGCAGTAAGAAAGAAGAACAGAGCTGCGGACGCACGCTTTTGAGTTAATCTTCTGGTAACCTTAAATCGTCCATGTTGGTCCGTCTTTTGGAACACATGATTATTAGTTACATAAAAACAGACGTTAGCTGTATAAGTAAGTTACATTTTCTACATGGCGGTTTTCGACGGCTTATATCTTCATCTTCAGAAGGATTAGTCCCTTACATTAGTATATCCTGTCATGGTTGGTTGTTGGTTGTTTTTTGGGGAAGGAGACCAGACAGCGTGGTCATCGGTCTCATCGGATTAGGAAAGGATGGGGAAGGAAGTCGGCCGTGCCCTTTCAGAGGAACCATCCCAGCATTTGCCTGAAGTGATTTAGGGAAATCACGGAAAACCTAAATCAGGATGGCCGGACGCGGGATTGAACCGTCGTCCTCCCGAATGCGAGTCCAGTGTCTAACCACTGCGCCACCTCGCTCGGTATATCCTTTCATGGATGTTGACAGTTGTTTGCCTTAGGCATCACTTCATTTCAAAGATTTACCAGCAAATCCACACTGCATGTCGTTACGTATATATGTATCTGCATCTCAATCACATACAAACACTAAAAGAACTGTGTACAGATCGTACGCCCTATCCTAGACTGGATTGACTTTCCCTGAAATAAATGTCTGACTGAACATAACAGTGGCACAAACTGAGACCGCAATAAGAAATATTCGAAAACACAAGTTGGCGCTATTACGACGCTGAAAGCAGTAACCCCACATTTTGCAACGAAGCTCGATCAGATCACATTATCAGCAGCTTTAACCATTCGCACATATCGACAGCAAAATATTATGTTGGTACACACGTATTTAGAATCACAGAAATACTAATGCTTAATGCTGCTAACAATAATGACGCTGCTGCAACTGTGCAGTGTGGCTTTCCAACAATACCTAAAACGATTTAATGAGACTGCTCAGGTGCATTGCAGCACGGAAAATAGTTTAAGCGAATTATCTGATTATCTCGGACACTGCGGGTAATTTTATCCAAATAATTTTCATAACAAATTAATTGCAATAATTACTACTTGTACTCAGCATGATGGGAATGGGTTGTGAATGTAGGAGTAACAGAAATAACTGATTTGTTAATAAAGGAAGTAAATACGTGGTATGAGTCCAGCATCATTGTGAACTTCACGATCAGTACAGTTCATATCACTTCATGGGCTGTAATTATTTACAATACTTCAAGTAACATGCTGTCCATACTCCCATCATAATACGATCTTATTAATAACAAAGTAATACTAAATTAGAAATATTATGGCTGCATCATCACTCAATAGCCGTAAAATCTCTCACACTAAAATTCAAAAACAAGTTCAGAGGATGCTGTCTTATATCTGTCAACTGGTAATGTATTCACAATACTTCTAATTTTATATTACGTTTCTTCGACTACATCGAGACACATACGCCGAAAGCCACGACTGGTGCACTAGGACAGCACCTTGTACCACTGCTAGTCAATTCCCTATCTCAATTAACAAAGAATGGAGTGAGGAAGAAACGACTCTTTACATGCTTCTGTACAAACCATTCCACGTATCTTGTCTTCGCGGCTCTTGCACGAGACGTGTGATATAGACAGTAGGGTCATTCTATAGTCTGCCACAAAAGCCAGTTTTCCATGAAAGGAATGCCTTATTCGATACAAGGTTTCCCATTTGATTCTGTGGATCATTTCCGTAATAGTCACATGGTAATAGAATCTGTTGTTGTTGTGGTCTTCAGTCCTGAGACTGGTTCGATGCAGCTGTCCATGCTACTCTATCCTGTGCAAGGTTCTTCGTCTCCCAGTACCTACTGCAACCTACATCCTTCTGAATCTGTTTAGTGTATTCATTTCTTGGTCTCCCTCTAAGATTTTTACCATCCACGCTGCCCTCCAATACTAAATTGGTGATCCCTTGATGCCTCAGAACATGTCCTACCAACCGATCCCTTCTTCTAGTCAAGTTGTGCCACAAATTTCTCTTCTCTCCAATTCTATTCAATACCTCCTCATTAGTTATGTGATCTAACCATCTAATCTTCAGCATTCTTCTGTAGCACCACATTTCGAAAGCTTCTATTCTCTTCTTGTGTAAACTATTTATCGTCCACGTTTCACTTCCATACATGGCTACACTCCATACAAATACTATCAGAAACGATTTACTGACACTTAAATCTATACTCGATTTTAAAAAATTTCTCTTTTTCAGAAACGCTTTCCTTTCCATTGCCAAACTACATTTTATATCCTCTCTATCTCGACCATCATGTTATTTTGCTCCCCAAATAGCAAAACTCATTTACTGCTTTAACCGTCTCATTTCCTAATCTAATTCCCTCAGTATCACCCGATTTAATTCGACTACATTCCATTATTTTTGTTTTCTTTATGTTCATACTATATCCTCCTTTCAAGACTCTGTCCATTCCGTTCAGCTGCTCTTCCAAGTCCTTTGCTGTCTCTGACATAATTACAAAGTCATCTGCTAACCACAAAGTTTTTATTTCTTCTCCATTGATCTTAATTCCTACTCCAAATTTTTCTTTGTTTCCTTTACTGCTTGTTCAATATACAGATTGAATAGCACTGGGGAGAGGCTATAACCCTGTCTCACTCCCTTCCCAACCACTGCTTCCCTTTCATGCCCCTCGACTCTTATAACTGCCATTTGGTTTCTGTACAAATTCTAGATAGCCTTTCGCTCCCTGTATTTTACCCCTGCCACCTACAGAATTTGAAAGAGAGTATTCCAGTCTACATTGTCAAAAGCTTTCTCTACAAATGCTAGAAACGTAGGTTTGCCTTTCCTTAATCTATTTTCTGAGATAAGTCGTAGGGTCAGTATTGCCTCACGTGTTCCAACATTTCTACATAATCCAAACTGATCATCCTCGAGGTCGGCTTCTACCAGTTTTTCCCTCCGTCTATAAAGAATTCGTGTTAGTGTTTTGCAGCGGTGGCTTATTAAACTGATAGTTCAGTAGTTTTCACATCTGTTAACGCCTGCTTTCTTTGGGACAGGAATTATAATATTCTTTTTGAAGTCTGAGGGAATTTCACCTGTCTCATATATCTTGCTCACCAGATAGTAGAGTTTTGTTAGACCTGGCTCTCCCGAGGCTGTCAGTAGCTCTAATGGAATGTTGTCTACTCCTGGGGCCTTGTTTCGGATTAGGTCTTTCAGTGCTCTGTCAACTCTTCACGCGGTATCATATCTCCTATTTCATCTTCATCTACATTCTCTTCCATTTCTATAATATTGTCCTCAAGAACATCTCCATTGTATAGACCTTCTATATACTCCTTCCATCTTTCTGCTTTCCCTTCTTTGCTTAGAACTGGGTTTCCATCTGAGCTCTTAATATTCATGCAAGTGGTTCTCTTTTCTCCAAAGGTTTCTTTATTTTTCCCGTAGGCAGTATCTATCTTACCGCTAGTGTTACGTGCCTCTACATCCGTACATTTGTCGTCTAGCCATCCCTGCTTAGCCGTTTTGCGCTTCCTGCCGATCTCATTTTTGAGACGTTTGTATTCCTTTTTGCCTGCTTCAGTTACTGCATTTTTATACTTTCTCCTTTCATCAGTTAAATTCAGTATCTCTTATGTTACCCAAGGATTTCTATTAGCCCTCGCACTTTTACCTACTTGATCCTCTGCTGCCTGCACTATTTCATCTCTCAATGCTACCCATTCTTCTTCTATTGTATTTCTTTCCCCTACTCTTGTCAATCGTTCCCTAATTCTCTCTCTGAAACTCTCTACAACATCTGGTTCTTTCAGTTTATCTAGGTACCTACATCTACATCTACATCTATACTCCGCGAGCCACCTTACGGTGTGTGGCGGAGGGTACTTATTGTACCACTATCTGATCCCCCCTTCCCTGTTCCATTCACGAATTGTGCGTGGGAAGAACGACTGCTTGTAAGTCTCCGTATTTGCTCTAATTTCTCGGATCTTTTCGTTGTGATCATTACGCGAGATATATGTGGGCGGTAGTAATATGTTGCCCATCTCTTCCCGGAATGTGCTCTCTCGTAATTTCGATAATAAACCTCTCCGTATTGCGTAACGCCTTTCTTGAAGTGTCCGCCACTGGAGCTTGTTCAGCATCTCCGTAACGCTCTCGCGCTGACTAAATGTCCCCATGACGAATCGCGCTGTTTTTCGCTGGATCATGTCTATCTCTTCTATTAATCCAACCTGGTAAGGGTCCCATACTGATGAGCAATACTCAAGAATCGGACGAACAAGCGTTTTGTAAGCTACTTCTTTCGTCGATGAGTCACATTTTCTTAGAATTCTTCCTATGAATCTCAACCTGGCGCCTGCTTTTCCCACTATTTGTTTTATGTGATCATTCCACTTCAGATCGCTCCGGATAGTAACTCCTAAGTATTTTACGGTCGTTACCGCTTCCAATGATTTACCACCTATGGTATAATCGTACTGGAATGGATTTCTGCCCCTATGTATGCGCATTATATTACATTTATCTACGTTTAGGGAAAGCTGCCAGCTGTCGCACCATGCATTAATCCTCTGCAGGTCCTCCTGGAGTACGTACGAGTCTTCTGATGTTGCTACTTTCTTGTAGACAACTGTGTCATCTGCAAATAGCCTCACGGAGCTACCGATGTTGTCAACTAAGTCATTTATGTATATTGTAAACAATAAAGGTCCTATCACGCTTCCCTGCGGTACTCCCGAAATTACCTCTACATCTGCAGATTTCCAATTCCTTAAATTCCAACTTTTTGCAGTTTCTTCAGTTTTAATCTACAGTTCATAACCAATAGATTGTGGTCAGAGTCCACACCTGCCCCTGGAAATGTCCTACAATTTAAAACCTGGTTCCTAAATCTTTGTCTTACCATTACATAATCTATCTGCACCTTCCAGTATCTCCAGGCTTCTTCCATGTATACAACCTTCTTTTATCATTCTTGGACCAAGTGTTAGCTGTGAAATGTTCTGTGCAAAATTCTACCAGGCGGCTTCCTCTTTCATTTCTTTCCCCCAATCCATATTCACCTACTACATTTCCTTTTCTCCCTTTTCCTACTATCGAATTCCACTTACCCATGACTATTAAACTTTCCTCTCCCTTCACTATCTCAATAATTTCTTTTATTTCATCATACATTTCATTAACTTACTCGTCATCTGCGGAGCTGGTTGGCATATAAACTTGTACTACTGTGGTAGGCTTGGGATTCGTATCTATCTTGGCCACAATAAGGCGTTCACTACGCTGTTTGTAGTAGCTTACCCACGTTCCTATTTTCGTACCAGTAACATATCTAGAAGTGTGCCTTTGAATTGTTTCCAAGTCTTCCTTTAATCTGACCTGGTAGGAACGCAACGCGCTCAAGGACTACACCTATATAGGTTCTGTGGTGAACGTGTGGGTGTTATTCTGTCATTCTGCACAGCGGATTATTCTGAGACGTACCCTTTACCCTGTAGCTCCTGCAAGTTGCAATTCCTCCCCCCCCCCCCCCCCCACTACTACAGAAATCAGACAGACGCTCCTAACGTTCTAAAGAGAAATGCCTGAAAAACTTTCAGCAATAAATATCTTCTGGAGTCATCCGTTGTATGGAAATAACACAAAAATTCACAAAATTTCTTACGTAACTAGTGGGATACTTGGGTACTGGAGTAGTGCTAGTTAGTGTAAGAAAAACATGAAACTAACGAAAATTATCATTTTTTGTAAAAATTATGAGAAATCACAATGTCACTTTTAGTTATGAACTGAACAAGTTATTTCCGGGTTACCTCTTAAGGATAGGATTCGCTAATGAAATTTCTATACAAATTTTAAGATTGTTATTGACTTGGCAGAATGGCTGAGAGCCATGCCTACTCAACTTGAATAATTATCCTTTAGAATGTTGCTAGGTACGGTCGAGGCTGTCGCATGTAAAATGCACTGAAGTGTACTGTTGTGAAGGAGATATGGGGCTCACAAGAGCTATAGCGCACAATGCTGTAAGCCGCGATGACTGCTGTCTGTGCTGCTCGCTGCTTACAAATAAGATAACTCTCGTTCTATCTGGACTGACCTTCGCCAATCAAACTCTCCCTATGCCTTAATGAAGTCAAGGAGTCCTATTTGCCCCTAGTCTAACTATTGGCGTGGTACACTGGTGAGATAACCAGTCCACCGTGATGCCACTCAAAAATTCGCTCGCAGGCGTTTAACTATAAATCTGTCCGTTCACACCACACAATAAGTGTGGTGGCCAACACACTGAACAACACTCAATCGCAAGGACTCAATACAGAGTCGCACTCCGATTCGCTCTCGACAGAGGTGCTCTCCCAGTGAAGTACTGAGGAGAGACTTGTTCCTCGCTCTTTGAGTACATGTACGAGCGCACATGCTCTTGTTACGTGTTCTCGCTCCAAGAGTGACAACGGAACGGCCCCTCTCCACGGCAGGCATGAAGGGGTATATCTTTCGGTCTCCTCCATTACTCCTTCAGCTCAAGGCGTCAGGAATATCGTCTGCCAATCAGCATTGCTCTTCTAAAATGGGAGAATGACGTTTTGTTTAAGGCGACCAATCTGGAAATCTGTAGCATTGGCGTTTGGTGTTTGCTGTCTCCCTGTGAAAACCTCTGAAACTGCGGGCTGTGTTTGTAAAAAATGCGTAAGCTGGGCGCTCCCACACAATGTAGCAGAATCTGTTTTTAAGCCGAACATGGGGTCATTCTCTCTTTCACTCGGGAAAATGCTGTCTGCTCTACGGGTGGGCGCCGGCCGACATAGATAGGTTGACTCGTCCTCTGACGGGACCGGCCTCCTCGAGTGCGATTTACTTCTCCCAAACTAAAAGCCTTCGTGACCGTCGTGTCTTGAATGTGTGTGTGTGTGTATGCCAGCCTCGAGTATTTCAACCTCAGTGCACGCTTGCGATTTACTTGTTATTTACATATCGTTTACATGAATTCATACAACATTGACCTTATCTTATCGAGTTTGGGTTCGAATGAAGCGTCTTGATGTGGTAATATGATTGTGAGGGCGGAATATGTAAGCAATGAAGGTGAGGAGACCAAGACGTCTTACATACCTCCCTCCTTCTGACAAAATTTTTGTCTGGGGTTTGTCAATGCTAAGGAAAACATGGACAAAGGCAGGCAAAAATTGTTCTTTTAGATTTTCCAATAAATTTTTCTCAGCCATTCTTAACAATTTTTTCTAATGATCTCTTTATAGCTATTGCTTCTATTTTTTAATTCTAAATTTATGTTTTGTTGTTAGGCATATATAGACTTTACAAAGGTTGTTATTCTTTGTCAATGCCAGTACGTGTCTCTGTTTTTCTTTTTGATTTCCAACAATTGTTTTTACAATATTAATTTTTCTAAACTCGTTAGTGTACAGTGTATCATGTTTTAGAGTGGTTATATCTCTTCTTTAGTTAAGCTTCACGTGAATGTTCGCAAAAGCTCTGTTGTGTGACTTTGTTTTATTTATTTTGGCATTATTTTTTTGTGTCATTGTTCTAAGAGTGAAGATGTGTTTTTTCTTTATTCTATCCTCTTTCAACCTATGATTAACCAAAACCTTTTTATATACAAAACTAACTTGGCTTTACAGGGATTTTTGAGATAGTCTACTTATACTAATTAATTTTCTTTACATAATATTTTGAGGTCTCTATCATATTATGGGCTTTACATATATGATAAAATAATTACTTTAACAAAAAAGGAAAAAAATATTTTTAAAAATATATCATTTTCTTAACTCTACATTTGTATCTTATCAGTCTTTTCGTTTTGTGCTGCATCAGTTTCTGTTCTCGACGATCCCCACTGAAATACTGGAAGGCGTCGACTCATTTGTATGGGTGTTACAAATCCTGAGAGAAGCACTCTAGCATGCGATGCCGGGTCTTACTTGTTGACATTGTCATCATGGAGTGGTACTTTTAACTGATGATGATGACTGTGGTTTACTGCATTAACAGTGATGTCTTGGTACTCCTTTGCTGTCACACCTGGGATGGTATGGCAGTTCAATGACTGTAGTTGATTACCGACCATCGTCACCCAATATTGTGGTGTGACATCTTGGTACTTCACACCTGGTTCGGTATGGCAATTTGATGATGTGGTTGGGAGAATACTGTTCATTTTGTTGAATCTATTTCTAGATAATGTTGGTTGGTACTACTTAATATTCCGTTTACCATTCGCTTGTATTTGTTTGACGATTCAAGGTTTATTTTTGGAGAGGTGGTTGTAGTAGTTGCCATGCCTCAGAGTTCATGGAAAGACATTTGTAGCAATTTGCTTTGTAGGATAGGAGAGAAAGGTATCTTGCTGTCTTCTGCCCTTCTTCAGCTTGCATCTTCTGTTCTTCTCTTCTTTCTTGCATTCTTCTGTTCTTCTTGGGCTAGGAATATGTGAATTTTAGTGTAGAAGTGATATAGGATTTGTAGGATCTGATTGCCTTTCCAAATGTTACTTGATGAGTTTGTAGATCCTAGTAATTTTTTGTACCTTCATTGTCGTCTCATCATATTATGATTCTCCCCACGCTCTTCCATTGTGTAGCAGTGTCGTCACATATGAAATGTCCATGCTGTGCGTTGTCCTCCTGAAGTCCAACCTGGTTGCAACCTCCATTTCCAGTGTGGCGTTGGTCTTCATATTGTTGTTATTGTCGTAAGTGCTTTCTCAACATGTCTGTAGCCTCTCCATCGCTATCTCGAAGCATCTGGTGCTAAGGGAGCTGGTGATTGGTGTTGGTGCCGATGTCCCTTTTTCCGTATAGAGAAATTTTTTGAAATGTTTTGTTTTATACAAATTACGAGAGATTTTGACTCTATACGATGCAGTGTTCATAAAAATGAAGAAAATTATTATTTATTTCTCATATGATAATTTAATTAAAGCATATATCTATCATTTTTATAGCCTACCACTTCTTCATTCTTTTAACTGTTGTGTACCATTTATTGTTTGTGTGCATGTTGTAGTCTACTTGATACTACAAGAGACTGTTAGTGTGTATTGTGTCTCTTTTTCTTTTAATTAATGTGTTATTTTGTTGATTCATAATTTAGTTTTTGATTTAGTGGTTAGTACACGATTTGCGATTGCCCCTCTGTCTCTTTCCCTTCCTTCTCTTTTATCATTTCTTTCATTCACATTCTTTTAGGTGGCTCACGTGGTAGATGCCAATACTTTTACCTGCTTTTGGGTTCGTTAGTTCTACGGAATTTTCATGAGCGATCCTGGAAATTACCATTTGCCCTGTATAGATTGCAAAAAATTTTCTGCGTTTATTTTGACTCTTATGTGAGAGGTAATGAGTTTTTACGAATACCTTTTGGCCCAGTGTGAAGCGTTTCTTTGTGCCAGATTTGTCATGAGTGATCTTATGTCTCATTGCTGCTGAGCGAATGTTTTGTAGGACAGAAGCGACGATTTGTCTATATTGCTTCTGGGGAATAACTGGAAATTTAATGATTTCTTTTATTTTTTCTGGTGGATCTATATTCTTTAATAATGTGATTGGTGGATAAGTTGTGGTACTATGTGGTGTGTCATTAATTACTTCTTGGAAATCTTGTAGATATAGGTCCCAAGTACAATGGTTCTCCGTACAAAATAGACTACAAAATGTTCCTAAATCTTTCATGGCACGTTCGCCTGGAATTCCACTTGGTTTGTATTTGGAAATAAAGTTGGATTTGATTTTTAATTTGTCTAATGTGTTTTTCGAATGCACTTATCTGTATTGGGACCCATCATCTGAGATGATTCTTTTCACTCTCCCAACTTGTATAAAGTCCTTTTGAAGTGCTTTACTAATTGTAAATCCAGTGGCTTTCTTTAAGGGCGTAAGTGTAGTGTATTTTGATGCTAGTTCAATTACAACAAATATCTAGGGCCGGCCGCGGTGGCCGTGCGGTTCTGGGCGCTTCAGTCCGGAACCGCAAGACTGCTACGCTCGCAGGTTCGAATCCTGCCTCGGGCATGGATCTGTGTGATGCCCTTAGGTTCTAAGTTCTAGGGGACTGATGACCTCAGATGTTAAGTCCCATAGTGCTCAGAGCCATTTGAAACATTTTTTAAATATCTAGGTGAAGCCTTTCCTTATTCGTGGAATTGGACCATAAACATCGGTTGCAGAAATCTGTCTTAATTTATCAGGGATAATTGGAAACATTGGGGGTCTGGTCTGATATGTCACATGTTTTGACTGTATCAATTTTTTACAACTTTTAAGAACACATAGAATACGTCACTCCATATTTGGGAAGTGTACCGTTTGTTTCGTTTTTAGATAGCATTTCTTGGGTCCAAAATGTGCGCTGTTAAAGTGGCTAAACCAAATTTATTTACTAATAACTTCGTCAGGGATGCATGCTAACCATTTTATAGTATCATCATTACGTTTGAAAATATGATATTATCTTTTACTATGTAATTTTTTCTAATTGCTGTGTTGGTTTTATCGGTAAGTCGGTGTTTAATCTTGAGGAGGGTCTGATCTTTGTTTTGTTTGCTTTTTTAAGGCATTTGTGATAAAATTTTCGAATGGTACGTTTTTTAGATAATGGGTAGTCCGTTCTTCATCTTCAACGTTGATTTTCTGGTCCTCTGCCATTCTCTGTGGTGAACGAGACACTGCATCGGCCAGAATATTTTCAGGTCCTGATATGTATGTGATTGAAAAGTCATACTGCTGCAGTACTTGCATCCATCTTGCCAAACGTCCGTGGGTTAATTTGGAGGAGATTAAAGACTCTAATGCTTTATGGTCCGTGTATACTTCTGTTTTTCTGCCAAACAGAAAATGCCGATATTTTTTAAATGCCCATACTATGGCTAGAGCTTCTAATTCTGTTATAGAATAATTCTTTTCTGCTTCCGATAGTACTCTACTTGCAAAGGCTATTGTTCTTTGTATTTTCTTACTGTTTTCCTCAATTTGTTGAAATAGTACCGCCCCTAGCTCGGTCTTTGCACTATCAGTTACTAGACAGAACTCCTGACTTAAATCTGGGTGTGATAAAATTGGAGCATTATTCAATGCCTCCTTATGAAATTCTTCATCTGCTTGTTTATCCCATATCCGGGGGGTGTTTTTCCTGTCAGTGCACACAGTCTAGGTGCTGCAAGTGTGTCTATCCATATAAATTTTTTGTAAAAATTTATCAATTTTTTGTAAAAATTTATCAACCCCTTAGACTTTTCTTGTTGTAGGGAGTAGGAATATTACGAACAGCATCTATCTTTTTCTCGTCTAGCGTTATACCTTTTGCAGATATGTTGTGTGCTAAAAATTTAATTTCTGATTTTCCAAAATGCGATTTAGTAATGTTGACGGTGACCCCATGTTTTTTCATAATTTGTAGGAAATTATCCAGTATATAATTATGTTCTGCCCAAGTTGCCTCCGCCACAAGAACGTCGTCCACATAGAAAGTAATTTTCTGAAGTCTGTCAAGATTCAGCACAGAATTCAGACGGCGAATAAAGGCAGCTGACGAAATTTTGAGGCCAAACTGTAAACGTTTTAATTGGTATCAACGACCAAAGTCTATAAAGGCTGTGTATTTTCGGCATGAAGGCTCCAATTCTATTTGCCAAAAACTTGAACGCAAATCGATGGATGAAAAAATCTGTACTCCATGAAACTTCTGAATCAACACTTCCAATTTCTCTGCTCTATCTGTTTCCGAAATTATAATTGTATTTATTTGTCTTGAATAGAGTACCAAACGTATGCTCCCATCCTTCTTACTTACAACGTGTAACGGTGAATTATATGGTGACTTGGTGAGTTCAATTATGTCATCATCCAACTATTTCTGATTTCAAGAAATACTTGCTCTCGATAACTATATGGTATGGAATAAGGTGGAACACAACATGGTATATGATCTTTGACCTCAAATTTTTATTGAAAATCTTTAATGCTACCTGTCTTTGGTGCAAATACCTCCGCATGTGATCTCAATGTGCCATCTAAATTTTTTTTTATCCTGGAGCAAAATATCATCTATTTCCTCTATCTTCTTACTAATCTCTTAATGAATTTCTTCTATTATTTATGGTGGGAGTGGGTCAAGGTTTTCCTCAAACTTATACCTAGGGTGTCTCTCCTCCTCTATTTCATTCCCTTCTTGACTTAAATGCAATTGCTTTTCTTTTCCCAGATCTTTTTCATCGTTCAAAGTTCGAATAAAATATAGTATTGCATCATCTATTTTTACGAAGCCTTGTGGTATGCAAATGTGAACCTTGCCCTGATTAATGAAATCTACACCGATTATCACATCAGCCGTAAGTTTTGGTACGATTATAAAATTGTTTTCAAACTCGTAACCTTGGAAATTGAATGAACGACGCGTTTCGTATTTCACCTGTGTTGCATTTTTTCCTAAGGCTCCAAAACCTCTTATCCTTTTTGTCCTTAAAACTGGTAATTCTTTCTCTCTATTGCACCTTTCAAATAGGCTTTCTGATATAGCCGTCACTTGACTCCCACTATCTATGATTGCTTGTGTCGTTATTTCACCAATGTTTATCTTTAATATGGGTTGTGTAATTGAGGATGTTACGATTTCCTTTTCTTGCATCAAATCCTCTGCTATAGATTCATAGCTTAACCTGTGGATAATTGTACCTTCCCTTCGTGTTGGTGTTTGCTCTGGTGTTAACTCCGTGAGCAAAACCGTTTGCGACCTATCTACCACTTTTCGTCTGTTTTCGAGCTCCTGTCTCTCCTTTTCCTTCATTTCCAAACATTCCCGAATGTACTCTCTCTCTAGCTTCTCATAGTCACCCATGATGTATTCATTATACGTCTTTTGTGTTCGTGGCGTCTGTGGTTTGTTTTTATCTAGGATATTCTGCTGTGTTTTATTGCGTTCATTTACTTGCTTCTCGTCAAATATATTACTAAGTCCGGTTAACAATTCTTCATCGCTTAACTCTTTAATACATGGAAGTGGTGGCAGTTCATCCTCGCTTTCAGGATTTTCGATGCTATGCTGTTTTCCCAGGCTATGTAGCGTAATTCGAGTGTATCTGATGCTGACTCTTTATCGTAAATTTTCTTAAGTTCCTGTTTGCCTGAATTTTGGCTATTTTCAGTTTTTTCTAATTTTGATCTAGCTACTTCCAAAACATGAATGTCCTTTTTCGATTGTTTTAATGAATGGACGTCAGTTTGCCTAACCTCTTACGGATTTTCCCGTCGAACTTTACGTTTTTCAGGATTTCGTGGCCTAATTTCTACTTCTGGTTTCCCTTTGCTGTGTTGTTCTTGTCTCTGTGGACCATAATTTCCTCGGTAATTATTCACGCCCTGGTCTCGCCAGTTGCTGTTTCTAAAATCGTGACCTCTTTCAAAGTACCCTTGACCGCTGACATTGTGATTCCTAAACCCATATCCGCCACTGTATGAGTGTCCATTACCGTTCATATTTCGGTACCATTTACTCTGGTTATCGTTTCTATGCTAATTGTCTCCATTGTGCCACTGTCCTTGTCTGTTAAATTGCCTGAAATTTTTGGTGTCAGGATTACGATTATTATTATTGGAATAACCTTTCATAGCCCTCTCCTTTTGCTGTTCCCTTTCCTTTCTTTTTTCTTTCACTTCGTCGTCTTTAAACATAAATAGAAGTTCCCTTAAAACCACTTTGAATTCTTCGGTATTTTCATTTTTTCCTACTGTCACCTGTTGATACTTTACCGGTAATTTCATTCTACATAGACCTATCAGCTCTCCGTTACTGTATGGTTTGTCTAGGCATTGATTCTTTTTCCCCATTGTGTCAAAGAATTTTACCACGCTTTTCTCTCCTGAGTTTTCATATGGTGTCATCTGAAGTAACTCGTATTTAATTTTGTTTTGCGCCTCCTTAGACCAATATCTTTCAAAAAATGCTGTTCTGAACTGTAGGTAAGACGCACAGGTAGCCGCAATCTTTTGCATCACTTCTGCTACTGTCCCTGACATGTGCGCACAAATGAAGCCAAGTTTGTGAGCTACGAGCCAGTGGTTTGGTAAGCCTACTTGAATCTGGTCGATGACTGTGCGTGCATGCAAGCTATCGCCTTCTTCCTTGAAATGTTGAAATTTTCTAACTGTAAGGAGGTGGTCTATATCATATATACTCATAAATCCGGTTTGTGGCTGATTCATGGACTCAAATAATCTGCCACTGCTTGTGTCGTCGTGTTTATTCTCTGGTAATCTACTGCCTGTCTGCCTATTCTCAATTTTCTGACTCATATCCGCGTCACATCGTATCATTGGTGAACAAAAGTGTTGTTCGTGTGTTTCTACTCTCGTCGTTCGCGGTATAGTACCTGTGCTGCTATTATGTTGTGTCATTGGATTTACTGGTTCAGTTGCCTGTCTTTCGATTGGTATCGGCTGAATGTATGTGTTCCGTTTTTCTAGATACTGTGCCTGATCCTGTGGCATGTCATGTATTACTTTAACCACGGTTTTCTGTTTCGATTTCTGCGTGAGTCTATCGTCTAGCCTTGGTTCTACTTGAACTTTATTAGACGGCGCGTGTTCGTGTACTGAATTAATCCTTGACGTGTCAGTTGTTTCGCTACAGGTGTAATCGGTCTCGATCTTTTCTTCGATAGTTTGTATCAACTCTGTTCGAAGCTTTTCAAACTGATCTATGTTTTTAAGTTCTATTTTATTGATCCGCTGGTCATATTTTTTCAGTGCAACCTTTGCGACCTTGCTTTGAACTGCTTGTTCTTCCGAAATTTGTATTGCTGTCCGAGTGGCTTTTTCGTAAAACGATCCACCTTTTTGTCAACGTTTACGATATCCAACTGGACCTTGTCCACGTCAGTGCGTAACTGCTGCTACCTTGTGTTAGTACCTGAATTCTTTCTCTAGATTCTTTCGCGTATTTGTTTATCTGAGTGATCTATCAATTCTGGCGATCCCTTCTTCCATCTGGATTTTAACCTGTTGGATCTGTGTCTTAATAGCCTGATTATCCTGTTTCAATTCCTGATACTGTTTTGTCATCTGTGTACTCTGTTTCGTTATCTGTGTGTTAATATCCTGATTCTGTTTCGTCAGACTAGCGTTCATTTTTTGTAACATCTCCATGATCGCGTCCTGTCCTGTAACACTACCTTCTGCTGAACTATGTATTCTCGATCTATTGTTTTCTACTAGGTCAGTTACGTCGTTTACTGGGCTGTGCTGTGGCGTTTCTAAGTTTGATAACTGCAATAGCCCGTGCTGTCTGTGTTGAGGACTCGTTGCGTTTGTCATTGAACAATTACGTGGCGCACACAACTCCACATACTGCCCTGTCTGTTGTGTATGTCTTGTGTTTGCAGGTACAGTTGCGTCTGTTACGGAAACTTTTCGTTGCGCTCGTAGCTCCGCAAAATTCTGTGTCTGTTGTTGGGGCATATTTAGAATGTGTACGATAGGTTCGACGTATTCTAAATGTTCCCCCTCTTCCTCACTGTCTACTTCTCTTTGAACGTTAGCTAACTGCCGGTTCATTGACTGTATTGACGCGTATTCTGTCCCTGAGTATGCGGCAAACAAACGCGTTTCCTGTGCTCGTTTCCTATTTCCTACGTGGGGTGTCTATTTCTGGCTCAGAATGTGCCCTACCTGGAATTTCATATTCTGGAAATTCAAAGTTCTCGTCCCTTCGATTCCCATCTGTCTGATCTGTCTCAATTTTATCCCAGTCTAACTGAGCCTATTGATTCTGCAGCTCCCCGACTGTCCTATTCTCTGATTGACCGTCTGTCCTATTCTCAGGCTCACCTTCTGTCCTATTCTCAACAAGCTCTTTTACTTGCTGTCTATCTGGTTGATTCTCCCCCATCTTGTCTACTTGCTGTCTCTCACGTAACCTTTTGGCTTGTGCTCTCGTTAACATGGAAATTCTTTCAGCACACCACAACCCTATCTAAAAAAATTGTACGAGAACTTGGTTGAACCAACAACAACAACAACGTCGTGAATTCTCGCCTAATGCTCTGTCTGCTCTGCTACAGTGTCCAATCTCCACCTGTGCGCTTACAAAGAGAGAAAAATGTTATTTCTTAATTCAAACTTATATGTTGCTGCGTCAATCTGCGTCTGTGCCTATCACCTGAAAATCGTACGCCCTAACAGCTACACAAAAATCGTAAAAAAATGCAAAATTTTCCAACACAATAACACACGCCCTTTCCCCTACAATTCTGCTTTCTTCACTACCTGTATCTATTCTGATCCCAATTTTGCAAATAGATATTTAATACAAAAAAGAAAGTTGTTCAAAGTGCTACTGCTGCGACCTGCCGTACCTAACTATCCTGACACTTTCCTATCCTGGTAGCTTACCTATTTTACCTATCCTGGCAGGGTTGCTATTTTTTGTGAGCGACATGTATGTGCTATTCTGTAATTCTGAGCAACGGATTAATCTGATATGTACCCTTTAACCTGTGGCTCCTGCAAGATGCAATTTCCACCCCCACACTACTACAGAAGTCAGACAGACGCTCCTAACGTTCTAAAGAGAAATGCCTGAAAAACTTTCAGCAATATATATCATCTGAAGTCGTCCGCTGTAAGGAAATCACACAAAAATTCACAAAATTTCTTACGTAACTAGTGGGATACTTGGGTACTGGAGTAGTGCTGGTTACTGTAAGAAAAACATGAAACTAACGAAAATTATTATTTCTTGTAAAAATTCTGAGAAATCACAATGGCACTTTTAGTTATGAACTGAACAAGTTATTTCTGGGTTGTTTTCAGAAATTGAAGTTACCTCTTAAGGATAGGATTCGCTAATGAAATTTCTATACAAAGTTTAAGATTGTTATTGACTTGGCAGAATGGCTGAGAGCCACGCCTACTCAACTTGAATAATTATCCTTTAGAATGTTGCTAGGTACAGTCAAGGCTGTTGCATGTAAGATGCACTGAAGTGTACTGTTGTGTAGGAGATATGGGGCTCACAAGAGCTGTAGCGCACAATGCCGTAAGCAGCGATGACTGCTGTCTGTGCCGCTCGCTGCTGACAAATAAGATAACTCTCGTTCTATCTGGATTGACTTTCGCCAATCAAACTCTCCCTACACCTTAATGAAGTCAAGGAGTCCAATTTGCCCCTAGTCTAACTATTGGCGTGGTACACCGGTCAGATAGCCAGTCCACCGTGATGCCACTCAAACATTCGCCCACAGGCATTTAACTATAACTCTGTCCGTTCATACCGCACAATAAGTGTGGTGGTCAACACAGTGAACAGCGCTTAATCACAAGGACTCAATATAGAGTCGCACTCCGATTCACTCTCGACAGAGGTGCTCTCCCAGTGAAGTACTGAGGAGGGACTTGTTCCTCGCTCTTTGAGTTCACATACAAGTGCACACGTTCTCGTTACATGTTCTTGCTCCAAGAGCGACAATGGAAAGGCCCCTCTCCATGGCTGACATGAAGGGGTATATCTTTCGGTCTCTTCCATTACTCTGTCAGCTCAAGGAGTTAGGAATATCGTCTGCCAATCAGCATTGCTCTTCTAAAACGGGAGAATGGCGTTTTGTTTAAGGCGACCAATCCGAAAATCTGTAGCATCGGTGATTGGCGTTTGCTGTCTCCCTGTGAAAACCACTGACACTGCGTGTAATGTTTGTAAAGAATGCGTAGGCTGGGCGCTCCCACACAATGTAGCGGAATTTGCTTCTAAGGTGAACATGGGGTCGTTCTCCCTTTCACTCGGGCAAATGCTGCCTGCTCTACGGGTGGTCTCCGGCCCGACGTAGATTGGTTGACTCATCCTCTGAAGGGACTGGCCTCCTTGCGTGTGGTTTGTCTTGAACTAAAAGCTTTTGTGACTGTCGTGTCTTGAATGTGTGTGTGTACACCAGCCTTGAGTATTTCAACCTCAGTGCCCACTTGCGATTTACTTGTTATTTGCATACTGTTTATATGAATTCATACAACACAGACTTTACCTTATCGAGTTTGGGTTCGAATGAAACGTCCTCATGTGGGAATATAATTGTGAGGACGGAATATGTAAGCAATGAAGGTCAGTAGACCACGACATCTTACAAGGTGGCATGAGTATTTTGTACATTGACACTCTATGATACCACTATCAAAATTTGGCTGCTTCTGCATAGGGTGCTCCAGCAGGAATTCTTAGTATTGAGGGATGTAACAGGCTATTAAATATGGGCTCTGAAACACGCAGCTCAAGAGCTATGAGAACTTCTTCATCTTCGGAATCCAAAAACAAATCACATCTACTTCAAGCTCTTTGCTTCCTATAATTTGTGAGTAGGAAATATAGACCAAAAGAAGAAAAAAGTTCAGTAAATATGGGCTCTAAAGTGCATACCTTAAGGGCTAGAAGCAATTGTTCATTTTGGCTACTGTTTACCAGATAATATTTTTTGTTTTGGTCCACATTACCTCCTCCAAAAATATGGGAAGCAGAAGTTTCCATAGAAGAGATTTCTTCCACAATATCGAAGATGAAGCGCTCATAGGGCTTAAGATATGCATGATAGACCCCATGTATGCGAGATCTTTTTGCATCACATGATCGCTCCAGTCATGTCCCTGAATATGGACCATTCCTCCGTGGACACCCAGTATCTATGTTATCCTTATCTTATTTTGTATAATTTACGATCCAAAAATGGCTGACACGTTATGATGTCGCTATCAGATCTGCCTTAGAGGAGTCTGACACAACTGGATTATAGTAGACTATAAATAATGGTGGAGAATTAAAAAAAATGAAGTAGGAACTTTTCTACAACCATGTATGTACATAGACTGCAGGGTCACGCACAAAACATCACTAAATTACTCTAAAATCCTATCTGTAAACAATTTCCCAATCTTGAATTGCTACCAGCCACCACTGGGATAGGACAGGAACAGTAGTGAAGTGCTTATTTAAATCAAGCAAAAATGTGGAAGGGTATCTTTCATGTTTCTTGCAGTGTACATCTGAGTGTTCCCTTCTGTGCTTCAGCTGCTCAGCCTCAAGCGTCACTCCACCACCACTGCCACTGCAGTGATTCTCCCACCACAAGCCCAGTTACGTACTGGGCAGTGAATGCAAGTGATGGTGCGCATGTCCACTTAGGAACGAATAGGCCTATCTCTCATTCAGTATGAGGCTGGGCCAAGCAGGCCAGATCCACACTTGTAAAAAAATATTAAGTGCATGGCTCCACCCACCACCACCACCAACAGGACAGATTAGCTGCTACCAGACTCTCGAACCTCCACCGTAAAGTTTCGTCTAAAAATAAACTCTGAGAACTAAGTACAAAGTTTAATAAAGAACCACCTCGAACTATAGACTTACCCTTAGCAGTGTGCTTTCGTGAGTTTTCTACACTCTTGGCGATGTGCGATCTACATTGGGCGTATATTATGTGAACAAAAGCATTAGGGCACCTACTAGTTACCATTAATATGATATACCAGTCAAAAGGCATATAGTATTTAAAAAGAAAGCCGTGAATGCCAAGAGAGAAACATGCTTGAGGGATTTGTGATGCATTTCAGGAATCTAGTCCAAAGTACTCTGGAGTAATATTCTCGATCATTCTCGCAGAATTCGTTCATGATGCGACAGTACTATTCCATTTGACTTTGCTTTGTGTGTTTTGTGTTCTGAATAAGATCTCTACATGCCAAAAATGTGAATAACGTGATTATCCTCTACAACAGCATTTACATCCAGCGAAAAGGTGAGGTAAAGACCGCGTTTCATTGCCACCGCACTTTGAAGAGGCAGGAAGCTCATAATAAAAGCGACTGCTTGCACCATGATTGTTTACCCTCTCCTCTTCTCGTCTATTACATCCTCCAGTCATTTGTGTATTCTATAAGAACTTAACTGTTGCATGGTACTACTTTTCGCTATATTTTTCTCTTAAACATTTCATTAAGACTACAGTCTTCATAATATACAGCATGTACAACTCTTGTCTTCCTGTTACATCACAATTGGGCAACAATTGAACGGTGTCCTAATCCATCATAATTTTTCTATAGTGGCAAATTCATTCCACAGCTATGAAATACCAGGTTCTTATGACTTCTGCATAACAATGACTACGAAGAACCGTTATATATTACAAAAGTTTATTTGCAGTCAATAATAGCTCACGTACGAAAACCAAGATCGGGGTCCTCTGAACGAGCGATAGGCTTTCCTCCTACGTTCCTAAATGCTGACACTATCGTAGTGATCGGAAATTTATAATCACACTAGTCTATTACAATAAGCAACGTACATGTTTTTTTGTAGGAATTTGTATTCCATGAAAGAGTAACGACAGCTTTCTGAGACATACTAATGCCTATATCAAAAGTCAGGTGTGCAGCAGTTCCATATCACTTTACTGTGTGTGGTGTAATTTCTCGTTGTGGTCAGTTTGCGAGACGTATGTGGGACGGAGTAATATATTGCCAGGAACTGGCTCTCTTGCATTTGAAGCAGTAAAACTTCTCTGTGATGTATAACAACTCCCTTGTAGCATGTACCACTGACTATACGATCTCGTGCATGTCGCTCTTCATTGGATGTTCTATAAACCCAACCTGATAAAGGTTCCAGACTGATGAGTAATACTCAAAAGTTGATAGTACAAGTGTTATGTAAGCCACTTCTTCTTTCGTGAATGAATTACATTCCTCTATGTATTCATTCTACTTTAGGTAGGCCTGGACATTTTTTTCTAGTTATGACGTGGTTGTTACTGTTTCCACTAATTGCGTAATCGAAGGTATTGGACCTTTTCACCTATATATGTGCAATAGTTACGTTTACATGCGTCTATGTTACAGTACCAATCATTCATCCTCTGCAATTCACTACAACCTTCTTGCATCGCTGTTTTCTAATACACAACCGCTTAATCCGTAACCAGACTCAAGGAATTCCCGACATTTAGGCCCTCCAGTTCACCACATTTAAATACGATGTAACCGTCCTTTTCAAGTGAATCAAAATGTGAATTAATGCTTAACAAAATAACTTTTTCGTGTATCCTTTAAGATGGTAAATGTCCACGTTTTCATTGGTTTCTTTGAATACTCCAGTGTATGCCCACATTCCGCTAGTATGTTCAGTGTATGCTGATATCTTGTATTCCCGACCTGTACCTATGTTTGAACATCCGTTGTATTTAAAGTAATATGTAACCCTTGCCGTCACCTCTGCAATACCCTGCTCTTCGTCCATCAGCAGTTTGTATTCTTATTTTATGTCAGTTGTTTTCACCAATAGTTCTATTTTTAGTTGTTTTGTTTCATTCTCTTTACCATTTTCAATTTGTGCACACATAGCATGCTAACTGGGCTTAAGGGAGCACTTTATTTAATAATGAACAGTTTAAGTGCATTTAACAATTAATTCTTTTTCATAAGACCTGTGGAATAACATCTTAATTCGGTAATCGGTATGGTTAACGGTATTTTGGATAACAATGTCCTAAAGCAATCTGTTTGTGACGTTTCTATGGTTGTGGTCCGCAATCAGAAAAATGTAATTACACATATGAATTGTGACAATCTTCCTGGATCTGTTTTGTACTTAGAATGTACTCCGCAACTCCAAAACATATAGTTGACAGGATAGTGGCATATATTTATTAAAGTGTCAGCGAGATGTCCCTCCTGAACCAACGTTATGTCTCACTCAGATAACTGCCATCACTATTACCTAAGCTTGGTTAATATGTGATGTTGGGAATAGAGACACCCTGTTCAAGGATAAACTAGATGATTCACGCCAAAAAAACTTTCTTCTTCCCTGCACCTTCTGTATTTAAGATGTTAGTAGCTGTCTATTCCAGCTTCCCAAATTGATCCACTTTATACAGCGTCGTCCTATGAACGGATGTTAAGGGTGCTGGTATGCCGTGTGGGATTCATGTTCCAGGCTATGTAACACACATTTAAAATTACTTTTCCAGAGTAATTACAAGGAGCGAAGTAAACGATGTCCCATTTTATTATTTACAGAGTATTGGTGCCCAGCCACTGACATCTTTGCTTATAAAGAACTCGGATATCGAGAACTTTTTTTTAGTGATGTATTTACCACTGCCACATACTCTCCATACAACATTCCCCAAAAGTTCTTCAATCATGATTTTACTGCCAACAGAGCAGGCTGCCACAATTTTGCTGCAACATGCGGATGAATGCAATTGTCTTTGCTTATCTGTAACCGAGAGTACAATCGGTAATACTAAAAGAATCTGTTCTACGTACCATCCTGACACAATGACCAAGATTTTTTAAAAGCATAATTATGACACCTTAATAGTGGCTATCAAGTTCTGTCCTATAATTTTACAGAATGTAGAGGAAGCTTTTCTTAGCATTGCATGTTTATTAATGTATAGATATGCAACTGGCATGGAGTACACTGTAAAAAAATAGTATTTATTAATATAAGCACTGTAGAATTATAAATAGCAGCTTAGTACAACACACTTTAGTCAAGAAGAGGTATAACAGGACTTTTAATAAGACATGTAACATACATATCTCCTCTGTATGCATAGTATTACTCAAAACCCCAAAACACATATTTAGGGACGGAATTTAGAGACTACATTTATTGAAGTATCAGTTGCGGTGTCTTTTTAATGTGAGTTGTCAAATGCCAGCCAACTGCTAATATCAGAAGTTACCCAAACACAGGACTTTTAATAAGATATGTAACATACATATCTCCTCTGTATGCATAGTATTACTCAATACCCCAAAACACATATTTAGGGACGGAATTTAGAGACTACATTTATTGAAGTATCAGTCGCGGTGTCTTTTTAATGTGAGTTGTCAAATGCCAGCCAACTGCTAATATCAGAAGTTACCCAAACACAGGACTTTTAATAAGAAATGTAACATACATATCTCCTCTGTATGCATGGTATTACTCAATACCCCAAAACACATATTTAGGGACGGAATTTAGAGACTACATTTATTGAAGTATCAGTCACGGTGTCTTTTTAATGTGAGTTGTCAAATGCCAGCCAACTGCTAATATCAGAAGTTACCCAAACACAGGACTTTTAATAAGACATGTAACATACATATCTCCTCTGTATGCATAGTATTACTCAGTACTCCAAAACACATACTTAGGGAGGGAATTTAGTGACTACATTTATCGAAGTATCAGTCGCTGTGTCTTATTTAATGTTAGATGCCAAATGCCAGCCAACTGCTAATATCAGAAGTTACCCAAACATGGCGGTCACAGTGATGTAAGGATGACACTGATATATGTTTTAGCGTACCTCAACGATTTTTTTGACAAAATAGTGTGGACAGTTTAGATGTGGAAATAACACTGACCCCTCTGGCACAAAGGTCAAATGAATTTTCGTTGACAACCAGAAAACTATAATCATACTTATGTTTTACAGTAAGAAATATACTGTGTCTAGTTATAAATCATGGCTTCATACCATGGTCTTTAGTCAGGAAGATACATCACAGTATTTTATAAGATAGTTAACAAATCACTAACTTCTATGAATGTCTCTTATGTCCAAAGAGACATGTAAACTAATGTGTATCGCCCATATACATACAGGTACTCGCTACCAACAATTGTGGAAATAAGTAAACCATGTGTATATTCTGCAACTGCAGGACAGTTAAGTTGCAACAGTAATTGGTCATATGTGTTTTACACTTGAAATCTGTAACAGAGACTGGTTTAAATCTGTTTGACACATTGGTTCACCTACTTAAGACCTGCAGAATAACATTGCAGGAACCAATGCTGAATCTGTAATATCTATGTTTTACGGTAAAGTGGCGAACAGTGTTCTGGATTGCAAAAATATGTTTCTCATGCTGAATGGTCGTGAAGGACGCTCATTGAACGATTTTAACGTGAAATAAGACTATAGCTGCAAACCCCTGTCACTTTCAAAACAACACAAAGGGAGCTACATTACCAGAGAATTACAGGGCGAGCTAGGATTCCATAGACTCATCAGTGATGCAAATGGCTGTAACAGGTAAACGTTAGGGTAAAGTCATAACAAATGGACTATGGAGCAATGGAAGAATGACATTTTCTCGGATGAGTCTTGTTTCACAGTCTTTCCAACTTCTGGTGGAGTTTACATCCCAAGGGTGAAACGTGGTGGGGGTTTGGTGATGATTTGAGCAGCCATAGCGTGGTATTCCATGGGCAACATCGCTATTGTGCAGGGTCGTACAAATGCCAATATGTATGCCACATTTTGGCTAAGCAGGTCCATCCCGTGGTACAATCTTTGGTCCCAAATGGTGACTCTGTTCTCCAAGACGACAAGGACTCTGTTTACACAGTTCACACTATCCAGGACTGGTTTTGCGAGGATGAGCTAACCACCACAATCACCAGCGCTCGTTGTTACTGAGCCTCCATGGTCTGCTTTGGAGATAAGGGTACGTGATCGCTATCCATGTCTGTCACCTTTACTAGAACTTATCACTATTTTGCAGAAATAATGGTAATAAGATCCCCTTTAAAACCGTGAAAAACCTGTATGCATCCATTCCAAAACGACTGGAAGTGTCTTGAATGCCAACGGTTTTCTTAGGCGTGGTAATGTGTTGTATTTTTGCTGTCTCCATATTTCTGTCCACCCACTGTAGATACGTGTTGTCGTCCCTTATTTATATCTATCGCTCAGAGATTTTTCGGCAAATTTTGATTACTTCCGCTGGTAATCCTTACTCCTAAGTGTATCTGCAAAAAATGGTGTAATATTAACAAAGAATTCCGTCATGTGGTTGAAGGTAACGTATTACAACTTCTCTGTAATGCAGTCTAACTTTCCCCATGCAATACATCCCACTGCAGACTCTGTTCATTACTAGGTTAGTGGTGTGAACAAGTTGCGTGTAGAGTCCTATTCACAAATCGCAAAGTACTTGCGAACACATGTTATATAACTGTGTATTAAAGACACAGATGACCTAGCAGCAGTACTCGATGAGAAAAAAAATGGTGTTTTTTTAATCCTATAGACGACTGTCCACATCGACAAACGATTCTATTCTCTGTCTATTTTATGTTTTAGCACTAAAATTATGGTTCCTGAATGTTTAACAGTTTTTTGGAGGAAATGATGTTATCACAGCAATCTTATTAAGTATTGACCTATCTAACTATTAACTATTAACTGTCTCTATATACAATGTTGATGTATAGTGCCTTACATTAAGGAAAACAGCAACATCCTTTGGGCATATATAACTACACCGCATTTCTTGCTAACCCCTCCATAGAATCTGTGGCTGTGTATCTCTGATGCAATGTAGACTATTCAAAATATCCGAAACATTTACATATCTTTGATGTCTCCCACGTCCAAAGTATCTTGTAAACTAATGTGCATTTAGTATACGTTATTGAACCCATCATTTTTCGGAAAGTTCGTCAAGGGCTTAGTATTTACAGTACACCCAGATATCCCATATCCCCATTTACATCTGGATTTTGTTTCCATATTCTGTGTATAATTGTACATGCAAAGATTAATAACGATCTTTAACAGGAACAAATATATTCTTATTCGCCACCCTTCTAGGTGTGGGTTGGTTTCTGTGGCATCCGACAGTGATTCTGGTTCCCCCACACAGCAAGAGTATGTACAAAGTGTTTGCATTAGCATTTAATTTTCTTCCTCGACATGTCTACCCAGAAAATAACTTCCATAAACACGTCATGCTACCTGCCAAAGCGAGCCCATATATACACTAAAAACATGGTTTGAGGTGGAGGTGGGGTAGGTTACAATGTTAGTTAACGCGTCATAGGTGAGTGTGCTGACATTAACTATTTTAAATGCAGCTATCAGCGTACTGATTCTTACAATATCCCACTTAAGGGCTACCAAACAAAGGTGACACTAATTGTCAGTTTCTTGTATGTTAATAACACTGAATACCTACCATCTATAGCTGCCAAAGCTTCTTATATACTCTAAAGATACAACATATGTGAAACAAATGGAAATAATGTTCGAGTAATTGACTTTATCGAATTGTAAACACCTAGCTTAGCTGCACTATTTTGTGTATGTGTTGGTTACTTGCAAGTAAGGAAGGATGATTTCTTCGCATATTTCGAACTGCAAGGATATTGGAAAGACGTTCTGCACCAAATGATCAATTACTGAAGACTTCACAGCTTTTCATTAGCTGAGTAAAGACATCTCTACTGAGAGGAGCTGTAAGCCAATAGTAAGCCAGTGCAGCCGAAGGTGTCAACAGGGTGCACGTTTGAACGACTAGTGTGTTCCTGTCTGTGTTTCCGATTGGTCTTCCTCGTGTGGCTTTGGTTGCTGTTTTCACGTTTTTACTGTGGATGACTGGTGTACGAACAGCGTTTGAAGTTGCCTTCTAGTGGTGATTCTCATGCGTTACAGAAGTATGGTCAGATTGTGGCAAGCATTTTGGTACATTGACGTAATATTTGCTTCCAGCGTCTTCAGATCTGTAATATGCTTTCAGTTGTGCCCAAATTTAACGGTGTTCAGTGACGTATCCAGGTTTAGATGTGCATGGTATAGAATCGGCTTCTCTTCAGACCATCTGAATAGTAAGTGAGCTCTCTAATGACCTCGTTGTCGACGGGACGTTAAACACTAACTAACTAGTAAGTGAGCTGCATACATGACAGCCTCATTTATTTAAATGAGTCCAGTATTATTCAGTGTGAATAGAATTCTTTTTTCTCCAATTCATTTGTATGTGCTGGACTTGTATGCCACGTAGAGCACGTACAAATAACACTAGACAACAAATATTTACTTTTTTCCTGTAACTGATATGAAAACAGGTAATCTTTATGTTTCATAGTGTACTGATAGCGAAAATATTAATGAAAATGCAAGATTGTTATGATAACTTTAGGTTATTGCCTATATAAGCTTATGCATGTTACCCCTTCGGAGGAAGGTCACCGAAGGCCCAACCGCATTGCCTGGAGTCTGTAGTTTTCTGCTGGTGTTTTCCTGATTAGTGGCCAGTGGTAACCGGCTAACCTTGATTCACTCCACTTTCTCTGGTATGTCATACCCATGCCCAAAATTTGCTTGTGGAAGCGTTCTCCGTTCTCGTCGGATACAGCACCACAGTTGTCAAGAAAAAAGCCTAAGTGGGAATCTAAGAAATGTAACTTTAAGGTCATGTTGTACCCCTGTCTACTGTAACGGTGCAGAAAATTTGGCACAAGATCCTTATAGTTTTTTGATTTCTTTCTAGGTTTATTGACACTTAAACAAAGGCATCTCAACCTAACTTTTTATCACCTGTCAGGATGTTGTTGAAATTTTCATCTTTGTGTACTTGGAGAAGTATATGAAGCACACTTTGTTATCTTACATTACTCATTATTCATTACTAGTTTCGATCGTGGGCCATCTTCAGAGTGTAGCACAAAAATGGAAACAAAGTGAGAACATTGAATATCAACGCAGATTACATTGTCATGAGCATTATTAAGTGTTGCTGCGATAGTGTCAGTCCTAGTCAAGGAAAAGGGAAATTTTATCAAAATTCAATGAAGGCGCAGTTGGGCGATGAAATATGGGGCCGCTGGCAGAGTGTGGTAACAGTCGACAGCCAGCAGGCCAGGCAAGGTAAACATTGCACTCGAGGGTGCAGAGTTGCGACAGTGGTATTGCACGCATGATTTGAGTGGAGCAACAACGAGGCAGGAAGCTGCAGCGTTGCTTTAAGTTATGATGTATGAGGCGGGGCGCTAGGCCAGAGCCAAGAGTGGCGATTTGTAAGCGGCCGACATGTGGGAATTTATCGCCGCCATAGTTTCTGTCTCTCTCTGACACTATGTCAGAAGCGAGGGAGACACCAATATAAATAGACAGGCAATATTAGCTTGAGACAGAGCGTGCCAGGTCAGTCGAGCGTCGGGACGGACCTGTGCTGGTCTTCGCTTATAGGAGTCAATCTGGCAGCAATGTTATAAGTATTCTGCATAAATTTGTATTCTGTTTTCTATGTGCTTGTTCGGGCTATATTCCTCCTCCGGGGAACAACAACGGAGCGGGACGGAACGGCAGCCTGGAACTTGGAGATCACACAGTGTGCCTGAAAGAGGGCAGTGACAGCGGTCTGCAGTGGGCCCAGGAGGGGCTCAGTTCCACTCCAGTCTAAGGGCCACGTTCGATTCCCGCCTGGCGTACCGGGGTCCAGGCGAGGCGTATGCTGCGGGAAGCGCAGCAGCGCTGCAGCAGCGCCAGAGACGGCATTGGGTGTTTCCATCCAGCAAGCACCAATAGCGGCAAGTTGCGGCACGGCATCGAGGAGGGCGCGGGTTCGAGTCCTTTCCTGCGAGCAGCGGTGGCCCGAGGGCCACTGGTGACCAGTACACCCACTTTTGTCCCATGGCAGGACAGAGCAGGCCAAATGGGGTGAAGGGTGGCAATGACCAGGGACTGTAGCAGTCTCCGGAATCACATGCGGCAGCACAGCGCAAGTCGTAGCGCATCGACGTGTGGTGACCGGGAAAACGCGGCCGACTTCCATCGGCAGCGGCGGCATCGGCATACCAGGAGTTTGCTGGGCTGGCTGGACTCGCGGGACATTTCATGGACAGCACGCCGACACTATGATTCACCCATCGAGTAGTGTAAATTATCGGAAAAAACAAATGTTACCGAATACGACTATATCACTCTGCACTGCCCCTTGACGCTCTTCAACTTGCTCAGCCTCCTGACAAAATATGTTGCAGTGGGTCCCGGCTTCAGCTCCGCCATCTGGAGTCTCGGGTTCGAACCCCTGACCCTGCAACTGTGTACTTACGAAAAAAATCTATTGTACGGCTTCACATTTGATACACGCTGTTTGCTCTGAAAATAATACACCTTCGCTGATTTGAAAACGGCAGAAGGTGATATCTAAAGCCATAATACCGACTTTCTTAAGGAGAAAACATTGAAAACAAACATGTTACAGTTTTAAGTGCACAGCACGATTCCTCAAGCACAACAACACCCAGCATTTTAACATGCTAGTGTTGATCAAAGAAGGTACAAGCCAAAGTCAAAGATCGAGATCAAAGAAGGTTCCAAAACTTTAGTACACTTGAGTACACTCACAGAAAGATGCACTTGCACTCAAATTACAATAAAAGAAATACAATAAAAGAAAATACAATATATAAAAATATTTTTCCTCTTCAGCACATTTTTTCCCTTTTTCATTTCTTTCCATTTATAATTATTATCACTGCTGCCCCTAGTTTTCAATAAAGTATTATGTAATATAATAGTCACATGATACTACTATGATGTTACATGATACAAACAAACCAACCATTTCGTGAAAACCGCCACATATGAAAGTATGCTTAGACATGTACAATAATGTGCAGTATAACAGTCGCTAATTAATTTATAACTGAACCATAACAATTCGATGCAGCATCTCATGCGTTCGTGCACTCTGCAGTTAACCTGCAATACAGGTTCCCTTACGGTCAATTGTCTTCAGCAAGTGTGTATTCGTATCAGCTACGTTTATATGTTCAGCAGTACTATTAGTTCTAGCTTCTCTGCATGATTTTTCAGGTGTTTGAAGGTAGGTTGCGTTCAGGTTTTCGCAGCAGCGCGCGATATCTCATGTTCCGCTCAGTGCTTATTCTGGTGTTTTATTATTAGAAGCTTTGTGTGGAACCGTCTCAATATAGCAGACTGAGCGACAAGTCATTGCACATGCCTTTTTCTGTAGGGCGAACATTTATATACGTCGCAAATGTCATGAACTTGCTGGCAGGGAATTTGATCTCTCAAGTTCAGTTAAATTTTCATTTATGCTCATTGATCGACACTTCTGCAAAGTAAGCATTCCCCTTGTGATTTCTTGTTGAAAACATAGCCAGATAGAGTTAAATAAAAATTTGTGAGTCATAAATTCGTGTTACGAGAAGGCATTTCAGTCAGAGAAACGTTCTTTAGACCATGGTTTCCCAGCCTGTGTTCCATGGAACTTTGGTGTTCCACGGGAAGGGAGTAAGTGCTCCGTGAAAACCGATTAATAACAACGCGATTTTTTCAATACTTTGAGGATACTAACTTTTTTTATTTTATTATGATTTCTGCATCATTAGTTTTGATTTTTTAAAAATTTGATTACCTTGAAAATATAGGAGGTCTTCCAGAATCCTCAATGTTCCGCAAGAGTTTGCCTCAGGCATTGCCATATGTAATGAGATTTCCATTATCAAGGGATAGAGTACATACTATATAAGACTTAAATTAAATGTATATATTTGACTTCTTTCAAAATCCCCAAATTCATGAAAACCAAGGAGTGAAACTAATTTAAAGTAGAGAGCTGCAATATAACGAGATTGGTGAAGGTTTCTCATTGACGTACCAGATTTCTACGAATCTTGTGTAGAATATCTGTAAAGTGTTACCTATACGTCGTATTGAACTCGATACAAAAGGGATGACGCATAAATGCACTGTTGAAGGTAGGTCTACTGGTAAACTCCAAATCGGACATTCTGTCTTAACGCCCTCTGAATTGGGTAGATCGTTAACTGCGGTGTTCTCTGCCCGCTCAGACAATACGGCGAGATTCCGAAATTAATCCAGGGCATCGACGCCTAATGCAGTGATATAATCCTGTGATCCATAGCTGTAAGCCACACCTCAGCGCCCCCCTCATGAACACCGCCAATATGCGGACCAGCTCCTTGCAAGTCGACTCCATCACTTATGAAATGTGTCGGCTTCAGCTTACTCACTCTGTACTCTCAGCTTTGCTGCTTGGCGCTGTCACTGTAGAGTTACAGCTTAGTTCTTATAAATATTGGCATCAGCGTTAAATTAGTCCTTTTTCACAACTCTTGATTGATTGCGTTAAGCAGATCGCAGTGGCTCAATAATAGTTCAACCTCTAACAACCCTACCACACAAAAGTCAGAATTTAATAACGATTGTGGTGTTCCTCACGCTGCTAAATACTGCATTTTCGGGCAACAACAGTCATATTATGTGGCACAGTTAATAAAGTCATTTCACGTAATAATCAAAAAACTAGGCACTCATCTTTTTGTGTTTCCCACGCTGGTCTCGTCGTAAAATCACGGCTCAATCGTTGAAAATCTAGGTGGTTATGATTCCAAGTTCGGATGCAAAGAGGCCTAGGTTTTATTCAAAAGTTTTGTAGATGCGCTTCACAAATCATTCTTGAAGATTACACTTTTGCGGGACAATGGTGATGTAAAAAAAGCAATCAGCACTCCGAATTTAGGTTACACTTCCTTTTAATTGCAATATCACGTAAACACAAAACATCACTTCACAATACAAAACATACTTGAAAACATCTTCTTCACAGTCACTGTTAAAGTTCACATTTTATGAGCGGACTACAATACGCGTCTTTCCAACATGACGTCCAAAACTTGACCGTCTCAAGGTCCGACTCTCTAACAACTCAACAACTAACTAACCGCTTACGCGCCCAAAAATCAGAGTTACAAGTACGTCAAAGATCATAGTGACAAAAGAAAGAATACACATAAGAATAATATCATTGCAATATAAACATATCGATGTATCACAAATGAAATCAAATCTGAATGTTGTCTCAGAAATATGTCAACTACTTTGCAGAAACACAGTAGAATATTACTTGTATCGAGAGGTTCAGGTGAGGTACCATTATGGTTACGTAATTCAAGTACCATTACAAACCGACAGTTCTTGGGAGCCAAGACCAATAAGACTGGAAGACGAAGGACGAAGTACTGTTCAATCAATACATCGAAGAAACAGTGCGGGGAACAAAAAAAATGTTCAAGATTGCGAATAAAGTTCAGGGTGGAAGGATATGAAGGGTACGATTTGTTGATGACATTGCTATCCTCAGTGAAGTGAAGAAAAATTACAGGACGTATTCAAAGGATGAACATCCAAATGAGTTTAAAGTATGGACTGAGAGTAAATCGAACAAAGACGAAAGTAATGAAAAGTAGCAGACATGAGAGCAGCGAGAATCTTAACATTAAAAGTGGGGATCACGAAGTAGATGAAGTTAAGGAATTCTGCTACCTAGACAGCAAAATAACCCGTCACGGACGGATCAAGGAGGAATGAAAAGGAAACTACCACTGACAAAAAGTGCGTTCCTAGTTAAAAGTTGTCTGCTAGTATCATACATACACTACTTATGAAAAAAAGTATCCGGACACCCGCAAAAACATACGTTTTTCATGTTAGGTGCATCGTGCTTCCACCTACTGCCAGGTACTCCATATCAGCGACCCTAGTAATCATCACATATCGTGAGAGAGTAGAATGGCGCGCGCCGCGGAACTCACGGACTTCCATCATGGTCAGGTGACTGGGTGTTACTTGTGTCATACGTTTGTACGCCAGATATCCACACTCCTAAACATCCCTAGGTCCACTGTTTCCGATGTGATTGTGAAGTGGAAACGCGAAGGGACACGTACAGCACAAAAGCGTACAGGCCGACCTCGTCTGTTGACTGACAGAAACCAAGGACAGTTGAAGAGGGTCGTAATGTATAACAGGCAGACATCTATCCAGACCGTCACACAGAAATTCCAGACTGCATCAGGATCCACTGCAACTACTATGACAGTTACGCGGGGGGAAAGAAAAAATTTAATTTCATGGTCGAGCGGCTGCTCGTAAGACACACATGCCGCCGGTAAATGCCCAACGACGCCTCGCTTGGTGTAAGGAGCTTAACCTTTGGACTATTTAACAGTGTAAAAACGTTCCGTGGAATGACGAATCACGGTGCACAATGTGGCGATCCGATGACAGGGTGTGGGTATGGCGAATTCCCGTGAACGCTATCTGCCAGCGTGTGTTGTACCAATAGTAAAATTTGGAGGCGGTGGTGTTACGATGTGGTCGTGTTTTTCATGGAGGGGGCTTGTAGACCTTGTTGTTTTGCGTGGTACTACGACAGCACAGGCCTACATTGATTTTTAAGCACCTTCTTGCTTCCCACTGTTGAAGAGCAATTCGGGGATGGCAATTGCATCTTTCAACACGATCGAGCATCTGTTCATAATGCACGGCCTGTGGCGGAGTGGTTAGACGACAATAACATCCCTGTAATGGACTGGCCTGACCTGAATCCTATAGAAGACCTTTGGGATGTTTTGGAACGGCAACTTCGTGCCAGGCCTCACCGACCGACATCGAAACCTCTCCTCAGTACAGATGCCATTTCCCAAGATACCTTCCAGAACCTGACTAACCGTATGCCTGCGAGAGTGGAAGCTGTCGTCAAGGCTAACACCATACTGAATTTCAGCATTACCAATGGAGGGCACCACGAACTTGTGAGTCATTTTTAGCCAGGTGTCCGGATACTTTTGATCACACAGTGTATACAAGAATGGAAAAGAAAATTGAGGGTGTGTCACGTGACGTCAGTTTGGCTTTGGGAAAGGTAAAGGCACCAGAGAGGCAGTTCTGGCGTTGCGGATGATAACAGAGGCAAGACTAAAGAAAAATCAAGACACGTTCATAGGTTTTGTCGACCAGGGAAAAGCGTTCGACAGTGTAGAATGGTGCAAGATGTTCGAAATTCTGAGCTAAATAGGAGTAAGCTGCATGGAGAGATAGTTAATATACTATATGTACAATAGCCAAGAGGAGATAATAAAAGTGGATGACGAAGAAAGAAGTGCTCGAATTAAAAAGGGTGTAAGAAGGATGTAGTCTTTCGCCCCTAATGTTCAATGTGTACATCGAAGAAGCAATGACTGAAACAAAAGAAAGGTTCAGGAGTGAGATTAAAATTCAAAGCGAAAAGATATCAGTGTTGTGATTCGCTGATGACTTTGCTATCCTGAGTGATAGTGAAGAAGAATTAAATGATCTGCTGATTGGAATGAACAATATGTGTATAGAATATGGATTGAGAATAAATTAAAGGAAGACGAAAGTAATGAGGTGTATCAGAAATGAGAACAGCGAGAAACTTAACATCAGGATTGATGGTCACGTAGTAGATGAAGTTAAGGAATTCTCAACCCAGGCAGGAAAATACCAATGACAGACTGAGCTAGGAGGACATCAAAGGCAGACTAGATCTGTCAAAAAGGGCATTCGTGGCCAAGAGAAGTCTACTAGTATCAAAAATAGGCCTTAATTTGAGGAAGAAATTTCTGAGAATGTACGTTTGGAGCACAGCATTGTATGGAAGTGAAACACGTACTGTGGGGTAACCGGAACTGAAGAGAATCGATGCATTTGAGATGTAGTGCTACAGAAGAGTGTTGAAAATTAAATTAATTGATAGGGTAAGGGTTGATGATTTCTCCACAGAATCCGCGAGAGAAGGAATATGTGGAAAACACTGACAAGCAGAGGGGCCAGAATTACAGAACACCTGTTAAGACCACAGGGAATCACTTCCGTGGTACCAGAGGGAGCTTTATAGGGTAAAAACTGTAGAGGAAGACAGAGATTAGAATACATCCAGCAAATAATTGAGGGCAGAGGTTGCAGTTGCTACTCTTAGATGAAAATATTGTCACAGCAGAGGAATTCGAGGCGGGTCGCAATAAACTATTCAGAACACTGGGGACTCAAATGTAGCATCGTAACTGACATTACTTGTTTATTTATTTGTTAATTTACTATTTTCATTTATTATTAGTAAATAATCGTAACCCACAGTGCACCACGGACTGTCAGTACGTCGACGACCGTTACGACTTATCTTGACGCGACAGCGGAGAGCGGTGCCCGGGCAGGGTTGTGCCGATCTTCAAGGCGGAATGTGGGAGTCACACCATGTCATCATTTTAGAGGAGAGCTAATTCTGTGTACAGCATCAGGATGGACAAATCCGTGTGTGGAGCTCCAAGGAGATCAAATGTTGCCAGGTTACATTCATCGTCATATGGCACAACACCTGGAGTGCCATAGAGTACAAAATGCGTCCACCTCGAGTTCACACAGCTGGTTATTTCTACGAAGCGTAACATTTCTTGTGTGACAAGGCTGGTGACTATGCCATCTCATCGAGATCTCTGTGATGTTATCTTTCAACAATATACTGCATGGTCGTATGTTGCTCGTGCTGTCCTAAGCCGCCTCGATACAGACGGGATTCGACTCTCCGGCCAGCACGTTCTTCACACCTCTAATTCATTGAAAAAAATCTGTTCGTGGTACATTCGTGACATTGTCAGTCTGCAGGCGATAGTCAATGCAAGATAACTGAAGAAAACTTCGCAAGCCAAGATCGCTTTGAAAGCAATTTATTAAATGACCGGTTTCGACAGAGCTACACTGTCGTAATTGGATCATCATCCTGTAATGACAGAATAGCTCTGTCGAAACTGGTCATCCAATAAAATGGTTTTTAGAGATCTTGGCTTGGGAATTTTTGTCATTTACTACCTGTTCAAGGGTTACCGAGACCCTGTCACAACAACCCGGCATTCACAATAACAAATTCTAGGACAGAGTTCGAGTAGCATCCGACTTATATAAGCGTATCTGTCATCTAAGCTCGGTTCGGCTTGATGCTTAGTTGGGCAAGACAAAAGTCTGAGTTCATGGAATAGGTTGTCAAATGTGCGAGTGACTTGAAAACTTTACGTCATAGAAGCTATTACGTTGCCCTGGACGGTGAGTATCCATCGGAGACGAGGGTATCGTAAAGAGAGTTCCAGGGAAGTGTGGTAAGACCACTCTTGTTCTTTATATACGAGTGGCGCTCAATAAATAATTCAACACCTTTTTTTCTGAACTCAGGTTGGTTTCATTCAGGAATCAGATACACCTTATTATTTCCCACTCTTCTGGCTAAAGAACAGTATTTTTCAATATCATCTCCGTTCAATTCGACGGCCTTACTCCACCTTACTGGAAGGGCCTATATGCCCACATGGTACCATTCTACTATTCTTGCTCCATCAATATACTTATGATCCACGCACTTCTTCCTACGGAGTGCATCCTTCGTTGGTCCAAACAGATGGAAGTCGGAAGGTGCAAGATGAGAAAAGAAAAGTCGACTGAAATTTTGTGAACTCCTCTCGGGTGCGCAGACTTGGGTGAAGCCTCGCGTTGTCATGTAGAAGGAGAAATTCGTTTGCATTTTTGTGGTGAAGAACATGCTAAATTCGATTCTTTGATTTCCTGATGGGAGTACGATACACTTCAGAGGTGGTCGTTGCGCCTTGAGGGAGGACATCAAAAAGAATAACCCCGTCAGAGTCCCAGCAGAACTTCGTCATCATGACTTTACCAGCTGAGGGTGCGGCTTTGTATTTTTATCTTGCGAGGAGAAGTGGTATGACTCCACTCTGGCGTTTTATTTTCCGGTCCGAAGTGATCAAACAACGTTTCGTTGCCAGTGACGGGGTTAGACAAAAGATTGTCACCATCAGCCTCATGACGCGCAAGAAATTCCAAAGAAATGGTCTTTGGTGGCTCTTTACAGTCTTCTGCTACGCGCTGATGAATCCAGCGGGCACATACCTTTAAGGGCCCCGACCGTTTGACTTCCAGTTGTGCAGCCAGATGTTTGATTGTGATCCATGGATCACCTCGAACGAGAGCGTCCGCACGTTTCAACATTGCAGGAGTCACAGCTGTGTGAGGCCGGCCGGCACGTGGGGGATCGGACAGATTTGCGCGACGTTGTTGCGATAATGACAAACGCCTCGCCCAACGACCCACCGTGCTTTTGTTCATTGTCATGTCTTTGTAGACATTCTGTAAGCACCTGTGGATATCTGCGTTGCTCTCGTTTTCCACCAATAGAAATTCAATGACAGCTCTCTTCTTGGAACGCACATCGCTTACAGAAGCCATTTTAAAGATGGGAACTTCAGGAAAGTATGGGAGCTGAGGCGGGAAATTTCACGATGTCCCACAGGAGATCACACATCTTTTACACGATCGAGATCAAAATTGTTTGCATTACTTATTGAACCCCCCTTTGTACGCAAACGATCTGATGGATTGGTTGAGAAGCAGTCTGCGGGTGTTAGCTGGTGACGCTGTAGTGAACGGGACAGGTCGTCTATAGCTACCTGTGGGAGGTTACATGATGGTCGGGACAGAATATGTATTGAATGTGATGAATGGCAGCTTCCTCTAAATGTTGATAACTGTACATTAATGCAGATGAGTAGGAAAAACAATCTTGTAATTTTTGAGTACAGTATTAGTGTTCTGCTGCTTGAGTCGGTCAGGTCTGTTAACTATCCAGGCGTAACGTTGCAGAGCTACATGTAAAGGAAGGAGAACGAAAGGTCGATTGTAGGAAGACCGAATGGTCTACTTCGGTTTATTGGGAGATTCTAGAAACATGTAGGTCATGTAGAAAAGAGATCGCATGGAGCGTACACGAGCGACGGAGTATTGCTCGAGTGTTTGGGAGCTCCATTAAGTCACAATACAGGAAGACACCGAAGCAATTCAGAGGTTGATTGCTACGTTTGTTACCAGTAGGTTGGACCAACAAGCGAATGCTCTGTAAATTCTAATAGGAATCCTTGGAGGAAAGAAGACATTATTTTCGTGTAATTCTTCTGAGAAACGTTAGAAAAACGGAATTTACGGCTGACTGCAGAACGATTCCACCGCCGTCAACACACATCTCACGTAAATCCCGCAGAGAGAAGGTGAATCATGACTCGTACGGAAGCATGTAGTCATTTTACGGTAGCTCCATTTGCGAGTAGAATCGGAAAGAGAATGAGTAGTAATGGTACAAGGTACCCTCCGCCGTGAATCGTATGGTGGATTGCGTAGTACGTATACAGATATAGATGGGGAGCCACAGGTGTAAGGTCTATCTGCTATATTCCACTATTTGAATATCCCCTTAGTAAGGGCAGTTATAATTAAAGTGCAGCTACCCACAGTGGTCCAATGTGGAAAAAATTTGTAAATTTATGATAAGATCTTATGGGACCAAACTGCTGAGGTCATCGGTCTCTTAACTCAGACACTACTAACTTCAACTATCTTATGCTAAGGACGACACACACACCCATGCCCGAGGGAGGACTCGATCCTCCGAGGGCGGGAGCCGCGCGCACCGTGACAAGACGCCCAAGACCGCGCGACTCCCCCGCGCGGCTCCAATGTGGACTGCAGTTATCATATGGCTGCGAAACTTGGTAGATATTCTAATGAGTTAATGGAGAACTGATTTTCGCTGGAAAAACTGTTAGTTCCAATTTTCTCCACTGGTGTAAATCTGGTGCTACAAATGTAAGGAAGACGATTAGGAACGGAACGTGGGCAGAAAAGATCAAACAAGTGAGAATGACATAACGTAGATTCATTATTATTAACCGCCGCTTACACAATTTGTTCAATATGAGCACCGGAGACTTCAACGAGACGCTGCATCCGTAAAATGACGTGATGAACAGTTGCTTGCATCAGTTCCGGTAGAACTGGTCTTCAGATCAGGTAGAGACCGAGCGTGTCACTGGTAAACGAGTTCTTTTAGATATTCCCAGAGCTAAAAGTCACATGGATTCACATGAGGTGATATTGCAGGCCATGCATCTGGAAAACCACTGCAGATAGCACGTTCGTGCAATGTTGCATTATGCAGATCTTTCACTGGGCGAGCGACATGAGCTGTTGCCCCATCTTGCATAAGGACGGTGGAGTTGCGCAACCTTGCATGAGGACAGTGGTTTCCACACAGTTGCAATCTTCCATTACAGGAATCACATGCTTTACAAGGTGGTCTCGATAACATGCAAACTTCACGGTACATCTGGCAGGCCCTCTGGATGTATTCTCTTCAAAGCAGAACAGACCGTCAATAAAAGTGCTTCTGAATCCACACCACACAGTCAGGTACAACGAGTGCAATGGCTCTTCGTGCAGAAGAAGCAGTTAAACAGTGCCGAAATTCAGTCGTTCTGTGTATTCACTGGACACTGTAGTGCAAAATGTGCCTCGTTACACCATAGAATACTGCCGAACAATATGTTAATAACTTCGAACCGCGACGAAAACCGAAGATCAAATTCAGAACCTTGCTACGGATCATGAGGTTTCAGCTGCTCCACCGTTTGGACCTTGTACGGGTACCAGCGTGAAACAGATTGCAGAACTATCCGTACTGTTGACCGAGGGATGGATAATTCTCGTTATTTTGCACAAGCAGCAGAACTACTCGGGTCACCTGCTGCATGACAGTTAAAGCGACCGCTTTAGTAAGTTTCACCGTGGTAGAACGCCTTCATCTTCTAGGTACCACCCGAAGATCACCCGTGTTTACGAATTTTATTATCTTCTTCGTTAAACCATTTAATGATATCGCGCCTCTCCTCTGACCTTTCTGCCAGCGATATTATTTCAACGCAGCATTGTAATTAATGCCGTTCACGAAAAACCGTTTCACTAACAGCGCACGGACTCTCTTCCGGACAGCCATACTTCTCACTCACGTTACTATCAAATGTCAACGTGGGTGTCGTACCGTCATACAAGCAGCGTGCAGCGTCAGATTTGCAACCGTTGGTCACAAATGGAACTAAGGTTTTTTCCAGTGTTAATCGATGCCGCATAAACGCATTAGCTTATCTACCAAATTTCACTGCCATAAGATAGTTACAACGCATAGTGGACCTCTGTGAGTAGCTACGCTTTAATTATAACCACGCGATAGTTAATAATGTATTCGTCTTAAAATTAGGTTATCTGCTATCCTTCCGCTGTTGCAGTTTTGATGACCAGCAGTTAAATACAGTGTCTCGCGTGATTTTTCTGACAGTCATTAATAACTATGAGCCGTGCGCGGCTCGTGTTCATTCCGTTTATTGTTTGTCATCTTCTCTTACCGTCCTGCCACATCGTTTCCTTATTCCACTTACTGGCGTCACTGACTTCCTGTCTTACCTGCCCGTGAATGGCAGCAGCAGCGCTTATCGATAAGTGCACCGTCGTACTATCTCTGGAGCGACCGCTAGTATTTCCGGGTCCTCATGCGTCTGGAGTTCAGTTGGGAGCTCAGCTGGGACGCTGCAGCAGTGAAGTCTGGGACGGAGCAGCAGTTTTGGACGGAGAGCCAGTGAGGTGCGGACGGCTGGCGACACACATGAAGGAGATTGGATCGGAACGACCGTTGGTTGTTCGTCTCATCGGGCTACGTATATTGGGTCTTTTGACCGTTTCTGGGCCTCGTCACTTGGTCATCTTGCCGGACGTGGGTCGGTCCCTTCCTTGTGCAGAGATGCCGTGGCCAACGGGCAAGAGTTACCTCTGCATTGATGAGTCCTAGCCAGTGTGCCCGGGTCGCCGTGCCTCCGAGTTCCGAACGGACATGGAGTTGGGTTGGAGCTGCAGTCAGCTTCGGATAGCCAGGACTCGCCTGACCGTCGCTGACACACATAACTTTAGTGGGAACGACCTGGGTTGGTCGTTCGGTCAGTCGTCTCATCGGACGATGTGTATTTGGTCGCCGACCGCTTGTCGAAACTCTCTGTGTGTCGAATTGATTCGTCCTTGTTGTTCCACAGTGATTTCTTTTACCATTTTTCGAGTTCTTGTGCAAGTGTGTTTATGTGGAACCGTGTGTAGCTTCTGTGATTTCGATTGAGCAGATGAATGCTGTCTGCGTACTGGAGTACTCAGTCGTTCGGTTGAAATAAAGCAGCGAGTGTGTCGGGTGGAAGGGAATTGATTATGCTGTTGGTTGGTTCTTCAGCCATCCCTAGGTCATGTTGCCACCCGATTGTTCACTGTTCCGCTTGGCTGCCTGTCTGACCTAAACTTTGGTTAGAGGTTCCTCCCCAGGCCGACCCTTGAAACACTTCTGAGCACCGCTGTTTGTTGTTTCTGATTGTCATTTTATTTTGTCACGGGTACTGTGCTAGGCCTTCAGCCGTGTATTAATATTGTCTGATTTATGTTTAGCATATGGCCTTCTGCCGAACTTCATGACAACTACACTCCTGGAAATTGAAATAAGAACACCGTGAATTCATTGTCCCAGGAAGGGGAAACTTTATTGACACATTCCTGGGGTCAGATACATCACATGATCACACTGACAGAACCACAGGCACATAGACAGAGGCAACAGAGCATGCACAATGTCGGCACTAGTACAGTGTATATCCACCTTTCGCAGCAATGCAGGCTGCTATTCTCCCATGGAGACGATCGTAGAGATGCTGGATGTAGTCCTGTGGAACGGCTTGCCATGCCATTTCCACCTGGCGCCTCAGTTGGACCAGCGTTCGTGCTGGACGTGCTGACCGCGTGAGATGACGCTTCATCCAGTCACAAACATGCTCAATGGGGGACAGATCCGGAGATCTTGCTGGCCAGGGTAGTTGACTTACACCTTCTAGAGCACGTTGGGTTCCACGGGATACACGCGGACGTGCATTGTCCTGTTGGAACAGCAAGTTCCCTTGCCGGTCTAGGACTGGTAGAACGATTGGTTCGATGACGGTTTGGATGTACCGTGCACTATTCAGTGTCCCCTCGACGATCACCAGTGGTGTACGGCCAGTGTAGGAGATCGCTTCCCACACCATGATGCCGGGTGTTGGTCCTGTGTGCCTCGGTCGTATGCAGTCCTGATTGTGGCGCTCACCTGCACGGCGCCAAACACGCATACGACCATCATTGGCACCAAGGCAGAAGCGACTCTCATCGCTGAAGACGACACGTCTCCATTCGTCCCTCCATTCACGCCTGTCGCGACACCACTGGAGGCGGGCTGCACGATGTTGGGGCGTGAGCGGAAGACGGCCTAACGGTGAGTGGGACCGTAGCCCAGCTTCATGGAGACGGTTGCGAATGGTCCTCACCGATACCCCAGGAGCAACAGTGTCCCTAATTTGCTGGGAAGTGGCGGTGCGGTCCCCTACGGCACTGCGTAGGATCCTACGGTCTTGGCGTGCATCCGTGCGTCGCTGCGGTCCGGTCCCAGGTCGACGGGCACGTGCACCTTCCGCCGACCACTGGCGACAATATCGATGTACTGTGGAGACCTCACGCCCCACGTGTTGAGCAATTCGGCGGTACGTCCACCCGGCCTCCCGCATGCCCACTATACGCCCTCGCTCAAAGTCCGTCAACTGCACATACGGTTCACGTCCACGCTGTCGTGGCATGCTACCAGTGTTAAAGACTGCGATGGAGCTCCGTATGCCACGGCAAACTGGCTGACACTGACGGCGGCGGTGCACAAATGCTGCGCAGCTAGCGCCATTCGACGGCCAACGCCGCGGTTCCTGGTGTGTCCGCTGTGCCGTGCGTGTGATCATTGCTTGTACAGCCCTCTCGCAGTGTCCGGAGCAAGTATGGTGGGTCTGACACACCGGTGTCAATGTGTTCTTTTTTCCATTTCCAGGAGTGTATTTTATCTTAAGCCTTCAGCCGTGTTTTATTTAAAATTCTTGTTGCTTTGTATTTAGGCCTTCAGCTGCGTTTGTTTCTGAGTCTGTGGCCTTAATATGTAAATCCTTGTCCGAAGATTTCTCTTTAATTATCTTGGATTCTTGAAACGGCCTTCAGCCGTGTTCTGGAAATGTTTATCTTAAGGTGGTCTCTAATTATTCTTGAGTAATTGTTTGGGCCTTCAGCCAACACGATACTTCAAGTTCCCTTAAGATGTTTGTGTGATGCACTGCGTAAAAGCTTATCTTTTAAAGCATCTCTTTTAATATGTAAAAAAAAATTATCAGGCTTTCAGCCGAAGAATTAATTTGAATTTTCCGTAATATGGCCTTTAGCCGAAATTTGTAAACGCTTGGTTTTTAAAGAACTTCCTTAGCTGATCTGAAATATTATTTCGGCCTTTAGCCGCGAAGATACTGCAATTTTACTTAAGTAAGGCCTTCAGCCGTTACTCTAAATCCTGGTGTTTTAAAAGGAATCCTTTAAACTTATTCTGAAGAAGTTATTTGGGCCCTCAGCCGTGAATTGATCTTTGTTGTTTTAAAGAGAAAACTGTGCTTTGGTTTGAGGAATAAAATTGTGTGTTCTTGAATAACTAACAGTAATTGACGTAGGGCTGTTTCCACAACCTGATCCGCTCTGTCCTGAGAAACCAGATTTCAAACTAGTCTTTGCGACACACTGGCCCTATGGTTCAAAGAAAATAGTGTCCACGCAAACTGGTTGTTAATACTCCCGTTCGACAAGGTCAACACCCCGGTAAAATGTTTACGTTTAGGAAACATGGGAGAAACCTTGAACCTCCAAACATCATTAACATGCGTCAACAAAGTTATTCGGACACGCTCAGTTGTCCTGCAGAGGTCGTGTGTAGAGCAGCTACGGACAGTGAACGTAAAAATTCAGCGAGGCAGGGTTCTGTGTACAGCAACGATGGCCACAGAGGACGACAGACCGAATTCGAACAGCAGCAACTAGTAATTTTTCTCCATACTAAAGGCAAAAGTTGTCGTAAAATCGCTGAAATAGTACAAACGAAGGAAAGTAAAGTTTCCGATATAATCAAAAGATTGCGGGAGGAAAATAGTATTGACAATCTACCGCATACGGGACGTAAAAGAAAGTTTTCTGTGGGAGAAGAGTATTATATCCTCATAAAAACGATAAAGGGCTTCAAGTTAAGTACTCCAAAACTCACTATTGAGATTGCCAAAGATATCGGAAAGGAAATGTATCCTGAAGCAATACCGAGGGTGATCAGAAGACATAACTTTCACAGACGTATTGTAAGACGGAAGCCCTTCATAAGTAAAATAAATTAAAGAAAGAGGATACTGTTTGCCAAAGAGCACGTTACAGAAGACAAAATGAGGTGGAATGACGTTATATTTACTGAAGAGAGTAAATTTAATAAATTTCAATTTGATGGAAGGGTAACGATAGCGACCTAATACTGAACTTCAAGGGAAAATACTCCAAGCAACTGTGAAGTGTAGTGGTGGACATGTAATGGCGCGGGGTGCATGTCGGCGAATGGATTTGGGGAATCTGTTTTTATTGAGGGTAAAGTGGACTAATTTCAGTATCTCAGAACATTGAGGGACAGTTTGCAAAAGAGCGCCGAAAACATGGGATTGGAGAATTAAATTCTATCAAGATAACGACCACACACATAGGACCAGCAATGTGAGGACGTGGCTATTTAATAATTTCTTAATGTCTTGTGACTAGGGCCTCCCGTCGGGTAGGCCGTTCGCCGGGTGCAAGTCTTTCGATTTGACGCCACTTCAGCGACTTGCGCGTCGATGGGGATGAAATGATGATGATTAGGTCAACACAACACCCAATCCCTGAGCGGAGAAAATCTCCTACGCAGCAGGGAATCGAACCCAGGCCCGTAGGATTGACACTCTGTCGCGCTGACCACTCAGCTCCCGGGGGGTGGACGACGTGGTTATTGTTTAACTGTCGAAAGGTGCTTCATCTGCCACCACAGTCACCAGATTAGAACGTGATTGAGAATCTTTGGGACAAACTTGTTACAGAAATAAGGCAAACACCAGTCACATCTAGGGAACGGCAGAAAAACAGACTGCAAGAGGCTCGGTAGAAAATACCTTCTAATTATATCCGGAAATTAGTGGAGAGCATTTCAAGTCGTCTCAGAGCAGTAATTACAATGAAAGGAATGCCTACCAGATACTGAACTATTGGACCAGTAGAAAGGAAGGTGTTCGGATGAGTAGTACTGGCTTTCTGTTTGTGTTTGGCAATTCTTGTGTTGTATTTGCACTCTTCTTTAGAAGTACTATCAACATTTACACTGATGACCCAAATAATTATGACCACCTGCTTAACAGCATGTTTGTCAGTCTTTGAAACGAAACACATAAGTGATACTGCGTATCAGGGGTCCGACCGTTTGTTTTTAGGATTTTGGAGGAATGTGGCATTAGAAGTCTACGCACAGTTCAAGTAATTCGCGTAAATAACGGGGCGCTGATTTGCGTACGCTGCGATGGCGCCCTATTGCGACCCAGATGGGTCCCCTAGGATTTACATCAGGCGAATTTGGTCGCCGAAATATCAACGTGAGTTCACTATAGTGCTTCTCAAACCACTGTAGCACAGTTCTAGCTGCGAGACACGGACAATTATACTGCTGAAAGATGACATCGCCGTCGGGGAAGATATGATGCATGAAGGGATGCAGGTGGTTCGCAGCTGTTAGGGTGTCTTCGATTACTACATGTCCCATGCAAGTGCAGGAGAATGTCTCCCTTTTGCTTAATATTGCTCCCACTAGCCTGCGTCCGAGTCGCGCAACACATCTCGAGCCGGTTTTCACCTCGATGACGACGTTTGTGGAGACGGCTGAACTACTATAGCAAAAATGTGATTCACCCGAAGGGCCGACATGTTCCCGTTGATTGACGCTAGAGTCCCAATGGTCCCGTGCACACTGCAATCTTAGTTGACGATGTCGTTCGGTGAACAAGTGAACACGTACGGGTGGTCTGCTGTGGAGTTCCATGTTCAACAATGTACGATAAACGTTGTACCCTGAAACACTTGTGCGTGCACCAACATTGTGCTCCTTCGACAGAAATGCCGCAGATCAGCATCTCTCCTACTGTACTGAGTGGACGGACCTCGAACCCCACGTTCTGTGAAGAGTCGTGGACGTCCGATCATTTAGCGCCTGGTGGTAGTTTCACTCTTTCCGTAGATTCTCATGACAGCAGTACGTGAACCCTCTACCAGCTTCGCCATTTTAGAGATACAAATTAGCATGATTTTTCGTAATAATAATCTGTCAAATGGTTCAAATGGGTCTGAGCACTATGGGACTTAACTTCTGTGGTCATCAGTCCCCTAGAACTTAGAACTACTTAAACCTAACTAACCTATGGACATCACACACATCCATGCCCGAGGCAGGATTCGAACCTGCGACCGGAGCGGTCACGCGGTTCCAGACTGAAGCGCCCAGACCGCACGGCTACACCGGCCGGCAATAATAATCTGTCCTTTGTCATATTTTCTTATCACAATGGATTTCGCCATTTGCAGCCCATATCTTCCCAACGGTGAGCCCCGTCATGTATGCTCCGCTTGCACACTTCGGTTACCACGTCATACGCCCACAACGCCACCAGGCGGCATCCAGCGTCGCGATGGTCAGCGCTTATCAGCGCAGTTTTTACATTCCTTACGGGGAACCTGTTTTTACTTTATACCAGGGCTTTATTACACTACTGGCCATTAAAATTGCTACACCACGAAGATGACGTGCTACAGACGCGAAATTTAACCGACAGTAAGAAGATGCTGTGATATGCAAATGATTAGCTTTTCAGAGCATTCACACAAGGCTGGTGCCGGTCGCGACACCTAAAACGTGCTGACATGAGGAAAGTTTCCAACCGATTTCTCATACACAAACAGCAGTTAACCGGCGTTGCCTGGTGAAAAGTTGTTGTGAAGCCTCGTGTATGGAGGAGAAATGCCTACCATCACGTTTCAGACTTTAATAGAGGTCGGATTGTAGCCTATCGCGATTGCGATTTATCGTATCGAGACACGCTCGCGTTAGTCGAGATCCAATGACTGTTAGCAGAATATATAATCGGTGGGTCCAGGAGGGTAATACGGAACGCCGTGCTAGATCCCAACGGCCTCGTATCACCAGCAGTCGAGATGACAGGCATCGTATCCGCATGGCTGTAACGGATCGTGCAAGACAACAACCATCTGCAAGAATAGTTCAACGACGTTTGTAGCAGCATGGAGTATCAGCTCGGAGACCATGGCTGCGGTTAACCTTGACGCTGCATCACAGACAGGTGCGCCTGCGATGGTGTACTCAACGACGAACCTGGGTGCACGAATGGCAAAACGTCATTTTTTCGGATGAATCCAGGTTCTGTTTACAGCATCATGATGCTCGCATCCGTGTTTGGCGACATCGCGGTGAACGCACATTGGAAGCGTGTATTCGTCATCGCCTTACTGGCATATAACCCGGCGTGATGGTATGGGGTGCCATTGGTTGGTTATACGTCTCGGTCATCTCTTGTTCGCATTGACGGTACTTTGAACAGTGGACGTAACATTTCAGATGTGTTACGACCCGTGGCTCTACGCTTCATTCGATCCCTGCGGTACCCTACATTTCAGCAGGATAATGCACGACCGCATGTTGCAGGTCCTGTACGGGCCTTTCTGGATACATAAAATGTTCGATTGCTGCCCTGGCCAGTACATTTTCCAGATCTCTCACCAATTGAAAACGTCTGGTCAATGGTGGCCGAGCAACTGGCTCGTCACAATACGCCAGTCACTACTCTTGATGAACTGTGGTATCGTGTTGAAGCTGCATGGGCAGCTATACCTGTACACGCCAACCAAGCTCTGTTTGACTAAATGCCCAGGCAGGCGTATCAAGGCCGTTATTACGGCCAAAGGTGGTTGTTCTGGGTACTGATTTCTCAGGATCCATGCACCCAAATTGCGTGAAAATGTAATCACATGTCAGTTCTAGTAAAATATATTTGCCCATTGAATACTCGTTTATCATCTGCATTTCTTCTTGGTGTAGCAATCCTAATGCCCAGTAGTGTATTACTGAAATCACTAATATGAAGGTAAATATAATACATAACGCCTGTCAGAATAATTATGTGAGCCAATGTACCACCATATTCTCTTATTAAGTCAGTGGGTGGCACAGTAATTTCCATTAGCGTATGCAGATTCTTCGGGAACAGTTTAGACTGCCGCTCGGGAGCCGTTAGGTGTGCGGCTTGCGGCACGCCGGCTCGCGGGCCGAATCACACTTGTGGAGGAAGTAGCTGTAACGAAGTGCGGGCCGGCAGCGACAAGGAGGCGGGCAGGGGTGCGGCCGTGCGCCTGGCAGCTTCTCTGCCCGAGGACGTCCGCACAATTCCGGCGAAGTGTCAGGAGGTAGTTTACCAGAGTCCCCGGGCGGGGCGCGTTTCTTGTCTCATTCCGGCGTCAACCTCCATCTCTCTCTCTCTCTGTCCCTCCGTCTCTCTACCTCTCTGCCAGACCCGTGCTTTCTTTCGCCCTGCGCTCCGCTCCTGCGCGCCGAGCCTCGCATCGCAGAGGCCCTGCCCGGCCGCCAGTGTACGTATCACGGCCGCGGTTATTGTGTTAGCGCCGACGGGAATATGAGTGCCGGTGGAGGCAGCAGCTCTCCGAGTTATATGGCTCCGCCAGATGCGTTTCCCGTAACGCGTTAAAGAAGAGCGGCCCCTGGAAGGCGCCGGAGGCGGAGGACACAGCCGCCAGCGGGAGCGGGCCTCGCCAGGAAATTGGTTTCCTCAACGCGCGACGCGGCCGCCGGGATGGCACCTCCCCTCCCACCCCTTCCCACACCTTCCCCCACCACCGTCACCACTACCACCCCTCCACAGTCTCCGGCACCGAGTCCCGGAAGTACGGCAGCGAATCGAGGAAACAACGTACTTAACGGCACAAAACGCGGCCTGGAGGCGCGCCCGCTCCCCGCGGAAGAAATCTGCATAAAAATGTCGTTTGGTTCGTAGCCTTACCCTTTTCCCTTTTTTTCCCGCCTAGCCGCTGTAGCCGGCTCTTCCGCCATTTATTTCTTTTGCATTCGATTCGGGGGTGGACGGCCAGTGCGCCTGGTATGAGGCCTCGACTGGAAAGGGGAAGGGGGGGGGGGGGAGAGCTGGAAAGGCGTCGCCGTGGAGAGACGAAGCAGTTCCACAACAGCCTACTTAGCAGAGGCGCTTCAGTTCTCTCAGTGCTCGCTGACTCAGCGTCGTAGCGTCAGATATGTGCGTCGGTCGGTCACTCGACGACCTAGGCGTAATTAACTTTGGACTGGAGGGGAGGGGGGGGGCTGAGGGGAAATTAGCCTCTGAGGGTAAAATGAACGGCTCGGAGTGGTATAAACGGAAAAGGATCGATTAGCTTGAAACGAAAAACTAAAATATTTTTAAAAATCTTCGTTTTTATCAATTTTTCGTTACACCGGTATATCTATAAAAATTTAATAACTAACAAAAAATTTCACATACTGTAATCAGTGCATGGTGTGAAATCAGAGTAACCATTGAAAGTATCATCAGGTTGCCTTCCATTAAGATATTAGGTGCACTCAGCGGCTGTTATGTAATTTATAAATGATGGAGCGCAGCAATCAGTCGTCCTTTTTTTCTTTTTTTTTTTTTTTTTTTTTCGTTACGCAAATCCAGATTTCGGCTAGTGCCTAGTCATTATCTATGCACTATTTTTTAATCTCGATGGATGTTTGGATGTTAGTTCCCCGTTGTTCGGCAAAAAAGTACGAGTGATTGCTGCGTTCTATCATTTATAAAATACATCGGAAGTATTAATGACTATTATAATACGGCTGACTGTACTTTGCTATATTTTCAATTTTAACCTAAGGGCAGATGCCGAAAAAATTCGAAATTTTTTATTGATTAATTTATAATATTGATGCTTTAAGGTGGACATCTCAATGTTCAAAATCGATATCTGCCTCCGCATTCCGCGCTTGGCACACCCCTTCTTCCGTGCTCTGACCTAGACCTCAACACTAGACATTTTTCTGTTAATTTTGTGCGGCTGGTCCCGGCGGAGGTTCGAGTCCTCCCTCGGGCATGGGTGTGTGTGTTTGTCGTTAGGATCATTTAGGTTAAGTAGTGTGTAAGCTTAGGGACTGATGACATTAGCAGATAAGTCCCATAAGATTTCACACGCATTTTTTTTTTTGTTAATTTTGAATGGGGCATATTCAAAAGCGAATAGAAGGTAGATTTCTCGAACGGAAGAAGGAAATGAAGGGCAAGAAATTAGAAAATAGAAAGCGAGTGGGAGGTGCTGACAAGCTGACAAAGAAATTCACGCATTACAAATGTATTATGGTAAAGCCGTCACGGACAATATACATAGTGTAAAAACAATGCAGGAAGTAGTACGGACAACATTCTTCCACAAACTTTAAACAGATGAGAATTCTCTGCTCTTCCTCTGGGACTTATCGTGCTGCAAACATCTGTAGGCAGAAGGCAGTAGAAAGCCATATATCCATAAGCATGGTTTGCCGCTTATCGTTTTAAATGTATAAAGCGAACTTTCAGAAACCTACCCAATCCTGAACTGCTAAAAAACTATGTACATGGGAAAACGCAAAATGCGAATGAGAGCTTGACTCAACGTCATCTGGATGCGTTGTTCACAAACAGCATTTGTGTCCTCAGATGTTATGATGATAGTTGCATGCAAGTCAGCCCATTGCTTAATAATGGAAATGAAAGTTCAATTAAGTTCCTGCAGAGATCAGGCTTCCATCCATGTGTATTCACACTCAAGATGATCAGAACCATCGATGGAAAACGAATTGACAAAGCACAGGCAACAGAAGAAAATATGCAAAAGTTAGCTAGGTACAGGAGACAGGGGAAGAAAATACTCCAGGAGGACAAAGAAGAGAATAAATATTGTGGATATGGACAGCATTAGTGACTACAGGTCAAAAATTGAAATAAAAACTTTAAGTCAGATTTGCCGTAGAGTGATTTTTCTGGTATGTGATGCAATGTTCTTCTTTACCCTAGGGGGGAAAGTAGAGAAGTCTAAGTTAACATAAAACTGAAAAATCAATTTGAAACCAACTAAGAATTTCAACAAAAATCTGTTGCACACGTTTTACCAGCCTTTTATGCAGCTGTAAGGTTTCAGCTCTAATGTTTGATTAGTTAGTGAGAAAAGGTACATTATATGTACACTGCTGAATAAAAATTGAAACTTTTAAGTTGAACCTTTGTTAAATGGATGTCTATGAAGATTATTAAACAAAAACTACCCAGGATACCGTGATCTATGTTCTACACAGTAGTCTCAAGTTTCAACATTTTCACTGTAGTATTGTACGAGATAGCGATGTTTAAATGTCGGTACGCATCTTGTCCTACGTCTGCCCTTGAACAAATTAAAGTAACTTCCTGAAACTTATATATCTAGGATAATACGTGTAAGCTGCTGCCCCGAGTTCTCCCGAAATTAGTCCTACTCTAAAAGGAGAATCACTTTAACGCCTATAATTTGGGCCTTAATTTGACCTGAACTCCACTTTATCTGAATGCATTGAACTCTTTCTTTATAAAGATTTTATTTTAACGTGAGCTTACTGCCAGAATCATGCCCAGAAAACTAAAACCTCTCTTATTAAACATGTTATTTAAAAACAGTGGCCTTTGCTCTGTCTGCCCTGCATCTCGTAGCCTCGTAAACCGACAAACTTGCCTCACGCTCTGTAAGGAAAACACACTCATGTACCTATCTGCGATGTGTGCGCGCCTCTATTTGCACAAAAGGTAAAGTTGTGACCATATGAAAAACACTAAGTACACCATGTAAACGCTGGTGAAATTCTAGTCCCGATATGCAAGTTGTAGCATAATTAGTGGCATAAACACTTGCAGTTGAAAGCACATGATACCAGAAGCAAAAACGCTTAGTAAACATAGGCTCTAAAAGAGAAAAATGGTTCAAATGGCTCTGAGCACTATGCGACTTAACTTCTGAGGTCATCAGTCTCCCAGAACTTAGAACTAATTAAACCTAACTAACCTATGGACATCACACACATCCATGCCCGAGGCAGGATTCGGACCTGCGACCGTAGCGGTCGCTCGGCTCCAGACTGTAGCGCCTAGAACCGCACGGCCACTCCGGCCGGCGCTCTAAAAGAGCTATGAGCAGTTGTTCGCTTTCACTACTGTGAAACACGTCCCTTCTACTAAACAAGTCCTCATAGCCCTTAAGGTACGCATTTTAGATCCTATGTTTCCTACCGGTATTTTTTCTTTTTTTTTTTTCGAATGATCGTTTCTGCCAATTCCCTGACTGTTGACCATTCCTCCTGGAACACTTCGTGTGTATGTGTTCGATTACTAGTCTATCTACACGTATGACTGTATTACCCAAATCCCTTTGTTTTGTAGTGTTCTCATATTGTCTGTAGATGGCACATTTAATTTTGACCGGATATTCAGTTCATTCTCAGCAATCTTTGAAAACATTCACCCAAAAGAACATTTTATTTATTATTGAATTGGGAATATCTCAATGTATGCCAACGGCGATTTGGCAGTTCTTACTGTATTACAGGTAGGATTCTTATAGCACATTACCTCAGTGTACAATATAATAAAGTTTACTCTTGTTTACTCACTTCAGTGAATTGTGTATGTGAAAATTTGTTTTATGTAGGAATATGCCCTTTGTTAACGCTATATAACTTCGCACCAGGGTATAATTTACTTTAATGTGTACTGTGAACTGTCAAAAACAACTATAGCATAAAATTGGCTGTGCTGACACCTTCAGAAAGCCAATAAACAAAGATTTAACGTGTAAAAGATGCATACAGCTTCTTAGACCATTGCAACAAGCTATGCTAGGGAAAGTACTATTTTAATTATTGCTTTTTTTAACCTGATATGAGAGGGGCAGCAGCCTTTTCAGTAGTAGCAGGGACAACAGTCTGGATGATTGACTGATCTGGCCTTGTAACATTAACCAAAACGGCCTTGCTGTACTGGTACTGCGAACAGCTGAAAGCAAGGGTAATCAGCTGTAATTTTTCCTGAGGGCATGCAGCTTTACTGTATGGTTAAAAGAGGATGGTGTCCTCTTGGGAAAAAATATTCCGGAGGCATTCGGATCTCCGGCCGGCGACTACTCAAGAGGACGTCGTTATCAGGAGAAACAAAACTGGCGTTCTACGGATCGGAGTGTGGAATGCAAGATCTCTTAATCGCGCAGATAGGTTAGAAAATTTAAAAAGGGTAATGCATAGATTAAAGTTAGATATAATGGGTATTAGTGAAGTTCGGTGGCAGGAGGAACAAGGCGTCTGGTCAGGTGAATACAGGGTTACAAATACAAAATCAAATACGGTCAATGCAGGAGTAGGTTTATTAATGAATAAAAAATAGGAGCTCGGGTCAGCTACTACGAACAGCATAGCGAACGCATTGTTGTAGCTAAGACAGACATGAAGCCCACGCCTACCACTGTAGTTTATACCAGCTAGCTCCGCATATACCCTAAGAGATATAAAAAATGTATGATGAGATGAAAGAAATTATTCGCATAGTGAAGGGAGACAAAAATTTAATAGTCATGGGGGACTGGAATCCTATAGAAGGGAAAGGAAGAGAAGGAAAATTTGGAAATTTGTAGTAAGATCTTATGGCACTAAATTGCTGGGGTCATCGGTCCCTAAGATTACACACTACTTAATCTAACTTAAACAAACTTACGCAAAGGACAACACACACTTTCCTTGCCCGAGAGAGGACTCGAACCTACGGCGAGGATAGCCGCGCGAACCGTGACAAGACGCTCCAGAGATCGCGGCTAAGGAAGAGAAGCAAAAGTAGTAGGTAAATGTGGAATGGGAGTACGGAAAGAAAGAGGAAGCTGCCTGGTAGAATTTTGCACAGAACATAACTTAATCATAGTTAACACTTGGTTTAAGAATCATGAAAGAAGGCTGTATACGTGGAAGAGGCCTGGACATACTGGAAGATTTCAGATAAATTATTCAATGGTAAGTCAGAGATTTAGGAACCAGGTTTAAAACTGTAAGACATTTCCAGGAGCAGATGTGGAATCTGACCACAATCTATTGGTATGAACTGTCGATTAAAAGTGAAGAAACTGCAAAAAGGCGGGAAGTTAAGGAGATGGGACCTGGATAAACTGAAAGAACCAAAGGCTGTAGAGAATTTCAGGGAGAGCATTAGGTAGCGATTGACAAGAACGGGAGAGAGAAATGCAGTAGAAGAAGAATGGGTAGCTTTAGAGATGAAATAGTGAAGGCAGTAGAGGATAAAGAAGGTAAAGACGAGGGCTAGAAGAAATCCTTGGGTAACAGAAGAGATATTGAGTTTAATTGATGAAAGGAGAAAATATAAAAATGCAGTAAACGAAACAAGTGAAAAGGAATAAAAAGCTCTGAAACATGAAATCGACGGGAAGTGCAAAATGGCTAAGCAAAGAGGGATAGAGGACAAATTTAAGAATGTAGAGGCATATATTACTAGGGATAAGATAGATACTACCTACAGGAAAATTAAAGACACATTAGGAGAAAAGAGAACCACTTGTATGAATATCTAGAACTCAGATGGAAACCCAGTTCTAAGCAAAGAAAGGAAAGCAGAAAGGTGGAAGGAGTATATAGAAGGTCTATACATGGGTAATGTGCTTTGCGGCAATATTGTGGAAATGGAAGAGGACGTAGGTGAAGATGAAATGGGAGATATCGGCTGCGTGAAGAGTACTGATAGCATTGGGAGACCCAGCCACGACAAAACTCTACCATCTGGTAAGCCAGATGTATGAGTCAGGCGAAATAACCTCAGACTTCAAGAAGAATATAATAATTCCAATCCCAAAGAATGTAGGCAGCCGAAGTGGCCGAGCGGTTCTAGGCGCTTCAGTCTGGAACCGCGCGACCGCTGTTGTCGCAGGTTCGAATTCTGCCTCGGGCGTGGATGTGTGTGATGTCCTTAGGTTAGTTAGGTTTAAGTAGTTCTAAGTTCTAGGGGACTGACGACCTCGGAAGTTAAGTCCCATAGTGCTCAGAGCCATTTGAACCATTTTTGAAAGTAGCTGTTGGCAGGTGATAAAATTACCGAACTATCAGTTAATAACTCACGGCTGTTAAATGCTAACATGAATTCCTTACAAACGAATGGAAAAACTGGTATAAGCTGACATCGGGGAATATCAGTTTGGATTCCGTTGAATGTTGGAACACATGAGACAATACTGACCCTACGACTTATCTTAGAAGATAGATTAAGGGAAGACAAACTTAGATTCTAGCATTTTTAGGTTTAGAGCAAGCTTTCGACAAAGTAGACTGGAATACTCTCTTTCAAATTCTGAAGGTTGCAGGGGTCAAATACAGGGAGCGAAAGGTTATTTACAATTTATACAGAAACCAAATGGCAGGTATAAGAGTCGAGGGGTACAAAATGGAAACAGTGGTTGGGGAGGGAGTGAGACATGGTTGTAGCCTATCCCCGATGTTATTCAACCTGTATACTGAGCAAGCAGTAAAGCAAACAAAAGAAAAATTTGGAGTAGGAATTAAAATCCATGGAGAAGAAATCAAAATCTTTAGGGTTTGCCGACGACATTGTAAATCTGTCAGACACAGAAAAGGACCTGGAAGAGCAGTTGAACGAAATGGACAGCGTCTTGAAAGGGGGATGTAAGATGAGCATCAACAAAACAAAAACGAGGATAATGGAATATAGTCGAATTAAATCAGGTATGCCAAGGGAATTACATTAGGAAATGAGATACTTAAAGTAGTAAAGGAGTTTTGCTATTTGGGGAGCAAAATAATTGATGATGGTCGAATTAGAGAGGATATAAAATGTAGACTGGCAATGGCAAGGAAAGCGTTTCTGAAGAAGAGAAATTTGTTAACATCGAGTATAGATTTAAGTGTCAGGAAGTCGTTTCTGAAAGTATTTGTATGGAGTGTAGCCATGTATGGAAGTGAAACATGGACGATAAATAGTTTAGACAAAAAGCTTTCGAAATGTGGTGCTACATAAGAATACTGAAGATTAGATGGGTTAATCACGTTACTAATGAGGAGGTACTTCAAATGGTTCAAATGGCTCTGAGCACTATAGGGCTCAACTTCTGAGGTCATCAGTCCTCTAGAACTTAGAACTACTTAAACCTAACTAACCTAGGGACGTCACACATATCCATGCCCGAGGCAGGACTCGAACCTGCGACCGTAACGGTAGCGCGGTTCCAGACAGTAGCGCCTAGAACCGCTCGGCCACTCCAGCCGTCTGAGGAGGTACTGAATAGAATTGGAGAGAAGAGGAGTGTGTGGCATAACTTGACTAGAAGAAGGGATCGGTTGGTAGGTCATGTTCTGAGGCATCAAGGGAACAGCAATTTAATATTGGAGAAGAGATGAATAGACTAAGCAGATTCAGAAGAATGTAGGTTGCAGTAGGTACACGGAGATGAAGAAGCCTGCGCAGGATAGAGTAACAAGGAGACCGAGCGAGGTGGCGCAGTGGTTAGCACACTGGACTCGCATTCGGGAGGACGACGGTTCAATCCCGTCTCCAGCCATCCTGATTTAGGTTTTCCGTGATTTCTCTAAATCGTTTCAGGCAAATGCCGGGATGGTTCCTTTGAAAGGGCACGGCCGATTTCCTTCCCAATCCTTCCCTAACCCGAGCTTGCGCTCCGTCTCTAATGACCTCGTTGTCGACGGGACGTTAAACACTAACCACCACCACCTAGCAAGGAGAGCTGCATCAGACCGGTCTCTGGACTGTGGACCAGAACAAACAACAACAACATGATGTGATATGTAGATGTATGTGATACTAGCACCATTCAGTCTGGTCAAAAGTCTTTGCAGCAGCGACTGCAAACAAGTATTGCAGTAGACCTACATCTACATCTACATGTACGTGAATACTCTGCAAATCACACTTAAGTGCCTGGCAGAGGGATCATCGAACAACCTTCACAATAATTCTCTATTATTCCAATCTCGAACAACGCGTGGAAAAACCGAACACTTATGTCTTTCCGTGCGAGCTCTGGTTTACCTATTTTATTATGATGATCGCTTATCCCTATGTAGGTCGGCGTCAACAAAATATTTTCACATTCGGAGGAGAAAGCTGGTGACTGAAATTTCGTGAGAAGATTCCACCGCAATGAGAAACGCATTTGTTTTAATGATAACCACCTCAAATCCTGTATCATGTCAGTGACATTCTCTCCCCTATTTCGGGATAATACGAAAAGTGCTTCTCTTCTTTGAACTTTCTCGATGCACTCCGTTTATCTTATCTGGTAAGGTTTCCAGACCGCGCAGCAGTACTAAGTACTTAGTTGAATTTACGGTCTTTACATCTGATTCATTTATCGTGTAATCTAAGTTTAACGGATTCCTTTCAGCACTCACGTGGATGACCTGACGTTTTTCTTTATTTAGAGTCACCTTCAAATTTTTGCACCATACGGATATCGTTTCTAAATCGTTTTGCAATTTGTTGTGATCTTCTGATGACTTTACTAGACGATAAATGACAGCATCATCAGCAAACAACCTAAGACGGTTGCTCAGATTCTCACCTAAATTGGTCATACATATAAGGAACAGCAGAAAGCGTATAACCTACCTTGGCGAACCCCAGAAATCACTTCCGTTTTACTCCATAACTTTCCGTCAGTTTCTACTAACTGTGACATGTCTGACAAGAAATCATGAATCCAATCACGTAACTGATACGATTCTCCATAGGCACGCAATTTCGCTACAAGCCGCATGTGTGTTACAGTGTCAAAAGCCATCTGGAAATCTAGAAATACGGGATCAATATGAAAGCCCTTGTCAATAGCACTCAACACTTTCTGTGGGTAAAGAGATAGTTGTGTTTCACAAGAACGATGTCTTCTAAATCCGTGTTGACAGTGTGTCAATAGTCCGCTCTCTTCGATGTATTCATAACGTTTGAACAGAATATGTGTTCCAAAATCCTGTTGCACATTGACGTTAACGCTATGGGCCTAGAATTTAGCGGATTAGTTCTACTACCTTTCTTGAATATTGGTGTGACCTGTACCTAGGTATGAATCTTTCATTTATCGAGCGATTGTATATGATTGTAAAGTATGGAGCTACAGTATCAGCGTACTCTGAAAGGAACCTAACTGGTATACAGTCTGAACCGGAGGACTTGCTTTTATTAAGTGATTTAAGTTGCTTCACTACTCCGAGGACATTTCAGTTACTCATGTTCTTGATTCGAATTCTGGAATATTACTTCGTCGGAATTTCGGAAGGCTGTTTTTAGTAAATCTGCTTTAGCAGCACTGTCGTCGATAGTTCTTCTATTGCAATCGCGCAGAGAAGGCGTGGATTATGTCTTGCCAGTAGCATGCTTCACATACAACCAGAATCTCTCCGGATATTCTGCCAGGTTTCGAAACAACGTTTCGTTGTGGAAACTATTATGAGCATCTCGCATTGAGGTCCATGCTAAATTTCAGGCTTCAGTAAAAGATCGCCAAATATTGTATATTTTGCATTCATTTAAATGTGGCATGCTTTTTTCGTTGTTTTTGGAACAATGTTCTAACCCGTTTTGTGTGCCAGGGGAGCATTTCGAATGCTTGATGGCATAAATGGAATTTCAAGGACGCTTTTATGAACATATACTTTCGTTATTTCCTTTTGGTTGACGTTGCTGATGTGATTTTGCAATGTAAGTGTGTATTCTGATATCAAAATCATAAGCGATGTTATTATCTAACAATCTTTGTTTAGGGACAAATTATTACGCTCTGTGTGTTCGATCTAATGATAGCGATCGGGCCAAAGCTTTCGTTGTGGGCCACACACTCTGTCAACTTTCATTGCAGAAAGAGGGCGATAATAAGGGACGGTAGCGTGCATTGAGCGAGGACCACAGCTTACTGCAACCGGCCACTTGCTTGGCATGATGAGTTAACAGCTCGCTTGTTACTCATTATTTCGTTAGTAAGCTGTTGGCTCGCCGACCGTCCCCAAAGTAACGGATAATGTACTTATTACCAAACTGACATACCCCGTGAATTTCTTTGAAGTAATAAATACCGTTAACCTCGATTAGCGAGAGCATAAGAGTACGACCCATAGCTCAACAGCACTAAATAAAGCTAAAGGTTTATTCGCAAATGGAGCATTACCAACATAGGGCTGAATTAAGGACACTTTAGACAGTTGTCAGTGCATGAATTAATGCTTACAGAAACTGATATTGAGACCAAGAAACTTCACAAAGACAATACGCTGCAGAAAGGTTCGACGTTAAATGGCAACATTTTAGCGAAAGGGAGGTGACTAGTATCCATTAAGGTTAGAAAATTCGTCGCAACTCAAAGGTGTGAAAGTGGATTTTCTACTACGATATCAACGAAAATACAAGCAAAGGAACGAATGGACGTGGAGCATGATTCTTATGAGCAATGACTGAGATCAAACTGGATGTTATGAGGATTATTTCTTGATACAAGTGCGTGCATTCTTTGCTTGAACGTTAACCAATTGTTACATATCTTTAGTTATTTTGAATGTTATATGACGTTTGATCTCATTAAAGAAAATGGCATCAGAAAGATGGAACCACTGCACCAGCTGACACTCTCTCCCCTTGATTCTTAAAGAAGACCCTTCAATGATAATGTAATGCGAAGGCAAAAAGAAGAAAGAAAAAAAGACCACGGCTTTGTTCTCCACGAAAGAACTGCTCTGTAAAAAGATACATAACGCACATATGTACCGCTCCTTTTCTAGTTCAGTGTGTGGCGCTGATTAATATTCTAATATTCTACACGCACCCCACATAAGATAGCAGAGCGTTACCGTTCTAAATGCCACTGCAATTCACAGACACGGATGTATCTGCGTATCTCGGTGTCGACTGGGCCAATTAATTCAAAATAATATGCAGACTTCAGGTGCCCAATATGACAAAGAGGGACAGATGCAATAAGCTGCGCACGCAATAAACAAATCTGAGCGCTTGACATGTACATCTAATCATAATAACGCCACGACACAAGAATAAAACACGCGTAAATGGAAACGCTGATTGCAAAACGGGTCGTACCAGCCACAACGCGGGTAACACAACACAGCAGCAAAAACTCGAGAAAGGAACGATGTTTTTACTCGCAAATTTCCATCAAACACGCATTCAGTTTCACACACATGCAATGTAATAAAAATGAAGTGGCCTTTATACGTGTGTAGGAAGCGGTATCAAGCATGTGAGGAGACGAAATTAAAAATACACTCCTGGAAATTGAAATAAGAACACCGTGAATTCATTGTCCCAGGAAGGGGAAACTTTATTGACACATTCCTGGGGTCCGATACATCACATGATCACACTGACAGAACCACAGGCACATAGACACAGGCAACAGAGCATGCACAATGTCGGCACTAGTACAGTGTATATCCACCTTTCGCAGCAATGCAGGCTGCTATTCTCCCATGGAGACGATCGTAGAGATGCTGGATGTAGTCCTGTGGAACGGCTTGCCATGCCATTTCCACCTGGCGCCTCAGTTGGACCAGCGTTCGTGCTGGACGTGCAGACCGCGTGAGACGACGCTTCATCCAGTCCCAAACATGCTCAATGGGGGACAGATCCGGAGATCTTGCTGGCCAGGGTAGTTGACTTACACCTTCTAGAGCACGTTGGGTGGCACGGGATACATGCGGACGTGCATTGTCCTGTTGGAACAGCAAGTTCCCTTGCTGGTCTAGGAATGGTAGAACGATGGGTTCGATAATGGTTTGGATGTACCGTGCACTATTCAGTGTCCCCTCGACGATCACCAGTGGTGTACGGCCAGTGCAGGAGATCGCTCCCCACACCATGATGCCGGGTGTTGGCCCTGTGTGCCTCGGTCGTATGCAGTCCTGATTGTGGCGCTCACCTGCACGGCGCCAAACACGCATACGACCATCATTGGCACCAAGGCAGAAGCGACTCTCATCGCTGAAGACGACACGTCTCCATTTGTCCCTCCATTCACGCCTGTCGCGACACCACTGGAGGCGGGCTGCACGATGTTGGGGCTTGAGCGGAAGACGGCCTAACGGTGTGAGGGACCGTAGCCCAGCTTCATGGAGGCGGTTGCGAATGGTCCTCGCCGATACCCCAGGAGCAACAGTGTCCCTAATTTGCTGGGAAGTGGCGGTGCGGTCCCCTACGGCACTGCGTAGCATCCTACGGTCTTGGCGTGCATCCGTGCATCGCTGCGGTCCGGTCCCAGGTCGACGGGCACGTGCACCTTCCGCCGACCACTGGCGACAACATCGATGTACTGTGGAGACCTCACGCCCCACGTGTTGAGCAATTCGGCGGTACGTCCACCCGGCCTCCCGCATGCCCACTATACGCCCTCGCTCAAAGTCCGTCAACTGCACATACGGTTCACGTCCACGCTGTCGCGGCATGCTACCAGTGTTAAAGACTGCGATGGAGCTCCGTATGCCACGGCAAACTGGCTGACACTGACGGCGGCGGTGCACAAATGCTGCGCAGCTAGCGCCATTCGACGGCCAACACCGCGGTTCCTGGTGTGTCCGCTGTGCCGTGCGTGTGATCATTGCTTGTACAGCCCTCTCGCAGTGTCCGGAGCAAGTATGGTGGGTCTGACACACCGGTGTCAATGTGTTCTTTTTTCCATTTCCAGGGGTGTATCAAGCATTTTAGGCGCAAATAATGACTATGATGGCGATACATTCGTATGGGTACCTGACAGCAACGTCTTTAGCGCCCCTACTAAAATATCACGAGACGAGTGTGAGTAAACCTGCACTACAAGGAAGAAAAGAAATAATGCCCTAAGTGCTTACACACACACACACACACACACACACACACACACACACACACACACATACGACGAAAATCACGTACATCGTCAGACTGTAAATCAACAGTAAAAAGAAAAAATCAAGAGAAAGAAGCAAAAGAATCAAGTAAATGGCTACAACTCGCAGACCTTTGAAAAAACGAATGAGGATTAATGTTTCTCAACAGCTTACAAGTGAAGTCCATACGTCCATGTACATTATTTTCTATTTTCACGACAAATTTATTCAATCTTTCCCTGCATTCCTCAACACTGCTTTAGTTTCATTTCATTGTTGTCTAGCTTTATGTCTTGGTTCTTGTGAGTCATTTTGTATTAAATTGAAATAAGCTTGAAAGTAGAAACCCGTAGTTCTCCAACCTCTCCCGTACAGGCCATGAAGGCCCAATGGTACCGATCGACCGCCGTGTCATCCTCAGCCCACAGGCGTCACCGGATGCGGATATGGATGGAACGTGGTCAGCACCGCTCTCCCGGGCATCTGTCAGTTTCCGAGACCGGAGCCGCTACTTCGCAATCAAGTAGCTCCTCAGTTTGCCTTACAAGGGCTGAGTGCACCCCAGTTGCCAACAGCGCTCGGCAGACCGGATGGTCACCCATCCAAGTGCTAGCCCAGCCCGACAGCGATTAACTTCGGTGATCTGACGGGAACCGATGTTACCACTGCGGCAAGGCCGTTGGCATGGTTCTCCAGGTTCCTCGTTATACGCCGTCCGGAGTGGCCGAGCGGTTCTAGGCGCTACAGTCTGGAACCGTGCGACCGCTACGGTCTCAGGTTCGAATCCTGACTCGGGCATGGATGTGTGTGATGTCCTTAGGTTAGTTATGTTTAAGTAGTTCTCAGTTCTAGGGGACTGATGACCTCAAAAATTCCCATAGTACTCAGAGCCATTTGTGCCTCGTTATACGATGGGCTAGCTGCAACATGACAGATATTGTAGGTGATAGGTTTCTGCAGGCAAGCTGAAATTCTGAGCTCAGAGAGCAGAGTTCTACATCCACGTAGTATAGAGATCCCTTTTCTTTACACAATTATGCATATATGACTAGATTTAGTTGTAATACACTCTGACGGGAAAAAGATCATAGCACCAAAAAAATAATTAATGTAGAGTAATAAAATTTTTGAAATACATTCGTCTAGGTAACAAATGTGATTGACATTGCAAGATCACAGGTTAATGTAAGAGCGATTTAATCCATTGCAAATGTTAAATGCTGGTACATCGACAGCTGGTGCAATCACCAGGCTATTAAATGCAAGCGTGCAGACGTACATGCATTGTGATGTTTGGTGCCGGATGGCAGTTTGTGGGAGGGTGTTCCATGTCTGTTGCGCTTGCGCGATCAACACTGGGACCGTTAATCCTGTTTCTGTATGACGCTGGAGTTGTCGTCCGATGATGTTCCATGTGTGATCGATTGGAGACAGATCTGATGATCGGGCAGGCCAAGGCAACCTGTCGGCGCTCTGTAGAGAAAGTGTGTGGGAGAGCGTTGACCTATTAGAAAATACCCCCTGGAATGATGTTCATGAATGGCGGCACGGCAGAACGTATCACCAGACTGAAGTACAATTTTTCAGTGAGGATGCGTGTGATAACCACGAGAGTGCTCCTGCTGCCATACGAAATCGCATCCCGTACCATAACCCTAGGTGTAGGTCCAGTGTGTCCAGCACGCAGACGGGTTGACTGCAGGCCCTCAACTGGCCTCTTTCCAACAAACACATGGCCATCATTGGCGTCGAGGCAGAACCAGTTTTCATCAAAAAACACGACAGACTTCCACCCTCCAAAGGAGTCTCGCTCGACGCCACTGAAGCCGCAAACAATGATGGTTTGGGGTCGTAGAAATCCACACTACTGGGCGTTTGGCTCGGGGCTGTCCTTGAAGTAACAGTACAGTTCGTTGTGTAACTGTGGCGCCAACTGCTGCTCAAATTGCTGCTGCAGATGCAGTACGATGCGCCAGAACCCTACGATGGTCTGCTCTCTCGGTAGTGCCACGTGACCGTCCGAAGCCCGGTCTTCTTGCGACTGTGCATTCCCGTGACCACATCTACCAGCAGTCATGTACGGTGGCAGGAGGAACATCCAGTTTCACATAGCCCTGTTACACGATCTCCTTCAAACTCAGTGAGATATTTATAATGGCGTCTTTGTCGCGTTAAAGGCATTCGTGACTAACAACTCATGACGTCCAATCTCAAAGGTAACTAACGCTCACGACCGTTGCAGCGTGTATTTAAAGCAAACCTGATTTGCGTCCTCAGTGGCGGTACTACCGTCACTCTTATGCGACTGGCACGAAAGTTGTACAGAAATCTTCTTTCACATGTAGTAACACGCCTACCAATTTTCGTTCATGTAACACAACTCCTCCTTGGTGCTGCGTTTTTTTTTTCTTCCGTCAGTATGTTAATGCTCGATAAATACAGAAAGTCTGAAAGCGCTGCATTAAATTTGCATTATATGTGCCATTTTTACGTTTATGTGTCTCACTTTTACATTACGTGTAGAAGAATGGGGAAGATGCGGCATAAAACATAGGTACTTTAAGTGGATTTATGGTGTGCTTTGGCACCAAAATAGCAGTTCCTGGTACTACAAATACAGCAATATAATTTATATTAAGAGACATGGTAAGAATGTCTTCCACGAGTAATGATAGCGTTGGGTAAGGACGCCGGCACGGTAGCTCAGTGTGTTCGGTCAGAGGGTTAGTTACTCTCTGTAGTAAAAAACTGAGTGAATACTAAAATGTAGACCTTCACGGCCGGAAGTGTCATGTCCATTATAATTATCCGAGCTGTTATGCCGTGGTCGGTTGATGAATTCTGTGTCAATTCCCAACGTTTCGTCCCCGTCTGCGGTGACATCTTGAAGGGGTTCTGTAGCTCGATGGAAGGTCCAACACACCCACTGACTCGCTACTGACTCAGATTCCATCGAGCTACATACCCCCTTGAAGATGTCTCCCGCAGACGGGGACGAAACGTTGGAAATTGACACAGAATTCATCAACCGACCACGGCACAACAGCCCGGATAATTATAGTGGACAAAACTGAGTGAATGGCTCAACGAACAACCTGAACGGGTATCATGGGACGTCCACCCCGAACATATACCGCGAACATTATAGAAAAAAATGAGATAAAAAAAAAGATGGATAAAGCGTCTGTCATGTAAGCAGGAGATCCCGGGTTCGACTCCCGGACGGGGCACTCATTTTCACCTGTCCCCGTTGGCATATACCAATTCCCGTCAGCAGCTAAAGGTATTAATATATAATTCTAACAGTAATATAATTACTTCGTAGATCTTAGATGAAATTTAAAATTGGGACTTCCGCGTCATTCTTGGGAGGGAATAAATGCTGCTCAGCCCATAAATTCTTTCTACTCTCGAAGCTTACGTCTCACACGTTAAGAGATCATAATATGCCGGCCAGTGTGGCCATTTTTGAGATCATAGTAAAGTACGTACGGCCATTCAGTGATTCAAAAATGGCTCTGAGCACTATGGGACTTAACAACATAGGTCATCAGTCCCCTAGAACTTAGAACTACTTAAACCTAACTAACCTAAGGACATCACACACATCTATGCCCGAGGCAGGATTCGAACCTGCGACCGTAGCAGTCCCGCGGTTCCGTACTGCAGCCCCTAGAACCGCACGGCCACCGCGGCCGGCGCCATTTAGTGAACTTGAGTGAAATGCTATGGGACCTCTGTCGACGGGATCCAAGGTGGTGAGAGGAAAAAACCAAAGTGCATTTAACTTCGCAACGTGCAAAGCCAGGATTAAAATGTGCACTCTCCATTATTCTGCAGGTGATAGAAATTTCAGGCAAAAAAAAAAAGAGTTATTGCACTAAACAAGATGTTTTCTTTCCTATTTTCTAAGAAATCAGTCGCTTGAGAAGCGAGCCAGCTCTGTGTGAGTATACAGTTCGACGTTACCCTAAGGAAAGTGTAAACTCTTGTTCACATGATTTGTCATTTCAATTATTATTAACATTATTAAGGTCTGAAGCAGCTTACTGAGTGATTTGAAACGATTCTTCCTAGCTACTAGGTAAATGACTGTTTGCCACAAGTAGCTCAGACACGATTATACCCATCTTCAAATGCTCGTCGTCGTACGTTTTAGAATGCAATAGTTGCAATGTCGATCCAACACTCTAAATTGTTTAGTTTGTACATCGAGTTCGAGCTCTGTAGTTCAGTTAAAGTTTATGAACGTCGTTGCAATTCAGCGATAAAGGTTAGTTATTCGCAAATAAGTCACATGTGAGTCCACATGTCCATTTTCGCCAAAATATAACAGTACTTCCACAATTTATGATCTGTACAGTGCTTTACGTAATTTGGATATGCGTAATTAGCCAACACATTCCAAAGTGGATGACGTCGAAGCTTGAACTGTACCGTGAATTAACGATTGTAATCGGTCTGACACTTTTTATCAAAGGGAACACGATGATGTAGGCAGAATTGAATTTTCTTTGAATAAAATTGTCGAGTACGCTGAAGCTGTTTATTGATGACTCTGGTTAACCTTCGACGTCATTCACCCTAATATCATTTTTCTGACAATACGAATCCAGATCAAATAAAGCACGCGCTGTACAAGGTGCAAATATTTCTGTTTGTGGCTATTGACAGCAATCTGAACCTGTGTAAGGTGTCAGGCAAATCCAACACCTTCCGTGAAAACCCTGACATGATAGCAAATCCAGTAGTATGTCACATAGCTCCGAATAAATCGTGACATTAAATTAACCAAAGTAATAAGAGTAACGAGTGAGCAAATGGAATACCACAGACTAACACAAGAATGCCTAAATGCATGTCATATATTCCCACCGTGAGACAGACACAGTTCCGGGGGGAGAAACGAGAACAGAAGCCGAGAGCAGAACCGTGTTAAGCTAGAAGGCCTGGACACCCACGTTGCCAGCTAACCACTAGGACCACCCCAGCTGCAAGTTTTAGCGTGAGACTTTTTCGCGTCTCTGTTACGTCAGGACCACACCCCAGCCCATGTTAAAAGATAGAGCCCTCCAGAAGAACAGTATAGATCTTAAGATAACACTAAAAAGGACCATACCAGCTGCAAGTTTTAGCGTGAGACTTTTTCGCGTGTCTGTTACGTCAGGATCACACCCCAGCCCATGTTAAAAGATAGAGCCCTCCAGAAGAACAGTATAGATCTTAAGATAACACTAAAAAGGACCACCCCAGCTGCAAGTTTTAGCGTGAGACTTTTTCGCGTCTCTGTTACGTCAGGACCACACCCCAGCCCATGTTAAAAGCTAGAGCCCTTCAGAAGAACAGTATAGATCTTACGATAACACAAAAAGGGCCACCCCCCCCCCCCCCCCCCCAGCCGCAAGTTTTAGCGTGAGACTTTTTCGCGTGTCTGTTACGTCAGGATCACACCCCAGCCCATGTTAAAAGATAGAGCCCTCCAGAAGAACAGTATAGATCTTAAGATAACACTAAAAAGGACCATACCAGCTGCAAGTTTTAGCGTGAGACTTTTTCGCGTCTCTGTTACGTTGCAAACTTTAAAAACTTTGCCCCACCACGAAAAGTATAACGTTTCTCATTGGATGGACAGAATTTTTGTAGGCGGAGCTTAAGGTTAACATTGAGACCCTGATTGGTCAGATGAAAACACAGCCAGATAGTTTTTTTAAACCAACTTCGGTAAATTGTAGTAAGGAGAAGTTAGGAGTAGAGTTGCTTCCGAGACGGCGAGGTGAGCGGAGCTGTACTGCCCGCACGCGATGCCGCATAACAGCGCATAAAGCTTCACTCAGAACTGCAGAAGTCTCATCTGTTACACCCCCTTTTTGCGTAATACTAGTGTCGATCGTCAATTAAAACTCATGGTGTTCACATTTGCCACTTGAAGTAAAATTCTGAAACGCGATGATTTTTCTGTTATATAGTTATTGAGAAGCCACATCAGCCACTGTAATTTACGACAAGTTAGATAAGTAATTAAAGGTAATTGAGGGTCTCTGTAGACCATTTTGATAGTTTTCTCTCTTGTGAAACTTAATTTAAACCTAGATTATAGATGTGATATGGCATAGGTCATCCATCGATCCATTGTAGAACTTGGAAACCCACTCAGGGAATGTTCGTTCACATTTTTGTTGAACGCAGTTGGTTTTTACCATCCTGTATTAAAACATTTCCTTTTATCAATAGTGCAATTTATAAACTATGTTTTGTGAGTAGAACAAAATTTCCAATGGTAAACTTAACTGCTTTTTCGACGTTATTTTACCAGCTTACTAAAAACAGGAAAGCCTTGAACCCCTTCCACTAAATTTAGTTAATATTAAGATTCTTTTACAGGGGGTGCAGTGGAGCTGACGCTGAAATCATTAACTATTTGGTTACATCATCGCTAGTCTCACTGAACTCTTCTGAATTCTACATGTCATGTGTGGTCTGGCGTCTCCTTACCAGCAACAGGTCCCAGGTTCAAACCAGTCAATTCCCTAAAAAACACGCTCAGAGCGTTGTTGCGCGAAAGTGGTAGGGAGACACGATATAGAACAAACAGACATCATGCAGAATGTTAGAAAATGGCGACCCTGCCGGGATGGTAAAATACCATGATTGAAGGTCGACCACAGGCCTAACTAGGTCAGAAAAATATCCTGTCGAAAAATTTTCGTAATAAAAAAAAATTTTTTTTGAACGTTATAAATAGTCGAATACAGTAGCTGCAGCGATAGATAGTAAAAAAGTATTCAATAAAAGTGAGACATTCTGGCAGAGACAATATCATAATTAATATTGTTAGAATTAAGTTTTCTCTCCAATGCAAGCGCACAGGTGGCGGATACATCGTTGACAAGTTGATTCTGACCCAACAAGTAAGTGAATTGATTGTCAAGTCGTGTCTGCAAAAAGTTTATGAAATGCGTGAGATCGTATGAGCGCGTGTTGACGCGAAGCAGGGCGCGTGAATTGCTTTTAAAACAGAAAATAAGGGATTCGGAAAGATTAGCAATGGCAGATCGAGACCTTGACCGAATTGAGGTAGAGACCCAGTATGAAGATGGACAGAGAATAGACGATGCAGTATCGCGAGAAATAGGACATATAACGCACCATAACGAGGATAATGTACGTCAAGGCATAGAAAACGTAAGTCAGCATACGACAGACGAGCAGGAAAGTAGAGAGACAGTCGATGAGGATTCTAACTTGCGTCTTGAATACGTAGAACCCATAGTACAAGTAATCAGAGCTCCCTCACCACAGAGTACAAGGAATGCGAGCAGAGAGAATTATTACAGAAGCCATATTTTGAAAATTCAGAAGAGAAGAGTCCCGTGAAATTTTTCGAATTAATGGCAAACAAAAATCAATGCGTCGTTGCGCGAAAGTGGTAGGGAGACACGATATAGGACAAATAGACACCACGCAGAATGTTAGACCTGCACTGCTGTGCCTTGTTTGTGAATAAATAATCTCTTGTGTGGCTATTATCAATTTGTGAAACACACGACCTTCTACAAGTTTTGAGCATCAAAAGAACCAATACTGAGAAGTCAAATCCACAAATAATCGTCTATTCATCATGCGTTTATCTCACACAGTTCGGTTTCCTAGCAAACGGCAAGTGGCACGTTACTGCACAACGTCGAAGCGCTGGTGGCTTTTATGACCCACGTCGACCCATGTGTTAGTAGGTTTCATCATGCAGCGCAGAAAGGTTTCGCTGCTGTACGCCAGCAAGCATTTAGGATCGGTAGCGACAGATTATAACGGAGCGTCAGAAGAGAGACTGGAGGAGGAGTCGCATCGTAATGCAGCTGACAGAGAAATTGGTGAGTCACACTGCGAGATTTGGCGGCATACGCACGACTTTGATTATTAATTACACAAGTCGGAAAAAAAAATATTTTTGGAAAGTTGTTTTAAATTTGATAACTGACTACAGCGCTAATTTCAAAAATGCAATCCATTTTTTTCTATCACGTCAGGTTTTCTCACAAAAAAGGAGTATTTTTAGGTATAATAACAAAATTTAAGCAATTTATCACATTTTGTCCAACGTTATAAAATTTTATTTTATTTATAAATCATGTTCTAAACTACACTTCCAGTACACTTCCACTTCTAAGCTAATAAGTCTTTATAATAACGCTTTCGCTTTCTGTAGAAGCTTCTTTTATTGCTTTTCCAGCTGTGGACTCGTTGAGGATCATCTCTTTTTATCATCCAACAGTAGTCAGTTATAACGTTGACGTTCTATCTTCCTTTATATATTCTTTCCATTTCTTTGATGTCCTGGTGGAATCTTTCGCCCTGCTCTCCACTTACATCACCAAGGTTTGCAAAGAAGTAGTCAAAATGTGAGTGGAGAAAGTGAACTTTAGTGTTCATGTTACAGCCCAGCTTCTTAAAGTTCTTGAGCATGTCTGCGACGATTGTTTTGTAGTTTGGATCTCTTTTGTTTCCTAGGAAACCGGTAACAACTAATTTAAAAGATGTCCATGCTGCCTTTTCTTTTGTTTCTATTTTGTCCACAAATTTGGGATCTGTCATTAGTTTCCTAATGTCTGGTCGACAAAGATTCCTTCCTTTAGCTTTGACTCGGATAAACCAGGAAACTGTCCACAAAGATATCTGAAACACTCCCCTTCTTGCGGCAATGCCTTAACAAATTGTTTCATCAGCCCCAACTTAATGTGAAGATGTGGAAGTAACATCATTTTGGGATCCACAAGGCTTTTCCTCTCAACATTTTTAACCCTAACCTGTTAGGTTTTTCCCAAACGCCAAGCTTTCTTTATGTAGTGTTGCTTTCTGTCTCTATTGTCCCATTTACAGAGAAAGCCAGGAAACTTTGCATCGCCACTTTGTTGACCAAGCAGCATTGAAAACAATTTTAAATCACCACATAGTGTCCATTTGTGGTCTTAATAGTAGAGTTTGCATAAAACCAGTTCAAGGTTTTAGTAACATTCATTTAAGTGAACCCAGTGTCCAACTGGTATAGAAGCATACTTATTGCCATTGTGTAGAAGTACTGCTTTAAGGATTCTTTTTGAAGAAACAATAAAAAGTCTCCACTCATCAGAAGCATATTCTATTTTGAAACCTGCCATATATCCAGGAACATCAAACAAAAGACCAGGTCACCTTCTTCAGAGAAGAAAGATACAAACTCCTTTTCCCTCGATCGATATCAAGAAAAGGATGTACCCGGAGCCAATATATGTTTTCTTTCAATCTAGATCCTAAAACCTCTGCCGATTCTTTAGAAAGCCCTAGGTCTCTAACAAAATCGTTCAATTCAGATTGTGAGAATGGAATGCGATTGATTGGGCCAGGATCGTAGCAATCTCTGTCTTTTTCACTATCACCTTGCTGAGCCAATGGCTCGTGATCATCTATATCATCCAAAGGGCCTGGAGGAGACGGTATTGGTACTTCAGATCCATGAGGAACAGGGCGAATGGCTGATTGAATGTTAGGGTTAGAAATATCGTTTTTGTTTTTCAGATTGAAACCTCGTACGTTGCAAGAACAAAAATAGCAGTTATCACTGTGATTTTTAGGCTCCCTCCAAACCATCGGTATTCCAAAACGTAAGGATTGCTTTTTACGTTGAAACCATTGCCTCAGTTGTTCAACACACACTGAACAAACTTTGTGTGCGGCCGAAGGCCTTGATCGCCTAACTTTATACCAAAATAGGCGAAACATACTTTCTCAACAAAATCTAAAATGTTTCTTTGTTGCTTTTTAACAGTATAGCTACCACAAATGTAGCAGAAGCAATCTGGTAGCCATTGTCCACTGTCCATAAAACAACTTCACAGCACAAGAAAACAGTCACTACTTTAAAGCACTAGTAACAACAACACGTGAACAGCACTGAGTGAAGAGGTACTGTGAACTGAAGGACAAAAGCAGAAGCTCACTGCTTCGTGATGGCGGGGTAGGGGGCAGCGCGACAGACAGGCACTGACATGAAAATACTGCTCGTTTCTCCTAATTACTCTTTATTTCAAGTATATCTAGTATAAAAACGGCTAAATAACAGTTTATGGAGATCCTAGAAACAAAATTCAAACTCACTAGAATGCTGGAGTATCGAAAAAAGCTAAAACTAGACAAGCAGTTTGTGAAATAACTGTACGTGATGAAATTTTTTCACTATTTTTCCCGAAATCAGCGTTGAAAACACTATAAAAATCACGTAATAAATTCGAAACAATTTTTATGTCGCAGACCTGTGTTATTACTGTTTAAACGTAAGTGTACACTTCAAGACTAAAAAACGACGCACCATGAAGGAATTATCCGAATGGGACAAAAATCCATAGTTGTGATGTAGATGTACAGACACACAAATGATAATAATTTTAGAAAAACTGAATGATTTATTCAAGAGAAAGAGTTTCATAAACAGCAAGTCAATAACGCGTTGGTCCACCTCTGGCCCTTATGCAAGCAGTTATTCGATAGGATGTTGTTCAACAGTTTTGTTGGACGTCGTCTTGGGGGATATGGTGCCAGATTCTATCGAACTGGCGCATTAGATCATCAAAATCCCGAGCTGGTTGTCCAACGCTAACCATAATGCTCCGAACTTCCTCAAGTGTGGAGAAATCCGGCGAGCCTCCCGGCAAAGGTACGGTTTGGTAAGCATGGCGACATGCGGTAGAAACTCCCGCCGCATTCAAGCGGGCATTGTATTGCTGCTATGTAAGCCCAAGAAAACGGGGCGTTGAATATAGTCGACGTGCCGCTATGCTGTAGGGGTGCCAGGAGTGACTAAAGAAGGGGTGCTGCTATGAAAGGAAATGGCCATCAGTTCTGGTTGTCTGGCCGTATGGCGAACGACAGTCAGAATGGTAACCCATCGCTGTCCGCCACACCTCTAGACACATCTTAGGCCTAGAATCCTATTGACTGGAGTGTAATTGTCTTCAGTGAAGAGTCCTGCTTCAAAACGGGCCCCGACGCCCAACGAAGATGTGTCTGGAAGCGCTCCAGCCAGTGGTAGGATGCCAACCTGAGCAGACCGACAACCAGGAGTGATGATTTTCTTAGCAGGACCTCTTTGGTTGTCATTTGCGGCACCCTTACAACACAGAGGTATAGCGACGATATTCTACGCCCCGTTTTGTTGCCTTTAATCACTCCTGGGCTTAAACTCCAGCAAGATAATGCCCACCCGCACATGGCGAGAATTTCTACCGCTTCTCTTCGCGCTTGTCAAACCCTAGCTTGGCCATCGACGTTGCCAGATCTCTCCCAATTGAGAACGTATGGAGCATTATAGGCAGGGTCCTCCAACCAGCTCGGAATTTTGACACTCTAAGACACCAATTGGACAGAATTTGGCACAATGTCCCTCAGGATTACATCCAAAAACTCTGTCAGTCAATGCCAAGCCGAATAACTACTTTCATAAGGGCCAGACGTGGACCAACGTGTTATTGAATTGCTCAATTTATGAAGCTCTTTTTCTTGAATGGCCGGCCGGTGTGGCGGAGCAGTTCTAGGCGATTCAGTCTGGAACCGCGTGACCGCTACGGTCGCAGGTTCTAATCCTGCCTCGGGCATGGATGTTTCCGTTTGAACCAATTTTTTCTTGAATGAATCAGTCTAACTTTTCTGAAATTGTAATCATTTCTATGACTGTACACGTAAATCACGTCTACAGATTTCCATCCATTCGGATAATTCCTTCGTAGTCCGTAGTTTTTCTTTTTATCTTACAGTGAACGACTGTAACAAGATTGCTGACATTACTTCTTAACTAACATTTCAGCAACTCCAGATCTAGCTCACATTTGAATTGGAATTTTATTTAAGGTTCTCAGTCATTGGACGATTAAACCGACCGGTCAGATATGCGCTCCATGCAGGCAGGTGCGACACATTCAAACTACCTCACTAGACAGTTCGAACGAAGTTTCAAATGGCTCACACAGACAGTCTATAACTAATATTCAGACTGCGGGTAAACATGTTTGATTGTTCAAATGAAGTTAAAACATTAGGCAATATCGGGAAACGTTTACTAGACATACATGAAATGTATTCGCGATTGCGAAAACGAACAACCATCATCTGCACAAGGAAATGACGATAATCAAAATTTATGAAGATGTGAGACTCAAACTCGGATTTCTCGCTTTACGCGAAGGACCGCCTTAACCGCTTTAGCTACCATATCCCATTGTTTATGCGTCACAACCTGCACTCGTACACATTATGTAATTCCCATACAAGTGGAGGAAAGTCGCTGCCTGGTACGGGCGGATAAATGCGATAGTTCAGTCCCCGTGTTGTTAAGAAGTCCGATTCAGTGACATTTATGTACGTCCCAAGGAACATTGCATCCTGTTTCTTAACAACACAGGCACTACTGTATCGTGTTTTCTAGACAGTCTTGGACTAATTTTTGGAGACACACTACTCATGTGCAGTGTTTTCAGTGAAAAGTGGTTTGGTGGACCAATAGTGCCTCAGAAAATGTCTGTATGCGAATTTCAGAGTGTGCGACTTCAAATTATCATTAAATTCATGTGCAGATAATTGTATTAATTTTAAATGGTTCTCGATACGTCATGACTAGTATCCCCTAACTTACGTTAAGTATTAGACTGGACCTAAAGATTTTTTTCCTTAATTTCTTATTAAAAAACAAGGTGGCATACAATTATTAAGAGACTTCCATTAAAGTCGCGTTGGTATTTTCCCGCTTACCATTTCATTATTCACAGTCCATCGTAGGCTCGTATGGAACCACAAAACGGGGAGGATAAGACCATTTGGAACAACGAGGCAACTTTACAACATACGAGGTGAGCAAACCTCTAAGTGCTGATCGGAGAACTTGCCGGTGTACTGGTTCTCCTCTTTACGAGTTGGTCAACGTAACCCTCCACATGCAAGAATTCGCCAGGAACAGATTGCACTATATCTGACGCAGTGATATGTCGCAACAGGAACACTTCTTATCTCACCTTATTTCATTAATTAGTTAGGAAAGGGCAGGAACAGCGTTAGTGTCTTGAAAGACACTCAACCATCAATAATGCTATACGATTTGTATGCAATAGCAAAGGCTGACAACAAACGCTGAATAAGTAACGCCATTCGTGTGTTTACATTGCAGTAGTTTAACCTGATGGGGACATGAATGTGTCTGGTAAAATTATAAAAACGTGAAGTGGATCAGTCAACAGACTGTTTCATTTAGTGAAAGTCTGCGAAGAGTCACCAATCGATTTTTATTTTCAAGTTGAACATCGGCATCTGTTTAATTCTTTCTTTCTGTGAATCGTGTTAAGCTTGAATTGAAGTTGAATAACAAATCAAAGAGTCAAATAGCCTCTGTCGTTAACTAATAGAGTGCAGAAAGGAGCTCAAATAGCTATCATCTGTTAAACAGAATGCGTTTATACGAAATCAGATGGAGCTAAAATTACATTTTACGACATAGTGTGTAAAACTGCAGAGGTTTCTTGCAGTTGGTAAATAAAAAGAAACAATTATGTCGCAATTCTATCTTGGTCCTTCATAAAACTTGTAGATAAACTTTGCACTGACTTCCACTAAGTGGGAAATATCTTGAGATATTAATGTAAAACAGCCTCTATTGTAGCTACAGAACTTCAGAGCAGCAATTAGAAGGAAAGTTGTTGGTTGCCGCGGGCATTTCCTCGGTGAAATAGCTGCATTTCTCCACTGAGACTATAACGGGCTCCCTGAGGATAGCTTTCGCTGTGGCAGTTCTCATTCCGCATGGTAATACTGACTTGAAATAATCTCTTTTCCAGATGCTAACAGCATTAAAAACTTTGGGAAATCTATCGCATTATTACATCCTCTTTCCATTTCCTCTTACGCCATTACTGAGCGAGGAGACGCAGCGCTAAGGCAGACTCGCATTCGAAAGGACAGCAGCTAAACTTCAAATTCCCGTCCGTAATCCACATATAGGTTTCCCGTGATTTCCCTGCATCGTCTAAGGAGAATACCGCCAAGGTTTCTTCGTATGGGTACGGCCGCATTCATATTCCGTCCTCCCCTTTCCGAGCATTTGCTCCGTCTCCGACGCCCTCATCGACGACGGGACGTGAAATCGTAATCTTCCATGTAAAATCGTAATCTTTCTTTCTTTTTTTATCTTGACATATGTCCTAAATTTTTTACTTTACATGTTTTCCGAACTTAACTTTTTATGTATGCTGAACTGCGAGTGATAACTGAGAATTATTTTGGAACTTCACTGAAGTTACCTACAATACAGAGCGTGTATTCAACTCAGGTATGACTTCACCTTTTCCCAGGCGCTACATATTATTAAGAAATGGTATCCATACGTATTCTCACACAAGTGTCACTTTATGAAATGGCAACGTTGGCCTCTGAGTGGCTAAAAACAGGATGAGAAAACTTTCTAAGGTAAAGAAATGTCAAATTTTGTTAACGTAGGAAAAAAGTGTATAATACTCTGATTTATGGCCTAAATATAAATGTGACACGACAGCCTATTGTAAAGGGAAGAGAGACTGTTTTTGTGTCATCGTTGTCCTGACTGGTTTGATGTGGCCCGCCACGAATTAGTTTCCTATGCCAATCTCTTCCTCTCACAGTAGCACTTGCAACCTACGTCTTCAATTATTTGCTGAACGTATTCCAATCTCTGTCTCCCTCTACAGTTTTTGCTCTCTACAGCTCCCCTACTACCATGGAAGTAATTCCCTGATGACTTAACAGATGTCCTATCATCCTGTCCCTTCTCCTTGTCAGTGTTTTCCACATGTTGCTTTCCTCTCCGATTCTGCGCAGAACCTCCTCATACTTTACCTTTCCAGTCCACCAAATTCTCAACATTCGTCTCCAACACCAAATTTCAAATGCTTCGATTCTCTTCTGCTCCGGTTTTCCCGTACTCCATGTTTCACTACCACACAATGCTGTGCTCCAAACGTACATTCTCAGAAATTTCTTCCCCAAATTAAGGCCTATTTTTGATACTAGTAGACTTCTCTTGGCCAGGAATGCCGTTTTTACCATTGCTAGTCTGCTTTTTGTGGTTATTTTCCTGCCTATGTTGCAGAATTTCTTAACTTCATCTACTACGTGACTATCAATTCCGACGTAAGGTTTCTCGCTGTTCTCATTTCTGCTACATCTCATTTTTTCGTCTTTCTTCGATTTATTCTCAGTCCATGTTCTATACTCAAATTGTTCATGCCATTCTGCAGATCATGTAATTCTTCTTCACTTTCGTTCAGGATAGCAATGTTAACGTAAGGTTTCTCGCTGTTCTCATTTCTGCTACATCTCATTTTTTCGTCTTTCTTCGATTTATTCTCAGTCCATGTTCTATACTCAAATTGTTCATGCCATTCAGCAGATCATGTAATTCTTCTTCACTTTCGTTCAGGATAGCAATGTCATCAGCGATTCGTATCATTGTTATCTTTTACCTTGAATTTTAATCTCACTCCTGAAACTTTCTTTTATTTCAATCATTGCTTCTTCGATGTACAGACTGAACAGTAGGGGCGAAAGACTACAGCCCTGTCTTACACCCTTTTCAATTCGAGCACTTCTTTCTTCGTAATCCGCTTTTATTATTTTCTCTTGGCTGTTGTACATATTATATATTACCCACCTCTCCCTGTAGCTTACTCCTATTTTTCTCAGAATTTCGAACATCTTGCACCATTTTACACTGTCAAACGCTTTTTCCAGGTCGACAAATCCTATGAACGTGTCTTGATTTTTCTTTAGTCTTACCTCTATTATCAGCCGCAACGCCAGAATTGCCTCTCTGGTGCCTTTACCTTTCCTAAAGCCAACTGACGTCACATTACACACCTTCAATTTTCTTTTCCATTCTTATATATACCACGTGAACAAAAGTATACGGACACCTGGCTGAAAATGACTTACAAGTTCGTGACGCCCTCCATCGGTAATGTTGGAATTTAATATGGTGTTGGCCCACCTTTAGCCTTGATGACAGCTTCCACTCTCGCAGGCATACGTTCAATCAGGTGCTGGAAGGTATCTTGGGAAATTGCAGCCCATTCTTCACGGAATGCTTTACTGAGGAGAGGTACCGATATCGGTCGGTGAGGCTGGCCACGAAGTCGGCGTTCCAAAAGATCCAAAAAAGGTGTTCTATAGGATGCTAGTTGGAGCTCAGTGCAGGCCAGTCCATTACAGGGATGTTATTGTCGTGTAACCACTAAGCCACAGGCCGTGCATTATGAACAGGTACCCGATCGTGCCGAAAGATGCAATCGCCATCCCCGAATATCTCTTCAGCAGTGGGAAGCAAGAAGGTGCTTAAAACATCAATGTAGGCCCGTGCTATTATAGTGTCACGCAAAACAACAAGGGGTGCAAACCCTCTCCACGAAAAACATGACCACACCATAACATCACGCCTCCGAATTTTACTGTTGGCACTACATAAGCTGGCCGATGACGTTCACCGGGCATTCGCCATACCCGCACCCTGCCATCGGATCGCCCCATTGGTATCGTGATTCGTCACACCACACAACGTTTTTCCACTATTCAGTCGTCCAGTGCTCATTCTCCTTACACCAAGCGAGGCGTCGTTTGGCATTTACCGGCGGCATGTGTGGCTTATGAGCAGCCGCTCAGTAATGAAATCCAAGTATTCCCACCTCCCGCCTAATTGTCATAGTAGTTTTAGTGGATCCTGATGCAGCTTGGAATTCCTGTGTGATGGTCTGGACAGATGTCTGCCTATTACACATTACGAACCTCTTCAGCTGTCGTTGGTTTCTGTCAGTCAACGGACGAGGTCGGCCTGTACGCTTTAGTGCTGCACGTGTCCCTTCTCTTTTCCACTTCAGTATCACATCGGAAGCAGCGGACCTAGGAATGTTTAGGAGTGTGGAAATCTCGGGAACAGACGTATGGCACAAGTGACACCCAATCACTTGACCACGTTCGAACTCCGTGAGTTCCGCGGAGCGCCCCATTCTGCTCTCTCGCGATATCTAATGACTACTGAGGTCGTTGATGTAAAGTACCTGGCAGTAGGTGGCAGTAAAATCCACCTAACATGAAAAATGTATGTTTTTGTGGGTGTCTAGATACTTTTGATCACAAAGTGTATGTTATTCTTGTCAGCAACTTGGATGCATGATCTGTTAAGCTGGTTGTACTATGTTTCTTGTATAGTTTGGAATACTGTGTAACTTAAACGGTTTTCTAAAGTTAAGTTGCGCAGTTAACCGTGGTTTATTCAACCGCCTCCAAGATCTTAAGAAATCAGTCAGGCTCTGAAATTAATTTATTGTAAACTGTAACTTTAGATTTTTCTTTGTTCATATTGAAAGTAAACTCGAATTTGTGAAACTTTAAAAAATACAAGAGTGCGTATGTGGTTTTTCATAGCAAATCCCACCTGCATTTGTATTAAATACTTTTGTGGAACTTCAGTACATTGCGACGAATATGAACTGCCGCCCCATGAACGAAACGTAGCCAAACTTGTAAGTCCAATCACATTTACTTGGCAGAATGAGATTTTCACTCTGCAGCGGAGTGTGCGCTGATATGAAACTTCCTGACAGATTAAAACTGTGTGCCGGACCGAGACTCGAACTCAGTACCTTTGCCTTTCGCGGGCAAGTAACAACTTTTTTTCTTTATTTTGTTCGATATAGTCCGTTGCGTTTGGTCTGGGCGGACGTTACAAGACTTACGTCCAAGCTGAACATTGATTCCTTGACTCAGTTTTTTTTATTATTTTTTTTTATTACAGAGAGCACGCAGCCCTCTGACCGAACACGCTGAGCTACTGTGCCGGCAAGGAACTGAGCTACCCAAGCACGACTCACGACCCGCCTCCACAGCTTCAATTCTACCAGTATCTCGTCTTCTACCTTCGAAACTTCACAGAAGCTCTTCTGCGAAACTTGCAGAACTAGCACTTCTGAAAGAGCTTCAGTGAAGTTTGGAAGGGAGGAGACAAGATACTGGCAGAGTTGAAGCTGTGAGGACGGATCATGAGTCGTGCTTGGGTAGCTCAGTTGAATAGTCCGGAATCCCTTTGAACTGAAATACCCCAGTGTTCATTGGAAAGCAGTTTGGGACAACGTAAGTTTAACCGTCCACACTGCTGAGGTGGCATCCACGTGGTATAAAGTGGTAAACGATGTTTTTCCCATTAATGAAAAATGGTTCAAATGGCTCTGAGCACTATGGGACTTAACTTCTGAGGTCATCAGTCCCCTAGAACTTAGAACTACTTAAACCTAACTAACCTAAGGACATCACACACATCCATGCCCGAGGCAGGATTCGAATCTGCGACCGTAGCGGTCGCGCGGTTTCAGACTGTAGTGCTTAGAACCGCTCGGCCACTCCGGCCGGCCATTAATGAAAGGTTGCATATAATCGGCATATGGCTCATATGGTTGAAATGGCTCTGAGCACTATGGGACTTAACTTCTGAGGTCATCAGTCCTCTAGAACTTAGAACTAATTAAACCTAACTAACCTAAGAACAGCACACACATCCATGCCCGAGGCAGGATTCGAACCTGCGACCGTAGCGGTCGCGCGGTTCCAGACTGTAGCGCCTAGAACCGCTCGACCACTTCGGCCGGCTATAATCGGCATATGTTACAGTGATAAATGCGTCCGCTGTGGTCTGGTCGACATCTTACACCATCGTTTCACTTGTGGCGGTCAACACATTAACTGGAAATGGGTGCAGCAGAGGCTGGGCCTGATTTCCCACAGCGCCCCAGCCAGCCACTGCACCGACATCCTGCTCTGGCCGGACACGAAACATTTTCCCGCTACCAAGAACAACACCATGATGTGGCTGTTAGGCAGAGTGTGACATATACCATCACCCACAATAGTGAAGATAATCTCATTAGTTTCGATGCTTATATGGGAACGGCACAATGGAAGATGAAACGTTACCCAAATGTCAGGACGGTGTTTGGTGACATGCTAGACACAAGTTTTGAAAAACAAGGCGTAGGGTAATTCTCGATGCCGCTAAGGGTACAAATCACATGCACGACGATGTAGCGGACAAAATACACAACAAATAAGAGGATACACCTGTTCCCAGGACTGCTCCCGAATTCTCAGCGGTCTTTATTAACTTCATTATGACGTTTCCCTTAATTTATATTGCCTGTGCATGTCTTTGTTAGCCGGGCGCGGTGGTCTCGCCGTTCTAGGCGCTCAGTCCGGAACAGCGCGAATGCTACGGTCGCAGGTTCGAATCCTGCCTTGGGCATGGATGTGTGTGATGTCCTTAGGTTAGTTAGGTTTAAGTAGTTCTAAGTGACTGATGACCGCAGATGTTAAGCCCTATAGTGCTCAGAGCCATTTGAACCATGTCTTTGTTATTAGTCTTAGTTAAGACAGTCAATATATATATATTGTATTTCTCGTTAATATGTTTGTGTTTTAGTTCTATGTCTCGGTCTGCACTGAAGATACTATTGTCAGTTTAAAATTTTTGTAATGTTTTATCAGCTTAGAAATGCCACTAAGTATATTGAAATGCATTTGTGTTGAAAAAAAAAGGTGGCTCAGATGGACAGAGCGTCTGCCATGTAAGCAAGAGATCCCGGGTTCGAGTTGGTAGAGCACTTGCCCTCGAAAGGCACGGGTCCTGCGTTCGAGTCTCGATCCGGCACACAGTTTTAATCTGTCAGGAAGTTTCACATTTACTTGGGCCCATTGAAGTGTTTCTGCTGAGAATAGAGTGGGTAAATCTTTTTGATGCAGTAGTACATGGGGCTCCGAGCTGATATAGAACATCTGAATAGTTTAGAACTTCGATTTTCGGTGGTTTGATGAGAGGGGTTGTACTGCATTTCGTCATTCACACTATGGGCACACTCCCATACAACCCGTACGATGGCATATGAGGGCTCGTTTCCGTGACAGTTCAGAGTAAACAGATCCGGAAGCCAGTGCAGGACTTCACGGTGTGAGACTACGCCTCGACAGTAGAACAGTTTCATCCAACATCGCTACACGCTAGTGCGCCGAGACCGCTGCCGCGTCGCAGTAGTAGCGGCCGTTGCAGCCGCCAGCACTAAACAGTTCGCTGTACAATGTGCCAAATGCCGACACCGCCTGTCACACCCGCAGATTCTGGACGCTGCTCACTCAGCCCCCAAAAAGACGCTCCACACCTCACCGCAACAGCCGCATAGCGGTGCAACAGTCGTCGGCAACAGCATCAGAGTCGCAGTTACAAGTTAAGTGTTGCAGCAGGCGCAATTTCTTCTGCAATTTCAGCTTCTGTGCCAGCCAGAGCAATGGAGCACGAAACTATGGAAATCAAAAAAATCATCTAGTTATTGTGAATCCGCTGCTAGTGGAAGTGTGCATCATAGCCCACAGAGACAGAAAAAACACATAACCATGATAGACATGCTTAAGTCACTGATGAGTGGGATGGGAAATATAAGGATAGTTATGGGTGATGGATGTTTCTGTGAGGTTGTTAAAAGATGAGTTGAGTAGTAAAACTGAGGGCTTAACCAACGTGGAGGATTTGTCGATAAAAAATGGTTCAAATGGCTCTGAGCACTTAACATCTTAGGTCAGCAGTCCCCTAGAACTTAGAACTACGTAAACCTAACTAACCTAAGGACATCACACACATCCATGCTCGAGGCAGGATTCGAACCTGCGACCGTAGCAGTCCCGCGGTTCCGGACTGCAGCGCCTAGAACCGCACGGCCACCGCGGCCGGCTTTGTCGATAAAATTTGGGAAGGTGGAAAAATATGTGTTTGCCAGAATTGATACAGTTAGGGCTCAACTGAGGGTTGAGATTCGTTCAGGCAGGTGGTAGTGTAATGCAAGGGATGAGGAGACAAGACAAGCTCTTGTTGTGGCGGATAGAAAAATTGTGGTTAGCTGTGATGGAACATGGGTGAATTGACAGGCACAGCTTGCAATCTGAGAATATAAATGAAGAATGCAGTTGCTCTTAAGAATAATGAAATTAAAAAAAAAGATAGGATAACTAATTCAGAATTATTTGGTGCATCTTGAACTGTGGGTTGGCTTACATGCAGACACCCAGTGGTAAAACCCTTTCAGGGGAGAGCAATTACTGTAGATTTTCTTGCAGCATGCAAAGGCTGTTTGATACTGGGAATGATTGATAACAGTAAAATTAATTTTGTTAAAAGATTGCTGGAGGGTTCTGATGTGGGAAAATCACTGTGCTGAACAGTTCACATCATATGAAGTGTCTGAAAAAATGTTTTAAATATATACCGGAACCAAGAAAAGCAGAATAGGCTCAGAATGGATTCCTAAATGAGCTAGTGTATAAGGGTGGTAAATATTAAATGAGGAAATTAAGAAATTTAGTATATTTAGACAGACCATTGGGAGTGTTAACTGGAATCTCTTCTTTAAAGAGGAAGTTACCAAAGAACTTGCAATGAGAACTTACATATTGCTCCACTGATTCTATTGAACACTTTTTGGATTTCATTGAAAGAATGGATCAGGCAATGTGCCATAAGCCAGGCTCAGGGGGTAATGGTACAGGAAATAATCATAGGAAACATGGGGAGAAAAGGAAAAACACCAGCTGTGGTAAATGGAAAAGAGTGTTTGGCGTCATTGGCCGGGAGGCCCCTTACAGGGCAGTCCCGGCCTCCATATCAGCTGTGGTGACAAACACCACAATTCAAACATACGTAGAAATCAAAATGAAAACTGGAGGGAGCACAGAAATAAGGATAGAAATCAAAATGAAAATTGGAGAGAAAACAGAGGAATGTATGATGATGAAAATAGGAACCAAAGGGATCCAAAATGAGCAAAGGCCAGTGCAGGAAAGTAGAAGAGGGGAGTGCATAATACAGGGCAACAGGAACAGAATTCTTTAAACTGAAAGGTGTTCCAACTGGGGTCTGATTTGGTACAAGACACAATGACAGAAGTAGAACTAGACAAAAGGAAAATAATTATAGGAAAAGTAATGGGGGTTTCAAAATAAGTGTATAAATAAGGGAGTAAAGGATATGTGGTATGGGGGCCATCCTAGGCCATGATGAGCTGTTTGGGGGATGATTTAATCAGTGTGATAACGGGTGAGCTTATAGATATAATTTCAATAGAAAATCCAGGAATCAAGGGGTGGAAATTAATGGTATGGGCTTGTTTCATGAAAGGCATCATGATGTGTTAGATAGTGAAAAGTAGTGTTGGCTTGTCAGCTATGTTAAGTAAGGAAAATGTATCAGCTGTGCAACAGGATAAAGTGAGTGTGTGGCATGAAGATGAGAATGAGTGTGTGAATGAAACTATGGAAAACGTTGAGTTGCGTGAAGTTGAGACTAATCTAGTGAAAGGTGATATTATTAATGTGAAGGCAGTACTGCCTGTTTCTAATGTTATTATGACGGAAAATGTGCAGTGATGAGCAGGCTGGAGAACCTGCACAGCACATTTTTATTGACAGTGGTTGTGATTTGCAGAATAGGTCTACAGAGGATAATGTTGTGGTAGGTGCTGTGAGTAGTTCTACAGAATCCAGTGACGTAATTTCGGTTACAAATGGTGTGAATGAAAAAGTGGGGCAGGCACATTTACTTAAGGAAGCAGTGGGGATAAAGATTTTGAGTTATTGGGGGAAAATGTGAGCAAGATAAAAAACGCAGTGTGTGCAATGAAGATTCAGAATGTAATGGTTCAATTAGTGGTAGTGGTCAGAATTAGGGTGAAATTGAAACCTCTCTTATTCCTAGTGATGAACAGCAAATGGTTATAGATGAGTGATTTAAATACCGAATGAATGGGGAAGGATGAGTGTGACTATGATGCTGAAGACCAGACTAACTTTGCAAAGTCTCACTGGCAGTTAATACCAGAGACATGGGACGAAGAGAAATATAGCGTTGCCATGAAGCTATGAGGGTTGAGTGTAGGAAGTTTAAAGTTTAGAGAGGCTTTTGAAGTAATATTTGCAGAGGATGATGATACAGAACCTTTTAGTGAAGATCATGTGTGTACTATGGCTAAAGATTGTACTCATGAGCTAGAGGAAGATCTGTTAGCTGAAACTGAATTGAAGCGCGAGTATACCGAAAAAGTACAACCAATAATAAATACTAAAGTGGAAGGGGTTTGTGAAACTGCTCTGGTGGACACTGGTAGTTCTAAATGTGGAGTGGCAGGGTTTTTTTTATGAACACATTAAGAAACAGAAAGCTGTTGAAGTTTTATTCATGGTGGTGAGAATTAAAAATGCCACAGGGAATTACAGTAAGCCAGTAAGAAATGAAATTATATTAGATGCAATTATTGATGAAGAATTATTTAGTCATGCATTTCTGGTTGTCCCAAATTTGGGTATAGAGGTGGTGTTCGGGATTGATTTTTTGAGTAAATATGAGGCATACGTAGACTGTAAGTATCAGGTGTTGGAACTTAGTACTGTTGGGAGGAGGAAAAGGGTAAAATTTAAAAGTGCATTCAATAATGACTTAGTAGCTAGTTTGCATGTGGCATAGTGCTTAAGTGATGAAATGGAGTTTGAGGAAGAAATATGAAGTACAGTAAATAATACTAAGAGAATTTTTGAGCGTGTAAAGCTGTCATCAGTTAGAAACAGAGATATATTTCAAGAACAACCAGAGAAGGTGACAGATTTTAAAAATTCACTCAGATTGAAAACGTATGAACCCATTAAGGCCAGGCCATATCCAGTAACATTAGCAGACAGAGAGGCAGTTAGAATAGAGCCACAGTGTATGTTGTAATCGGAAATTGTTGAAGAATGCAGAAGTGAATATTGCAACCTAAATTAATTGCCAAGAAGGATATATCAGTTCATCTCGTTCTAGATGCTAGAAGGCTAAATAAAATAATTGTAAAGGAAATAGACCACCCCAAAAATATAGATGAGCCAATCCAAGGTTTCAAAAATGTAAAATTGTATTGGGCACTGTCGTTTTAGCCACTGACATTTAAGTGGTGATCGCACACCACTTTGTGCTCATTGTCATCACCCTTGGACGGTTCACCGTTTCCTGACTGAATGCTCTTTTTTTTTACCCTCTTGCACTCTACTGTATGTTTGCCATCTCAGCCGTCAGCCATTTTAGTGAACGACGCGCGTGCTGTCGACTGTATTTTATTTTTGATCTGTCGTAGCAAAATGGCAAAGGACATTTAATCTTCAGTTTGGGACCTCCGTTGTCTGTACAATGTATTTTGTGCACCTTTATCTAAGAGGATGTCCTTGTTCTTAGCTTTCTTTCTTTCTGTCATTTGGGATTAACTTATAGACGCTTTTAACTCCTTTTTCATTTTAATGTTCTAAGGTTCTGACATGTGCACGTGTGACCTTAGTTGTTTTTGTGCCTTAAAGCAAAACAAAACAAACAAAAACATAAAATTATTAACAGCTACGGATCTAACTGCTAGATTTGGGCAGGTCCTGTTACAGTGGAAAGCAGAAAACATACCGCCTTTCTGATCGAATGATCGAAGGTAGGGCATACTAGTACTAAGTAGCCCCTTTTGGAGTTTGGATATCTGTTACTATATTTGTGAGGGCTCTAAGTTACATTCTGGGAAATGAGCAGATGAGAAGACTGACCGTATACGTGAACGACATACAGATTGCCACATCAACTTGGAAGAACCACCACTGTTCGTTGCAGGATATGTTTGCAGCTTTGCCAATGGGTCGTATGATCTTAAAGTTAAAAAAAAGGTTCAAATGGCTCTAGTCCCCTAGAATTTAGAACTACTTAATCCTAACTAACCTAAGGACATCACACATATCCATGCCCCAGGCAGGATTCGAACCTGCGTCCGTAGCGGTCGCGCGGTTCCAGACTGTAGTGCCTTGAACCAGCTCGGCCATACTGGCCGGCTCTTAAAGTTAAGTTAAAACTGTGAGTTTGTCAAAGTAGAAATAAATTTCTTATTGCATGTGTTGTCATCAGAAGGTCTTGTACCTAATGAAGACAAAATAAAACCAATAACAGAGAGTGCCCAGCCAAGAAATTGTAATCAGTTAAAGTCATTCCTCGGAATTGTGAGTTTCTACCAAAAATTTGTGGGTGGTTTAAATCTAAATTCACCATACTTGTCGCGCTTGATTAAGGAAAATGCGCCATGGGTGTGGACAGCTGACTGTGATACGGATTTTAATAAAATAAATGATGGTTTGGGTAACAGTAGTTTATTACCCAGACTTGTCTTCCATTTTACCTTGCCTCAAACAGCTCAGCCTATGGAATATGTGCTGCCCTGTTTCAAAAGAAGTTAGTGGATCGAAAGGTTGAACACTGAGGTGCATCATTTGCCAGTAGGGTGCTGACAAAACATGAGTTGGCCTATGGCATATCAGAAAAGGAATTATTGGCAATAGTATGGGGATTCATGAAATTTAGGATATATTTCGAACGACATGTTACCATTGTGATGACAGATCATAAGGCTCTTAGTTGTTAACAGGACTGTAACCCACAGAATAAAATGCTCAATCGGTGGGTGATGTTCTAGCAAAGATTTCAGTATCAGACAGAGTATCTCAAGGCCACTGAAAATGTGATCGCTGATGCACTCTCACGCCTTCCAATTGAAAGTGAAGGGAATAATGAAGAAGGACATGGGAAGAGCGAGTTTATAATGGTGCACATTGGGAGTGTAGAATGGGAAAACCACATTACAATTACAATTACATGTAAGGACATGAAGTGGATACAGAATGATGATCTTAATTTGACTTTAGTAAAGACCTCTTTAGGAACCAAAGGGCGTCAGAAGTTGGACAGGTTCAATAAAATTCACAAAGGGGTGTTATTACACAGGAAGAGTTAAAATAAAGAGGAGTGGCGACTGTGCTGGCCTGAGGAACATGTACAGTACCTCACAAATTATGTGCATCTGAGCCGTGGACATCATGGGGCACAGAATTGTGTAGGAGTGTTACAGGACTATGTACTGTTTAACTGCAGACTGAGAAAGCAACTAGGATCATGAGACAGGCGGCAAAGGGTAAAACACAACACCACTGCGAGTCATGGGGAAACGCAGATCTTGCCCAATAATGTGAGGGAACTTGTTGCGACTGATGTGTTTGGCCCATTGTCAAACTGTTGGGGCGGGCAAAAATACATTCCAGTCGCTGTAGATATGTTTTTCAAACATATAAATTTGTATTGAATGAAAAAGGCCACCAGTGGAACTATGATAAAGAAACAGGAGTCTCACATTAATGACCTCGGTAAGCCAAAGGGAGTGTTTTCTGACAATTGATCCCAGTTCCTCTCGAAGGCTTGTTGAAGCACATTATGACCTCAGTTTATCACCTGACAGGAAATCCAGCTTAGTGGTACATTCACAAAGTTGGATGCTTGTGCTGGACACACTGCATCCACAGACATACTACCTGGGCAGTATACGTTGTATGTAGCCACATTTGAAGCTACGATGAACAGTGTGGAAAGTAGTGCTACGAGATTCACACCACATGAAGTGATGTGGAGCGAGAAGGCAGCCACCCTGATAGCTTATGGGGCGGCCGGTGGAATAATAGAATAAATGTTCCTATTACTTATTTAATGCTGTTGTTTGCCATTCTCAACACTGGCTCTCTAACTACTATATTGGCAACCAGAAAGTGATAGCAAAACGTGAGCCTGTAATTAGAATTCCTAGTGCCCACTTCATCTGAAAAATACATTTATAGCTACAGCTTATAGCTCTGAGGAATTAGGAGATTGTCTGGGATTCAGAATCAATAACCATTCTCTCTAAAATGTTCACTATATTCTGAAAGTCACAGACCAAAAAGAATCCACACAATCCAACTACCAGAGCAGTTCAGAGTCTAATGCGCTGATGCAACTATAACTGTTCAAATTAAATGTTTAAGTGAATGTTCGCCATAATTTGATGATAATGTTCATCAAACGCCATGCTAATAATGGTAGAATGTCTGTCCTGCGGCGGCACGTGAAAATACGACATACGCAAACTAAAGATAGATCATTAACGTCATCCCAAAATTAACACTTCACTCGAAAACGATTTCATGGTTACGCGTATCCCGAGTAACTTATTACCGCATCCGAAGCTGTTTATATCAACGATACCGACGCGACACGACTCCCGGCACAGGTGGTGCGCTAATTAGCGTCTGGAGAGAACTGGGGCCTTCCTTTCTCACGCAGCTTTCTTACATATAAAGCCGCAGTGCGCATGGCTAAGGGAACGCCTAATCAAATCTGCTCTCCCGACTAGCTACTGGGCTAGTAATGCACCACTTTAAGTTATCGAATAAATCATTGCTTCCTTTGCTGATGGCCAATGAAGCTTTCAATTTAATTGTGCAATCAGCACACAAGTAAGGAATCATAATAAAAGTCTGACGTGGCTAAGTCAAATATTTTGGGCGAGAGAATTAATTTAATTACACTACACGCAGTAGACGAGCTCTGAACTTGCTCTTTGGAGATACACTATAGCTATAGTTTTATAGTTATTCTGTTGAAACTTCCCACATTTTTATGATTATAGCGGATCTCCCTTCTACTTAAATTTAAACATCCTAGCTTTATTTATTCGCCTGCTTAATCTATCTTGCTTCCTTAATTTCTAAGACAAAAACCAGAAAATCATGAGTTTCAACTAAAATTTTCATTTGTGAGATCCAGAATACTGTTTCTACTAAATTATTATCCAAAAGGAATCTAAATATAAATTTTTAAGTTTCTAGCTCTTTTCTGTTGCGCCAATGATTTTTACAGAAAAACATCCAAATTTCGAAAATGGTTAAAGCTATTGAACTGATATCCAGCACATATTGATTTTGTATTACTCCTGACATACTAGAAACGTTTCAGGTTATTTACTTCATTTTAAAGTATTGTGCAATATTTATGACGTCAGAGCTAGGCACACAGTGGAAAGACTTTTGTGAATTTTATAAGGCGTGAGTATGCTGCTTCCCTACGAGCTGATGTAGTGAGTTTCCTGCCACGATCACCTACTCTGAATATGAGTGACAGAAATTGACTGCAAGGTAAACTACAAGAGGCGCATTACAGAGAAAAAGTTGGCATGACTGTAAATACATGCCAACAAAGTACAATGTTGGTGAATTGGTGCTAGTGAAAACAAAGAAACTGTTAAAGGAAATAGACGGTGAGGCCAAAAACCTTTTTGAACTTTACTATGGCCTGTTTGTTGTAGTATGCTGTCCTCACCCAAATGGCTACAGTCTGGACTACCCTAAGTCACAGAAACAATTGGGACTGAGGAATGTGACTGAGCTCCAGTTGCACAAACAACCAATGTAGTTAGCGGCACACAATTTTGATGTTATGAAATATACATGTTTGTTAAATTGTACATACTTAGGTTAATATTTTGGAATCGTTTTGACATCTGTATGTTAACTTTTTGTGGTGGTCACTTCAGTGTATATATTTGTGCTTAGCTTAAGAATTTTGGAAGGGTATTTGTTTGTTTATTTAAGAGGTAATATTTACCAAACAACTTAGATTTAAGAATTACGGGGGAGATATATTGGGGATGAGAACTGTGGAGTAACAGATGGGAGGTACGGCTAGTGGAAAACTGGAGACTGATGTGCTACAAGCGACAGCAGTAGTGGTTACTGTGCAGCTCATGAGTATGATACGATATGGAAGAAGGTTGAGGAATTTTGTGGATGAAATTTTACTTACTGCTATTTTGGAATGTGACAAATATAGATGCATTCTTGTATGGTTGGTTATTTTGGTCACAAATGACCTAGCTTCTTTTTGGGGCATGGAGGTAAAATTTGTAGTTCACATGGGACTGATTCGTCAGAGTATGGGAATGAAATGGTGTACAGTAAGTTATATGAACTGATTAAAATATGCTTTGTGGTATATGGGTTTATATCTTTATGTGCATGGTTTACTTTATTCAGCGACGTTATAATGTTTCTGTACCATGTTATGTAATGGGATACTTGTCAATTTTTACTTTTATTCATTTGCATAAAATTTGGGTCAAATAGTAAAGAACAGCAGTTAACTTAACGTACAGCTGTATCGGACTGTGACAGTAGCTTTACCGAAACTATTGTCATCTTTAAATGAGAGGCTGAAAAGTGGATTTGGCGCAGTCAAAAATAGTTTTTCTTAGTATTAAATAGAGAAACATTTAAAGTAGCGGCAGTACTGTAAACTTCAGACATACGGGAAATCATTTCATGGCTCGTATAATGTAAATTGTTTGTTAATTTTTACTTATAAATCTGAAAATGGAGGAAAACCATAGAAATTATTGTTTATAGATAAATTATGTCAGATAAAAGAAAACAGATAACAGCGTAATATTCCTTGGAAAACTTCCGTTTGATATTTTTTATCATATGTACACAAAACATTAAAATTAAAAATTTCAGCACTTTTCATATTCAGTAGCTTAACTTACTTCAGTGGTGCTTGACCAAGGTTTCCCCGGGAAACAGAGGCACTTTGGATGGAGCCTAGCTTCGAATGCCTTTGGAGGCGGTCAGGCTGTGTTAGTCTGTTTCAAGAAAGTTTTCTCTAATGGGCCGTGAAGTGGCCACTAGTTCACATCTGCGAATTATTCAGAGTTCCTACTTTCGGACATACAAATTTTGCGGCATCTGATGGACTTGCTATTGTTCGTGTTGCGTGTGATACAAGCCGCCCTTAGAAGGTTTCATAGTGAGACCATTGTGGAATTTATAGCTTGAAATACTGTGTAGCTTTAACGGTTTTGTAATGATAACTTACCCAATTAACGGTAGTTTATTCAACCGCCTCCAAGATCTTAAGAAACTCGGTCAAGCTTTGAAATTAATTTATTGTAAACTGTGACTCGCGATTTTTCTATGTGCTTATTGAAAATAAACTCGAATTTGTGAAACTTTAAAAAATACGCGAATGCGTAAGTGATTTTTGCATAGCAAATCCTGCCTGCAATTATAATAAATACTTCGGTCGAACAGTGAGTTCATTGCGACGAATGTGAGTTGGCGCCCCATGGACGAAACGTAGCCAAACTTGTAGGTCCAATAACATTTACTTGAGCCCATTGAAGTGCTTGTGCTGTGTATAGTGTGTGTAAATCTTTTTGTGCAGTAGCACATGGTGTCTTCGAGCTGATCTAGAACTTCTGAACATTTTAGTACTTTAATTTTCGGGATTTAATGTGAGAGATTGTATTTTACTTCGTCATCCACACCACATGCACATTCCCATACAACCCCTACAGTCGAACAGTGTTAAGCTATAAAGCTTATATTGATTTTATGCCAAACTGGAATACAATGTAACTCTAATAGTTATTTTTTATTTTTGTAATATTGTTTTAATCAAAGTTTCAGATAGTTAGATTGAAATATAAGGCCTGTAATATTAAACTGATGTCCTTGTGGGGGGATACTATTTTAGGGAGCAAAATAAAAACTTCAAAACATTTTTCGTGACCATTTCTCATTATCCAGTACGGCAGTGCAGGCCGAGGAAATAAAATTTTTACTGAAGGTCTCATCACCGATGCGAAGTTCTTTTTCCGGATTGTGATATCGTGAGTAAAGGGACAGTGATCTTTTCAGGCGAGGGTCACGGATACTTCATCCCGCCAGGCCGCTCAGAGTGGCCGCGCGGTTTGAGGCGCCATATCACGAACTGCGCGGCTCCTCTCGACGGAGGTCGAGTTCTCCCTCGGGCATGGGCGTGTTTGTTGTTCTTAGCATAAGTTAGTTTAAGTAGTGTGTAAGTCTAGGGACTGATGACCACAGCAGTTTGGTGCCTTGGGGATTCACACACATTTATACATTTTGAACATCCCGCCAGTGACCCGTATGAGGAACGCCCCGACCATACGTCGTCCTTCATGGTGAGCCACTCCACAACTGGCCCAGAGGCGAAATAGTCTTCAGGGGAGTGGCATGTTGTGTCTCGTCGTGTTCAGTGCAAGCCTCCTCGGCTGCTTGGTCTACTAGCTCGTTTCACCAAATTTCCACCTGCTCTTGTACTCAGCAGATTCCTCATTCCTTTCCTGTTGAAGGAATAAAAAGGATGTCAGATATGTATTGCATCATTTTCTGCGTTGGGTTCATTCAGTACCAACGGAGCACTAATGGAATTGGAGTAGATAAGAAACGTTTTGCCCTGAAGACGCCTCATGTGTACAAGGTCCTTCGGATTGCGTGGAGCTCTGCAGTAAACACACTGCAATCATTAGAAATGGCAATCCCGAAGACACGGTCGAGAAACGCGACTGACAAGCCATGAGAATGCCTTTTCCTTGAGCTGTCAGTGCATGCTATTTTAAAGACATAATGCATATCTGAAAATTACTACAAATAATAGCCAGCTACACTGCTATGTAAATTGATTATATTTTATATCATTCACGATGGGCCCTTTTCGGCATATTGCCATCGTCAGGGGCTCTGTAAATGCGTAAGTAAGCGATGGTATTAATATAATAGTCTTCTAACTGCGATCTGAAAAGCTATAACACATCATTAGGTGCTTTTACCTTACATGTAACGTCGTTGCTATCACGTCCTGTCGTTTCTAGAATTATTAATTTCTCCTAGGTGTACACTGGATGTGTATATCGGATTTTATTTGGTTTCCATGTATGCTGCTTTTCTGACAGCGTGGATGACAGTGGATCAGCGATATTACACGTTTACGTATTACCATCATAAACAAGCGATGTGTGAAATTCGATTGTTGTTTATTATTTTTATCGGTTTATTCTATAAGATAATTATGTTCTTGCCTGGAGTTTGTTTTAGTTTTATTTGAGATTTTTATTTTATATTTTTAATTTTTTCGTAATAATTTTCTATTGTCTATGATTTATGTTGGTGTTATGTCTCTGTTTTATACTCTTCATTTTGTTTTCGCTGTTACTATGGATACGTATTATTTAGCGTCTCTGATTTATTACTTTACACGTTTTCTTGACTTACAATGTGAATAAAGTTTTCTGTGTACTTTTCCGTTTGTTCGTTCGGTAAATTTGTCGCTTTGCTGTAAGCATTGTGAATATATCTCTATTTCCTCGAGGATGTTCACGAATGTTCCCTTCTGCGTAATATGGAGGAATCCTAGCGCTTCGTTTATAGGTTTTACGTCTTGTTTCTCTGTTTGTAAATGTGGAAAAATGTGGATGGGTTATTTTCATTTTTTCTGATGTGCCCTTTATATCTAATTTTGAAGTTTCTACCAGTTTGTCCTATGCAGAATTTGTGACATGTGTTACACGAAATTTTATAAACGCCGGGGTTGTTGTTTGTGGGAATTTTCGAGCCACCTTTCTGATATTTGTGTTTGAGGCTATGTGTGTTTTGAAATGCAAATGCGGTGTCAGTTTTGTTGAATACTTTGTTGATTTTGTTCGAGATGTTTCTTACATAAGTTGTGGTTACGTATTTTGTTTTCTTCTTTTTCCTTGCGTGTATGTTTAGTGTTATTTTTTATGTATACTGTTGATTATAGGTTCTGTTTTACTGCGGTATAATTATTACAGTTTTTGGGTCATAATGGTCTGGGTTATGTATTCTAAGATTTTTATTTACTTCTGAATTGCTTCGTCTTCTAGTGCTAAATTTATTAATCTGTTCAGCATTTTGCGGAAGAATGAGGGTTTGTGGACTTTTGGATGACATGAGTGTGCAATGATAATACAGTCTTTTGTGGCAGGCTTTCTTCAAATTTCGAACCAATGTTTGTTGTTAGTGTTCTTAATAGTTAGGTCGATAAAGTTAATTGTTTTGTTAGTTTCGTGTTCTACGGTAATTTTTTTTTTTTTTTTTTTTTTTTTTTGAGTGCACTTGATTCAGTGCTTTATGTATTTCGTCTGTGTTAGTAGGGTTACCTTCTATAAGCATTTAAGTGTCGTCTATGTATCTGTAACAAGACGTGATTTTTTGATTAGTTTTGTTTCTTGTTTCAAACAATTTTTCTTCCAAGCTGTTAAGGAATGTGTTAGCTACGGTTCCAGCAATTCTATGTCCTATCACAACTCCACCTTTTTGTGTACCATGTATATTTTATTATCAAACTCGAAGTAATTTTGCCTGTAAGACATGTTTCTTTAGTTGTAAAATTTCTGCAGTGATTTGTACTGAGATTTTTCTGTATTTGAGTAGGTTTTGTTCTATGATATTGTTTCCTGGATTGGGATGATTAGTAATTTCGAAAGATACAAATCTTGCATTTAGTGGTATTTTCATGTCTTTTACTTTTTCAACTAATGTTCTAGAATTCCTTATTGTATATTTTTTGTTGTATGTGTAAAATTTATTAAGGACATTGTCTAATTTCTTGCTTATACAATATTTGGAACTGTTAACTTTATCTGCTACATGACGTATAGAAACAAATTGTTTATCTATCTTAGGATGTCCATGGAGCTTTTGTGGTCTGGGGTTCATATTCTATAAGTATTATATGACATGCTTTTATGGTTTTCATGGTTTGGGCTGCAAATTTGTTTGTGGAGTTTCTATTGATTTGTGTGAAAGCATTGCTACCAAAGAAATCGTTGACTTTTAGTATGTAGTTGTTTTTGTTTGTGATAACTATACTATTGCCTTTATCTGATTTAACTGCTAGCGCATTGTTATTCGTTAATTTTTCATTAATTTGGTGTAGTGTTTTGCTATCGGAACAGGTATTACAGCTTTTCCTGGTTTCAGATCATAGTTACTGGACTATTTTTGTTAAGCCCATCGCTTCTTATGTATTTACAGAGCAGCTGACATGGCTACATGCCGAAATGGGCTCATCGTGAATGATATAAAATATAATAACTTACATAGCAGTGTAGCTGGCTATTATTCATAATAATCATGTCATTAAAAGACATATTTTGTAGTGTGGGCCCCAAAGGACAAAAGTCGTTTCTAAAAGTTATAAAACACAATGTGGTTTTAACGAGGCACCTATAATGCAGAATCAAGCTTCAAAATGGGAAAGGAGAGTTGCGTTCTTCATAAGTGGAGAAACTAAAGCCCCAAATGCCCCTTTCATTAGACACTCTGTAACAACGGGAAACTAGATTGACTGGCAGAGGCGTTAACTCTGACAAAATATTCCGCTATTTTCTGGGCAATGTCTCGTTGGTTGGTTCCCCATACACCATCCACAGGATACTTCCCACATCTCCAGGAGATACTCCGTATGGTCTCCCATACGATGTACTTTTATTGGAACGGTTCACGCTGTTCAAGAACTGTTGAAACGGTTTTTTCTTTTCCTCTCTAATAATTCGACGACATTTAGTCCTTGCTACACTAAAATCTTTTAGGTTCTTTGCAGACGGCCGGAATCTCAACCTACTCATAGCTGCCCGCTTCCTCGTTATCACGGAGCGGCATTCGTCGTTCCAGCAGAAGACAGATAGCATTTTTAGCTGGATTGATGACTGCGTAATGGACGCTTAGAAGCATGGTGGATCGACATTATCCGCTCTTTCTTGGATGCCGTCAGCGTATTCAAACACAATAAGTTTGCTGTACAGCTTCCAGTTTGCCTTACTAAGGCTCAATGTGTCAACTTTCTGTCGGGAATGAAGATCGAGAACCTTTCATCCGAGTGCATGTCAATGACAATTTCCCTTGAGCAGTGAGTGAAAGGGCTGGAGACCATACCGAGACAGCGACAGCAGTGTACGATCGTGTTGAAGTGCTGAGGTACGTGTTCTGCTGCCTGTTCAACAAACAAATGTGTGATGACATTAGCAGGTTCTCAGTGGCACTGTCCCTGAGACAGATAGTTGTAAAGCATTTCGTTCGTGTTAAAATTTCCACATAGAAGAAATAACTAGGGAATCTGCATAATGAGTTCATTGAGAGGAGGAGAAAGAGTTCAGTGTTTAACGTCCTGTCGACAATAAGGTCATTAGGGACGAAGCACCAGCTCGGATTAGGGAATGATGGGAAGGAAGTTGGCCACGCCGTTTCGAAGGAATCTTCCCGGTGGCAGCCTGAAGCGATTTAAGTAAATCACGGAAAAGCTCAATCAGGCTCGCCGGACACGTGTCTGAACTGTCGTCCTCTCGAATGCGAGTGGGGCAGGCAGAGGAAACGTACTGTCAATTCATGACGCACACGCACTTCTTTAGAGGCTAGTTGTAGGGTGATTCTGAGGGGAAGATCAAAGGAGTGTAGCCACATAACTCAGGAGGGCCGTAGTTCCTCCACAGCTGTCCTGCACCTATCAGTGTTCCGCTGTAGTATAGAAACTATGAAAGTTAGGTTCTTCTCTGTATTTCCCCCTTTTTTTTCCTCTGTGGTGCGGCGTTTGCAGTGGAGTGGTGTTTCTTAAGAGACTTGCTGCTTCCCTCAGTAGACACATGGTCATCGTCTGATCCATCAGACAGACCACGGTCGAATAATCAGTTAGTTTCGGAGCTGATCTCTTTTGGGATATTGCTTTTTGTCTCCAGCCTGGTGTCTGATGGTGGTAAGGCTGTTTTAACAGCAACGTTTTTCTGTTTCTCTTTCTTTGTCCGATTTGAAAGTTTGTTATTCTTACCAATAGTACTCTCCGCTTCCACCACAGTTTTGACCGCAGGCAAACATTTTGGTATAGCCAGTGGTGCAGGTTTGTACCTACATATACAGTTGCAAGTAGTACTGTGGCCAGTCGTATCTGTCTGGTTGCCAACGCTAGTCTTTGGTACAGACTGTTTACACGAAGCTCGGTGTCTGTATAGCCTTTAAATACCGTCTTCACCTCAGTTAATAAGAGATGCGTTTTTTAACCTTTGCTTCATTTCTTGGACTACTGCTCCAAACTGGATGATTTTGAGAGCGCTTGACTCACTTGGGTGAGATAGTGCATTGGATGCCTGACTCGTGGGCAACTGTAGCGCATCTTCTGCACGTAGCTTGACATTTAGAAACCATTTTGCTGTCATTTGAGATAATAATGGCGTGTGACGAGGGCCTCCCGTCGGGTGTACCGCTCGCCTGGTGCAAGTCCTTCGATTTGACGCCACTTCGGCGACTTGCGCATCGATGGGGATGAAATGATGATGATTAGGACAACAAAACACCCAGTCCCTGAGCGGAGAAAATCTCCGACCCAGCCGGGAATCGAACCCGCGCCCTTAGGATTGACAGTCTGTCGCGCTGACCACTCAGCTACCGGGGGCGGACTGTCATTTGAGACAGCACGTTGTGTCGTAAATGCAGGGCCTAACTTTAAGGCGGATAAAGGTTGCTGCAATGTACTATGGAAGCTTCGGGATGTTGAATGTCAGAATAAAACATTGCGTCTTCTAATGCTCACTATTTATTTCCATAAAATTCTTAAGGCGGATAACGCCTTCGCTTTCCCATTCCTGTTGCAGTTCTTTGGCGTTTATGTCCATGATATATCGACAGATAACAACTCTCTTGCATTCGTTTAATCCAGCATGGAGATCACTGTTGATAGTATACATTCCGAGTTATTTGGCGTTTATTAGCTTGTTTATATGGACAGCTGTCATGTCTCGACCAGCACTATTCACACTGTTATGCAGCCACTAGGTAGATTTAAGTTTCCCTGCAAGTTTTTCTAATGATTCCTGTATGAAGACAGTTTCATCAATCCAGACAGAGTTCTGTCTTTTTTTTTCGCGGTGACGAGCTTACGTTACACAGAACTGGCGGCGCTCACCAGTTCCCAGTTCAGGAAGCCCAGATTCGCCAAACCGGTACCCAGCCAACAATAAAGACTGAGCTCCACCACTCCACGAGGTATGGTGCAATGAAAGAGGCACTTGTGACTTGCCGAATGATGTGAAGGGCGCGGTGAGAAATTCACCTCTCCCCCTCCCCCCCCCCCCTTCGACAACTCCCTCCTTATATCTTTAGCATTTTTTCACACAGTTGTTGGAGAGCTGAATGTCCACTCCCTTGTTAATGGGCTGAAATTCTTCATTCGTTCCATTTGTATTTTGAATTTCTTGTAAACACTGTCGTCATGAGAGCAGCGATATAAAATTATAGTAAGATTATTTCAGTAAAACAGCCTAGATCGCACGCTCTGCGATCTAGACTGCTTTATTGAAATAATTTTAACTTTCGTATTTTACCTGCTGTGTGCTTCGAACAAGACACAGCTAGTGCAAAAGCACCACAGGCGCAAAGATGTGAGCTGGTGCCAATACCGTAGAGACTCGCCACTTGCGTGAGTTCCACCAGCGTCACGGGAGCCACTGAGGATGAAGCTATCGACTTCGCCTCGGCCAGTTGCCGTCCAGGTACAATCCGCCAATGACCTGACGACAACGGAAAAGCCTACTCGGAATATACAAGAGCAGCTCTCGCCCACTTCGTTATAGATCATCGTCCAGCGCCTACTTAGACAGGGAACGTCGTTTAGTGGACTCTTACAAGTCAACAGACAGCTGCTGTAAACTACATTTTCTGTGTGCTGTGAAGGTTACCTATGACTGTTTCCACTTACCCATTGAGGGTCTTTTTTGTGTTACATTACATGCAGTGTTGCAGACTCTATTATTCGACAAGTTGGACTGTGCGGCTGGTCCCGGCGGAGGTTCGAGTCCTCCCTCGGACTTCGGTGTGTGCGTTTGTCCTTAGGATAGTGATTCGTTCAGTTCTGACGTTCTGAATGTACAAATAACATTTTCCAGTTAGCCACTGGTGCATTACTTACCCCTTTATTGTCTAACGTCAACGGATGTAGACACACTTGTACGTAGTGTTTTGATCTTGTGTCACAGATATAATGTCTTCTTTTACTATCTCTGATCAGGAAAAACTACATATTAGCTTTATCTCAGTGACTGCAGATGGCAACACTATCGGCTTACTGATTGTTATAGTTTCGGAAGCTTAGGGACTGATGACCTTAGCAGTTAAGTCCCATAAGATTTAACACACATTTGAACATTCGACAAGTCACAAAGGTAAGTAAACCTTTTTAACTCATTTGTGTGATTTTGTTACTAATTTGTTGGTGAGTTGTAGAACCTTCCTTCTCCTGTCCTGTTACCTGACCCTGGGGCATAGCTGTGTAACAGTGGCGGGGAGAAATTGTCTTAGCCGTGTACTGCACCAGACGCCGTTTCACGACCTCACGAACTCGACCTGCCGTAGCAACAGTGGCGACTCGGTCTCCTGAGCAGCTGTGACGAAGCCTTTTCAAAACTGCCGACGAGGGTTTGCCAAATTACCTAAGCTTGCTGTTTTCCCAGTTTTTGTCTCCTTAATTGATTCATTCAGTTCTGACGTACTGAATGTACAAATAACATTTTCCAGTTAGCCACTGGTGCATTACTTACCCCTTTATTGTCTAACGTCAACGGATGTAGACACACTTGTACGTAGTGTTTTGATCTTGTGTCACAGATATAATGTCTTCTTTTACTATCTCTGATCAGGAAAAACTACATATTAGCTTTATCTCAGTGACTGCAGATGGCAACACTATCGGGCTACTGATTGTTATAGTTTCGGAAGCTCATGAAATTGGTGGCAGGCGTGTGTGATTTTAATCTTATCGGTCCTCAGTAGTGATTTAAATGATATAACCGTTTTAACCACCGTAGGCTGAGAGTTTGATTCCTTTAATCCACCGTTCATATAAATTACATTACTGTCCAGTTTCAGCCTTTGGCCATTATCAGATGTTTGTAATATAATACCAAAAATACAGTAAAGGGGTAACACATATTAGTGGAAAACACTACACTTGTTTAAACAACAGTTGTAATATGCAAGTGTAAGGTTGTCCACTAGCATGTCTGACCTATTTACTTTACTTTTGGTATTATGTTGCATACATTTGATAATGGTCTGATGAAGCAACTGGCAAATAATGTAATTTATATGCATGGCGCATTAAAAGAATAAAACTAACAGTATACGATAACTAAAATAGTTCCAACATTTAGAATATGCATTGGGGCTGTGAGCTTATTCATGAAGAAATTATCAATCTAAATGTTTCAATTATTTTATACGAGGCCAAAAGTGGATGTAAGGAGTTTTTTTTTGTAAGAGCTTTGCTATTTTAGGTGGAAAATCTTTATGTAAAGCTGATGTCTATTATAGTAGATGACAGGTAAACAGCGTAAACGTACACATGTACAGTGTAATGTGCACATTAGGCATTTACAGTGTCCGTGGGTCTTTCTCCTCATGCAATCAGCAAGGCTGAAATTAGTTTTCTCTTGCAGGGCATTTTATGATGCAAAAGCCAGCAACATTACTTCAGCTCCATTTCCATTTGTAGGTAGTGCAGATTAGTTAGAAGAGTCAAGTGACAAGTGAAGAACCTCTACGAAATCCAAGATAATGGTGCTGAAAGTACCAATAAACCATCCTCTAGGTCAGATTTAGCTCCGATTGTAGCAAACAGAACCTGATTAACCAATGCCCAACAAGCGAGAGGCGGCGTCAGTCTGAAGCATCCAAGTTTCCCGTTACTGAAGAACCACACACAGGCAAGAGGAGCATTGTGCCCCATTGGCAAAACAGAGATCCAAAAAGTCAAAATTCTAGTGAAGTGACAAATATTACACCTAGCGACCAGACGCTTACAATGACTAGACCTCCAATAAACGTCCGAACAGGCCTCGGAAGGCCAACGGTCCCGACCGGCCGTCGTCTCATCCTCAACCGATAAGTGTCACTGGATGCGGATGTAGAGGGGCATGTGGTCAGCACACTGCTCTCCCAGCCGTTGTCAACTTTCGTGACCGGAGCCGGTACTTCTCGTTCAGACAACTCTTCAATTAGCCTCACAAGCGCTGAGTGCATCCCGCATGCCAACAGCACTCACCAATCTCAGACGGTGACCCATCCAAGGGCTAGCCAAGCCGACAGCGCTTAACTTCGGTTATATGACAGGAGCCGGTGTTAACACTGTGGCATGGCCATACGCATGTAATAAAGTTGTTTGAAAAACTGCTGATCAATGACATAATGGAAACTTTCGTATTTCAAACTAATCTCTTCAGTACACAGAAACCCAACAGCAAACGTAATCGACTTGCTGAACGGTTAGAAATAAAGAAATTTATAGGAATCATCGTGTTTATGAGCACTGTGAAAATAAGCTATCGTAGGATTACTGGAGTCCGGGAACGAGGTAGTTGTTGGTATAAGGACAAATGATGCATATCAGATTTGAAGAAATTCTTCATTCCTTTGATTTGAATGACAATGTACTGCAGAAGAAAGCAACTGAGGAGGAATACGACAGCATGTTCAAGATTCGTCCATTGTCAACTTGTTCAGGGAACCATCCAAGAAAGGTTGTCTCCAGGAATGTGAAGCCGCAGTGGACGAAACGATGATCGCTTTCCGAGATCGCCATAGTTGAATGTCTATAGGGTAAAAAAAGAAAAAAAATTACGTGGGGATATAATATCTGCTGCAGAGCTATGGTTCAAATATGACAGATATTGAACCTGTTGGGCAATGCAGGAGGTATGATCACAAAAAGAAAGAGATCGTCCACGTGGCTAGGCCTTCGATGGTAAAGAGCTACAATGAATTGATGGGGAGAGTGGATAAAGTAGATTTTCTTCTTTCCTTGTGCAAGATAAAGGTCAAGAGCAGAAAATGGTACTCGAGACTGGCATTTCACTTTCTGGATATGACAGTCATCACCTTGGCTGTTGTATCGAAGTATACAAGGCACTGGATGATTGGAGGACTACAAGATGGACATAGTAAGATGTCTCCTTGTCGATATACGTTTTGAAGAATCAGATGGCTTACCCCCTTTCCATCGCCTGTGAAAGCTTCATCCAGGGCTACAATGAGAGCTTTGCAATATACTGCTGTCAGATTTGATGGGAGAAATCTCTAACAAGAACCGACAGTGAATCCACAAAGAGGCAACGTGAGTGGCTGTACGAGATAGTCACGTTATTGTAACATCAATTCTCTGTATTATTCGTGTCTTGTGGTGCTGAGTGCTTTTATAAATATCATACTGAGAACTGCTTTGACAGATGCGGTCAACAGAAGTAAAGCTTGTAGTTGAGTGTATTGTTTAAGAATGAGAACTGATTATACCTGTTTTAATGCATCTTTGATCAACAAATGGTTCAAATGGCTCTGAGCACTATGGGACGTATCATCTATGGTCATCAGTCCCCTAGAACTTAGAACTACTTAAACCTAACTAACCTAAGGACATCACACAACACCGAGTCATCACGAGGCAGAGAAAATCCCTGACCCCGCCGGGAGTCGAACCCGGGAACCCGGGCGTGGGAAGCGAGAACGCTACCGCACGACCACGAGCTGCGGACTTTGATCAAAAAGTCTCAGTTAATGTATACGTATTCTGCTCAGTACTAGTTACTAATAAAGCCTTTCATAGAAATAAATTCTCGTGCACCTAATGTTTCCAATTTGTATGATACCCACTAAAGATTTTTGAAAAAATTCGAGATGTTGGATCTTAAGCAGAAAAATGCGTATAAAAACTTCCTGTATCTATTTTCAAGGCAGATTATGCTAGGTAATAGATGTTTAAATCGATTTTGTGCCTGATTTCTCCATTCGTGATTAGCTGGTAAGCTATCTGTTTTGTAATGACACCGCAGTGTACACTAAACCTAGTTGGATCACTGGTGAGTCATCTCATTAGGTTCATAATTATTGGCAGTTTTTAACTGGATTAAGTTCTTTCATATCTGATGCAGTCAATGTAATGAGCTAATTCCTAATTGTTAATATGGTCTCATTCAAAGGGTCCACTTCTCTTTATAAACAAATTACGAAGTAAGGGCATCGAAATACGATTTATGACAATCACGAGGCGTTTACACTGGCATATGTCTTATAACCTTAACGAGTGTTTTGTATGATTCGAGCGTTGGTTAGGTAGTGGAAACTGCAGTATCCTTAATATCAGTACTTTCGGCTGGTACGCTTCCTTAAAATAGAAAATTCATTGAAATTACGATTATCTATGGACTGAGGAGTATATCTTTCATATGTTGGTTCAAAAGTGGTTCAAATGGCTCTGTGCACTATGGGACTCAACTTCTGAGGTCATTAGTCCCCTAGAACTTAGAACTACTTAAACCTAACTAACCTAAGGACATCACACACATCCATGCCCGAGGCAGGATTCGAACCTGCGACCGTAGCGGTCTCACGGTTCCAGACTGCAGCGCCTAGAACCGCACGGGCACTTCGGCCGGCTTCAAATGTTGGTCTATATTGCGTGTTTAGAAAGGAATTATAGACTCTTTTTGTATTGCGATTACATTCTAGTTTCCATATGTCTCTGTTGAACGTTGCGAGTTGTTTTAGGGTCGTACGGTTACCTTTGGTCTACACTTCCAGTGTTACGCCACTCTTTTAGTGACGCTCTAATTCTCTCATGGTACTCTAGTAACTAGAACCACAAAGTACTATTTTAGTTTTTGTTGTTCTGGAAAGCTATGAGCTACCTTGATGGTGAAACCAGCGATTGATGATTTCTGTAAGTATGTTGTATATCATTTTATTTTCACTGGAAGAACTTCTGAATCTTTCACTTCACTGAAAGCTGTTGATGTAATCTGTATACAAAGATAGCACTTCCGTATTTATTTTGAGGTCATTCATTAACCAGTCGTACTCCGTTTATTCTCGGTGCCTCATATTACAGTTGATATGAATATATTGCTGGCAAAGGATATCGCATTTGTTTTCCTTGCATAGGACTTCTAGCAGTCCCTTTTTTTGTCGTAATATGCTTTTTACATTCGCAGAAATGGCAGTGTTTTTGTAAGGAATTTAGATGATATATCCAGTGTGCAAAGATTGTCTCGGGCAGTGTCCGATAAGTTCATCGACTGAGATTGTCACGTGAATTAGTCTTCGAGGACACAGCTTTTACCGGCCGGAGTGGCCGAGCGGTTCTAGGCGCAACAGTCTGGAACCGTGAAACCGCTACGGTCGCAGGTTCGAATCCTGCCTCGGGCATAGATGTGTGTGATGTCCTTAGGTTAGTTAGGTTTAACTAGTTCTAAGTTCTAGGGGACTGATGACTTCAGAAGTTAAGTCCCATAGTGCTCAGAGCCATTTTTGAACACAGCTTTTTGCCGGCCGAAGTGGCCGTGCGGTTAAAGGCGCTGTAGTCTGGAACCGCAAGACCGCTACGGTCGCAGGTTCGAATCCTGCCTCGGGCATGGATGTTTGTGATGTCCTTAGGTTAGTTAGGTTTAACTAGTTCTAGGTTCTAGGGGACTAATGACCTCAGAAGTTGAGTCCCATAGTGCTCAGAGCCATTTTGAACACAGCTTTTCCGCTCCTGCTCTTATGTCGTTGCACCCACTACAGGTGCTAATTTCGGTGACTGTTATTTTGGTATCGCGTTGGAAGCTTCGCATACTATCCTAATGAAACCCGCAGCGTATAGTACCAAATGAGACCTCCGTTCCTGTTCGCTGTAACAAGTTCAGTTCGTAATTTTCGTTGGTTCTTTGTCGTACTGCCTATAATTCGTAGCACCAAACAACAGTCATATCACTGACTTTTGCCCTTGTCCAATCTTGTCACAGACTCTGAACAACATGGCACAGCCACGTGGCAGTCTTTTACTCTGATCTGCCTTTAGTCTGTCAGTTCTTATGGTAAATTCTGCTTCTAAGTCATTCGATCTTGTTGATTATCCTAGGTGTCTCTTCTCACCCTCACTGCACAAACTTCCCTTATACCACGTAAAAAGTGGTTTGTTACGTACGTATGACAGAAGTGGATTTCAGAGCCGCTCGTTTGCATTTTGTATTTTTGTGCAGTTCTATACTGTTGTGACAATACGAATATTCTAAATGTGACTCTCCTGTGTCTCCCCACATAACTGACGATTAAAAAAATTCACGTACATATGGTCGTATTTCGGAGTCCAACGGGCACAGTACGCCAGCAACCGATTACTTTGCCATCAACTTTACAATTGCCAAACTACTTGTATTGGGCTAATTGCGTAATGACGCCTGGCTGTACAGCTGTAATTTTTTTTATTTATAGACGTTGCTGAAACTTCATCAAAAGTGAAAGAAAATATGACTTGTTGTTTTGAAGTGTAAATGCTTTATTACCAGCTAAGTGAACAGCTGTTCCTTTCACAGTTTTGTTCATTCAACAACTGCAAAATATGTAACTGTCAGGACATTAACTGTTCGTGTTTAATCCACAGAATTAATGGAGACTGTGTTTTCACCTACCACGTTTTAGTGCTGTACTGGATCAGAAGGACTATTTGTTCAACAAGCTGTTGCTCTAAAGTATTTCATTTCTGGGCACATCTGCGGTTGTTTCAGAACAACATTTACGCTTTTCTGCTGTTGCGTTTCATCTGTGTGTCTTAAGATTCAAATACAGCATTAAACGTGGTTCTCCTCGGAAATTTAATAATTTGAATCTTATTTCCGCTTGTCAGGATTTGTAAAATTACCGTCCTCTGAAGTTAAATATATCTCCTATATGAGATTTCTTTTCGTATGCAGAATCCATCTAACTTATTAATTCTGTATCACGGCGACTGAATTCAGAATGACGTCAGACTCATGGGCGGAGCTGTAGCAAGGTAATAACGGAGTCCTGAGTTATCAAAGGCACGGCCGGCTCTCTGATGAACTTGCCACAGCCGTGGGGATTGGTGTATGAGCAGCATTGCGATACCGGTACACGCAAGACAGGCCGTGAAACGTCGGCGACCATTGCAGCCAATACACGGACACCGACACTGCGGAGACGTTAGTTAATTAAAATCGCAGTTCAATGAACCACAATTCTAGATGAAACTATTCGATGCAAATACACTGAATCGCCAAAGAAACTGGTATAGGCATGCGTATTCAAATACAGAGCTATGTAAGCAGGTAGAATACGGCGCTGCGGTTGGCAACGCCTATATAACACAAGTGCCTGGCGTAGTTGTTAGATCAGTTTCTGCTGCTTCAATGGCAGGTTATCAAGACTTAACTGAGTTACAGTCGGAGCACAACCTATGGGACACAGTATCTTTGAAGTAGCGATGAGGTGGGAAATTCTCCGTACGACCATTTCACGAGTGTACCATGACTATCGTGAATCCGGTAAAGTATCTATCTCTGACATCACTGCGGCCGGAAAAAGATCCTGCAAGAACTGAAGAGAATCGTCCAATGTGACACAAGTGCAACCACTCCGCAAATTGCTGCTGATTTCAATGCTGGGCTGTCAACAAGTGTCAGCGTGCAAACCATTCAACGAAACATCATCAGTATGGGCTTTTGGAGCCGAAGACCCACTCGTATATCCTTGATGACTGGACGACACAAAGCTTTACGCCTCGCCTGGGCCCGTCAACATCGACATGGGACTGTTGATGACTAGAAACATGTTGCCTGGTCGGACGAGTCTCGTCTCAAATTGTACCGAACGGATGGACGTGTACGGGTGTAGAGACAACCTCATGATTCAATAGAACCTGTATGTCAGCAGGGGACTGCTCAAGCTGATGGAGGTTCTGAAATGGTGTGGGACGTGTGCAGTTGATGCGATATGGGACTCCTGATATGTCTAGATACGACCCTGACAGGTGACGCGTACGTAAACATCCTGTCTGGTCACCTGCATCCATTCATGTCCCTTGTGGCGGCACCCCACACCTCCAGCTACAGAGTGGCGCTTCTGAGTTCCGCTGGCCACCAAATGCTCCAGACATGAAAAATGTTGAGTATATCTGGGATGCCTTGCAACGTACTGCTCAGAAGAGATCTCTAACCCCTCTTACTCTTACGGATTTATAGACATCCCTGCAGCATTCATGGTGGCAGTTCCCTCCAGCACTGCTTCATACATTAGTCGAGTCCAGGCTACGTCGTGGTGCGGCACATCTGCATGCTCGCGGGTGCCCTACACGATATTAGGCAGGTGTACCAGTTTCTTTGGCTCTCCGGTGTAAATGGTAACAAGAACTAAATACATTGCCTGAAAAAAAAATGGAGGCACCCAGTAGGAGAAGATAAAACGAAATAAGACTTCACTGGTTGACACGGTTTATGGTGTTACTACAGTGATTACAAAATCGAGTCGAATTTATAGTACTGACAAAAGAGTACACTTATCGGTATGATTTTACACCTGTTCTGGCCCGATACAAGAACGGATTCGGTTGGTAAAGGTGACATAAAGCCGTTGTATCCTCACCTGAGGCAAGTTGACCCACAACTGTTGTAACCGGTCCTCGAAATCCCGTATATTCACACTGGAGCGGAATTCGAGCTGGTCCCAAACACGTCCCGTCGGGGTCAAATCTGAGGATCTCACTGGCCACTGGACTGCGTCAGTTTGACGCAGCTAATTTATAAAGTGCGATGAGTGGACGATCTTTGTCCTGCTGAAAAATGGGACCATGGTACTGTGGCCTGAGAGATAACATGTGGATGTACGATGCCTATGCGCACTATTGTGCTACCAGTTTTAGCCGCTACCAGCCGTGATCATAGTCATGTCAGATGGCTCTACACACCATGACGCTGGAAGTGACATCGCTGTGCCTCTGCGTAACATGGGAAGAATGGAGCCTCTCCGAACGTCGATTCATCGCCACGCATACCGACGTTGGCCATCTGGGTTAAAGCTGAACACAATGCAACGCCATTCATAAACAGTTCATTCTTCAGAGTCACGGCACAATTCCAAACTCAGCGGTTTGTGTTGGGGTGCTATCGGGAATCTACGCGTGGGACGGTAATTGCCTAGTCCGGCTCCTGCTAGTCTCCGATCAATAGCGCGGGATGACGCAGAATGTTGAATGGAGACCATTCCCTGTACTCGGATAGCAGGTGCGTACATGGAGACGTTACGATGTAACTGGTGCACAACACAACAGGTCCTCCCATGTGGTGTCAGACATGATCGACCGGAACCTTATGCCTGCCCTGATGTTCTCGTGCAGTCCTCCATACGGTCACTGTCACATCCGAGTGCCCCACATGTATGGATACTGCACAATTCCTCCAGCGCCTCTCCATCGTTTCTAGGCCCCCAGTTAACATACAATACAATACAAGGTCAATTCTCCCTGCTAGTAAATGTACATTTCTGGTTGAGGTAACCAGTCCAGCTATAGTCACTAATCTGGTCGGTAGGTACTATAGTAGCCTATGACGAATACTGTAGTAGCCTGTGACGAATTAAACCTGCTCTTAGAGTAAAATGACAGACTCCAAACTGGATGACTGAGAGAGTGAGGCCCTCCGCTCAGCGGCGGCAGCCTAAACACATGATGTCTAGAGGGCGTTGGCGGCGTGTTGCTCGTGGGTGTGTCTGTTTCCTCTCTCGTGATAGGCGCGCTTGATCCACCACCGACTAATCAATCTTCACGCTTCATCTTTGCCGACCGGTGTGCTGGCGATAGCTTGTGCCAGCATACTTACTTCGAATCAGTCGTGTGTTAAGCCTATGTAACTTTGTACTGGGGTATGACTGAAACTAAAGTCTACCATGAACTGTCAAAACAAAATTGTAATATAACACGTCCTGTTTCAGATGGCTGTAAGGGCGTGTTCTGAAAGCCAAAACATAAAATAAATGTTAGCTCCAAATAAACTATTGCTTGACAGCAAGTACGGAACGTTTCTTCGGAAACTGTTAACACGAGGCCTGGCGAAAACTAAACGAGGTGGTTCGGATGGCAAAAAAATTTATGTCGTGATGAGTTGATTGTTTCTGACCGGGAACCACCTCATTACGCTATGACATGCTTCAACTTGCTGTATCTATTTAGGGATAATTGAGCAAGCAGATTACCACGGACGTAATCGCATCCCGTGCGGCAGTGCTCGACTTGGAGGTAGCTGGTTCGTATCCTAGTGATGGAAAAAATGTCAAGGACATCATCTCAGTGACTGTTACGGCAAATGCCACTTGGAATGTAGGGTTCGAAATTTTTAGTGCATGAAGCTGTCATACTAACTGAGATATGGAATTATTATTGAGAAAAGCTCAGAGTTCGTTCGGTCCAAAACAGATGAATCTGGAGAGGTCCTAGAGACAGTTCACACTTCTGGTTGTTCACTCACGATTTTGAGAAAAAAATTTCACATGAAGTCATCCGACATTTCTGAATGATGTTAAAGCAGGCAGGTATTCCTCAATGTCACCTGATTTCATGTTGTCATGTTTAATCGTGATGATATATGGAATACAAAGTCACCACCATCCTCCCTGTAAATATGCAACAGTTGAAAGGAGCGATGCATTAAAAAAGTCGTCTTTTCACAGTGTACACTGCCCCTCAGTGCCCTTTATTTCTATGAATGGATTCGCTGGTATTCATCTGTAGCTTGGGGATCATTGGAAAGTAAACACTTCAACCATGGTTCTTTATAAATAAATGATAGTTTCTGTGTGTGTTTCCTGGAGTTGTTGTTGACAAGCCACTAGCAAGGAACGCTAGCAGATGTAAGCTTCCACTATTGTTGCATTGTGAGTTTCTCACGGTTGCACATTTAGGAACTAAAATATTCCAGGTAGGAAAAGAACCTTCTTGTGTTGTTAGAGAGCTGGCACCCATCAAAATCTAGTATTTTTACCACTTACAGTGATCAACATGTTAATTAATAAATTAATCTATTTATTAGATGTTCATTTTCTTAAAATTACACAGATGTTTAAAACAAATACTACACAATTATGCGGACAGTGTACCGCGGTAGCCGGCCTCGACCGTAAGCAAACGAGAACTTAAGACCGCCCGAGGAGAGAGGAACGATGCGGGGGAATAAACCCCGCCTCCCTCTTTAAGGGCTGCCATGCTACGTCCGTGTACTGTGTTTCCACGATAGCAGGCTATAACGGTCTTAGGGGTCGCTGATTCCTGTTGTGGGCAGAGTCGCATTCGAATCCCTTTAGGCATCAGGATTAATCTCTTCACTCATTTCAAAACAGGAAGAAAAAGATTCTGCAGAAATGGGACCAATGACGACTGAAGAGATCGTTTTTTCAACGTGATAGAAGTGCAACCCTTCCGCAAATTGCTGCTGATTTCAGTGCTGGGCCATCAGTAGGTGTCAGCCGGAGAACCATTCAACGAAACATCATCGATATGGGCTTTCGGAGCCGAAGGCCAACTAGTGTACCCTTGATGACTTCACGACACAAAGCTTTGCGCCTCGCCTAGGTCCGTCAACACCGAAATTGGACTGTTGATGACTACAAACATGTTGCCTGCTCGGACGAGTCTCGTTTCAAATTGTATAGAGCGGATTGACCTGTACGAGTATAGAGACAACCTCATGAATCCATGGACCCTGCATGTCAGCAGAAGCTCTGTAATGGTCTGGGGCGTGTGCAGTTGGAGCGATATGGGACTCCTGATATGTCTAGATACGACTCTGACATGTGACACTCACGTAGGCATCCTGTCTGATCACCTGCATCCATTTATGTCCATTGCGCATTCCGACGGACTTGGTCAATTCCAGAAGGACAATGCGACACCCCACACGTCCGGCAATGCTACAGAGTGGCTCCAGGAACACTCTTCTGAGTTTAAACACTTCCGTTGGCCACCAAACTCCCCAGACATGAACAATATAGAGAATATCTGGGATGCCTTGCAACGTGCTGTTCAGAGGAGATCTCCACCCTCTCGTTCTCTTACAGATTTACCGATAGCCCTGTGGGCTTCATGGAGTAAGTTTCCTGCAGCACTACTTCGAGTTCATGCCACGTCGCGCTGCGGCACTTCTTCGTGCTCACAGGGCTTCTACACGATATTAGCAAGGTGTACCAGTTTCTTTGGCTGTCATTGTATAAGAGGATGACGTTCTACATGCCCCAGTGGTCAGGAAATGTTACAAAGCACTTGGATCATGACATATGAAAAGCACAGTAATTACATATCATAAATATTTACCTTAAAGCGTAAATACTGATTTGTATGCTGTTGTTGTGGTCTTCAGCTCGAAGAATGGTTTGACGTAGTTCTCCAGACTTTTCGTCTCTGCGTAACTACTGCGTCCTACATCCAGTCGAACCTGCTTACTGTACGCAAACCTTTCTCACCCTCCACTACTTCTACCTCAACCCCCTCCCTCCCGCCCCCACTCCCACCACTTCCTTCTATTACCAAACTGACGATTTACTGAGGCCGCATAACGTATCCTATGAACCGATCCTTTCTTTTGGTCTAATTATGCCACTAATTATTTTTTCCTTCTGTTCGATTTCGTAATTCGATCTATTCACCTCCTTTTCAATGCTCTACTGTAACACTGCATTTCATCTCCTCTTGTGTGAACTGTTAATCGTACATGTACCGTAAGGAAAGGATGGCTAACTGTGATTTATATTTGATACTACAGTTTGTCTTTTTAAGAAACGCTTTTATTACTACTGCCAGGCAGCATTACGTATCTGTCTATTTCGGCATTCATCAATTGCTTCATTGCGCAAACAGTAAAAGTAATTGATTACTTTTAGTGTTTCATTCCATAATGCACTTCCCTCAGCATCGCCTGATTTAATTTGAATAAATTCCATTACTCCAGTTTTACTTTTGATATTTTTTCTTCTTCTTTAGGGCCATCAGCGTAATATATATCTGATAACGACATGATTGTTTGAGTACATACACCTAATAGCTGCTTACGATAATTAATCTTTATTTACGACGGACTAGACAGACTGTGACATAGCGTCGTAAGAGTGGAACTGTCAATCTGCTGTCACTCCGTAACCAACATTTAATTTCAATATCTTGACACCATTTACGATCTTAATAAAGCAGTGACAGTTACAAAACAGTCCACTAACGACGCAATATGGACGCCACATCAATCTAGACGTACTTGAAAATGACGATTAAGCCGAAACAGTCTGTCCAGTCTGTCGTAAATAAAGTCTAATTATTGAAAGCAGCTATTTGGTGTATGTACTCAAACTTTTGTTATTATTAGTGAGATTATTCAATATGCCTCTACTATGATGGACAAGAAAGGCCTGGGAAAATAGGGTCTGGACATCATTCGTAAATGCACATTTGGACTACAACTGATTAAAATTACAAAACGCAAACTTAAAAGAATGACCCCAAAAAGCAAAGGAGAAAGCAAAAATTTGGACATTAAGAAATTTGCCAAATATTCTCTACACTAATTAACATATGAAAGTAAAATTACATAATCTTAACGGTGTATGCCTTGAAATAAAATTAAACAACACTTAAAAGCAATGCTGGAATAATTCTCAGAAACGCACAGTAATATCTAACTGAAAGTTTAACTCAGTACATCGAGTTGCATTTAAATCAGTTTAAAGATGATTTTATGAAAAGATATGTACAACAACTCTAATAAGAAATTTGAAGGTGAAAATTTTACAAAATAGTCTCAGAAATCTCCTGGTTTTGCAGGCGGTTGGCACTGGGCGGTAGAACTCGTCACACTCCACAAGGACACGGCTAAGTAGTCCAAACTAACTGGTTCTAAAACATGCACAAGCCTATTGCTACAAACAATAAAATTAACAAACGCAACGTAGCGTGGGGAATCGCTGAATCACACACTCTGGGGATTAGATTAGCGGATTAGTGCTCCCCTTCCTTCAGTACCACTGTGTTTTACAGTACTAGAAAGGACAAGTAAAAATTCCTGGTACCAGGTGATATTAGAGAACTACTGTACAATTTTGCAGCATTTGCAAGAAGTAGAAAATTTCTTGCTGCAAAAACCGCTTAGTATCACAGTCCCATTAACAGAGCCAACTCAATAAGGAGCATCATCAAAAAAAGCAGGTGAAGCGTTAAAAGACACACCAAAACTTTACTTGTCCACAACGGAAAAATTTAATGAATAGAAAGCCGTATGTTCTTATTCCTTTCACAAAAGGGCCAACGTAACGAACAGTAAGCACGTAATTAGAAGGAAGCTTTACCACGAGAGGCTGAACCTTGTCAAACAAGCCAAGTGATTTAAATAGCGAGATGATAATTAGCTGGTATCAGATTCTCTCAGAGGTCCACCCGGTTAACGAGCATTAACTAAGTTAGCGCACCTTGCAAGACACTCGGCTTGTGTAACCTGTCATATTCGCAATTAGAACAGCTCTGCTACACTACACAGTGAAAGCGACCACTTCAAAAGCTTCTCCCCGGTTATTACTGGAGCTACGTAAACATGCAGCTTGCTGTCCCATGGTGGCATGTAGAGTAGAACTCTGGCACAAAAGGCGCTTTGCAGTACCAGTCCTAAGGCTGCAGTGGAGAAGGCCCCTCTTCCCACTATACAGGCTACCCAGCAGTTACGACGGAACGAGGCTCACATGCCCCTCGTCAAAAGCACAGCTGCCAATCCAGGACTCACAGCTGTTCCGCACAACGCACGAGTTTTCCTGTTAGACACTGGGGCTATTGATAAAATATCGATACATCGATACCTTACCCAAAGAGATTGATGTATATAGGCGAAATTTTCTCTGCTAATATATCGGTACATCGATATCAAAAAGGCAATATCGAGTTCCGATATGTTTGTATAATTTTTTTCATAATTTTCGGTACATATTTGAAGTTGTTCTTTTGAACCTACAAACAATCCTGTCGGAGGAACGTTCGCAACTGAGCAATATATCAGAGGTTGGAAGTACAGCTACAGTTGTAAGGTTCTTTTCTTTAGAACAAGACCGGTTTCGGGCTCTTATACTCCCCTCTTCAGGTGCTATAACCTCGTGCTGTGACCCCGAGCGCTGCGGTGGACGAGCACTAACCTTACAACTGTAGCGGTATTTTCAACATCTGGTGTTGTTTTGAAATTGTAATAGAACATAATTTTACTTTCACTGTGTGAAGGGATCTATCTTGAGCTTTCATCACGCACAGTCTTTCTCTTAGATGTGTGAAGCAAGTATATGTGGCACGAAAGAAGAAGTCCAATTATTGCACTGGGAAGGGGGGGGGGGGGGGGTTAATAGAGTAACAAGATTTCTAATGTGAAGGAAGAATACCACAGCAGTTGCATTAAAAAACAATTTTTAACGCAACTAGTGCGCTGTTTCTTCACATCGGCATTCTTCAAAAGCAGTTGCTGAAAAATAAGAACAAAAATTAAATGACAAGATTGGTCTTTGCGGTGGGCGGATGCGTGAAGGGAAATGCTAACGTTATCAGCACTTGGCGCTACCAACAGAACCTGCAACTTTTGACTCCACCATGCAATTTTAAAACTGTAACTGCTATGTCGCTGGCGATGGCAGAAAGGAAAAAAAAATAAAGAAAGGGAAGTCCACATGAAGTATTCCAGACAAATCCGATTTGTGACGAAACCGAGCAACGGACCCATCGGACACCTTTTATTGCGCCACTTATAGGCAGTTACCATTGTTCGCAAAGTGGTTATCGCCAAGCGTGAAGGTGCATCGTTTTCCTTTTAATTCTTGCTCTAAGGGGACAGGCAAGCTGATAGTTTGTTGGTGTGCACAGTATCTAATATTAAATCAATACTTAAATACACAGCTCTAAAATCGGCGGTATATTTACAACCTGAAGCCGATATTTTTATGGAGCGGTACTTCGATATTCTTTCCGTCGACATATCGTTGTATCGATACCAATCCGCGATATAGACATATCGGATTCCCAATATTTTTAAAAGTATCCAGCATTGGTATTATGCACCACCTGCCCTCCTAGGCGGACCGACTGCGAGAGGGCGAACTCGGCCAGAGACTTCGCAGAAGCTGCACGTGGACGCCCTCTAGACAAAGATAAGCGCGCACAAAAGCCTGGCGCCATAGGTGGATTCGCGACATGGCTCAGTTGGTTTCAAAACGTCTTCTCAAGACACTATCAGCTCCGTTCAGCTCTACTTACAAGTCCGTTGCTGTCTCTGACGGAGTTAGCGTCGTCGGCAAGCCTCCCTGAATATTAATTCCCTTTCCATATCTCTCCGTGGTTTCCTTTATTGCTTGCTCAACGTACATGTTGAATAACACTGCAGGGAGGCTATAACCCTGTCTGCTCCATTCTCTACTACTGCTTGCTTTTCATATCCGTCGACTTTTATAGCAGCAGTCTGAATTCTGAAAAAATTTGTAGACAGCTTATCGCTTCCTGCGTTTTACACCTGCTACCTTCAGAATTTCAAACAGCTGCAATGTCAAAAGCTTTCTCTAAATTTACGAATGCTGTAAACGTAGATTTGCTTTCCTTAAGTCCAAGATAAGTGGAACAATCGATAAGACAACGCATGTTTAGATATTATTCCACGATCCAAACTGATCTTCCTCGAGGGCGACTTCTAAATATTTTTGCATTCTTCTGTAAATAATTTGTGTCAATATTTTCTGCCATTAATTATTAAACTTACGGTAATTCACACTCATCAGGACGAGCTTTCTTTGGAATACGATTTATTACTTTCTTCGTGAAGACCAATGGTACTTCCCCCGTTTGATATATCTTGTATACAAGTTTGAATAGTTTTGCCACAGATGGCTCTCCCAATGGTCTCAATAGTTCTAAGGGATGTAGTCTACTCCAAGGACTTATTTCGATTTAGATCTTTCAGTACTCTGTCAAATTTCTGTCGCAGCAGCATATCTTCCATCTCGTCTCCATTTACTTCCACTTCACTTTCTATAATATTGTCTTCAAGTTTTACCGTTATATAGACCGATATGTACTCCTTCCACCTTTCAGCCTTCCCTTATTTGCTTAGTACAAGTGTTATCTAGCTGCTAATATTTATATAGGTGCTTCACTTTTTTCAAACGTCTCTTTAATTTTCCTACACGCTGCGTCTATTTTTCTTCTAGTTCAAATGGCTCTGAGCACTATGGAACTTAACATCTGAGGTCATCAGTCCCCTAGACTTAGAACTGCTTAAACCTAACTAACCGAAGGACAGCACACACATCCATGCCCAAGGCAGGATTCGAAACTGCGGCCGTAGCAGCTGCGCGGTTCCGGACTGAAGCGCCTAGAACCGCTCGGTCACAAAGGCCGGCTTTCTTCTAGTTATGCATGCTACTGACATCTTTGCTTTCCTCTTCTAGCCGTTCCTATTTTGCAGTTTTACACTTCCTTTCAATCTCACTTTTTAGAAAAATCTGATGTTCCCGCCTTGAGCTGCTAGTTTCAGTCAACTGAATATCATCAATTTCCTATATACCAAATAAAATAACACATACTTAACATTACAAGCTTAAACTGTCATGAATCTATTAACTGATTGAAATGTTTACACGAACTCACACGTAATGGAATATCATACACTCGCATAAAACCCGACAATAACGATAACGCAATATCGTTATTGTCAGGTTTTTATGCGAGTGTGTGACATTCCATGCGTAACATTGTGCTGTGAATGCTTCTTAGCGACAGTTGACAGACTCGTTACAGTTTAAGGCTGTAACGTTACTTACGCATTATGTTATTTGACATATAGTAATCTGAAGAGAGATGCCTGAAACTGGTCGTATAAATAAAGTGTTTTAACAGCAGCTCAAGGGCGTTACCGCGACATTTTTCAAATATGTAAGACCGATGGGGCACCGCCTCCCGAAATCATTTTTTAGGCATCTATGTTCGCCTTTTCCCGCTTCATTTACTGCGCTTTTATATTTTCCCCTTTAGCCAGTTCAATATCTCACGCGTTATCCAAGGGTTTCTACCGGGCCTTGTCTTTTGACCTATTTGATCCTCTGCTGAATTCACCATTTCATCTCCCACGACGTCTTTGTGTTCCTTACTCCTGTTTCGCACGAACTTTGTCTAATGCTCCCTTTCAGAATCTCAGCAACCTCTGCATCTTTCCCCTTATCAGGTCCCATCTGCTTAATTTTCTAAAAGTACCAACGTCCAATTTATTCAGTTTTAATCTGAATTTCATAAACAACAATTTATGGACAGACCCCGCATCTGCCCCTGAAAATGTTTTGCATTTTAAAATCTTCTTTATGAATCTCTTTCCTACCAGTATGTAGTCTATTCGAAACCTTCCTGTGTCTCCATGTCTCTTCCAAGTACACAGACTGTTTTCACGATCCTGAAATCAAATATTAGGACTGATCGAGATGTGCTTGGTGCAAAACTCGACCTGGTGGTTTTCCCTCACATTCCTTTCCTCCAATTCATGTTTTCCTTCACGTCCTTTTCCTCCCACCGAATTCCAGTTACCATCACCGTTAGTTTTCATTTCCCTCAACTATTTGAATAATTTCTTCTATCTCATTATACATTGCTTCAATCTCTTCACGATCTGCGGAGCTAAAAACTATAAAAACTTGTACTACTGTGGCGAGCATCAGAAACTTGTCTATTTTGGCTACTGTAATTCATACACTATGCTGTTCATAGTAGCTTACCTGCATTCATAATTTATTATTAACTGTTAGACCTACACCTGCATTACCCCTACTTCATTTTGTGTGCATCTGTCCAGAAGTTCTGTTCTTCCTGCCATCCCACTTCACTATCTCTTGTATCTAACTTCAGGCAATCCACTTTTCTTTTTACACTCTGTTAAGTACCCATCTGATTAAGGGATCTACTATTCCACGCTCCGACCTGTAGAACTCCACTTTTGTTTCCTGCGAATTTGTTTTTCACTCTTAAACTGTTGATTGAGATAAGAGAACGAGGAAGTATCGTTGTGAAACTGTAATCTATACAGAAAATGACGTTTTTGTGGTCACTAGTTGAACACGGTACTGGTGTTTCCGAAATGTGGTTCAAATGGCTCTGAGCACTATGGGACTTAACTACTGAGCTCATCAGTCCCCTAGAACTTAGAACTACTTAAACCTAACTAACCTAAGGACATCACACACATCCATGCCCGAGGCAGGATTCGAACCTGCGACCGTAGCGGTCGCGCGGTTCCAGACTGAAGCGCCTAGAAGCGCTCGGCCACGACGGCCGGCTCCGAAATATGTTTGGATTGTCAACAAGGAATACTTGTGTCGTACACTGTTGTTCAAAGCACATTCACCGATTTATACATCACCTGTAAAATCACGGGATCAAATAGAAGGATGCAAAAAATAATCTTTACCGAAAATGTAATCTGCATAGTATATGCGGTCAACAGTTCATCACAACACTGACGTTCGCGAAATATTTTTGGGTTTTCATCAAGTAAGGACCGTATTTCGTAAAAGGCGAAATCTCATACCAGTTGCTGCCACATAAAACGTATAGAAATCTGTTCGAAAAAATGTCGTTAATTGCTGCAATCTCACTCGTCCCATGACAGAGATTGTACAAATGGAGCAAGTACAAAACAATGTAAACTTCATTTGATCTGCATCCCTTTAACTGTTCAACGTGTAAATCAAACATGATATCTAATGAAACACTTCACGGAATTTCTCGAATTTACTTCTCACGGTGTACTTTCCTAACCAATTACTTGTTGCTAACCAGATTACAGTGAGAACACAGGGCCGAAACACAAGGTATCTGATGCGCGCGTCGGGAAGAGCAGGAACTAGTTATTTAGCACTTTGTGATTAACGTCACCGCTGGGGCTCCCCGGGAACGAGGTACGTGTTAGTTCCACACCGTTGTTTTCGCGGTTACGGGGTAGTTCCGCAAAGTAGCGCTCGAAATTGCAGTTGGACGTTCCATAATTACTGAACTCGAGCGGTTGCGGCTACTTTCTAATTAACTCTCTTCAAAAGCAGGCGATGGATTCTTGTTACTTATTTAAATGGCGTAAGATTCATTAGCAGAACTTTGATTAAAGGATACTAGATTAATAAAGTCATGGCGAAGAAAGTGCTCGAGTTGCCTAAGTAGCTTTAATTTGGAAAATTTACGGCAGTGGAGTAATGAAACACGTGATGGAGAGAGGGAATGCGAAGAAGCGCATACGATGACGCTGCAGACCTACTCCATCGACAAGAACTCAGTTATGGTGTTTCCATTCTATGGTACAGCGGAACTGCTTGAGTTTATAGTAAGTTTTTTATAGTTTTTGAAAAATGTAAATTTCGTCTCAACTGAATCCCAGGAAAGCAAGTCAATATTATGGTTTTGAAAGTGGAAAACAGGGAAGAGAGATGCATTTCCGGAAATTCACTGATGAAAATATATCAGTATCAAAATATATCATTTCATTTCTAAGTGCCTGAATATTTCAACACTTACAAGCCAAAACTGTGAACATGTGCTGATGTTCTGTGTCATTCCTGTAGTGGTTTATGCGGTTTTGCAGTTTATAATAACACGTGACCCCAACTTTTTATATAAATTTTATTACACAATTATACGAACACAAGCGATGAGTGACTACAGAACACGACCGTAGTAATACGTGTCTTTATTACATTGCTTGCTAATGTACTGTTTTGTCTTAAGTAGAACTCAATCCGTGTTCAGAGCAGAAGCTGAAGTTGCAAAACGTCAGCGGACTGAGTGTATTTTCGCAATGTGGGATAGCTCTGTTTACTTCTATGTGTCCGGTAACATTCTAAGTGACACAACCACCGTTCAGCTACCCCTCTATAAAATTACATGCAGTGGAATTCTGACTCTGTACAATTAATATTTTGTCCCTAATGTTCAGTTGAAGTAGATTTAATGTAATAGATTTTCAACAACTTTAAGTATCTCCCACATAAATTAATTTAAATTATTGGGACTGGTCTCTGCTGAAATATCTGATTACACAGACTTACCGTCAAAAAACACACTGGTGGAATACTATGAAGAAACATAAATAACTCTTATTTAGAATGAATACCAAAAGGTACTTCAGTGCATTTGACAAAGTCGGGAATGGTGGATTCACAGAGACTGTGAACGGCAAATTAGGTTAATGAACTGTTTATACGTGGAGCTAAGACTGCTGCTGTCTGTACAGGCGAACACCATACATGGGGAGAGATTCGCTTCCAGTATCCCTGTCAAGCTAGAGTAGAGCGCAACGCTTACCGTGCACCACCGGCAACCTGCAGTGTGGTGAGCTATGCATCACAGTGATGACTCGACGAAAGTAATACATCCTCCATTGCTCCATACAAGACCGCAGCTGCATCTCTGACCCAGAAACAAAAGTGCGATGTCAGACGAACCAAAGCTGTCAATCAGAAAATTCGCTCAGATTGCCTTGAGGCAGGAAACTGAAAATCGACCAGAGTTGCCTCGCACCTAACACTGAATGCGTGGCGAATTTTGCGGCTACCACACACGACTTACACTTTACTCCAACAGTCTGACCACGATCCTCTCGCCGTATTCCCTCTACGCACTCCACTCCCTCTTCTCCCTAGCACTCTGCAGAAAACAAACACTCCACATGCAGTGCCGTCAGATAGCACAATCCATCAATGGCGGGCCGTGAGCAGCATTTATCGCCGAAAGCGTATTCTGTAATAGCCAGTTCTGCCTCCCTCCAACAGACGGGAATATCCTTTTCCCACCAGTCCCCTCTCTATTGCAATATCGAACAGGTACACCTCAACGTAGCAGTCAGCTCGGCAATCAAGACATAGATTCAACTTCCATGCAGGAACACTGGTGTGGGAGCCTGAGATGCCCCGTGTCCTGTTAAATGCACGTCCCTTCAGGACGCAAGCGAACGGCCAACTGCGTAAGGCCCATCCAGCACGGTTTCCTCCACAGGGAGGAAGCGGAGACCAAGACTCCTCGCTCGTTGCCCCATATATCTGAGTTCAGTCTTCTGCATTCTCTAACTTTCCAGCAGTAAAGTGGCTGTTCTGTTGTCTACAGGGTGAAAATTATTGAACTATACGAAATAAAATCGTCATAATTTATGAAATGTTTGCATTAGGACATTCAAACTGCACGGTTGGCAGCGGGGTGCGATGGGAATGAGCATGCGCATGCAAAAAATGGTTCAAATGGCTCTGAGCACTATGGGACTTAACTTCTGAGGTCATCAGTCCCCTAGAACTTAGAACTACTTAAACCTAACTAACCTAAGGACAGCACACACATCCATGCCCGAGGCGGGATTCGAACCTGCTGCCGTAGCGGTCGCGTGGTTCCAGACTGTAGCGCCTAGAACCGCTCGGCTACCCCGGCTCCTCATGCGCATGCAGTAGCGCCTTCTTGTTGCCGGCCATTTGCACGTGAAAAATAAGCAAAATTGGCGCATTTGGGCGACTGAGAATACACGTTTCGCGATCGAGAAATCACAGGTGACTCTGTGCTGTGTAATGTCCAGTAACGGAACAATCGGTGCCATATTCCTTGATAGTAAGGTGACTACCGAACTGTACATAAGGGTTTTGGAAGATTATTCCATCCCCACTGTCCAAAGTGACTCTGATTTCGACAAGATTTCATGCAAGACAGTGCGCGACACAATCGAAGTATGATGTCCTAGAGGAACACTTTGAGGACTGCAGCCTGGCTCTGGGATACCCAGAGGCCACTGACATGGACCTCGATTGGCCACCATATTCTCCGGATCCGAACATATGCGTCTCCTTTTTGTGGGGCCACATTGAAGACAACGTGTACAGCAATAACCCCAAAACCATTGCTGAGCTGAAAACAACCATTCAGGAGGTCACCGACAGCATCGATGTTCCGACACTTCAGCGGGTCATGCAGAATTTCACTATTCGTCTGCGCCACATCATCGCCAGTGATTGCAGGCGTATCGGACATGTCATAACCTAAATCCCGATATCTGTAGTGACATTTACATGTTGAATAAAGTGTGTGTACCCTGTAGTTTGTAACTAACTTACGTTTTCTCATATAGTTCAATAATTGTCACCTTGTACGTCGGTATCTGCCACTGGACCCAACAGCAGCCTTGGCTGTCGTTGAGCAAGAAACGCTTCCCTCATGAACGCAACTCCTTCACCTGAAAGTAGCGCATGCTAAATTACATTACAACAAACATCATGCCTAATCACTATCAGTCCTCTATACTTTTCACTGAATTGGTCACTGTACCTCCACAACGCTACACGAGTACTCTAATCTGCGTTCAGTCCATAATTGTGATCAATTAGGTGAAAGAGAGGTGAGCCCAAAATACTAGCCACTTTTCAAAGTTTGTGGCCAAACTAATTGTAAACACTGCCAAGCAGGACCCAAAGAAGTACCAAAACTGTATCTGACCAGTCATTTAAAATGTAGCTGAAACACAGCGCTGGTGATGTGTCTCGTCAGGCAGCCTCTTAACACCATCTCTGGAAACCGTTGGTGGACTGTGGCGCGATAACGCTATAAGCCATATTGAGAGAGAGAGAAAGAGAGACAGAGACAGAGAGAGAGAGAGAGAGAGAGAGAGAGAGAGTGACACACACACACACACACACACACACACACACACACACCGCCATTGCTTGAGTCGTAGTGTGAAAACGCTTTCAACTAGCGTTGACGAAAGACGTCACAAATTCTATTGAGGATTTCTTGGATGGAACAACACAGGGTGTCGACAGATGTAGAAGGAACTTCAGCTGTGTCCCGGGGAAGTGTACTGGAACCCTTACTTTTCATGTCGGATATTAATAACCTTCGAGAGAGTGATAATAGTAACCTCAGATTTTTGCCCGTGATGCAGTTGCCTGTAATCGAGTACTGTCTGAAGAAAGTTGGACAACTATACATTACGATCTAGACAAGAATTCAAGGTGATGCATAGATTGGGAGTTTGTTTCAAATGTTCATAAAAGTAAAATTTTTCAGTTCGCAGAAGGAAGCAACGTAGTGTCCTGTGCCTACGATATTAATTGAATCACAGATGGAATCGCTCAACTCCATACAAATACCCCGATGTAACAATTTGCAAGCATATGAACTGGGACTATCACACAATCTCATAGCCAAGCAGATGGTAGACTTCAGTTCATTGGAAGAATACTGGGGAAATGCAACCAAACTACAAAGCATACAGCTTACAAAATATTTGTCACCCGTACCAGAATTATGCTCAAGTGTTCAGGATGTGTATCAAATAGGACTAACAGTTGATGCTGAACATACACAAAGAAGGGCAGCTCGAATGTTGACAAGTTCGTCTGACCCATGAAAGAGCGTCACAGACATGCTGAAAAGACTGACCTACCAAACACTTCAAAAAAGAATCAAACAAACCCGTGTGAAAGCCTACTCGCTGATTTTCAAGAATCAACTTTGAGCGATGAATACACTCTTATATTACAATCTCCTACGTATCACCCACGCGGGGATCGTGAAGACAAGAATAGACCAATTACAGCACATATAGAGGTGTTTAAGGAAATATCCTTCCCGCACTTCCACCTGAATGTAATGGGAACCATACCTCTATAAGTCTTACAATGAAATGCACCCTCTACTACGCACGTCTCAGTGGTTTGTAGAGTAGAAGTTGTAGTAGATATAAATGTAGAAATTTTGCTCAGTGGCACAGTTTTCAGTGTGTTGACATGTTTCGAGCAGGCATTTATATTATAGTGCAGACTACGGCATTAGCACTGGGACAAGAGTTAAATGCAAGGAAAAGAAAATTCAAATGTTAGAGCTGAAAATTGATTTCGCGGCAGATGCGGGCAAACGAATCGATAGTTACTTTGTAAATATCATCTACAGATGCACCACTTTTCCGATGTTTCAGTGTTTTATTGTATTCATTAATGTAGACATTCCAATAATTTTCACCTTTACTTGCGCAGCCGCCACATCACATGCGTGGGCTATTTCCCGCTTGCATACGACAATTTCCACGACTTTATTTTTTATTTTGTGATTTTATTTTAATTCTTTATTCATAATACAAAAATACACACGCGCGCATGCGTACAGAAATGTAACAATAATGTCAAGCAATGACGTTCCAAAGAAGTTGAAATTGTACCTGCCGATCCATATTTGACATATTTCAGTAAGACAATAAAAGTAGACTGAAATCGAATCGGCTGCAGTAGCAACTTTTCCACGAAAACTGAGCCACAACGCTGGTGCTCCGAAGTACAACCCTAATGGCACTTTCCAATGGCGGTAGAAGGTTAGTGACCTCGCTAGGTGTAATTGGCGTTAACTTTTAGTGGCATGACCGAAAGTACCACTACTGCAGTAACGTCACCGAAACGAGGTGTTCACACCTGAAACTACGATGCCATGAGCAGTGACGACCTTTTAGCTGTCTGTCTCATCGCGTCTTTATGCGCTCTTAAAGGGCGGTGACGTGCTCCTAAAGGCGGAATAATTAGCTATGATCAGCCGCATCAGGACGCAGGAGGCAATAGAAACCACTGCATTAAAGACACACAATGTGTATCCACATGACATGCCGAATGAAATTTAAAAAAATGTTTTGACAATCTCTCCATTGCCAAGAGTTTCCGGACTAAGCCTCCATTCAGACCTCTGGGAGGGAACTAGAAAGGAGGAGGTGAACATGAGAAAAATATCGAGTAACCAACAAAACGATAACGTTCTACGAGTCAGGGTGTGGAACGCCACAGGTTTGGAGGTGGTAGGGAAACTAAAAATTCTGAAAAGGGAAACCCTACGACTCAATCTAATTACAGTGGGCTTCAGTGAAGTAAAATGGAAAGAAGACAAGGGTTTCTGGTCATATGAGTATATGATGATATCAACAGCAGCAGAAAATGATATAATGGGAGGTGGATTGGTTATGAACAGGAAAATAGGACAGAGGGTGAGTTACTGTGAACAGCTCAGTGATAGGGTTACTCTTATCAGAATCGACAACAGACCAACAACGACAACAATATTTCAGGTATACATCCCCACTCACAAGCAGAAGATGAAGAGACAGAGGAAGTATGTTAGGATATTGAACAAGTAATTCAGTACGTAAAGAGAGATAAAAATCTAATAGTCATGGGAGACTGGAATGTGGTTGTAGATGAAGGAGTAGAAGAAATGGTTATGGGAGAATATGGGCTTGGTAGGAATGAGATGGGAGAAAGACTAATTGAATTCTGCAATAATTTTCAGATGGTAGTAGTGAATAATATGTTCAAGAATCACAATAGGAGGAGATGTACTTGGAAAAGGGTGTGAAGTACAGGAATATTTCAGTTAGATTACGTCATGGTCGGGCAGAGATTCCGAAATCTGATATTGGGTTGTAAAGCGTACCAGGTGGCAGATACTGACTCCGATTACAATTTGGTAAGGATGAAGAGTAGGCTAAAGTTTAAGAGACTATTCAGGAAGAATCAATGCACAAAGCAGTGGGATACGGAAGTGCTAAGAAATGAAGAGATACACTTGTTCCCTGGGGCTATAGATAAACCGATAACTAATAGCTCAGTAAGCAGTTCAGTTGAAGAAGAGTGGACATCTCTAAGAAGGGCAGTCACGGAAGATGTGGAGAAAAAAGTAGGTACAAGGAAGATAACTGCAAAGAAACCATGTGTATCGGAAGAAATATTTCGATTGACCGATGAAAGAAAGAAGTACGAAAACGTTCAGGGAAATTCAGGAATACAGGAATACAAGTCACTTATGAGTGAAATAAACAGGGAGTGCAAGAAACCTAAGGTGAAATTGTAAGGGTTTGTGGACAAAACAACAATTGTGTAAGCTGTAAACATTTTGGTTTAATGTTGCGATCTTATTACAGAAATACAAGCATTTACACAGTTTACAATGTGACAATGTTACGACAGTTGTCAAACGGACGCATCTCGTCCTCAGAAAGTGAAATAATCCTAAACACAACAATGGTAAATTTTAACTAGAAGTTTCTTTACAAAATTATAAAGTACAGTAATATTTAGGATGACAATCAAGTCTACGGAGAATGGTTAGTTTTGTGGCGAGTTGAGCAAAAGATTAGCCAAGGTCGCTCTAGTTTACAGTGGACGCAAGCTGGTGAACCAAAAAGTTTATGCCTCTGCTCGCGGTATTTACCTTAGCTGCGACGAGCTGTCGTCTGCATGGCTGCTCTCGTCCTCTGAAATTCCTAAAAAACTAATTAAGCCTTTGCTGATTTTTCCAGCAGAAACGCTCCCTATGTTCCTCGTAATGCGAGAAAACATGTAATCATCCCTAGTCTTGGAATTTGACGATATGCACGCGCATGGCTGGAGCAGCATGCATATTAAAATGCCCTCTCAGTCCTCACAAGAACAACTAATTAACTGTCTGGTTCGTTTCTCCGCAGCTGGAGCTCAACGACGGTACAGCTAATATCTAGCTGAATGTCAGCCGCAGTGAACGGAGTATTCACAGAAATTTCTCCTCTGCATCGTACAGAGTGTAACGCACCCCATTCTGGACTTGACACCAGTTCGGAGAAGAGTCCCCCGAAAATTTCGCACTTGTCTTTCTCATAGCCTAACTGTCTCCCCGCCTGGGTTCTTTCTCTCTCCAAATCACAGTTTTTTGGACCAATAGGAGCGTTCCTCTTATTTTGTGGAAACTCTCTCTGCCAATTGCAAGGGCCCTGCCACTGAACTGCGGAGAAATCTCGGCGCTTTACTCCTTTCTAGTTCGTTTCCACCAATTGGACGTTTTGTGCCCGCTCCAGATGCCTAAAAGTTACATGCGTAGATCACATGTGAATCACTCTCTGTTCATATGATCAACTGCATCACTGGTTTTGTTCTTATGCATTTGGAATTCGGAAATGCAGCTTTCTAAAGTTTCTGTCTGTCCTACTTCTGGTGGCCCATTACTTACTCTCCAGTATGCGTCACCTATTCGGTCGCTGCCTCCCGCTGCAGGACGCCCCCTAAGAGCTTTTTATGGTGCCTCCCATGGTGCGGCCTCTGCTTTTGTCCGCACCTGCTTCCACACAAAACTTTGCATCTCAATGATTTTTTCACCTTCTGCTCATCGACATGCATTATATAGGAGCGGTGTGTTAATACCGTCGATTGAGTGTCACCCCTTTTGCATTACATACTTATAGGCAAATCTGCTCATTATCACCGAAGTAAGTTAGGTGTCATATTCACCTTCCCGTTGCGATGTATAAAACGCTTATGTAAGGTGCGAAACTGACCTTCATTTATTCTGCCACCTTACAAAATGACATATGAAGAAATGACTGGTCAAGTGTATACAAAAGTCAAAACAATCTTCGTTGAAATTGAAAGCAAGGGCGGTAACATTAAGGGTGCAAAGGGAGTTCCACTGATAAATGCAGAGGAGAGAGCAGTTAGGTAGAAATAGTACACTGAGAGCCTTTATTACAAGAGTCGACAAATGCTTAATGGCTCATGCATCCAAGATGGTGACAAAAATCATATACAGAAGAATGGAAAACAAAATTGAGGATGTTTTGGATAACGATCAGTTTGGCTTTGGAAAAGGTAAAGGCACCAGAAAGGGAACGCTGACCTAATGGTTGATGACGGAAGCAAGACTGAAGGAAAACAAGACATCTTCATAGCATTTGTCTACCTGGAAACAGCTTTCAACATTGTAAAATAGTGCAAGATATTCGAAATCCTGAGAAAATCAAGGATAATCTGTATGGCAAGAAAAGTAACATACAATATGCGCAAGAGCCAAAAGGGAGCAATGAGAATGGAATACCAGGAACGAAATGCTTGGATTAAAAAGTTTGTAATACAAGGACGTAATATTTCGCCCCTGCTGTTCAATGTATATATCGAAGAACCAATGACGGATATAAAATAAAGGTTCAAGAGTGGGATTAAAATACCAGTGTTAAGAGTCGCTGATGTCATTGCTTTCCTTGGTGGAAGTGAATGAAAGTGAAGAAGAATTACAGGACATATTGAATGGAATGAACAGCTAATGAGGTCAGAATATGGAATGAAATTAAATCAAAGAAGTGCAAAAGTAATGAGAAGTAGCGGAAATGAGAACAGCGAGAAGCTTAACAGCATAACTGGTGATCACGAAGTAGATGAAATTAAGGAATGGTGCTACTCTATGCACAAAATAACCAATGACGGATGGAGCAAGGAGGACATAAAAAGCAGATTAGCACAGGAAAAAGGGCATTTCTGGCAAGAGAAGCCTACTAATCTCAAACCTAGGTCTTAATTTGAGGAAGAACTTTTTGAGAGTTTATGTGTGTAGCACGTCACTGTACGCGAATGAGACATGGACTGTTGGAATACCGGAACAGAAATGAATAGAAGCATTTGAGATTTATTTTAAATGAATTCACAATTGCCATTAAGGACAACCATCATTTGACGCCTGTTGCTACAGAAGAATTGTGAATGTTAAGTAAGGTATGAAGTTCTCCGTAGAATCGCCTAGGAAAGGAATATGTGGGAAACACTGACAAGAAGAAGGGACAGAATGATAGGACATCTGTTAAGACATCAGGGAATAACTTCCATGGTGGAAGAGGGAACTGTAGAGCAAGGTAGAGGTTGGAATACATCCAGCAAATATTTGAGGACGTAGGCTGCAAATGCTACTCTGAGATGAAAAGATTGGCACAGGAGAGGAAATCATGGCAGGCTGCGTCAAACCAGTCAGTAGACTGATGACAAAAAAAGAGCGCCTTCCAGCCGAATCAACTTCCCTTCTTCTTCTCATGGCTTTACAGTCTTGCAAGGGTCTTAGCCTCTTCAAGAAGTCCCACGACTCTTTGGATCTCTTGCGGGGATACACAATGTATTACGGTTCACTTCCGTCGCAGACTTGCGGTTTCGATGTGTATTTCGTAGTTGGAAAAAATTATAATTAGTTTTTAAAATGCACCGAAATGGTTACACTATATACAAATGTACAGTTTACAGCAACTAGCAGGAGAAGGAATGGGTCTTTTTTTTCCTTTGATGAGTGTTCCAGTAGCGTTCCCAGACTACTGGCCACAACAAATTTACCCCTCACTATTTACTCACCTATCATTCACACTTCTCAGACCAGTGACAACCTCGCTCCCAGATATATCAATTCATTCACCTGTACTGTTCCTCATCCTTCCTTACAGCCTCCATACCTTTATGCTGACATCCATTGACGTGCCAAAACCACAACAACCACAACTACACAACACCTCAAGCCACACCATCTCCATCTGTGTATGTTATATGACCCTATAAGATCATATTTTATTTATGTTAAACGTTCTATCTGCAAAAGCTAGATGTCTAATTTTTAGAGCTATGGGGCTGCGAGAAAAGAACTGGCAGTCGACAAAATGTGTGTAGCCAGCGAACAAGCTAGACAGCTGTGACGTAACCGAACGTCGTGCGGTCGTGTTTTTGCGGAATGGGCCGTAATGTCTGCACAGTCATGTGCTGTCATCTCAGAGCTCAATGTGGCCGGCCATTTCGTACGCAGAGAGGAAATATGGACCAGCTTAATCTCAGATAAGTTGCAAATATGGCTGCAGTTCCTCTGGAAGTAAACAATTTTGCTCCGACCACCCGTGAAGATATGAAACTACACGTCCATCCAAGTTGATGTTTTCACCACTGTACGACCCTACCAACAATATAGTGCTCTCTTAATACGATTTCCCGTCACTCTCGAGTATGTCAGCATAGAAGTATCGTTCTGCTAAACTAAATGGGATTCATCTGCAGAACTGAACGAATGGACTCATTGATTGACATACTGAATTCATACTGAGTAAGAGCAGTTTCTAACCCTGGTCTGATAATCAATATTTAGTTTTGCCCTGAAGTGGCTCAAGACAAACGACAGATTGACTCAAAAAGGTACTATTTCCCTCCTTATCCTTGCGTCTATTTAAGCTTGTGCTGCATTTTTAATGATCTTTTTGCCTCTAATCTTCCGTTTATCTATGAATATCCCTTCCTCCTCTCACTTACATTCCATTCTCAATGTTTCTGACACCTAGGCGTCCGGTCGGGAGCCCCTTTCTTGATCGATGGCATGCGTCATCATCCACATACACAAGCTAATCAGTACATGTAAGGGTATTGTTAGCAACTGAACAGCTAGGCCTAGTTTCAGTCTAAGCATAACTCAGGAATGTGCAAATTCTGGTAAACAGAGAGAGCGAGAGAAAGAGAGAGACACGCTCCATAGAAGATACTGAGCGCAATGGAAGTCAGTGTCTAAGTAATGACCGTACTCGCGGTGTGCAAAGGCGATCTGCTAAGAACTGCTGGGGCGAGGTACGGATCCCGGATTTATTCCCAAAGCCCGCTTCAGGTAAGAAGGCGCGTCCGCGCATGGAGGCCGAGCGATAGGGAGGCATGGAGGGGATGAGGTTTGCACGTGCGTGGTGGCAGAGAGCGGGCAAACGAAGTCCTTGTAGCCGAACTGTGCTGCTGCGGACAACAATCTTGTTAATTTACCTTAGATACATCGTATTATACGTTCAAATCTATGAGGGAATAACACATTTCAAAACCGATTTCGATCATTCGTCTACACGAGAGAAACCTTACTTTTGAGTCTTGAGGTTGTGTCCACTGCTCCAAAGCTATCGTCTTTGTGACGTCGGAAAGGGAGGACAGCTGATACAGCTTTGTTGAAGACCTCAAGAACAATTTTTCTCAAAACGATGATTGTCTAACGACAAGATCATAAAGAATAGTTGTAATAATTGCCATTTATTGCGATTTGGAGTGTATTACAACTTAAAACGTAATACATAACAAAATAAACTTCAAACTCAAACCGAAATCATTACATTTCTTTGAGAACTGCTTCTACTCCATATAATTTTTTAAATGTGTATGATGCAAGTGAAATGAAATGTCGTATGGCTATGGCCTCCCGTCGGGTAGACCGTTCGCCTGGTGCCGGTCTTTCGAGTTGACGCCACTTCGGCGACCTGCGCGTCGATGGGGATGAAATGATGATTAGGACAACACAACACCCAGTCCCTGAGCGGAGAAAATCTCCGACCCAGCCGGGAATCGAACCCGGGCCCTTAGGATTGACATTCCGTCACGCTGACCACTCAGCTACCGGGGACGGACTATAATGCAAGTATGTGGGTGTGTTTCACTGCTTTTCAGTGTAAATCACCATGTTTGAAAAAAGATTACTGGTAGCTAACACTAGTACAAAAGATTACCGTAAAAATTGTCAGTATGTTATCATTTTTTTCGGTGTCAACAGGCATTGTGAGTTTAAACTGACTCGTTCGACATTAGTGAGAGAATGCATTTATGATCCATTGAACAGGCTAACAATTCACCATCTTCTATATATAACTCGATGTAATGCTGACCGATAACGTCGAAGTCCTCCGATATGTCGACAGGTAACCCTCCCTTTCATTTTAAGGCATTTTCTAATTCGTGCAATGAAAATGACAGGGTTTACGTGTCGAAATACTGGAGTTTGTGACGAATTTATCCAGCCGCATTCTCGCAAGTAACTTCTCCTTGGGCAATGTGTTGAACATCATAGTCTGAATACTTCACAGCCTACATATTCCTATTCAATAAAAGCTAAGAAGTTCTCATGTACAGTGGATGCACGGATACGTTGACAAAAACGTTTTTAAACCATGAGTCTTTAAAACCAAGAAAGATCTTTTTTTGTTTTTTCAAAGTCTACATCGTAATACCATCTACTTTCTGAGTCCATGTTCGAAACATCTCATTGTAAATTTAAGATGATACATTCAAGGCTTTTATCCATCTTCACCTCCCTGTGAAAGTCTTATTTTTGAAACCTTTCAGCGTGACACACACAGTGTGCCGACGCTGAAGGGGGATGCTGTCTACTGCTTCAAGCACAAGTCTGCCACTGTCTGTTATCTTGAATGTTTCGTTTTTTCCCCACATAGCTTGTAATGGTAAATGGTAAATGTGTGTGAAATCTTGTGGGACTTAACCACTAAAGTCATCAGTCCCTAAGCTTACACACTACTTAACCTAAATTATCCTAAGGACAAACACACACACCCATGCCCGAGCGAGGACTCGAACCTCCGCCGAGACCAGCCGCACAGTCCATGACTGCAGCTCCTTAGACCGCTCGCCTAATCCCGTGCGGCTAGCTTGTGATCTGGGCGCAAATTAATTCTGTCGGATCATACAGACAGTAATGTGTGGGTGAACAGAAAACTTTGTGACTACATTCACATGCAAGAAAGTCAAATGTGTACATTTTGTCACGTGACTTTTATAAATTAACGAGCTGCAAGAGTTCAGCACGAGTCTGGGTTCTATTGTACGGAATGTTTTATTTTTTAGCCAGAGCACAATATCCCGTTCCTTGTGCTCGTGCTTTGTCATTCCTCTGTAACAACTGAATGATGACTGGCACGGTAATTACAATGACGACTTCGAAGCTAGGCATGGAAAGAATTGTTCAGTGAATCACTTCTTGAAAGCGACAACGTTCAAAATCCTGCCACAACTAAAAACGATGTTGTTTTGATGATTGCCACCCCAATTCGCATATCATATCCGTGGCAGTCGAGAAAATACAAAACGAACTGCCCTTCTTTGAATTTTTTCGATCAATTCTATCTGCTGTGGATCCCACACCTGACAGCAATACTCTACAACTAGGCGGAAAAGCATAGCGTAAGTAGTCTCTTTAGAGGACCTGCTGCATTTTCTTAGTGTTCTGCCAAAAAAACTCAGTCTTTGGTTTGCTTTCCACACAATGTTATCCATGTGATAGTTGCACTTTAAGTCATTCGTAATTGTAATTCCTAAGTGTTTAGTTGATTTACAGCCTATAGAATCGTGTGTTTTATCCCGTAAACCGAATTTAGCGGATTCCTTTTAGTAAGCATGCGGATGACTTCAGACTTTTCATTATTTAGAGTCAATTGACACTTTTCTCACCGTACAGATATCTTGTCTAAATCGTTTTCTAATCTTTTTTAATCTCTGATGACTTTATATGATGGTAAATCACAGCATCATCTGCAAACAGTCTAAGAGGGCTGCTCAGATTGTCTCTTAAATCTTTTACTCGATGATTTTCCGTCGATTACCTTTATGACAGAAAGTCACGAACCCAGTCGCATAAATAAGACAATACTCCATAGACACACAGTTTGATTAAAACTGCTTGTGATGAACTTGACGTTTATTGCCGTCGCCTGACATTCATTTGGAAACCACAGTAAAACGTTTACAGATACACATTCACAGCTATACTGCTACAAGAAAGTAACATCGACTTCTGACTGAATAATCCGGTCGCTCTGTGAATGAAACTGCATTGTCGCAAAGTACGACAACAGCGCAGCACGTGGGAGAGAGATTCTCGCAGTCCAATTTGTAACTCGCGGCTAGCCGCTCGGTAACACAATGAATCTTATTGCCTACTAGCAGTTAATGGTGGGTGGGATGCTCAGAACGGCTGAAAACATGGCCACCTTCCAATGTGTAGCGAGCTATAGCAGCAGGCCACGGGATTGGTCCACATGATCCAATGACGGCGATACTCGCTTGAGTTTTCGGAAAGACACTGGTGCCACCTCGAGGTTGCAGGCTCGATCACAGTCACACGTCATTGGTCCCTGTCGCAAGGATACGGGACACAAGACCGGTATACATGCGTTGGGCGATCATAAAATTAAAACTGATATTTGAAGTCATGACCCCGTACACCACAAAACATCATACATAGCAGACTGCCAATCTTCAGTTAAGCATCCAAATTATAGAACCGTAATTTCTCTGCTGGTCGCCTTCATTTGTGCCAGCTACTGCCGCAACTTGACTGATAATAGTAAGCCTCAGCTGTAAACTACATGGGCGTACAGGTCAAATACGTAATCAAACGGTTGGATCGCGACCCCTTTTAATGAGACAAAATACGCAGTCCAGTCACATTATTGTGATCACCTGTGAAAAGCCCGAATAACCGCCTTTTGAAGTGCGGCCCGTCGCGACACGAGCAGGAAGAGAGTCAATGAAGTTCTGGAAGGAACCGGAAAAGGTGTGGAGCCATGCTGACCCAAGTGCCGTGGCCAGATGCTCTAGGTTTCTCGGCTGAGGGTCCAATGGCGCGAACAGCCCGATCGAAGTGGTGCCACAGATTCTCAATTGGGTTTAAATCCGGAGAGTTTTGTGTCCATGCGAGTATGGTAAAATCATATTGGTAGTCTTCGTAAAACCTGCATGCACTACGAGTTGTGTGATTACTTGCATCGTACTGCTGGTCGACGCATGTAAGTGTGGACGTGGTCCCCAAGGATAGATGCATACTTGCGTTGATCCATTGTGCCTTCCAGAATGACGACATCACGCAGGCAATGCAATGAAAATAATTCGCAGACCACAACATTTGCTCCTCCAGCCTGGACCCTTCCAACGACTGTAGCAAGGTGTTTGCTTTCAGGTGTTTCACGCCACGCAAAAAATGGTTCAAATGGCTCTGAGCACTATGGAACTTCACATCTGAGGTCATCAGTCCGCTAGAACTTAGAACTACTTAAACCTAACTATCCCAAGGACATCACACACATCCATGCCCGAGGCAGGATTCGAACTGCGACCGTAGTGGTTGAGCGGTTCCAGACTGAAGCACCTAGAACCGCTCGGCCACAACGGCCAGCTCACGCCACACACCCCAAAGTCCATCCGATGGAACATAAAACGCGATTCAACTGAAAAAGCCACGTGTTGCCATCAATGGACATCCACTTGCGGTATTAACCTGCAAATTCCAGTATTCGTCACCAATGAATAGCAGTTATCACGGGTGCATGCACCAGGTGGAGGATAACATGCAGCAACGTTCACTGAACGGTTGTCGAGGAGGCTCTGCTGGTAGCCCCTTGGTTCATCTGGATGGTCAGTTGCTCAACAGTTGCACGTCATCTCGACTGCACAAATCTCCACAGCCGTTGTTCACCCCTGTCATCTGTGTCCCGTGGTGCACCACAGTCCCCTTCGTGCCGGTTTTTTTTTCCTTTATTGAGTTTCGATTCCCCCCCCCCCCCCCAAAGGGGGCGGGCTGGTAGCAGCTTAGTACGCCGCTCTTCAGCCTATAGAATATTTAAACCAGAAGAAGAAAATAATAAACAATAAGAGCAGTCGATAAAAACGGTGACTTAAATTGTAAAATGGCAGAAAATTGAGGAAGGTAAAACATAAAACTAAGGGGAGATGCTAATAAAATACACATGTAGCAGACAGGTAAAATAGTAGACAGACAATTAAAAAAACACGGCAACAGTCTGGTTTCTGTTAGCAAGAGATATAAAAATCACACCCAGCGACAGTATGATTTCTGTTCGTAACACTTCGGAAAAGACACACAACACTGAACACTCACTTAAAACACAGCACTAAAAAGTTGGCACGAAGGTGTCACAACACAGCCAGGGGCAGATTGGGGGGGGGGGGGCTGAACAGACGAGGGGGAAAAAAGGGGAAAGGAGAGGAAAAAAGAAGTGGGGGGAGGAGCCGACGGAGGGAGTGGACTCATAAAGGGGGGGGGGGGGGGGCAGGGCGGACACTAGAGGGAGTTGGGAAAGGCAGAGGAGTGGAATGTAAAAGGGCTTGGGGGAGAGAAGGGAAGCAGAGAGAGGGTAAGTGGGGAAAAAACAGGATGGAAAGGCGGGGGGGAGAGGGAGCCCAGTTGGTGCCCGTTTTAGACAGTGCCATTTTGCGATAGACGTTACACTCTCTAACCACGGTGGCACGCGGACTTAGCCGTATCAGAAATGCTTCCACCATTGGCCCAAAATCCAATGTAATACCATTTTGGACGTCAGATAAATCGCTCCGTTTCCACATTACGACAAAGATTGCACTATTTTCCGCGCCCTCCGACACACTTTATATACCCTCCGCAGCTAGTGCTACCACCTGCCGTCTATGAATGGCTGTTGCAAGTTGACGTCGACCCAGGCTTTGGTGAGATTCATGTAACTTGACTGTATAGCTCACGACACACAGAGAAAGTCTCTGCCAGTCCAACTTTCATGTAACCTGGAAAATTTGAAGGCTTTACTGTTATTAATACTAGACTGTCAATTGATTACATTTAATAAAACATAATAACAATAGGCAACACGAAAAGCTACACCGATTTCAGACGACAGAATTTGAAGCAAGAGAACATGTGAGAAAAATAAAGTCCACATTCTTCCCTGGAACCATCCAAAATAGTTTTTGCAATAGATATTCCTATTTCAGAGATGCTACTTCAACTTGTGACGAAGGCCGTTTGGAACCATTTGACAATGTCTGGGCGTTTTCGAAAAAGCGCGACAATCCTCGATGAGAAATATTTTCCAGTGGTGCTGGAAGCATGGAATCGCACAGATAAGCCTCTGCGCTTGCTATTTCCCTCTAATGTACTGGACGAAAGTGTGAATAATGTCATACTGAAAACGAAGTGTAAGTTGCATTTTCTGGAATTATACATCAAATTCGAGGTTATTAAATAGCGGATAGTCGTGTGAGTAACCAGACTACTATGCGGCACCTTGCAACGGACCAAGAGAGTTTCTGTGAAGTTTGTAGGCTAGGAGATAGATGCTGGAGGAACGGCGGAAGTGAAGCTGTGTCGGCGGCTCATGTGTCGCCCCTTCGTAGCTCCTTTGGTAAGAGGTAGGCAAAGTTGAGGGTTAGAGGCCCAGTCCGAAACAGTTTTAATCTGTCAGGAAGTTCCAGTACCGTAAGCATTTCACTATAGAGTGAATGATTCATTCTTTAATGTAGAAGCTGCAAAACACATGAAAAGTCTTTAGCAAATATGACTCATTCTTCACCAACACAAAAGGTGAAGATACCTACAGATCTCTTCAAGATAAATGATGCAGTGAACTACGAATCACTCAAATGTATCCAGAGTCAATATTATGCTGGAATTGTAGACACAAAGCACTGTTAAACGTTGAACGCTAGAAGTTTATAAATATCGGAAACACAGGCGAAGGACAGGCGTAACGGCCAAAAAAATGGCTCTGAGCACTATGGGACTCAACTGCTGAGGTCATTAGTCCCCTAGAACTTAGAACTAGTTAAACCTAACTAACCTAAGGACATCACAAACATCCATGCCCGAGGCAGGATTCGAACCTGCGACCGTAGCGGTCTTGCGGTTCCAGACTGCAGCGCCTTTAACCGCACGGCCACTTCGGCCGGCTGTAACGGCCACCCTAAGATTTTTTGAGTTTCTTAGCTACGTTGCAACGCCGTAGGAACTCCAAACTCGCAGTGTGTACAGTTAGACTAACTGGCTGATTTCTTCCATTCTCGTTGGATAAAAGGAAAACACTTAAAAACTATAATCTGAAAAATACCCGAGTGCCTGTTATGTCCGACGGGGTAGAGAATAATAACCACACCAAAGGCCTATATAAATTGAGAAAACAGTTTTAACTTTGAAAAGTGAATAGAGAGAAAAAGAAATTTAAACGTTCAAACAAGTTTCGGGCTTACAGGCTGTCGTCATTTAATTCACCGCACGGTATTTCGACTGGACACCTGCCAGTCATCTTCAGGTGAGCTATTGATGGCTCACATGAAGATGACTGGCAGGTGCCCAGTCGAAATACCCTCGAGGAATTAAACGACGACCGGCTGAAAGCCCGAATTTTTGTTTGAACAATTCGCCGGGAAAATTTTAAAAATCACAACCTATTTACAAATTTATTATTATAATATTAATATTATTATGTTAATACTGTTAGTATATTAATCACATAATCTGATTATTATCTATTTCAGGCAAAATTCATTATCAGTACCGAGAAAATTAAAGTGAATCAAAAAATTTTAGGCGCAAATGGCTCAAATGGCTCTGAGCACTATGGGACTTAACATCTGAGGTCATCAGTTCCCTAGAACTTAGAACTACTTAAACCTAACTAACTTAAGGACATCACATACATCCATGCCCGAGGCAGGATTCGAATCTGCGACCGTAGCGTTTTAGGCACAGGTTTCACACAAATAGTCATTTTGTCCTCGACAATAACTGCGAAATAGTTGGCGAGCGTTGAATATCCTGGCCATTTGACCTCATCTTCAGTGTTAGAAATTTTTTCCTGAAACCAGCAGTCCACCATTTCCAGCCGTTCTCGATTCCTTACTAAAAATGGTCGCAAGATTATTCCTCTCGGACAGTTCAAACGCTGTGATTGCAGTTTCTTAACTGTTACGCCGAAAAGCTTGTCTCCAACAAGAGGAGATTGTCGTAAATTTCTTGTCCTTGTTATGAGATCAATAATGACGCAGACCTTCCAGATACTTTCTTGTTAGCAGTGTTCAGTACCTGTTCACATAAATGATTGTGAAAACGGAAGAAAAATGTTTTAATTCAGGGATGGTATATTGGCCACCGTATGCCCGATATCCCCCCCCCCCCTAGAAGCCGTGCCACAAAAATTGTTTTTGGTTGGGGACGGTCTCCGATGAAGCAACCATCGACATGAGAACTGATCGCTAAGTACCCACTTTTTCAACAGAGTTCTGTTAGAAAAGCCTCATTTGCTATAGAAAATTTGTAATAAATACATGAAGTGAGAACTTACTTTTAATCGGAGGTCTCAAAACCATACAAAATGTGAATGCGAGACATTTATTTTACTTATTTATTTTTTTATTTCATTAACAGTACAAAGTAACCCACCGTCTTGAAATATAAGGTTGGTCGGATGCCTCTGAATTTAACAGCAAAAACTTCTCAGTATTACAACGTTATTAGTATACAGTTGTTAATGCTTGTTTTAAATAATATAAAGAACGTAATGTAAAAATTTCTCTAAGATTTAAGCGAATTGAGTACTTAACAGTTGTAAAATGGTTCTACACAATTTGTTTCTGCCTAGCTGATGAGAATATAATTTATAAATGCAAATATCATAGAAATATAAAAAGTGAAATGTAATATAATGAGTGTGGTGGAAATAATTTGTAATATGTAGAGGGAAGTGATATACTGTATCGGGATGTGTAATATAGCCTACGTATGTTGGTTGGTAATGGCCTTTTTCTACGTATTTCAGGTGAGAAGGTCTCGGTAGAACCTCGAGCTATTCTCATCTGAAATGCTTTTTGCCTCTGTATGTTTACAGTGTTTGTATGTAATGGTATATTACTGGGAGTGTGATGCAAGTCAGGACACTACATGATAATTCAGCAGCTGTTTGTTTGTCCTATTGTTGGTAGTTGAGGAATATTCTATGTGATACCGTAGATACAAACACCTGGTATTATACAGATTAGATACTGACTCAGCATTTGATACATGGAACACACGAATTTTAACTTTACATGAGAAATACACTTACGTTTGTAAATTAGTTAGTAGAAAAAGAATGTATGTCATTGCTACTTGACTGCATTATTCCTTAAATAACTTAATACATTACAATTTTAGTTTTATCGTACTTTATACAGAAAATGCATTTGATGTACAAAATTAATTCATTGTAGCTTTATATAGAGAAGAGACTATACTTCTATCTACATATAATAAGACGAACAATACATTACTGCTTGTTTGCAGTATACTTTAAACACGATGCAATATGTCGTTAGGGAGTAGGAGCCTTGGAATAAAAATTCTTCGAGCCTTCTCCTGCCAAGCGACGTTACGTCATTACTAGAGTCTTAATGTGGTATCGGTGTTTGTTTTATGATTGTTACTGCCTGTTGTGTTGTTTGTATCTGTGTTGTGGCATGCAGTGTCATGGGTTGTTGGTTTTGGTCCCTTACATGTTGATCCCATCTGAGTCATGTTCACTTAACGTGTTGGTTCCTTCCTCGGTTTCGGGATCTGTGGTCGTGCTTGTGTCTTCCCGTGTGATTTGTTGTGTTGTTTGTGCTTGTCTACGCCACCTTCCAAATGGGTTTTGGCTCTTGTATTTTTCAAGCAGTGTGTTCGATACAATATCGGCTACGCTATTTATTGTGTTCCAATCATCAGCCGGCCGCTGTGGCCGAGCGGTTCTAGGCGCTTCAGTCCGTGACCGCTCTGCTGCTATGGTCGCAGGTTCGAATCCTGCCTCGGGCATGGATGTATGTGGTGTCCTTAGGTTAGTTAGTTTTAAGTAGTTCTAAGTCTAGGGGACTGGCGACCTGAGATGTTAAGTCCCATAGTGTTTAGAGCCATTTGAACCACTTTTTGTTCCAGTCATCGTGATTACGTATTATTTTGGTGATTCTACTGCCGTTCTGTATAGGTCTCACTTGTGCCAGAGTGCTGCTGAGCAGTGTGACATGTTCTGGTGTCCCAGTTTCTCCGCAAACGCATATTTCATCGTTAGTCCCATGCGGTTTAAATGTACCAGATACGGCCGGTGGCGCGTACGTCAGGAAAGAACGAGTGTACCTCGCAACCCTTGTCGGACGCGCCCCTTCTCTCTGCCATGTTTGATCCCCCACTGTGTCATTTGTGTTTTGTTCATAATGTTGGTTCCCGTAATTTCGGTGACCTTATCAAGCCTGTCCCTCTTAAGCTAGTAAAGTGCAGCTCTATACAGTATGGTTATGTCTACAGGACAGGTCCCCATCACAACGCAAACTGCCTCTAGTGATGTGGTGTTGAAAGCTCCGCTCATTCTCAGGGGTACACGTCTTCCAATTATCTTGTTAGCCTGTATGTTCAGTCTGTGAGCCCACGCACTTCCGGCGAAACATGCGATGGATTCAAATATTGCAATGTGGTAGATCCTTATCGTCTTTATAGGTAATTTGTGTTGAGTCTTTCAATTTTATGTTGTTGTTGTTGTCTTCATTCCTGAGACTGGTTTGATGCAGCTCTCCATGCTACTCTATCCTGTGCAAACGTCTGCATCTCCCAGTACCTACTGCAGCCTACATCCTTCTGAATCTGCTTAGTGTATTCATCTCTTGGTCTCCCTCTACAATTTTTACCCTCAACGCTGCCCTCCAGTACCAAATTGGTGATCCCTTGATGCCTCAGAACATGTCCTACCAACCGATCCCTTCTTCTAGTCAAGATGTGCCACAAACTTCTCTTCTCCCCAATCCTATTCAATACTTCCTCATTATTTATGTGATCTACCCATCTAATCTTCAACATTCTTCTGTAGCACCACATTTCGAAAGCTTCTCTTTTCTTCTTGTCTAAACTATTTATCGTCCATGTTTCACTTCCATACACGGCTACACTCCATACAAATACTTTCACAAACGACTTCCTGACACTTAAATCAATACTCGATGTTAACAAATTTCTCTTCTTCAGAAACGCTTTCCATGCCATTGCCAGTCTACATTTTATATCCTCTCTACTTCGATCATCATCAGTTATTTTGCTCCCCAAATAGCAAAACTCCTTTACTACTTTAAGTGTCTCATTTCCTAATCTAATTCCCTCAGCATCACCCGATTTAATTCGACTACATTCCATTATCCTCGTTTAGCTTTTGGTGATGTTCATCTTATACCCTCCAGTCAAGACACTGTCCATTCCGTTCAACTGCTCTTCCAAGTCCTTTGCTGTCTCTGACAGAATTGCAATGTCATCGGCAAACCTCAAAGTTTTAATTTCTTCTCATTGGGTTTTAATTCCTACTCCGAATTTTTCTTTTGTTTTCTTTACTGCTTGCTCAATATACAGGTTGAATAGCATCTGGGAGAGGCTACAACCCTGTTTCACTCCCTTCCCAACCACTGCTTCCCTTTCATGTCCCTCGACTCTTATAACTGCCATCTGGTTTCTGTACAAATTGTAAATAGCCTTTCGCTCCCTGTATTTTACCCCTGCCACCTTCAGAATTTGAAAGAGAGTATTCCAGTCAAAATTGTCAAGAGCTTTCTCTAAGTCTACAAATGGTAGAAACGTAGGTTTGCCTTTCCTTAATCTTTCTTCTAAGATAAGTCGTAGGGTCAGTATTGCCTCACGTGTTCCAACATTTCCACGGAATCCAAACTGATCTTCCCCGAGGGCAGCTTTACCAGTTTTTCCATTCGTCTTAAAGAATTCACGTTAGTGTTTTGCAGCTGTGACTTATTAACCAGATAGTTCGGTAATTTTCACATCTGTCAACACCTGCTTTCTTTGGGATTGGAATTACTGTACTCTTCTTGAAGTCTGAGGGAATTTCGCCTGTCTCATACATCTTGCTCACCAGATGGTAGAGTTTTGTTAGGCCTGGCTCTCCCAAGGCTGTCAGTAGTTCTAATGGAATGTTGTCTACTCCCGGGGCCTTATTTCGACTTAGGTCTTTCAGTGCTCTGTGAAACTCTTCACCCAATATCATATCTCCCATTTCATCTTCATCTACCTCCTCTTCCATTTCCATAATATTGTCCTCAAGAACATCGCCCCTGTATAGACCCTCCATATACTCCTTCCACCTTTCTGCTTTCCTTTCTTTGCTTAGAACTGGGTTTCCATCTGAGCTCTTGATATTCATGCAAGTGGCTCTCTTTTCTCCAAAGGTCTCTTTAATTTTCCTATAGGCAGTATCTATCTTACCCCTAGTGAGATAAGCCTCTACATCCTTACATTTGTCGTCTAGCCATGCCTGCTTAGCCATTTTGCACTTCCTCTCGATCTCATTTTTGAGACGTTTGTATTCCTTTTTGCCTGCTTCACTTACTGCATTTTTGTATTTTCTCCTTTCATCAATTAAATTCAGTATCTCTTCTGTTACCCAAGGATTTCTACTAGCCCTCGTCTTTTTACCTATTTAATCCTCTGCTGCTTTCACTATTTCATTCCTCAAAGCTACCCATTCTTCTTCTACTGTATTTCTTTCCCCCATTCCTTTCAATTGTTCCATTATGCTCTCCCTGAAACTCTGTACAACCTCTGGTTCTTTCTTCAATTTGACATGATAGTTAAAAGTCCGTTTTTCGTCAAGATGGAGTCCTAGATAACGTGTGGCTTGCTTCCTCTGAATGCTTGTATTGTCTAATTTTAGAATTGTAGTTCTCCGTAATGTCTCTGTGAGCAGTAAATATACAATTTTGTTGGGAGCGATTTTTAATTTATTTTCTTTGCACCAATTGTTAATTTTCTTAAGCAGTTGCGTGCCTTTTGTCTCTAGTGCTGCTCTCGTGTTGGCTGACACCACTACGAGGAAGTCATCTACGTACGACACCACACCTGTTAGCCTATCGTCACCGTCCAGCGTGTTCATTGAGATACCCTGGCTCATTCAAATGACACCTTTACGCAGTTTCCGTAGTACTGCAGCAATGTACCGGCTCACAAGTGAAAATGGCCGTTATGCCCACGTTGGCCATTATGCCCGCCCTTTTCTCATACCATTATTTAATCTACTATTCGAAAATAATATTTAGTATGAATCTTCCTGGCAGATTAAAACTGTGTGCCAGACCGAGACTCGAACTCGGGACCTTTGCTTTTCGCGGGTAATTGCTCTACCATTTGAGCTACATAAGCACGATTTACGAATCGTCCTCACAGCTTTAATTCTGCCACTACCTCGTCTCCTACCTTCCAAACTTCATTCTGGAATATTTACTTACATGTGATGAAAAGAAATTGTGGCCTTACTTGTTAATGTTTTATCACCTGAGCTGTAGAAACAAATTTTACTTGCGTGTGGGTCCTGAACCTGTGACACAGTTTGCGTCAAGGCTTTCAACATCAGATGATTGAAGGCTATGGCAAAAGCGTGACAGTTGAGGATGCAAGAAAGAAGAATCTCCACCTTATTTACTTTCTCCATCCCTGGCCGCTTTAGATGGAGCTGAATGTGGATAAATGAAAAAAATTCCTCTCCTATAGAAGTCCGAAGCTGTATCTGTTGTACCCCTATAATCTTTTTGTAGCCACCCATACATCCTTGAAGGATGATTGTGTAACATACTTGGCTCAGAGTCTGCTACGTCTGTTGTGGCTGAAAAGTCCCACTTGAGACTGTCAGGCCCTACCGCAGTGAAACACGAGGGACTTCGAACAGATCCCCCTTTCCGTCTTGTCCTCTTCCTGATTTGTTCTTGCGTGCGTTCGTCATCTGCAAGCTTGAACCCATTTCCCACAGTTATTCGCCACCTTGTCATCAGTAGTACTTTGTCAGCGACTTTGATTAATACTGGCCTTGGTCAGGTCTCTCTTGCAGACATCCTTAAAGTGAAGATGCGGTCTTCCAACTCACCTCACAACCTCTTGAAGTTCTCTGTGCAGAATTTTTTTTTTTCGGAATTCGCTCAGGATCCATGCGCCTGACATGTCCCAGCCTCCTTAGACGTCCGTGACTCAGGAGTTCATGAATGCTAGTGAGTTGTAAGGCTTCGATTTTGGGTACTCTCTCTCTCTCTCTCTCTCTCTCTCTCTCTCTCTCTCTCTCTCTCTCTCTCTCTCTCTCTCAAAGACATCTGATAGATCCTTCAGAGACAGCGGAGATAAAGCTGTTCAGTAGAAGTTCGTGCTTAGCAAGAGTTGTCCATGTCTAACGTCTATAGAAAATGGTGCTGATAACACCAGCACTGTATACTTGTAATTTGGTTTTTATTGTGAGCAGTCCATTGTTCCATTCTCCGTTTTTCAGTATAGTCGTGGTAGATTATGCTTTTGTGAGTCTGTTAGTAATATCAACGTCCACAGACAAGCTGCTACGTATTGCAGATCCCACGTAGGTGAAGTCATCAACTACATAGAAAGAACTGTCATCAGTGCTGATAAATGCAAGGTTGATGGTATCCTGCGCCACAATCTTGGTCTTTTGGAAGCTGATGGTAATACCAAATTTTTCGTTCATGACTGAGGACTGCTTTCATATCTGTCAAGAGGGCAGTGCACATGGAAGCAAATACCCACTCCATAGCCCTTAAAAGTCGTAGTTAACTCATTTAGTAAGTCATAAATCAGGTATTTCAAATTTTTAATTTGTGGGATTGATTCCAAGTAAATTTGGGGCAGATCTCGCAAGTACCAACACTGCCTGGTTAATAACCCCCTAGTCCCAATACGAATGGCGATACAGGCAAAAACGTGATTGTCCTGCCCCTCTCATATTGGCTGCCCTGCATGACATGAATGTTGTGGGGGAATACTATTGGCACAGCCAAATCAACCTCCTTTTCAGGGCAGTCTGCACATTAGGGACAAGAAGCGGTTTTGCAGGCCCCGACATGAAGGCTACTCTGCATGACAGGCGTGTTGGAGTAGTATTGGTTAGCTTCATCGACCTGCTTTGCATGGCAGTCAGTACACCAGGGATAAGTAAATGATTTTCAATCCCATGATGTGTGACCTGTCATATGCACGACCAGCGCATTGTGAGACTAGTATTGGCCTGCCTTACTGAACTGTATTACATTGGCTAGACATGCTGAGGATCCTGGCTGGAGATAGGCTGACATGGGAACAGGAGTGGATGGACAGAGCGAGAATGAGGAGGAAATTGACAGAGAGAGGAGAAGAGGAAATGAAGAGACAGAGAGGGTAGGGAGGAGAAGAGAGACAGATCGTGGTGAGAGGATGAGATGGACAGACAGAAAGAGCAAGAGGTGGACACAGAGAGAAGGGGGAGAGGTGTGTTCAGTATATGTGTCAAACACATACACGGGCAATGCCCAGGGGAAAGGCTAGTATAAAATATATACATATAACAACCAATCGGTAACAATAAGTATGGAAAACCAACCACTAAATGCTTAAATTAAAAACGGTGAAACACAAGGATGCAGTCTTTCACACCTACTATTCAAGTTAAACATCGATGAAGCTATGCTGGGAATAAACGACAGGTTCAGGAATGGGACTGAAATTCAGTATGAAACAAAATCAGTGATAAGATTCACTGATGACACTTTTATCCTACGGAAAAGTGAAAAACACTTACAGGATATACTGAATGGAATAAATAAATGAGTACATAATATATGCTGAGGGCAAACCCAGTGAAGATGAAAATAAAGAGGAGTAGTAGAAATGAGAAATGAGAAACTTACTGTCAAAATTAGTGACCGTGAATGAAAGAATTCTACGAACTTGAAGCAAAATAACAAATGATGGGCTAAACAAGGAGGCCTTAAAAAGCAGATTAGCTCAGGCAAAGAGGGAATTTCTGTCAAAAAGAAGTCTACTAGTACCCAACATTCGCCTTAATCTCAGAAGTATATTCCTGGGCGTTGCATGGACGTAAATCATAGACTGCGGAAAAACAAGAAAAGAATAGACTCGAAATATTTGACATTTAGTACTGTGAAAGATAATTAGAATTAGGTAGACTGATTAAATAAGAAATGAGGACGTACTATGCAGAAACCGGAAAAGAAGAAACATAGGAAAAGACTGACAAGAAGAAGGGATATGATGATAGCACATGTTGATGGAGTTGAGGCAGCAACAAGCCACATTTCTGGCTGGTTGCTGTCTCAACACCATCAATATTTGTCTTCAAATAACAGCCACGGTCTCCAACCATATCATCATATGACAAAATTGCCGATAGCACATTGTTAATTGGGGAATAATTTGCATGGTACTAGAGGGACTTGTAGAAGGGAAAAACTGCACGGCAAGGTAGACATTGGAATATATCTGCTGTATCCTGAAGTTTATTCCCTCCAACAGTACAGCTAACTGTCTCAGGATGCTACTCGGCATACGTCCACAGCACTATAACAACATGTTAATGGTCCGGCTTGCGAAAGGCGCCACACAGACAGGTCGCGTCAATGTATTTCCAGGCGGTGCCCAAGCCATCGCATTACTTCCTTACGATGGTCAAATGCACAAACCGACAGCAGGACAAAGAACTTTCCGCTTGGCCGGTACTTAAGAGGACACACGGCTCCAAGCTACACGTTTCTGTTTGTGCGTTTTTTTATGTCTTGCTTCTTTGCTCTTCATTTCTTAGCAAGAGCTCCCTGGCATTCCATGAGGGTGCAGCCTTGCGGCTTGTTAAGGGATTTAGACGGTTCTAAGCGAGTCTTGACTTGCTGGCTGTGCCTGGCACGAACAGGGTTCACTTCCTAAGGACGGAGGTCTGGACGCTGTGTTATGGTTTGCTATCGTTTACCATGAAGAGCTTGATTACGCCATTTAAAGAATCACTGCTTCCTTCAGCCTTTATAGCCGCTGGTTGTGTCTTCTGAGTCGGCCCAGTTCCATTTCCGCGGCCTTGGTTGGTGGATGTGGCCCTGCCAGAATTCGTTATTTCGCCAACGTCTGGAGTAAAAATAAATAGTGGGCACCTTCTCTTGTGTGTGACTAAGAGTTGGATATGATTCGTGAAAAGCGACTGTTCTTTTATTGAGAGTAGCTTTCGCTAGTGGCCATTATTTTGGTCTGTGTTCTTAATGTGCCGGCCGTGGTGACCGAGCGGCTATAGGCGCTTCAGTCTGGAACCGCGAGACAGCTACGGTCATAGGTTCGAATCCTGCCTCGGGCATGGATGCGTGTGATGTCCTTAGGTTAGTTAGGTTTAAGTAGTTCTAAGTTCTAGGGGACTGATGACCTCAGATGTTAAGTCCATTAGTGCTCAGAGCCATTTTGTGTTCTTAACATGGCTCTGTATCGCTGGTAAGATGTCGGAGCTATTCTTCAGATAATTGTAAAGTAGTTCATACTTCGCCCAATTCTAGTTCAATTATTATCTGATTAAGTGTAAATATAGAGTCTTTAAAATTTTATGTGGGTTTTATTTTGAAAGCTTAGGTGTCTGGGTCAAAAGTTTTCAGAATCTTACAATTTTTCTTAAGTGTCTCATGTTTCATTTAAATGGTGTTTATTCTTATACCTGTTTTGCAAGTTGGCAAATGTTATAAAATATTTGTATCTCCAAGTGTTTGTTAACTTTGAAGCACGCGTAGGCTAAACGGTCTTGGTTTCTCTTGTTCTAAGTTTACTGTACCAAAGTTAAAGACTTGTGTACAACTTGTAATTTATTAATTATGTGATTTCAATGTGTATCCTGCGTGTCTTTAGAGTTTGAACTGAATCAAGTAACTGCGTGATGCATGGGCTGAGATCAAGTCAGTAATCTTATGTTGGCTAATGCATTCACTTTCAGCTCCCTTGGTTCTGTTTTGAATCTGTGAATCAAATGCATTCGTTTTTTGCCCTTTTGTGGTTTATCATTTTAAAACTTGTGAACTTCGGTGACTTCATTTTCTTTCTAATTTAAAAGATTGTCTGAATCAAAAGTTTTCGGAAGCTTAAAATTTTTCTCAAATTTTAAAGCGTCATTCAAATGGTTGTTATTTTAACACCTGTTTTGCAAGTAAACATTGTTTTCCGAGTAATCTGAGACAAAGTTTTAAGTGTTTATCAGATTCAAGAATTTGGCAAAAAGTTAAATGTGATTAAACAGCATTATGTCAATTTAATTACTGCAATTTTCTGCAACTTAATCATTTATTGTTGTTTATATAGTTTAACGCAGCTGAGGCAAAATAACGAGGTTAACTATTCGTATTTTTTTATACTCGGCAAGTTACCACTCCCAAATCCATGCTTCTTAGCATTTGACTGGAGAAACTGACATTTATTTGTCGTGCAATACAGCACCGTGTGACTGCCATCACAGTAATATTCAACAAATAGTTTAGGTCATCGTGTGTAAGTACTACTCGGAGGTGAGGAAGGTGGCAGAGGATAGGACCTCGAGGAAGCCCACATCCAAGTAATACTCAGAGGAGTGCAAATGTACTGGGACATATTTTCCAATTTTACGAAAGGTACGGAGTTCCCTGTTCTTGAGAGATTAAATTATCGGACTCGACCGATTCTGAGAAAAGATTTACCTCATATCACGCAGCCATGTCATTTGATACAAATTTAATTGCACCCGACATTTTCCGAGAAACAGAAAGCGATAAAAAATAAATTTCATGACATTTAAAAAATATCTAGATGGCAAACATTATGAAACATTAAAATGTGACAAACTAGTTTAAGCTGGCTAATAAACTATCTTCAGATGACTCATGGTAAAATAAATGTCAGCATGCAGGGTATTGACAAACCGTATGTCGTCGATGTAACTTGGAGATATTTAAGAAAACGGAAATGACCGTCAGGTAAGCGTCGATAAAACATAAACTATCAAAATTAGATAAAAGCGGTTGTGGCACTTTCGGTACAAAACAGAATAACCAACAATTTACAACTTCAAAACCGCTCTCAACGAAACTGTAGTCAGTTATAAATCCCATATGCATACAACATCATTACATTGAGTAACCTGTCAAGCTGAGAAATGTTTGTGTGTCCAGCAGGTCTGATTTGTCTATGACTTATCCACAGACGCAGCATAGTTTTGATATAAATGGTTATACATTGCTGGTTATTTAGTTTTTTTATCGAAAATGTCACACATTTGGTATGTTAACACCACCTCTTTGATGTAATTTTGTTTATACGAGAGGCATTCAATAGGAAACGCGACACATTTTTTTCTCGGTCAACTTCAGTTGAAAAAATGCCAAATTTGTTATGAAGCATCACGGAATATTCCTGCTTCATCCCTTATAGTTCCATGAAGTTCTGATTGGTGGCGGGCCTAAACGGTCATTCAGTTCCTTTTGGCGGAAAACCAGAGCATCGCAGATATTGATAAGCTCTTGCAGAATGTCTACGGAGACCTGGCAGTGAACGAAAGAACCTGTGAGTCGTCGGGCGAGGCCTCTGTCATCACCGCAACCAGGTCGCGCAAACATGTCCGGTCTCCCTCATGCCGGCCGGCCGCACGCAGCTGCAACCCTTGCAATGTTGGGAAGTGCGGACACGTTCATTCGAGGTGATCGTCGGATGCAAATGAACTTCTCCTTCTCCGTGACAACGCAAGGCCTCACTCACACAAGTCTGTGAACATGAGAGGAGTTCACAAAATTTCATTGGACAGTTCGTTCTCATCCACCCTGCAGTCCGGATTTCGCACCTTCCGACTTCCATCTCTTTGGCCAAATGAAGGATGCGCTCAATGGGAAGCAGTACGTAGATGATGGGGAGATTATAGATGCAGCAAGACGTTGGCTACGACGTCGACCAATACGGTGGTACCAAGCAAGCACACATGCCCTCCCAACAGAGGTTATGTTAAAAGTATGATTATATAGGCACAAGAGTGGGGAATAATGTGGTGTATTGGAATCATGAATAAAACCAAAATGATATGAAACTTCCTGGCGGATTAAAACTGCATGCCAGACAGAGACTCTAACTGGGGATCTTTGCATTTTGCGACCAAGTGCTCTGCCATCTGAGCTACCCAAGCATGACTCACGACACCTCCTTACAGCTTCAGTTCCGTCAGAACCTCGTCTTCTACCTTCCAAACTTAACAGAAACTCTCCTGCAGACCTTGTACACCTAGCACACCTGGAACTAAGAATACTGCAGAGACATGGCTTAGCCACAGCCTGAGGGATGTTTCCAGAGCGAAATTTTTACTTTGCAGCGGTGTGTGCGCTGATATAAAATTTCCTAGCCGATTAAAACAGCGCGCCGGACATAGACTCGAACTCGGGACCTTTACCATTTGGGGGCAAGTGCTCCACCAACTGAGCTACCCAAGTACGACTGCCGGGTCGTCCTCAAAGCTTTAATTCCGCCAGTACTTCATTCTGGAAACATCCCCCGGCTGTGGTAAGCCATGTCTCCGCAATATCCTTCCTTCCAGGAGTGCTAGGTCCGCAAGGTCTGCAAAATAGCTTCTGTGAAGTTGGGAAGGTGGGAGACGAGTTACTGGCGGAACTGAAGCTGTGAGGACGGGTCGTGAGTCGCGCTTGGGTAAGTCAGATGTTAGAGCACTTTCCCACGAAAGGCAAACGTCTCGAGTTCGAGTTTCGATCCGACACACAGTATTAGTCTGCCAGGAAGTTTCATATCAACGCACGCTCCGCTTCAGAGTGAAAACTTCATTCTAAAACCAAGCTCCTTTCAGAAAAAAACGTATGTTGCATTACTTACTGAAGCCCCTCATATATAGTCCACGGATATGTGGCGGTCAGTTCAGTTGTCTTAAATCTCGTATCTCTGCATAAACGACATAGGGTTTGTGAATACGCTGCATATTGACATTTATTTTACCATCACATTTTAATGTTTTGTAATGTAAGCGATCTAGAAAATTATAAACTTTAATTTTTTTAAACTTTAGAGGATTCGAATTTCATTATTTTATCTGAAATAAAGGACAAGATGAGGCGGCATTCTTTTTCTCCTAAAGCACTTCAAATGGTCATATGAAAATATCAAAGAGGAAAAGGGGGGAAGAGAATCCCAAACTTGGGTCTAACCCATGTGAAGTTTGGAAGGTGGTGTGTCACAGTTGTCTGTCTGGATGTGGTTCAAAGCGAGTTTACACATTCCTCCATAGAATTTACGTATTCCACGTCATCATGTCGGAAACGTTTCAGTCAGTTTTAACACTACACACACACAGCTAACTCACTCAGAGGCAGAGTAGACAGTTTTTCCTCCCATCAACTACTGAAGTGTCAAAACAAAAGGGGTGTCCAGCGACAAATACAAAAAAAAAGTAGGAACTTCAGCATAAAAAGGAGGTACTGTACTATCTCAGGACAGAGGAGATACTGTAATATCGCAGGACAAACTGTAGGGCAGATGAAGTGGGTACAAAGAAAGAGAGAAATTTTGAAGAACAGTAAAGCCAAATTTAAAATTTGCTATTTTTCTTTCATGTTGGCCTACAACGCCACCAGTATTTAAAGAAAAATGCAGAGTAAAAGCGTTATTAGTAGACAAAATGAAACCTTCCTCTGAGACCAAAAGCGAACTTCAGGAACATAAATATCCATAAAGTGAACACAGCGGTTTATTTTCTCATTTTACGAGAATACGAGGACCATTTGTAACAAAGTCCGGGCAATAAACTCTCAGTGATATGCAGACCATTAAGATAATCCCAATCAAATGAAAGTGAGATTTAAAGAAGATTAAAATGGATGAATTGGTTCTAAAATTCCATCTCTATACAATACGGAACACTGCCTTCTCCTTTCAGCGTGTCTACACGCCTACCTCTATACCTTCCCTCCACAAACCACTTTAAGGCGTGAGGCAGAGTACTTCCTCACCGCCATCCCTCTCTCTTTTCTATTCCAGTTACGCGTGGTGCCTGCCAATAACGACTGTCGGTAATGATTGTACAGTCATTATCTTTCCATAACGTACTTTCAATCCGAAATAACATGTTATCCAACTTTTAGAGGAAAATATGCTCCCACATTTTTAGCAATAAACCTCTACGAGATGGGTAACGCATCTCTTACAGCTCCCAGCACTGGAGCGCACCACAGGCAACGCACGGAGAGCGTTCTTTCACCGAAATTAATGGAACAGAACTAATCAGATTTCCGATACAGTGTCCCTGCATCCACAACAGAATCCGTTACTGGTCCACCGGGTTCTTTTTTTGTCACCATTTGTCGCTCTGCTGTACACTCGTTATTTATTGTGTATAATACACACCTACTTCATTTTTTTAACAAACGTAAAACAACACTCTCAGGCACAGTAGAAAATAAAGAGGGGAAAACGCAGTTTGGTGAGGACACGGCGAAAAGATGGAAAGAATATATAGAGGAGTTGTATGCCGGAACACCTCTTTCGGAGGAAATAATAGGAAGAGAAGAGCAACTAGACGAAAATGACAAGGGAGACGACATTCTGCAAGAAGAATTTGACAGAGCTCTAAAAGAACTACGGGACAGCTAAGCAACGGTGTATTGATGACATCACTGCATAACTAATAAAAAATGCTGTTGACAGCATGAAAATGATGCTGCTTAAACTTATTAGGTTCATCTATAACACAGGAGAGATACCGACAGACTTCCAGAAATGTATCATTGTTCCTATGCCAAAGAAGGCAGCAGCTACAAAATGTGAACAGTACCGAACTCTAAGCCTATTATCACATGCATCAAAAATTCTCATAAAAATAGTTCTGAAGAGAATTGAAGAGGAGGTGGAGGATATGCTGAGTGAAGATCAGTTTGGCTTCAGAAGGGGACTGGGAACAAGAGAGGCGATTCTGGCACTGAGACTCGTTATCGAAAAGCAATTACAGAAAAATAAACCAACTTATATTGCCTTTGTAGACATGGAAAAGGCATTTGATAACGTTATCTGGCAAGAGATGTTCAGAGTGCTGAGGAAAAGTGGAATAAAGTACAAAGACATCCGTGTGATACTCAGCATCTATAAGAATGAGGTGGCAGTGATTAGGAACTGTCACCATGAACAAGAACCAAATATTAGAAAAGGGGTAAGGCAAGGATGTGCTCTCTCTCCTCTTATATTCAGTGCTTACATCCAGCAAGATATAGACCAAGTTCGAGAAACGACTGAGGTGGGGATCAAAATTAATGGGCAGAAGATAGACATGCTATAATAACAATGCTACGTTATGCAGATGATATTGCTATAGTCACGGAGACAAAAGAAGGTCTAGAGGAAGTCCTCAGAACAATGGAAAAAATTCTATGCAATCAGTATGGAATGAGAATGAACAAGAAAAAGTCTAAAGTGATGGTATGCAGTACAGGAGAAGAATATGAACCTTTGAGAATGAGAATTGGAAGAGAGGAGCTGGAAGTGATAGAGGAATTTACTTACCTGGGAAGCAAAATCACAAGAGATGGTAGAAGCCGGAAAGAAATTGCGACCAGAATACAAAAGGCCAAAATTGTATTTAATTGGAGAAGGAACTTACTCACCAGCAACAACATCAGCCTGAAAATAAGGGAACGTATCATGAAAGGTTTCGTTTGGAGTGTGGTCCTATACGGATGTGAAACTTGGACGATTGGAAGAGAAAAGACGGCTAGAGGCCCTGGAGATGTGGTGCTGTAAAAGGATGATGAAGATCAGCTGGAGAGACAAAGCAACAAATGAAGAGGTGCTTAGAAGGGTGCAGGAAACCAGATCTCTGTGGAGGCATATCCAAACAAGAAGAGACAAACTTGTAGGGCACATCCTACGACACAACAACATCATTGGAACAATAGCAGAAGGAGCTATTGAGGAAGGAATCGGCGGGGGCAACCAAGGATATCAACATGCAACAGATCATGAATGACGTTGGATGTAAGACATACGTGGAAATGAAGAGGAATGCAGACAGAAGAGAGGAATGGCGCTCTGCTGCAAACCAACCTCAGGGTTGAAAACTAAAAGAAAGAAGAGACTTCATTTAGTCTCACTCTCTCGGTCTTACAGTAGTATCAGTACATTGACTATAGACGGTTTGCAAAAAGTCTTGAGCCAACCATAGTAACTCCGTGTGCAATATTTTTCATGAAAAGTACATAAAGAAATCAGAGCTTGAACTTCGTATTATTACGGACCACCTACCCCTAATTTCAGCGTTATACCTAACAGGACAGATGTGAAATCCTTGAACGAAAAATTAACATTTGAATTTATTTTAAACTTCTGCTGCCCAGTGATACACTGCTGGCCGCTAAAATTCCTCAGTGGGGCGGTATACAACAAACGTAAAAAGTTTACATGATGGGTACTGCATTATTGAATATTGCAACATGCGATGCACACAAACAATCGGTATGCTCGCTACATAAAAAAACCTTGGTTAGCCGATACACTGGGCCAACCATATTACTCGATGCACGAAAGACTTCGGAAATGGTATAACTTTGTTTTCATTTGTTATGACTAAATAAATTGGAGAAAAATTTTTCACTTAGGTACAGATATACTCAAATGTATAATAAGAAATTATTTCAAATCTGAAAATTTGTGTTCTCTTTAATTTTTAAATAGACTTTGGAAATGATTAAAATTTATTATTCTTGCTAACTAAATAAATATCGGATTCTAATTTGAAGAATTTCTGCATCGTAAATGTCATGAAATATTACTGACTTACAAATTATATCTTTGTACGTAAACAATCGATTAGTTGTAGCATCTTTGAGAAGGGATGCTACGTGAGTATCGCTGGTCTTTTGATGTTAGTTGAGTTCTGGCGTGTGTTAACGTCTGTCAGTAATTTGAGCTCTGTTTTGTTACGCGTTTTACTAGTGAGCTATAATAGCAAATAAGCGTGTGTGGAACGTCTGTAACTTTTAATTCAAATGTGCAGCGTAGATTCGAAACCTTTTTAACCCAGTGTAACCAACTCTTAGACCATCGAGCCTACATGAAGGGGATAACTACAGTTGAATACGATAGGAAAGTTTAGTTGATATTGACAGACTTAATGTTATCATCGCACCGATATTAATGTTCTCTCTTTTATGCTCCACTTGTTAAAATATTGGCGAGTAGCAGAACAAGTCAACTCGTTGCTCAAATGAGGTTTTCAAATCCGTTTTCACAAAGTAATTAACTTTAGTAGCAGTAAAGATGGGAATCATTAGAATATGCAAATGATATTTCAGCGCATCCGCACATAGAATTGTGGAGTACATTGTACACTCTGTATACAAGGAACAATGAGTTTATTATACCGAAATCACGTTTAAATATTGGTTGTTTCTAATGTCGCGTCATGCTGCGTGTAAGAAAAACGTTTGCCAGCACGCGTCAGATTTTGGCACCGGCTACTTGGCATGCAATATCGCTGCTCGCACTGGTCGATATTTCACGACCCTCCTTGCGGCCCCCTTTGGCCATTGCCCGATTGCATTTGTCATCCATAAGTGCCGAAGACCTAGAGTAGTAATATCGGGGACCATTGGGTGCACAACAGGATGACTTCTGGTTTGTATAGACGGTAATTCGGACATCAGCCGGTATATTATTTCTGACGTACAAGGGCAGATAGCTGTGCCCTATCGTCGAGGCCTCTGTGACATCTTCCATCAAATTAACGCAAGACCTCACGTTGTCCATGCTCCCTTGACCTACCTCGATATAAAGGATGTTCGACTGAGGCCCTAGTCAGCACGTTCTCCTGATCTCTCAACCACTGGAAACATTTGATCTGTGGTTGCCGGCCGCCTATCCCCTGCACCTGCAATTAATGTACGCACTGGCGTGGAGATCAAGCAACATGGATTGACATACTAAATAACTAGCTCAAAACTGTGATCCGCGCACCTTCTGTTTAAAAGCAAAAAAGGTTATTCAGTTAGTTGCTAAGCAGCTACGTATTCTGAAGGTGTGATTTTCAAATCCCTCTCTAGCTATCCTGACTGTGAGGTCACAAAATCCCTTCAGGCAAATTATAGTTTGGTACGTGCTTCCCCTCCCATCACCAGCATTAATAATCTCATTTCGTCAAGACATTAAAACCTATGCTTCTTTCCTTCCTTTTCTTGAAATAGTTTGTAACCATTTGGTTAATTTACGTAGACAAAGTTTTCATGGTAATGTATTCACAATGCCTGGGTCACACTTTCTTTAAGTCGATAATTAAACTTCCACACTATAATTGTAGCATGAAGAAAAATTGAAAAGTATTCTGAATTATCTTAGGGTTCCATAAGACATTTCCATTTCCCTATTTCAACATTTTGTAGGTCCTTGTATGGTTTCCTCTAATTCAGCTGAAAAAATAATCTGAAGCTCGCATTAAAAATTTTCCTGCCACGACAAAGAATTCATATCAGTTTAACTAGTTCCATGTTCCAGGCACATGGAAGGAAAACTGAGATTAACGTTCCATCGAAAACGAGAACATTAGAGACGGAAAACAATCTCGTACAGGACAAAGATGGGAAATACCATGTTCATTCCGAACGAACTATCGCAGAAGTCGCTTTAATCTAAGTAAAAAAACTACGAAAAATCAAAATGAGGATAACAGAGACGATGATTTGAATACCGTTCCTTCGGAATACGATTCAAGTCGTCGCACGCCACTAGCTCTCAACTAACATATTCACGCTCTAGAGAATCTGATAGCACATTTTATATTTAAAGGTCAGTTTTATACAAACCTTTCAAGTGGCATACTATATACTGTTGTCTCCTACGTCATATAAGTGATATTTTTAAAAAAATTAATGTTTTATGACAAATCCCTACAGCAGACGCCTATATAACTTATTTATATGGTTATTAAGTGGATGACCTGTACTAGAGTGAGACGGCGACTCCCACTATGACAATAGATAACGTGATTTTATGTCCTACTCTTCTGAAGAAGGCAGTTTTAAAACGGTCGAAGCCATGGTCAAGAGTTAATAAACGTGTATTTTGCAACTGGTTGGCTGTTGTTTCAGATACATTGAAGCTCTGGCATGCACTGTTGTTGTAGCGCACCCAATCTTTAAGAAATTTAAGCATAAGTTGATTGTGGTTTGTCATATAATATACAAGAAATTATTCAGACATAAGCGTAGGTAGCTTGGTAATGTTGTTGTTAGTTGGTGTCTTAGTTGTCTATGTTTGTAGCAATACCAGAACAAGGTGTACTCGGAGGCTATATGACTGCTCCTAAGTAAGCTAGGGTCTGTGTTATCATTTCTGATCATGGTGGAGAGCTAGATATTTTGAGGTGTAACTTGTTGCTTAGTGGCCTTCTGTATGGCCTGATGGACGTTTTCCTATATTCGACATTGTTCTGCGATTGTCAAAAGGATGTATTGTGCTTTGTTATTTTAACCTACTTTGCTGGCCTACAGAAAATTATATTTATTTTATTGTAAGTGCTTTAGGTTTCGTTAGTTGAAATTTTTTACGCTAAATAATGTAAGTGTTGGACTGACTCTCTCGTCTGCTCGACCCCTGCCCAAACCGACTCCACCTATATCCCACTCTAAATTTTTTAACAAAAATGTTATATCAGATATTGCAGATGTTGTACTTATCATCTCAACTGCATGCACACAGCATCAAACGTTACTATAGCTTCTCCTGAACTGCATAAACTGACATCATGTTTTAAAAAATGGCAATATTACAGTGTTGCCATGTCGAAAAATCTTGTAAGCTTCGCCTGAACTGATAAAAATGATGCAGTGTTCAAAGATGCTTGCCAGTTCTAGAGTATTTCCTAAAAAAAAAAAAAAAAAAAAAAAAAACGTAACCTTCACCTGAACTGAGTTAAATGGTGCCATGTTTAAAGATATTGTGAATGTTACAGTTTTTCCATGTCCAAATAAATATATAAGCTTCACGTGAACTGTATAAAACGGCGACATATTCCAAAAATGTATTTGGTATTACTACAGTATTTTCAAAAAAATTGTTTAAGTGCAAAGATGATGCCATGTTGCAAGAAAGGTACAGCCAGTATTACAGTACTTCTGTGGTGTCACCGCCAGACACCACACTTGCTAGGTGGTAGCCTTTAAATCGACCGCGGTCCATTAGTATACGCCGGACCCGCGTGTCGCCACTGTCAGTGATAGCAGACCGAGTGCCACCACACGGTAGGTCTAGAGAGACTTACTAGCACTCGCCCCAGTTGCACAGCCGACTTTGCAAGGAACGGTTCACTGACAAATACGCTCTCATTTGCCGAGACGATAGTTAGCATAGCCTTCAGCTACATTTGCTACGACCTAGCAAGGCGCCGTATTCAATTGATATTGAGATTTTATTAATGTATCATCAAGAGCGATGTTCTACAAATGTGAATTAAAGTTAAGTATTCCAGAAGCTACGTACTTTTCTTTATAGCATTCATTACGTATCCTGTTTCAGACCTCACGCCAGCCTGCGTGAGTTTAAGCGCGTGCCTTTCGGCTCCCTCTCATTGTGTCTAGGCTATCTTGTCTAGACACAACAACTTCATTGTCTAATAATACATGGCCATCAACTGATTGCCACCACATTCTTACCCAGACTGCTTATAAAAACATATACACCTCCGTATTTCACATTTAAAAAATGTTTACACACATGCAAACACACTCCCTCCCGCCCACCCACCCACCCGCACACTCTCCCACACACACACACACACAAACAAACACACACACACACACACACACACACACACACACACACACACACATACACTGTATAACATTCTACCTCAGTATTTCATATTTCTCGCTCTCCCCATCTCTCTCCTTCTCTCTCTCCTCTCCTCTCTATTTGTGTCAATTACTGTATTGCCTTATCATTAAATTTTATCTTACATGTGCGTGCACATCAATAAAATTACGTATAGTACTTCCATATCTACCTCATCAACTAGCTCTCTATCTCTCTGTAATAGTTACCAGTACTTTAATGACACATCAACATTGCAGCTCATTATAGGTGAAATGGAAGGAAGAAACGAAACAAAAATACTATAAGTATAATCTTCTTTACGTTTTCACACAATAAATCACATTTTCATCCGTACACTAAAATCACAGTTAACTTGTCTTGCAGCACAAATCGTTTGTCATCTTATGCATCAGACAGTGCAAATATATGTGTTTAATCATTTTCAACACGTTATAGAACATTATCTATTGAGAAAAGTAGGCTGTTGCAATTTGACTAAGTATGTGAGATTTCATCATCAGCTAATCGAGTTTTGACAGCTGTATCTGCCTTAACAAAATGACAACGAATTTAATTTTATAAGCACACCGTGTACAGTACGAATAATATACCTGTGTTGTAATAGAGAACCAGTTTGTTGTACTAAAATAGAAACAGCTCAGTAAAATAAATACATTCAGAGTTATCATGCGCTTCGAAAGCAACAAATTGTTCAGAAAGTTTAAATTTCGCATTTTTGAGTGGCTGCATTTGGACTGTAAGCAGAAACAATGATTTTGTATGTAAGAACTAAACGTTTTCCAAAACAAAGACAGAACCACGACATCCTTCTTTTAGAAAGCGGACATTAATATCGCCTGTAATCGCCTAGTAGTCAATTACGCATTACGTGGAGGTGTCCAGATATTTTTGATGAGTTTGTGTAGTAAGAAATTGCCGTCTATGTTTACAGTAAAATTCTAATAAATTGTCCTCCGTGTAACAGAAAAACTTCAGCAAACTGCCATACGTCAAAGCACAACTGTAACGTGTTGTCTCAAGCTTCAGGAAAATATAACAAATGGCCGTTGAAATTACAGCAAAAGTGCATCAAATTCTTCCTATATTATAGCAAAATTGTGATAAATTGCTCTTCACGTTACGGTTAAATTTGAGCAAAATATCTTTCATTTTACAGCAAAACTATAAAAAACTGCCTTCCATGTTACAACAAAATTGTCTTTAATGCGACAGCAAAACTGCAACAAATTATGCTTGTTACAGTAAAAGTGTAGCATATTTCTCTTGATGTTACAGCAAAATTGCAACAAACTGCTCTATACATCCTATGTTAGAGCAAAATTGAAACAAATTGCCCGACACATAGCCACGTTACTGCAAAATTGTAATAAAATGAGGAGGCACTGTATCAAACTGAGGGAAAAAAGAAATTTATGGCTCAATTTGATTAAAGATGGGATTGATTGATAGGAGACATACTGAGGTATCAAGGAGTCTCCAGTTACAACGGAAAACGATTGATGCGCATTTTGTAAAGGGAGGCAAAGGAATGAATACATTAATTATGTTCAAATGGATATAGGCTGCAGTATTTATGCTGAAATGAAGAGCATTACATGTAATGAATTAGCGTGGAAAGCAGTATGAAACCAGTCTTCAGTCCAAATACGCAGCAACAACAACAACAACAACAACTACTACTACTACTACTACTACTACTACTTTTACTGTTGCTACTACTACAGATGCTATTTCAAATAGTGGCCTTTATTTCTTAAGCATTGTAGCTATACAGCAAACTTCGTCACATTCCATTGCAGAAGCTTTTTTAAAAAAAATGGCTCTGAGCGCTATGGGACCTAGCATCTATGGTCATCAGTCCCCTAGAACTTGGAACTACTTAAACCTAACTAACCTAAGGACAGCACACAACACCCAGGCATCACGAAGCAGTGAAAATCCCTGACCCCGCCGGGAATCGAACCCGGGAACCCGGGCGTGGGAAGCGAGAACGCTACCGCACAGAGAAGCTTTTAAGTGGACGAATAGTGCTGCTCAATCTGAAAAGATAATAGTAAGCCTGAGACCTCTTTCTGTGGCTTTAAACTGTATGATATTTTAAACACGTTTGCTTAATGCAGTACCTAAAACACCACTGGGGCAAACTCTGTATCACCTTCGTCTGAGATGCTAAAAAAATTTATTCACTCTACCAAGCTTTCGAGAGAGACATTTTTGTAGAGACCATGGCACAAATTAGAAAGACTCTAAAACCTAAAATCTTATGATGCTATAATACCTACTGCGACAGTTTTTGTGAACATTTTCATTTTTCCATATTTGCCTGAATATCGCAAATATGGCTGGGGTGTACTTAGCCGTTACCTCCACCCGTTCACATAGGTCCGTAACTATAAAATATGCGCTGTAATTCATCAGACTGCGAAACAAAACTAACACCATTTACGTCTACATATCTACTCTGAAAATCTCGCTTAAATGCCTGGCAAAGGGTTCATCAAACCAACTTCACAATAATTCTCCGCTATTCCTCTCTCAAACTGCACATTGAAAAAACAAACACCTATATATTTCCATATTAGCTCTGATTTCTCTTATTTTACTGTGATGCCCCTTTCTCCCTATATAGGTCGTCGTCAGCAAAACATTTTCGCATTCGGCGGAGAAAGCTAGTGATTAAAATTTCGTGAGAAGGTTCTGCCGCAACGAGAAACGCCTTTGTTTTAATTATGTTCACCCCCTCCTATTTCTCGATCATACAAAAGGTGCTCCTCTTCTTTGAACATTCTTGATATACTCCGTTAATCCTGTCCGTTAAGGATCCCAGACAGTACAGCAGTACTCCAAACAGGACGGACAAGCGTAGTGTAGGCAGTCTCTTTAGTAGATCTGTTGCACCTTCTAAGCGTTCTGCTAATAAAAAGCCGTCTTTGGTTCATCTTCCCCACAACATTTTCTGTATGTTCTTTCCAATTTGAAAGCTGTTTCTAATTGTAATTCCTAGGATTTTTTTGAATTCACGACCTTTAGATTCGATTGATTTATCCCGTAACCGGGTTACAGCGGATTCCTTTTAGCACTCTTGTGGATTACCTCACAATTTTCATTATCGAGGTTCAATTGCCAATTGTCGCACGATACAGACATCTTTTCTAAATCTATTTGCAGTTGGTTTTGATCTTCTGATGACTTTACTAGAAGATAAACAATAGCATCATCTGCAAACAATCTAAGACGGCTGCTCTGATTGTCTTCTGAATCCTTTATATAGATAAGAAATAACAACACCTTGTGAAATGCCAGAAATAACTTCTGTTTCACTCTATGACTTTCCGTCAGTTACTTGGAACTGTGACATTTTTGACAGGAAATCACGAATCCAGTCGCATAACTGAGACGGTATTCCGTAAGCACGCAGTTCGATTACAAGCTGCTTGTGAGTTTCGGTGCCAAAAGCCTTCTGGAAATCTAGACGTACGGAATCAATTTGAAATCCTTTGTCGATAGCACTCAACAGAGCAAGTTGTGTTTCACAAGAACGATGTTTTCTAAATCCGTGTTAACTATGTGTAAACCGACCATTCTATTAGAGGTAATTCATAACGTTCGAACTCAATTTATGTTCCAAAATCCTGCTCCATATCGACGTGAATTATATGAGCGGTAATATAATAGATTACTCCTATTGCCTTTCTTGAATATTGGTGTGACCTATGCAACTTTCCAGTCTTTAGGTACGGCTCTTTCGCTGAGCGAGCGGTATATATGATAAGTATGGAACTGCGGCGGCGCGGTTCCTTCCGTCCCTTTACGACGAACCTGCTTCTACCTGCGAACATTGTCTCAGCAGATCATCAGTAGGGAAGCCGAGCGAAATCTACTATACTTCGACGTGAACCTGGCTGCAATTAAAGTCACTAATCTACGTTTCGGGAGAAAGTTGTCACACGGAATTAAAGGACGGAAATTTTGTCCTTAATTAATATATTCTGAAACTTAGGTGAACAAGTATCACTGCCAAGCCCGTGCTAGTCTTAACACAGCCACTCACGGTCCCTTTCACTCGCGTTGGCAAGTTTATGGTGTTGCATTTCCCGAAAACGTAATAGCTACAAAAATACGGATTGTTTTTGATTGAGAATGCTCGACAAATATTAAGTCTGTCGGTACCTAATGCAGTCACAGTTTTTAGCCACCGACCGGCACAATACGCCACGCGGAATTTTTGTCTTTTCTCGTCACAAGATTCACTTAAAAATTCCGAAATTTCTACACACGCATCGGAATAATTATGCCGTCACTTTACAGCACTTCTGATGTATGAAACACTGCTAGATCCTGCAACTTATCATTTCCATCGGAACTACTGCTACGCACGTCCGAACTGTTTCATTGCTAGGCTCCGACTCCTTCCCAGAATACTCTAAGTCTTCTCTACTGGCAGAGAAAGGTGCGCGAAGAATATTGCTTTATCATTTGTCAGTTTACTCAACAGCTAAAAGCAAAACAACATTCTCCCGCGTCAGTCCGCGCTTTTCATCAATAATGAATCGCAAAATAGTAAACTTAACGACTGCACTTTTACCGACGTAATTATCTAATATGCTGAAGTTTTGTTGATGCATAAAGTTATATACTATTGTTATTTATACCTGAATTAACTTTCCCTTTACCATAAACTTACTTCACAAATCCCCTTTGTCCACATCCATACTGCTTCGAAGTGTTCCCACACCAAATCCCACTACATAACTCGTTAAACAATTATCTTCATATTAACCTTTAACCACACTCACGCATCATTCATACTGCTAAAACACATTTATAACATTTTACATACACAAAAAAACACTTTATGAAAATACTGGAACAGTTTATGAAAAATATTCTGTTACTTTAGTGCGCTCTAGTGGGCACAATCGAAACTAAATCGCAGTCCCCTATCGAATACTGTCCTCTATCGGCTGATACATAAACTACGTGCGCATCCAGTCTCGCGTCACCATCCAGGTCTGAGACACACCTCCCATTAACCGCCTCCAAGGCAGAATCGGTATATGGCGCTACGACTAAGAACTGTTGTATCAGCACCCTTTGAAACTAATTTAATTGGTATACAGTCTGGACCGGAAGACTCGCTTTCATTAAGTGATTTAAGTTGCTTCACTACTCTGAGGACATCTACTTCTAAGTTACTCATAATGGTAGCTGTACTTGATTCCAATTCTGGAATATTTACTTCGTCTCCTTTGGTAAAGGAATTTCGGTAGGATGTGTTTAGTAACTCTGCTTTAGCAGCACTGTTTATGCATATTATTTCCATTGCTATCGTGCGGAGAAGGAACTGATTGTGTCTTGCGGTTAGCATACTTTACATACGGCCAGAATCTCTTTGGATTTTCTGCCAGGTTTCAAGACAAAGTGTCGTTGTGGAAATCATTATAAGCCTCTCGCATTGGAATCCGCGACAAATTTATAGCTTCTATAAAGGAACGCCAGTCTTGGGGGTTTTGCGTTCGTTTAGATTTGGCATGCTTTTTCCGTTGTTCCCGCAACAATGTTCCGACCTGTTTTGTGTACCATGGGGAATCAGCTCGGTTATTTGTTAATTTATTTGGTATAAATCTTTCAATTGCTTGTCGAAACTGTTTCTTTGAATTGAAACCACATCTGGTCTACACTTACATTGTTAGTTTGGAAGAAGTGGAGGTTGTCTCTTAAACAAGCGTCGAGCAAATTTTTATCTGCTTTCTTGAATAGACGTATTTTTTGTTTATTTTTGGCAGATTTGAGAACTACGATGTACAGTCTCGCTTTGTTCATTTATCCCTGTATCCTTTTTGATGCTCGTTATTAGCTCAGGATTATTTGTTGCTAAGAAATCAAGTGAGTTTTCACTACCGTTTATCATATGAACGGCTCATTAACTAATTGCTCAAAATAATTTTCAGAGAATGCGTGAAGCACAATTTCGGAAGATGTTTTATGCGTACCTCCGGACTTAAACGTTTTTTCGCCAACAGATCGAGAGTAAATTGAAATCACGATCAAATGTAATTGAGAGACTGCCGGCAAAAGTAGCACTAATCATAAAACCACAATGTTGGGAAAACGACAAAAAGTAGTTAATTTGTTTTTGTTTTGTCTACATATTGTGTAGGCATCATAAATGTCAACCAGAACTAATTTGACTGATACCAAATTATATTCTCTGGGAGCGGGTTCGACTAGTGGGGTTCTTACAGAATTCATTAAAAACGTAACTAATGTAATGTATAATAATATTATAAATTCATACCATGTAGATGCTGCTGTCTTGTCCAGGTAATGTCTTACGACTTGCATTAGTTAAGCAATTATTTGTTAAAGGTAGAGGATAAAAAATATGATATACAGCATACAATGACATCTCAAAACATTAATATTCACCTCCATCAATAATGTCATCACTGTCTGGTTCATAGTCACTCCTGACTGTAGATGAGTCCTTGATGCGGCTGTGCCAAATAGTCTTCAGTAGTTCTCTTTGCTTGCACAATTTCCAGATATTCCGCAAGTTCTAATACTTCTTGAACATCCGCAAGTTCCACTCCTTGAGAGAATCTGATATCTCCTGCTAAGTTCACTGTGTCCAGAGTTTTGAAATTCGGAACTGTGATGATGTGAGAGCTCCAAGTACCATGGTACGCGTCTTGCAGATATACAGCTTTGTTTCTTATATCAAACTACATAGATCAAACACCATAAAGCCTGAATGCTGGCTTTGAGGTTTTTAATAACAAACTGACGGTTGGTTTTTTTAAAATCCTTGAAATGGTGGTGGGTGAAAATCTCCAGAAAATGGAGATGGATGCGTTCGGGCCTTCAGAATTCTTTCACCCAAGATTTCTGGAAGTTGGAGATCTGGAAGTAGTCTTACACAGTTGAGAAGAAATGAATGAAAAATCCTGGTCGTTTGCTAGTTAGTTATGACCACGAACAGGAAAAATGTAAGTAACTCTTTAAAATACTTTGGGAAGGTGCACCACACAGAAGGGGGAATAAACCATTGTTTTATTTTTGTTTTGCCCGGGACAACTGTTACTTATTAAAACCAGATCCTCGTTAACTCTGAGTGTCGGGTGCTACTTATGGAGTGTAGCAGTATTGAAATAACCTCTTTGGGTCGCTTCTTTCCCTCATTTTCCAAATATCTGTATATTTTGACATTTCCTGTTCTCAGATTGTCTACCCCAAAGACATAATAACACAACTGACGCATACAGTACACAACACTTGTTGGTAAATGGGGAAGAGGTAAATTCTGCACAAGAGCAGTCGAGATGTAGTTAATTTTTCCCTGTCAGGGATTCATAAAATATGCTCTTGTTTCATCCACGAAAGCCCCCACTTTTCTGGGGTGAACAGCTTCCTGTATCTCAAAAATTTTTCTCTCGGGATCTTCTTTACCTGCGTTTATGTTTTGCTGAAGCGAATCGCATTCTTTGGAAGTGTCTGATCTGGTACATCCAAAATGGTTGTTGAAAGTTTTGTAAATCTGTCAGTAAAGCTTGTAGGGCACATTTCCTTGGTAGGTGTTAGGGAAATCGTCATGCTCTTCCTTGACAGTGAGGTCTTCTGGCAAACAGTGCTTATTGTGATTATTTCTGAGTGAATAATGGCATTTCCAGACAGGGAAGTAAACGATATGGGACTCAACAACCTTTACAAGCTGATACGGCGTTTTGCGGTGCCGGATGAAATATTTATCACGATTGTCTGCTAGCGAGTTCCTGCAATGAACTACGTTATTTTGCAGTCTTCTCAAGCTGTTGCAGTTAACTCTATGTAAACAACTCTACGTAAACTACCAAAATCATTTTTACAAAAACAACATTTTCTACTCTTTCGATATCATTTTGTTAACGTCTTCAGTGACACAGCGCCAGGCTTCTTTCCCACTTTCTCAAAACAGTGCAGCCTGGAACATCGAGCAAAAAAAAAAAAAAACAACTGATTATCCTTTAAAGACAAACTGATTATTGACGGCATTTTCCTTAGATGTGACGGGTGTACCACAATCAGTGAAATAATAGGAACTAATAATAACAATGATGATAACTAAAGTGGCCATCGTACTGGTTTTACCAATAGAGTACTGGCTCTTTGATCTGGATTGTTGTGAAATAAAACCAATACGGTGGTAAAACAAGAAAAATTAAAATAAGTTGAAACCCTTTTGCATCAAATATACATTTAGTTTTGCAAAATTTCTTTTATAGTATAAATAAAAGAAGTACGTTTGATGGCATTCTTCCTCTTAAATACAAAAGAAAGCTGAAGACAAATAGAGATAAAACTGACGTCTCAGCTATTTCAGACGTACTAATTTGGGATTTTTAAAAGTGTTCCCCTTATGATAATGTACCCGATACCAATGAACAATGACTGTATATTAAACACGTAATCCTAAGAACCTGCAGTCCTCTCCAGTCATGCGAACTGGTACCAGTTTCCCGACTTGATTAATACCATGTCGGTCCAAATTACTGTAAACGCTTGGGGAACAGGAGTATAACCTAGAAGAACGAGGGCGGTTGTAAACAAAGTGTGGCGCATCAGCTTGCTAGCAACAGTCCAGACTTGTGGGATTTTTATAGAATCGCCGTATTTTTATAGACTTGCACAGTACGACTTGAGGTGTTTTTGACAAAAGCGGTTGTGTAATCACACGCGTAATGCTGCACACTACATGATGGCGCCATTAACTCATTTTTGTTTTTTTTTATTAGTGGGGTCTCTGCTGACAATCCCTCACTTGTATGGGTCGGGTACGTGTTTAAAATTAGACGCAAGCTTTCTTTGACTCTTTCAGCAATTGTATCATCTGAGTTGGGAGGTCGGTAAAAGAATCCAAATATTATTTTATTCAGGTTGCCAGGAATGACCTCGCCCATACTAGCTCGCAGGAACTACCTACTTCGATTTCGCTACAAGATAAACTGCTTCTAACAGCAACAAACACACGACCGACATCTGTATTTAGCGTACTCTTTCTGAACGCAGTTAAGTCCTTTGTAAAAATTTCTGCTGAATTTATCTCCGGATTTAGCCAGCTTTCAGTGCCTATAACGATTTGAGCATCAGTGAATTCTGTTAGCACTTGTTAGCACTTGTTAGCACTGGTACTTTCCCTACATAGCTACGACAATTTACAACTGTTATACGGATGGTCTCTAAACCTACGTTCTTCCTGTATTCGACCTGCACCCTGTGAGACTGAAGTCCTTTCTGTCTTTCGAAGACAGAAAGGGCTAAAAAAAAAAGAAAGCCCCGTATACCCGTTAGCCGCCTGTGGTGTGTAAGAGTCTCCTCACCTATCACACCTATTTGCATAAAATAAGAACTATAATTTAAATTACATCTATTGTGTGCAACTCTACGAAATCTACCAGTAAAAATGGCAATAGTCTCTGTGTTTCATATATGTTTGCTTGAAATGTGATAGACTGCTGTTTTTTCCCCTCTTCAGGACTAACAATCATTGGGTTTGCTTCGCAACAAGTGATTTTTTTGTGTGTTCTGCAATCTGATACACCTGTTTGCTGTAAAATTCTATGCAATTTGCACCTTGGTATAGTTGAACTTCTCAGTATTTGTCACTGAAACTGAAGTGCACATAGGATACAGTGCACCCAGACACGTTTCACTGATGTGTGGGAACGGAACTGCAATGGTGAATTTACAGGATGAGAACCATTACCCCGGGTGGTGATGATGGTCATTTTAAAGAATGATCACTTCTAATGACGCAATCTAAAAGAATTACAACCCTCATATCAGAGTTAATCGAAGATCTCAGAGGAACTAGTTTACAGTTACCTATCAACGATACACAAAATTATGAAAATTGTATTAGTCGACAAGAAAAGCCTTTTTGCTTGCTACACATTATGTGTTTCACATTAGAACAAGGTGTCTTCGTTGGGTTTTGCACGATTTTTCATTGTGAGATTTAAAATGAAGAGATACTTACAGTACAACGCGTAACTCATTATTTGAAAATCTTGCATTTTTCACTCCCGTAAAAAGTCAGTTCAAAGTCTCCAACCGATAGTTTATCGACACAAAACACATAAACTGCATAATATGACACTAAGCCCATGAATGTAATGCACAATTAAATTTTCATACTCAATTTCGTGTTCATAGTTTTGAACGTACACAAGATCTCAATTTCATTTCAAATGACGATGAACTGCTAATATCTCCTAGATTACTGCTTGCAAGAACATAAAATTTCGACTACGAGAGTATTTTTTCATCAAATACACAGATCCACAGTGAAGATGATGAGTAACCGTAGAATGCAATTTTCAGTGCTATTAGCTTGATGCCTGTCTCTGAACCAGCACAAGAATCGCTAGCGAGAGAGACGGAATGTAATATGTGCCGCCTCTGCAGCTGGACGTGTTACCATTACCAAACACCTGTCTCTTACTCCAGTGTACCATTTGCACACTTCAGAACGTAATGTGTTCCCTTGATGTGTACGTGTGTGTGTGTGTGTGTGTGTGTGTGTGTGTGTGCGTGTGTGTATATGTGTGTATTGAGTGAAGCCCATTTACACAATTCAAGTGAAGATGCTTACATAATTTTTCCTTTCTGTAACATGACAATAATTCAAATGAAGCTCACATATTTTTCGATGTGCAAAATACTGTAGTATTGTCAATATATTTGTTTGACGTAACGCCAGTTTTACGCGATTCAGGTGAACCTTAAATAATTTTTTAGGAATACTACAGTATTGGCAAATTTATCTTTCTTGAACATGGCAGCATGTTATGAAATTCAGGTGAAGGTTATGTATTTCTTTGTATATGGAAATACTGTAGTACTGACAACATTCTTTATTTTGGACATGCCTCCATATTACGGAGTTCAGGTAAAAATCACATAATTTTTAACACTGTGTGAACACATAAGATGAAAGGTAGAGTATTTGACATGAACAATTTTATCAAATAATGTAGAGGTGAAAATATTGTTCTGTCACTTTTTTTACCACAACACAAAAAATTCAGATAATTTTGAATGTGTTAGCTACATTGTGACTGGTTCTTTCTAGCTGAAACATGTAACGCTTTAGGATAAAATATCTTTCTCTGATGCTGTAAGTAAGTAGTGAGAAAACGAAGTATACTACCTTGGTTATAAATTATATGGCTATGAAATTTAAAATTCTAAGTGCACCAGTTTCGTTCACACTGGCAAATGAGACTTCGGCAGGATAAAGGAAGCGAGTGATATGTAGTAAATATAAATAGTAATTACCTCAATCAGATGACTATAATGGAAGCTGAACAAATCGCGACCAATCTGGCTAATTCTGATCACAAAAACTCATTGCTCGTTTGAGATGACGTGAAAATGAACAAGCACAATACGAAGAATTTCATTTATCGTTACATATTATTCAAGAAGACTTACATGAACAAGACGTCTGTGCAAATACAAGCACCAGCGAGACCATAAGAACTAACGAGGAAAGAAAGAAAATACGTACCAAAAAAGAACAGCTTCTCCCCTTTAGTCATGGAGATAACAATTAAATCAGCGTTGTCTCGATTCAGGTCCAAACACTTTGTGAGTTCTTTTCTCGTAATAAAAGTATTGTTTTCTGTTCATTAAACGTCATTGTCTATTCGAGATAAGTAAGAAAGCGAGAAATCACTGTGTCGTTGTGACGTTTGAAACAGTACTGGATTGTGATTGGCTTTTAATTTAGCGCTAGGTAAAATACAAAGCTCTGGTTGAAGGTGAGGGGAGAGGGAAGGTGAGAGAAAGAGGGCAAGCGCATGTTGACGCCATAAAAAGAGGATGTAGCGTGTCACATGATGATGATGTCGTAGATAAGGGGGATCTTGGCTTGAGACGACATGCGTTGCCCCTGGTATGTAGCTAACCCACAATAGCTCCTGCAATTTTGAAGTCATTTAAGTGCAAAGTGTATCAAAGACCACTTTACTGTGTTATTGCCAGTGCCTCCCCTGCTACACAACTCAATCGTAGTAGTAAGTGGAAACTATAATATTCCTTCAGAATTTCTAAAATTCTTCGGGGTAGTAGCCACGAAAATATTGTTTGATTTGTAGAATCTATCAATCTTAAGACATAGCCTCAAACTTCCGCTCACAAGTGTGAGAACTATCATTTCATGCATTCGAGCTGTTGACAAGAATAATATACAGAAGTCTACAGTATAACAAACTGAAAGATTAAAACTAGAAGCACTAGTATTTACTATTATATTATCAACTTAAACATAAGTGTAGGGGCCGATTTCACTTGGCATAGAAATAATTCAGTGATTGATAAGTATAGGAAGTGGTGAGGGGGGGGGGGGGAGGAGGATTAACTGTCTTAACTCACCAAACAAAGTGAATTCTGAATGACGGTGTATGAGGTATAGGTGCAAGGTCGGCATTCTGTATCGAGTGTGAGCTGGCTGCTTTCGTCACCATGTTCCATGTCTTTGCAGCGACGCCCTGGGCATCTTAACTCATTCGTGCTTCCTCAGAGGGTGACTTCATCGTTCGGGTGTCGCATGGCATCAGACGGCGTGGTATTCCTGTGTTCACGGCCCCGATGGGTACTGTCTGCCATAATTGTCTTATAGAAGCAGTGTCAGCGTAATATATGGAGTCTGAGGATAAGGAAGTGCAGTTGGTTGCTCCAAGATTCAAGTACTGGACATTGAATGGAAAATGATTACGTCATAAAGTGACGATGGATATCTGAATTAAAAGCAGGGATCTGATTGAGGGACTGAAGACTGAATCCCTAGCGGGTTGGTACATTTCCAGAAGCGAAACTCACTGTCTCTTCTGAGCCCTCTGACTGCCTGATCACCACCTCATCACAGTCTGTCCTCTGTCTATTGACTGTGTGTTCTGTTGTCTGTCTTTATACATTGCTTCACTGTCTGTTTGCTTGACCGTCTGATTATCTGACTGAATGAGAAGCTCAGTCTGCTCATGCTTGCCGGCTTGTAAGGCTATATACACGTGCATGGTTGGAGCAGCGTGCATATTATAATGCCCTCTCAGTTCTCGCATAACAATTGACTATTGGCTGGTTCGTTTCTCCACAGTTGGTGCTAAGCGATGCTACAGCTAATTTCTAGCTGGATATCAGCCGCTGTAAACGCAGTGTTCACACAACTTACTTCTCTGCGTCGTACAGAGCGTTATGCGCTCCATTCTGCATTTGACGCCAATTCAGAGAAGAGTCCACGAAAATTTCCGTCTTGTCTTACTCATAGCCAAACGAATTCCCCACCTGGGTTCTTTCATTCTTCACGTCACGGCTTTTTTCGACCAATAGGAGTGCTCCTCTTACTTTGTGGAAACTCTCTCTACCAATCGCAAGGTCCCTACCATTAAACTGCGTCGAAACTCTGGGTTTTTTCTCCTTCCTACCGCGTTTCCGCTAATTGGGCGTTTTGTTCTCGTTCCAGACGCCTAAATGCGTACGTTGACTCTCTTACATGTACACCATTTGCTGGACACGTGATCGAAAATGCGTCACTGATCTTGTTTCGTATCCACTTGGAATTCCAAAACGCTATTTTCTAAAAGCTTCCTTTCCTGTCTTCCCTCAGATGGGCCATTATACTCGTTCTCCCCCTCTGAGTCACGTGGTTGGTCGTTGACTTTCCACCTGGGACACCCCTTTAAGTGGTTTCTGTGCTACCCCCTGTAGCACGGCTTTGCCTCTGCGTCGTCCCTCTGAATTCCAAATTAAAACGCCTCTCGCAGCTTGTTTCACCTTCAGCTCAAACATGCATTATAGGAATAGTGTGTTAATTACTGTAGACTGAATGCCATCCCTTTTTGCATTACATACTGCTAAGCAAATTTGCTCATTACCACCGAATTAGGTTAGGTGCCATATTCACTTTCTCATTGCGATGTATAAAGCTCTCATGGAAGGTGCGAATCTGACCATTTATTCTGAGACCTTACAAGCTTTGTCATTGGTCTCTCTCACTGTGTCCTCCTGAGCACAGAATTTTCCTTCGTGTCTTCTTTGTTACTCATCAGGGCACAACTTCCAATGCCACACAAAGAGCAATCGATGCTGCGCGGCCAAGCCTCCCAGTCTTCATACAGGGTAAAAATTTACGATCTTACAGAGGCTGGAGCGTAGCCTGGTGACTCCTACTTCAGCCTCACGCTTTTTCTCGTTGGGACAGTTCCCAGCGCTCGTTGCAGTCTCCCCTCTCCCCACGTTGCTAGACACTGCTTCAAGCGTTTGTCTGCATGCCTGAGTTGCCAAGAAAAGTGTGTATTTTTGTACTGTGCTTTCTTGTACCTGGTGCCAAAATTTGGTGAACCACCTTCTGTGTTAATTGAAAGAACACTCTGAAACAATGCACTACCTTCATGAAACATATTTATTATTGTCTTTATTATTACCCAGTATAATCAACAGTGGATTCAGTTGGCAAGAAGTTTTGTTTAATTTACATATAGGCTGTCTCTGACACCTGTTAAAATTACTAGTTTGTACTTATAAGCGTTTTTAGTGGCACTGATCAATCAATTTTAGACAGTAACATTTATTAAATGCAGTGTTTATAAGTAATGTTCTAGTGTTTCAAGCAGATTAAGATAAACAGGGGCTGGGATAGACGGAACTGCTATGATTCATGAAGAAGAAGAGCGCAATCTATCATACTTCTAATTCTAGATCACTTCTACTTGTTCTTAGCACCATTAAATTATACACTAAAATGTAATATGAAGTTTCTAATGGTGTTCTTTACTATGGAACACTGTCGAATTGGGTATGCTCTTCAGACAGGTTTCCAAAGCCTTGTGCTTATCACAAACAAAATTTCAGTATTTACTCCAGAGGATGTGAGCATAAGGGACAATCTATGATAATAATCTTCGTCCCCCTTCTAGTGAAATAGGCAATCTTACCACTGTTGAAGTAGCAAGATTGCTTACAAGTAAGTACAGTGCGAGTAAATATAATTAACATATTTCAATGCCTAGAAATTACAGTCAAGCCATAATTATAAAGCACTGAAAATTCATTTCTTATTTATTTGCCAACATCACTGAGAAGAACTACCAGAACCATCATTGGAGACAGGCTTAATGACCCACACATATCATCTCTGCATTTAAAGCAATTAATTTCTCACATATTAGAATTCAGTACCTACCATAGGTAGCCTATACGCTGTTATCACACTGTAGCTATTGTGAGTTTAAACAAATAATACACACCTCTGCATATAGAAACTCATTATAGAATTTGTACCAAATGGTGACTTTATTTTACAGTTCTGTATATTTATTTTGTGCTTTAACTTTGATACAGTATTTATGGCATTCCAGATAGGATCTAACGCAATTTGTATACACCGGTAAACTCCCAATTCCTTAACAAATCGTCCTCCTGATTATTTTACAAATGAGTGAATGTGTTAAATACACAGTGTGATCAAACTTATCCAGACACATGGCTGAAAGTGACTTGCAAGTTCGGGCGCCCTCCATTGGTGATGCTGGAATTCGGGATGGTGTAGGCCCACCCTTAGCCTTGATTGCAGCTTCCACTCTCGCAGGCATACGTTCAATCAGGTGCTGGAAACCAGAATGAGATTTTCACTCTGCAGCGGAGTGTGCGCTGATATGAAACTTCCTGGCAGAGTAAAATTGTGTGCCGGACCGAGACTCGAACTCAGAACCTTTGCCTTTCGCGAGCAAGTGCTCTACTATCTGAGCTACCCAAGCACGACTCACGCGCTGTCCTCACAGCTTTACTTCTGCCAGTGCCAGACCGAGACCGCACACAGTTTTAATCTGCCAGAAGTTTCATATCAGCGCACACTCCTCTGCAGAAAGAAAATCTCATTCTGGAAACATCCCCCAGGTTGTGGCTAAGCCATGTGTCCGCAATATCCTTTCTTCTAGGAGTGCTAGTTCTGCAAGGTTCGCAAGAGAGGTTCTGTGAAGTTTGGACGCTAGGAGACGAGATACTGGTAGAAGTAAATCTGTGAGGACGGGGCGTGAGTCGTGCTTGGGTAGCTCAGATGGTAGAGCACTGGCCCGCGAAAGGCAAAGGTACCGAGTTCGAGTCTCGGTCCGGTACACAGTTTTAATCTGCCAGGAAGTTTCAGGTGATGGAAGGTTTATTGGGGAATTGCAGCCCATTCTTCATGGAGGCTGCATTGAGGAGAGGTATCGATGTTGGTCTGTGAGGCCGGGCACGAATTCGGCGTTCCAAAACGTTCCAAAGGTGTTCTATAGGATTCAGGTCATGACTCTGTGCAGGCCAGTCCATTACAGGGATGTTATTACCGTGTAACCACTCCGCCACAGGCCGCGCATTAAGTACAGGCGCTCAATCGTGTTGGAAGATGCAGTCACCATCCCCGAATTGCTCTTCAACAGTAGGAAACAAGAAGGTGCTTAAAACATCAATGTAATCCTGTGCTGTCATAGTGCCACGCAAAACAACAGGGGGTGCAAGCCCCCCTCCATGAAAAACACGACCACACCATAACACCACCGCCTCCGAATTTCACTGTTGGCTCTACACACGCAGGCAGCTGTCGTTCACTGAGCATTCACCATACCCACACCCTGCCACTGGATCGCCACATTGTGTACCGTGATTCGTCACTCCACACAACGTTTTTCCACTGTTCAATCGTCCAATGTTTACGCTCCTTACACCAAGCGAGGCGTCATTTAGCATTTACCGGCGTGATGTGTGGCTTATGAGCAGCCTCTCGGCCATGAATTACAAGTTTTCTCACCTCCCCCCTAATTGTCATAGTAATTGCAGTGGATCCTGATGCAGGTTGGTATTTCTGTGTGATGGTCTGGATAGATGTCTGCCTATTATACATTAAGAGCCTTTCCAAATGTCGGCGGTCTCTGACAGTCAACAGATGAGGTCGGCTTATATGCTTTAGTGCTGCACGTGTACTTTTATATTTCCACTTCACTATCACATCGGAAACAGGGATGTTTAGGAGTGTGGAAATCTCGCATACAGACGTCCGACGCAAATGACACGCAATCACCAGACCACATTCGAAGTCTGTGAGTTCCGAGGAGCGCCCCAATCCGCTCTCTTACGATGTCTAACGACTATTTAGGTCGCTGATATGGAGTACCTGGCAGTAGGTGGCGGCACAATGCAACTAATATGAAAAACGTATGTTTTTGTGAGTGTCTGGATACTTTTTATCACATAGTGTACTTGATATTAAGTATGTAAACGAGGAAAAATTTAGAACAAATTTGAAATCATGCATAAAATTGGCTGCAAGTTGTTAACTGCTCTCATGATGAAACACTGAATGAATATAGTCTGATTAATTGGAACTCCATTTTAAGCAGATCGAAGGTTTTCACATACCTCAATCTGCTGAAATACATCTCATACAATGATATAACCTGCAGGTACTATCATTTATTTATGTAGATACTATGTGAAACATGTGTGCGAGTAGAGTTTGTAGTGAAGAATTAGTAAACTAAATCGTTATACCTAATGCAGTTTCGCTGCCAGCCATTTTAAGCAGAATCTTGTTTTCCACGTGCAAGCTAGCCTATGGTGACGGCAGTTCGCTCTCTACCAAACGATTAAAAAGTCGTAACCACCACACCCAATAGGTGCCACATTTATCTACAGCGCAAGTAAATCTGACATTCGTTATATAGTGGCCTCTGTGAGGTCCACCTAATGAGTTGGCTAACTAAAATTAATTTAAGGGCTTCAAACCCACAACAAAATAATTGATGTCGTAGGGAATAAGAATGGGTGTCATACAAAAATTACTTACAAGGACCTATGATATCACAAAGAGATTTACTAACTAATATCAAGGTCCAGAGAACAAAAATACAAACAGAAACTTCAAGTATATAACATTTCATTAACACAAACTCAGGTTGGTTGGCAATAGACTTGGGGAACCTAACTGGAAATTACGTGTAGATGGGACTGGCTACTGTGAGTGGAAGAATGCCATTCTAGGCAGGCACTCTGTGCTGTATCGTTTCACTGATTGGTCTCTCGTGTCAAAATATAATTAAGCATGCAATGGACACTGGGAGTGACTACTGTGAGTACAAGGCTGCTATGAAAGAAAGATGGCAGTGCAAACGATTGATAAGTTTCTGAATTTGCTAAAGCTGCGCAACGTTACCGATATAGCCGGTGAAAGACGAGATGCTGTCGTCTCCGCGTGTGCTCTGCCAAAGCTGCTAGATTTGGTGGCGTGTCGTAGTGCGGGAGATGACCCCAGATCTGCCGGTGATTGTCTCACGCCTACAAAAACATGAAGTTTCGCCCGGAAGTCCGGACATGTTTACAATTAACTGCTCTCTCCGTAGAAACGGAAGAGCTGTAGCGACTGTCGAGAATCAAGTCCCTCCTCTCCCGTTGCTCACAACCTACCGAAAAGCAGCCATTCCCCCCGGTGTTCTTGAATTACAATCAAGTGCAGTGGTCACCTCCAGCATCCAAAAATCTCTTGCCGAATTTAAATCTACTAGTGCTACTCAAGTCATGCAAGTACTGTGAGAACAACCAGTGGTTTACCCTAAACCAACAGTCCATCAGATTAATATCAACCAGGGAAAATTTAGATACACTAAAAAGGCGAATGAAACTGTATGATAATCACCGAAACAAAAATGAAAGGGGAAGTGCCTGATGGGTATTATCACAGCAGTGCCCTGCCCGAAAGGCACCGCTGTCTTTCACAGATATGTTACTGTCAATGATGTCATATCTCCTGAACTATATGTCGTACAGTTCCTAACTGTAAAACTTTTAACATAAGATTATACCTCCTAATTAATAGATTATGACAGCATTTTAAATTTTAGATTATGTGAAATAGTGAAAATTAAATTTTTGCTGCCACTAGGAACCTCTAGACAGGCAAGATGCAACTGGTACAGGTTTCCGGGATTATCGCTTAGTGATATACGGTAAATAAAGTGCACGCGTAGTACTGTGGCCGGTAGATGCACAACTGGCATGGCACGCATGGGGGAGTGATAGTGGTGGGGGTTATGGGCAGCATTTGCAGGAGAAAAGCCAAGAGCTTGAGGAAAAGTGCCATTCTAAACTGAAGCCTACACTCATATTTTCTGAAAATATTAAGTGGGGGCTCTCCATGCCCTCAGCTGCATGGTGGAAATTCAAAAAGATCTACTGCCACCTCTGCTCCAGTTAACATCTAAAAATAATTTAGCCTAAAATGCAGCAACTTATTTTCGCCTGGCTTGTTAACCATTGGTGACTTTCAGAGAAACGTCATGAGTGCGAATTTTGAGTAAAACCTATGCATTTCTCTGGCTGACACTTTAAAATTTGCTTCTTTTGACAAAACGCAGTCTCACCTCACTAACATGTTGTGCAGATGCTACTGCAAAAGAATTCTGAAAAAAGGGTTTATTAAGGTTATGAAGTGAGGAACTGGGGAAAATTAAATCAGTAGCTCATTAAAAAGCAAATTCTCAGTACAAAATAAAGGTTGTTCTAAAACCCACAGCATTTCTCATTCCAACAGCTGTCGATGACCATTAAAACATTCGTTCATCGAAAAAGTCTGCAGATACCGGAATAACACGGTAGGTAATGAAGTTTTACTTAATAACCATACGGCAAAATACTCTCCTCTTTGTGTGCTATCATTTTCCAAAATTTCATTTCGATATCTCAAATCGTTTATGAAATATGAGGAATGCTGTGGATATTTCACTCTGGCTCTATCGCTGGAGCGGAGCGACAGAAAATGAATGTGTTACATCACATCAATTTTCTCGAGATTAGTGATATATCTCACGAAATAAGCATCAAACGAAAAAACTGCAAAGAACGAAACTCTTCTAGCTTGAAGGGGGAACCAGATGGCGCTATGGTTGGCCCGCTAGATGGCGTTGCCATAGGTCAAACGGATACCAACTGCGTTTTTTTTTTAATAGGAACACCCATTTTTTTCCATATTCGTGTAGTACGTAAAGAAATATGAATGTTTTAGTTGGAACACTTTTTTTGCTTTGTGACAGATGGCGCTGTAATAGTCACAAACATATGGCTCACAATTTTAGACGAACAGTTGGTAACAGGCAGGTTTTTTTTAAATTAAAATACAGAACTTAGGTACGTTTGAACATTTTATTTCCGTTGTTCCAATGTGATACATGTACCTTTGTGAACTTATCATTTCTGAGAACGCATGCTGTTACAGCGTGATTACCTGCAAATAGCACATTAATGCAATAAATGCTCAAAATGATGTCTGTCAACCTCAATGCATTTGGCAATACGTGTAACGAAATTCCTCTCAATAGCGAGTAGTTCGCCTTCCGTAATGTTCGCACCTGCATTGACAATGCGCTGACGCATGTTGTCAGGCGTTCTCGGTGGATCACGATGGCAAATATCTTTCAACTTTCCCCACAGAAAGAAATTCGGGGACGTCAGATCCGGTGAACTTGGGGGCCATGGTATGGTGCTTCGACGACCAATCCACCTGTCATGAAATATGCTATTCAATACCGCTTCAACCGCACGCAAGCTATGTGCCGGACATCCATCATGTTGGAAGTACATAGCCATTCTGTCATGCAGTGAAACATCTTGTAGTAACATCGGTAGAACGTTACGTAGGAAATCAGCATACATTGCACCATTTAGATTGACATCGATAAAATGGGGACCAATGGTTTACGTTAAAGCTGTTGGTGATTGACGCTTCGTCGCTAAATAGGACGCGTGCAAAAAATCTGTCATTGTCCCGTAATTTCTCTTGTGCCCAGTGGCAGAACTGTACACGACGTTCAAAGTCGTCGCCATGCAATTCCTGGTGCATAGAAATATGGTACGGGTCCAGTCGATGTTGACGCAGTATTTTCAACACCGACGTTTTTGAAATTCCCGGTTCTCGCGCAATTTGTCTGCTACTGATGTGCGGACTAGCCGCGACAGCAGCTAAAACACCTACTTGGGCATCATCATTTGTTGCAGGTCGTGGTTGACGTTTCACATGTGGCTGAACACTTCCTGTTTCCTTAAAAAACGTAACTATCCGGCGAACGGTCCGGACACTTGGATGATGTCGTCCAGGATACCGAACACCATACAGAGCACACGCCCGTTGGGCATTTTGATCACAATAGCCATACGTCAACATGATATCGACCTTTTCCGCAATTGGTAAACGATCCATTTTAACACGGGTAATGTATCACGAAGCAAATACCGTCCTCACTGGCGGAATGTTACGTGATACCACGTACTTATACATTTGTGAATATTACAGCGCCATCTATCACAAAGCGAAAAAAGTGGTCCAACTACAATATTCATATTTCTTTACGTACAACACGAATATGTAATAAAAATGGGGGTTCCTATATTTTGTGTGTGACCTATGGCAGCGCCATCTAGCAGGCCAACCATAGCGCCATCTGGTTTCCCCCTTCAAGCTAGACGAGTTTCGTTCTTTGCAATTTTTTCGTTTGATGCTTATGACCACCATATATATATATATATATATATATATATATATATATATATATATATATGCACCAAACACATAACAGTAGCGACCTCTGTTTTTCATTGCAAACTTTTTCGAATTTGCGCAGTGTCTTACATCCACGTAAGTGCCGCAATAACTATGACCATCAACGAAATGATAGGCACGTCATCATGAAACTGACATAGGAAGCTGTAAGTAAACCAGAAATTACTTTTTTTTACCAATACTTCCTGTAAAATCGTTTGGGGAAGATTGCAGGGCGTGTGCCTGTCGGCCTCCCCTTCCAAACTAACAAATTAACTCGCCTAGTGCTTTGGACAAAAATTTGGTCACTGCGCATTGGCCACCGTATCCTGCGTTGGCTTTACTGTATAACGTCCTTCACCGTATACACTACCACAGTTGTTTGTTTCTGAACAGAGAACACTGGCTCCTGCTAAGTTACTAGACATTTCCTTAATGCCACAAATTTTGCCATTATTTTTCGCTACTACACTGAAATGAGTTTTATGTAATTACATACTTTGTCTTAATGAGAAGAAACAAATAAAGAAGTCTTCAGCACTTTCGCGGTATAAGGTAAGGAAACACACGACCCGAAAGCAGAGTGCTACATTTGTAGTGTGCGCGAAAGAGCCGAATGGCAGCTAGCTATGCGCATGCGCAGACTGGTAGTCCAGGACAATTGGAGAAAAAACGTCGAGCTATTTCTGATGATTCACAATCGTTCGTGATTCTTTCGTAATCCCTGCTCGTGAAACTGACCGTTAGTTAGGAATAGTCCAGAGTAATCAGTGTCACTGCTTGAATGTCGTTTTCACGATGGTTTCATGTGTGACTCTTTCCGATTGGTGGCCGAAAATCCCAGTGTTAGCATTCGCAGTAAAATCTATGATGAAATGTTTTTAGGAAGGATTAACCACTAAACTTCCCTCAAGTTGTTATCTGACATGCACATTTTGCCAGAAAAACATTTATTACTTGCGATTTATTTTAACTGGAGTGTCAGAGTAGCTTTTTTTAGTGTTAAAAAGCAGTTACATACGTTTCACGGAACGTGCAGTGGAATAACATAACTGCAGTTACACTGAAAAAATTTATGAATATCAAAATCTTTGTGCGTTTTTTAGTAATACACTGCTTGTAACGTAAATAACCGAGAGCTAGTTTTTCTGTAATTTTTTGCGCAAGAGCGCATTACGAAGATTTCATCACTTTCTTCAGAAACATAATTAGAAAAATGATTACTTGTGTTTTCAGTCACGGCGGCACTTCTAATATTGTCCTTAATGAGACTTTTTCTTTTATGATTGAGGGGGCGCAGACGAACGGAGCCCAATACTAATTATAAGTGCATTCACAATTCTTTCTGGCGGAAATGTGGAGATGTGCCGGAACTGTAGCCTCGTCGGAACTCTAAACTGTACTTAGCGCGCTGCAAGGTTTAGCATGATTTTCTTCTGAGTTGTTTGAGAAACGGCCCTGCGGGCTGATACATCATAGCGGTGGTAGGCAATGAAAATCTCGCAACTCCACATGTCTGTGGAAACTCGTAATTCCAGTAACCAGTCACTCCATAATCAAAGAGGAATTTGAAAGTGCACGTATTTCCCTATTCTGTCAAATAACTGGGCTTCTACTATACCCTTGCACATATAGAAACTTTCTGTACCACTTTATATTATTTTTTAATAAAACCGTTTTCGCTTCACATACAAAATTTAACAAAATGGAGTTACGAGCTTTTTATTGCCTTCCATCGCTAGGCCACGTTGTACCGTAGTAGAGGAGATAATACCGTTCTTCTGGGGGGGGGGGGGGGGGCAGAATAGTTTTTTTCCAGCAGCTCGTAAAAGAGTGAGTGAATCGGTAACGAGAGGAACGGAATTATATGTCTTGGAATATTTTTTGTGACAGTGGTAGTGAAATATGAAATTTCATTGTATACCGGTAGTTACGAAAGTGCTTAGTGGATGCGCTCTTTTATACAGAATATCCCGCCGCTTTCTGCAATCTGTAAGACTCGTTAGAAGCAAAACACATTTATCTTTATTAACAATTCTGTTCTAAGCCCACAGATAGCAGTTTGGCTGTTATTTAAAAGCACTCAAAAGCCACTGCTTCATGTCTGTTTCATGATACGACTGTAAATATCTGTTGGTTGTATTACTCAAACAACGTCCACCGCATAAAATATTTCCAACACTTTGTTTACGCTTTACCAGACAGACTTCTTTTGTTGGCAGATAAAGGTTAATTGGTCGATCGTTTCCTGGGGACCGTCTTACTAACCCAACTGATACTTACTTAAACCGATAGATGTTCGAGTCGCAAACTAAGTCTGATACACGATCTTTTAAGATGTGTACATTATAAGTTGAAATTAATGTAAAAGTATGATACCATAACGATAAGAATACTGTGTATTAATGATTATAATAAGTTTACCAAATGGGCACAAATGTTGGAGGCCAAGGGTAATGGAAAATTAATTATAAAAAATAGCGAAATTATGAAGTAAAGATATATTGATTTGTAAAAAAGGAAAAGGAGTGCGAATTTTGGAAATACTAAGTTTTCACTAACATTAGGGAGAAAATTGAAAAATGTTACACCATGCGAACGCAAAATTGTTGGTGACTATTACGATCAATTGTTATGAAAATTCGAAATAATGAAAAGCGCTGTCCTAATTGTTGTCTTATAAATAGGTATCGACGGTTTATTTGTCGGGTGGGGATGACATTTGGCTTTTGCATTTTGAGTTCTGATATTTACGTCACTGTGCAGTATATTATAGCGACTAATTTCATTCACTGTAGTGTGACACGTTTCATGCTTAGAAGCTAAACGAGATGCACATATAAGCATCAGTTTCAAAACCCGAACATTAGTATCCTTCAAAATAAAGAAAAGTTTTGGAACGGATCGTTTAGCATATCACGAATTTTGAGCTGTAATCCTCGGACGAATACATAGAAAAGCAATTTTATTCTCGGTATTTCCTTTTAGCTGATTCGGAGAGGATATTAAAGGTTTCAAACTAGCTGAGAGATATACACTGCAGGTTGTAAAGAACTCCATCTCATTATTCAAATTCCTCGGCTTTATATAACTATTGACGCAACTCATTCGTATTTTTTGATGAAATCTCTCGCTGCAATGCCGGAAGTAATGAGCTCGCGTTTATTGATCGATCAGAGAAGGGAACTCCACAGCTGTGATTCCAGCCAGTTGTCGCCGAGAGATAAATCTATTTTACTGTGACTCTACCCTTGCTACATTTAAGTACGTTTTACGGATACGTAGATTTGATCGTGACTGTACACTTGTCGTATTTAAGTAGGTTTTACGATAGCTGTCGCAAAAACAATCGTATTACTTAGGTGGTTGATATTGCGAAGTCTGTTAGCCTAATGCGACTGTTATCTTTGAGTCCCCAGTCAGTCATCAGGTGCAATTCAAGTCGAACAACGAGGGGTGATGCGTCGGCTAGGAAACTGCTCGTTACATCAAAACACACCAAAAAATTGTTTCGAAAGTAATACAGGCTGCCACGAAATATGAAGCTGATGTGTTCCCCCGGGAGCGACACGTCATAAACGACCAGAGCAGCAGAAATATTCGCGGTCTTGCACCGACGACAATACGAGTGAGAAACTGGCTTCAATACAGTTTGCCCTAGAACACCTCAATCAAGGTAAAAGGTGTGGTGGGGCAGCCCCGTCCAGCAGACATCACATTCTCCCGCTGTCCGACATATCGCCTTTATGCCACGTTTAATCAATCACATTCCCAGGAGGTTGCCCGAAAATTCGTCTGCAACGGAAGGTAATTCTAGCACCTTCGTAACGCCACTGGCCCATTTCTGCCGGCGATACCAACTAGGTCACTAAGCTGTCTCTGGTCGCAGCCCCTCTGGTGAGATCTACGCCATCGTTGGGAGCCAGCATATTCGCCAAGGTATTAATACACATCAAGTGGTTTATTCCCAAAATATTAAAAATTTCATTCATTCAGGATCATATTACTGATGGAACTGTTTCTGTTATGGAACTGTTCGAAACTGTGAGTCTTTTCTTCCCTATCTGGACTGTAAGTTCTGTTTAAAGGTGCAAAGAGTACGTGCAACCATAACTACATAATCCAAAACGTAGAATGATTTACAGTGACTAACCTACGCCTACACTCTGTAAACCACCCTATGGTGAATGGTGAAGGGCACTTCGTGTACCACTATAGCTTCCCTCCTATCCCATTCAGTACGAATGGTGTGCAGGATGAACAGGTAACGATAACGTAGTACAAGAGCTCGAATCCCTCTGTTATTATTTTCGTGGTCTTTCACGAGATATGCTTTCGAGGAAGCGATATATTGATTAGTTTTTTGAGAATAAACGTCCCGGGTTGCAACACATCACTACTGTAATGTTGACTTGCACGTTGCTCTTCTTCAAGCCTTCCTTATTTCTTCTCAGTCCTAGTGGGGAACGTCCCAGAATGAAAAGCTATACCGAAATATTGGACGGCCGAGAGAATTGTAAAGGCCGCTGTAAACCATCAAACAATTTGCCAAATTTTACATTAAGTGACTTAGTTATCCATTTCTGGCAAACAGACAGCGTGTTTGATGTGTTTGTGAGAAAATCGGATTGATGTCAAATTTTACAAGATGGCGCACTTTATGTTGATGTTTTTCCGCGCGTGTTTAGAGAAAATGAGTTTTTCTAAAAGTATCGCGAGTTTCCAAACTTGTGGAAACTACTATCAAAAGAGTACAGAATATACTGCAATACAGAAAATCACGAAGGAATTATTCAAACGGGGCGGAAATCGGTAGATGTGATGTACATGTACAGACAAATAAATGATTACAGTTGCAGAAAAATTACATGATTTACTCAAGAGAAAGAGCTTCACTAATAGAGCAAGTCAGTAAAGCGTTGGTTTACCTCTGGCCCTTATGAAGCCCTTACTCACCTTAGCATTATTTCACAGAGTTTTTGGATGTCCGCCTGATGAACATCGTGCTAAATTCTATCCAACTAGCGAGTCAGATCGTCAAAATCAAGAGCTGGTTGCAGGACTCTACCGATAATGGTCCAAACGTTCCAAATTTGGGAGATATCTGGTGACCTTACTGGCCGATGGAGGGTTTGGCAACCGTGAAAATAAGCAGCAGAAACCCTCGTTGTGGTGCGCGCGGACATTGTCTTGTTGAAATGTAAGCCTAGATGACAACCAAAGGGGTCCTGCAACGGAAAAAAATACCGCTCCATATCAGCACTCCTGGTTTCCAGGCCATATGGCAGGTGACGTTAGGTTGGTATCCCACCACTGTCCAGAGCATCTCCAGACACGTCTTCGCTGGTTATCAGAGCTCATCACTGAAGATAGTTCTACTCCAGTCAATTGGATTTAAAGCCGAAGACGTGTAGACGCATCGGAGAGTTGCGGGGTACCAACCCAACTGTCGCCTGCCATATGGCCCGAAAACCAGGAGTCATGGTCTGGGCTGCCATTTCACTTCATTGCAGGCCGCCCTTGGTTCTCATCCACGGCACCCTTACAGCACAGCTTACATTTCAACAAAATGATGCCAGGACGCACCCGGCGAGAGTTTCTGCTGTTTGACGTCGTGCTTTCCAAACCCTACTTTGGCCATCAAGGTTACCGGATGTCTCCCCAATTGGGAACGTTTGGAGCTTTATGGGCAGGTCCCTAGAACCATCTCGGGATTTCGGCCATTTAACGCACCAACTGGACAGAATCTGGTACGATACGGCTTAAGACGAGATCAAAAAATTCTATCAGTCAACACCAAACCGTATAACTGCTTGCATAAGGGCCAGAGATGGACCAACGCATTACTGACTTGCTCTGTTTGTAAAGTTCTTTCTCATGAATGAATCATCCAATTACTCTAGAAAACGTAAGAACGTATTCAAAATTCTGTGCATTACATTCAAGTGGGAGTAGAATGAAACAGAAAAAAGTCAAACTTCTGCGGTTCTTCCACGGACAAAGTATATGTCCTTACGTTATGGTCCTTTAAATAGGTGGGTATATTTATCTCTCAGTTTCAGCCATTCCCTGGATACGCGCCTTGTTTTCTTTTTCTGTCTTTGTATGCAGTGCAAAAAATTTGATAGTTACCAGGGGCTTTAAGCTGCCTCCTTCCTGTCTTACCTATGATTCTTTTTATGCATTTTCGTTGGAGAACACCGCAGGTGCTTTCGAAACTTACACTGTAGAAAATACTTCAACCAGGCACAAGTATTCTTGAAACGATTTTATTATATCATCACTAGTTTTGGGCTTGAGCCCATCGTCAGATGATAGCGTTGACTTCTTACAAGTTTTACGTTTGTATCCTAAAATATAAAAAAAGTTTTTTTGATGTGTAATTTACAAAAGATTTTTCATTTTACATTTGCGTCCTAAAATTTAACAAAGTTTTTGTTTTAACAGTGTTACACTTATATATGCTCTATGCATTGTACTTACTTCTGTTACATATCTGTATTATAAGACAGAGGTTTTGATTTCTTTTACAATCCATACTAATCCATGAACTGAACTAAAAACAAGATGGTGGCTACATTTGTTTAAATCGTCTGCTGATATGATGTGCCATAGAATGTGATATGTGTGCAGAAATGTTACACTTTTGGAGTTACTTCAGAGATACTTCTACATAATACAGATAATTTTATATAGTTAGACATTTAATAATTTAGGTTTGAAAGATGCTGGTAATGACCAATGGAGAAATTTCTCTCCACTAATTAATTGGTTCTATTGTTTCAAATTATAAGAGTGTACGAAATTTTGGATGTACTTTTGGTTTTTTGGTTCTACTTGATCATTCAGTGTGCAGTCAGGTTTATTGTGAATGTGACTGTACATTTGTAATTCCTCTAGCAAAAATCTCTACTCCTTGTCAGCAAAATATAATATTTCTAAGTTTTGTTTGACCTTGTATCTGTGTTTCCATGTTGGGCCAACTTAGTAATGAAAAGTTGACTTATTTAAGTTGTGTCCCCAGAATCGTGCATTGAAACTCCTACCAGTTTGGTCTACATAATATTTGGGTCACACAGCGTAATTTAGTCTGTAATTTCCAGACCTATGGTGTACTTCAGTTTTTAAATCTAAGCTGTGTTTCATTTTATTGTTTGTCGAAAAACTAATTTTAATCTTATTGGCATGGAATAGATTTTCATTCTGACATGACACTTTACCAATTAACCGTATGTAGACATATTTCCCAGAGTCTTGAGCAGCTATTTGTGCTTAAATGTTTTTTGTTTTGGACTTGTAGCTATCTTTGTTACTGTATTTGTTTTAAATTGTATTGCAATGTTTAGTGATAGTGTTAGAGCTGTAACCATTCTTATGGACGATTAGTTTGATAGTTTTTAGTTCTTGTAATTTATTTTGAGTGTGCAAACGGATTTTTTCCATTTTGTAGAGCATTGTCCTATAATAAGCCATTATATGTTCCTCTGGGCATCATGATCAGCTGTTTATTGTGTCATTTGCTGTAGTGGGTTTTCAGTATATTTTAAATTTATGTTCACCACTGTGCTTATTAATTTTTAGATTCAAGAACGTTATGCCATTATCAATTTCATGTTCAATGACAAGTTTTGTGTATTGATAGAGTTTGTTAAGCTGTTTTGCAGACTGATCAATTTCTTCTACTGTTCCATGAAATAAGATAAGTGTTCACCCACATAGTGTTTGTAATAAATTATCTTTTTCTTTGTTGTCAAATTCGCATTGAAAAATGATATTTCTAAATGATTTATGTACATGTTGGCTAACAGGCTCGCTAGGCAACTGCCCACTGCAAGACATCTTCCTGGTCATAAAATTTGTTATTAAAGCTGAAGTGACGGCACTAAGGTTGGGAGTTCAATAAGCTCATAAATTTCAGGTAGACTGATGTTTTTATATTCAAGCAAGTTACTTTTAATTACTGAGATATTTCTTTTACTGATAGATTTGTGCACAAGTTAACTACATTGTAGGATGCAAATCTAGCTGTGTGTGGTATGGTAACAGCTTTGATGTTTTCTGAAAGCACATGGCTATTGTTTACACGAAAATTATCTTCAAATGTAAGGGTCTTGGTGAGGATCTCATTAAGTTTTTTACTGATATTGTACAACAGGCTCTTCTGATATTTCACAGTCAGACATGAAAGACAACGTACTTCGTGAACCTATGGTTGCGACTGGTGTTTTGGGGCTGAAGGGTTCACATTCCCAACAAACCTGACTGCATACTGAAGGACTAGTATGCTAAAGAAGTCGTTTGTTCGACAGCAGTTACTTTGCTTTGTTACACACATACTTAGAAAGCTATTTTTACTATAACGTACCAGTACTCTCATATCTGCATTTCTTAATGTATTCATTACCTGTATTGTTCCCTGTAATTGAGGATATTTATCTGTTAAATGATCATGTACCGTAAGCAAGATCGTGCGTTCTCAACCCTTTTTTGGAGATGTGAGAGAAGTACTCACCCACTTTCCATCTTTTTACCGTATACGTCACTCTACAGACTTCATTGCTCCTATTTCTCTCTATTTTCGTTTATCCATCTATTTCGACCCTTCTTTCTGCCTTTTATCTTCGGCAACATACTGACTTGACTGTTTACATATATTTTTGGTGTGATCCTCACACCGCTTCCACACATATCCTTTAATTAATATAAAAACTTTTCGCCTTGCCTTTAGTGGCACCATTTTATTGCCCTCTCTTACCTACTGACAATCCTACTTCCAACTGAAAATTATTAAACTTCCTGGCAGATTAAAGCTGTGTGCCCGACCGAGACTCGAACTCGGGACCTTTGCCTTTCGCGCGCAAGTGCTCTACCATCTGAGCTACCGAAGCACGACTCACGCCCGGTCTCACAGCTTTACTTCTGCCAGTATCTCGTCTCCTACCTTCCAAACTTTACAGAAGCTCTCCTGCAAACCTTGCAGAACTAGCACTCCTGAAAGAAAGGATACTGTGGAGACATGGCTTAGCCACAGCCTGGGGGATGTTTCCAGAATGAGATTTTCACTCTGCAGCGGAGTGTGCGCTGATATGAAATTTCCTGGCAGATTAAAACTGTGTGCCCGACCGAGACTCGAACTCGGGACCTTTGCCTTTCGCGGGCAAGTGCTCTACCATCTGAGCTACCGAAGCACGACTCACGCCCGGTCTCACAGAAGAAGAAGAAGAAACTTTAAAAGGGGATAAAGTTTCATCCAGCTGGGACCGCACAATACACCAAACTGTGTATCTGCCAAAGAGTCGTAGACTCCCTACAGAAACTAGTATAGATAGCACAGAAGAAGAGAAGGAAACTTGAAAGGGAAGTTTCATCCACCTGGGACTGCGCATTACGCCAAACTATGTATCCGCCAAAGAGTGGCAGACATCCTACAGAATCTAGTATCACAGGACAGAAGAAGAGGATGAAACTTGAAAGGGAAATAAAGTTTCATCAAGCTGGAACCACACAGTACGCCAAACTGTTATCCAACAAGGAGTGACAGACTCTCTACAGAATCTAATTACTGTCGCTTCTGAAACGCTTCAGATCTACAACGTTCCGTAGACCTAGTTCTTTCTTACGCTTCGGGTATTCCAAACGGAATACGTATGCATGAGGCTTACCTATCATCCTGAATGATTCTTGATAAACATGCATAAACTTCTTCGTTCCACTGAAATTTTCTTAGATTTCTCTTTGGTTTTGACTAACACTAGTTCACCAATGGGGAAAGATTTTGCATCATGCCTTCTTTTTCTGTCCAAAGACCTTTCCTCAGAAATTTAATTTATTAACTGTATATGAGCTTCTATTCCTTCCAGGATACTGTTATCTTCCGCATTAGCATCTTGCACAGTATTACCGAATTGAGTATCCTCTTGCAAGTATCCTTATTTCTCATTACACTAATATGCAGTTCCCATGCTCCGTTATTGCTGCCTATATAATTTCCTAAGAAAGGTTCTTTAATTACCCAAGAATCAGGTTAAGTTAATACTAAGTGGTTCTGATCAATATTTTGTTAAGAGGTCTGTGCCAATTAACATCTCCACACTTAAACCGATCATAATTAAGCAAGGATGGTCACTTATTTGTCACCTATACCAATTGACAAGAAAGTATCGTGCTGTACTTGTCTAGAAACTTTTCCAGTACCACCTATTGTTCTTAAACCACTTACTTTCATGACAGTTAATTTGCCCTTATTAGGAATAGAATCAAGAACGCTTGCGACAAAGCACTTGCTTCACTACCATTTTCACGAAGACAATGCACTGTTACTCCTGAGACGCTAGTTTTTATAATAGGGTGACATATTTTAGTTAGAACAGGTTCCTCATAAAAGTCTTCTAATAAATCCTTTACAATCTGTTTCCAGCTGAAGTAAATGTAAGTACATTTACAATCAGACACATGGGGTCATCAATCTCTGTAGGATCAGCTGTCATTTCATCTACATCTACATCGATACTCCACAAACCACCATACGGTCCGTGGCGGAGGGTACCCTGTACCATTTCTTGTAATGTCCATTCCTGTTCCATTCTCAGATACAGCGAGGGAAAAACAACTATCTATATGCCTCAATATGAGCCCTAATTTCTCATATTTATCTTCATGGTCCATACGGGCAATGTATGTTGGCGGCAGTAGAATCGTTCGACAGTCCACTTCAAATGCTGATTCTCTAAATTTTCTCAGTACTGTTTCTGGAAAAGAACGTCGCCTTCGCTCCAGGGATGCCCATTTGAATTCCCGAAGCATCTCCGTAACACTTACGTGTTATTCGAACCAACCAGTAACAAATCTAGCAGCCCAACTCTGAATTGCTTCGAGGTCTTCCTTCAATTCGACCTGGTACGGATCCCAGTACTCAAGAATAGGCCGCACCAGCGTCCTATATGCAGTCTCCTTAACAGGTAAACCATTCTTTCCTAAAATTCTCCCAATAAACCAAAGTCGGCCATTTGCCCCCCTCCCCCTACCACAGTTCCCACATGCTCGTTTCACATTACATCGCTTTGCTGCGCCAAACAGGACGCAGGTAATTTTGGACCCGAACATTACAGGTTTATTCTTCCTACTCATTAGCATTAACTTACATTTTTCCACATTTAGAGCCAGCTGCAGTTCATCACACCAACTGTAAATTTTGTCTAAGTCGTATTGTATCTCCCTAAAGTAATTCAACTTCGACACCTTACCGTACACCACGGCGTCGTCAGCAAACAACAGCAGATCGCTGCCCACCCTGTCTGCCAAATCATTGACGTATATAGACAACAACAGCGGTCCTACCACACTTCCCTGTGGCACTCCTGACGCTACCCTTGTCTCTGATGAACACCTACCTACGAGGACAATGTACTGAGCTCTATTATTTAAGAAGTGTTCGACTCACATATCTGTGAAATTGTTCCATATGCTCGTACCTTCGTTAACGACCTGCAATGAGGCATCGCGTCGAATGCTTTTCGGAAATCTAGAAATATGGAATCTGTTGTCCTTCATCCATAGCTCAGAGTATATCATGTGAGAAAAGGGCGAGCTGATTTTCGCAGGAGCGATGCTTTCTAATACCATGCTGACTCGTGGACATAAGCTTCTCAGTCTCAAGAAAGTTTATTATATTCGAACTGAGATTATGTTCAAGGATTATGCAGCAAACAGAAGTTAAGGATATTGGTCTGTAATTTTGCATGTCCGTTGTATTACACTTCGTACATACTGGAGTCACCTGAGCTTTTCTCTACTCGCTTGCGATTTTGTGCTGAGCGAAAAATTCACGATAAATGCAAGCTAGGCAAGGGGCTAGTGACGTAGAGTACTCTTTCTAAAATCGAATTGGGATTTCATACGGACCTGGTGATTTATTTGCTTTCAAATCTTTGAGTTGTTTCTCTACGCCAGGTTTGCTTACTACTATGTCGTCCGTAAGGGAGTCTCTCCGATGGTTAGATGACGGTACGTTTGTACGGTTCTCCTGTGTGAACGAAATTTAAAACTTCGACTTTCGTTTCACTATCTTCAACTGCCACACCAGGCCGGTCAACAGGAGACTGGATGAAAGCCTTACACCCGCTTCGCGAGCTCAACTTCAATTATCTCGTCATCAAGAAATGGTTCTAACTTTGCAGTAACATTGAATCTACTTCCTACTCTGGATTTATTATTTTGACGGAACCATCTTCATTAATTTCAGTTTCTAATTCTGAGGATTCATCGTCAGAGGCTTGTTCCATTTTAACTTTCACATTATCCTTATCAATACAATCATTTTTAGTAGCGTGTTAGAAACAGTTAACAAAATTTTTAAATATTCCTGACTTAAGCGATTGACCTCGACAAACGATGCCGGCGCGGTGTACCAGCGAACGCGATGTGATGCAGCGCGACGTAATACAGGCAACAGTAGCACCTGAGCCGGCGAGGATGTTAGCTAATAATTGTGGCGGGGGGGGGGGGGGGGCGGGGGGGGGGGGGGGGGGCTGGGCACAGGTGAGCGCGTGCGCGGTAGTATGTAGATCGACGCAACACCGTGAAGATGCGCCGTCTTCTAACCTCAGCACCGGTATTAACCGCGATGTAGTGTCGTCTTCTTCTCTCCTTCCGTTACGTTCAGGGTCACTGCTAATATTCACAATTTATTTTCCATACTCGCGAGCAAATCTTAGTACTGACCTCGCACTGGTTTCGGCATATTTCACTCCATTACCCTGTTTTGGCTACCGAGTTACCTGTTTGTACCGATCATTTTCACTGTTCAGTTTACCGGCCGATGCACCATAATTAACAATATTTATTCGCCGTCTTTCACTAGAGCCTGAAAACTATTTTTGCGGTCAGCCAGAAAACAATGGAGAACATACCATAACATCCAGTCTGCAAGTCTACATTCTTCTAGTGCTCACTGAAAAAAAATGTTTCTACTCGCTATTTACTCAGTGGGATCAGGAACTATGACTATTAATAAAAGTTTTGAGTTCTATCTCATTAACACTGTCAGTAAAAGTTCACATGCCCATACATAATAATTTTCCTGATAATAATAATAAGGTCCCTGTCATAAACAGCACTATTAGCACTTCAGGGGAGACTTCTACGGTAAGTTCCAAGTAAAACGGTCTATCGCCCTGACTTCTAATCGTCGAAGTTAACTGCTTTCACCACTTGCCACGCGTTTTTGTGAACATTGCGGGCAACACACAAACAAAAAAATGATTCAAATGGCTCTGAGCACTATGGGACTTAACTGCTGTGGTCACCAGTCCCCTAAAACGTATAACTACTTAAACCTAACTAACCTAAGGACATCACACACATCCATGCCTGAGGCAGGATTCTAACCTGCGACCGTAGCGGTCCCGCGGCACCAGACTGTAGCGCCTAGAACCGCTCGGCCACCCCGGCCGGCCACACAGACAGTTACTTTCATTAAATCTAAGTGATCCAGGACGATGTTCTGTGCTTGTGAGTTCACTTGCTACTTTTTACGAAAACATGCGTTTGGTAGCAGCCTGGCCGTGACGTCATCCAAGACACAGCGTATGCCGGCGTTTGACTGCCCGTATTTATATATACCATTGTAGCTCCGTCACTTCTTACCGACAACATTGAACTTCCATTGACGGATGGTGGTACAGGACTCCTTTTCGCATCGCCACACCCTCAGCGTGCTACAAAATGATGTCATCGTAATACAGGAAGGTCTCACTCACATACCAAAACAGTTAGACCGCTCTAAACCGGTAAAGCTGAATCAAAGCCTCCCAAAAAGAAAAATTTGCCCCAGTTTTTTACTTCTGATGAATCAGTCAGTATCATCTATAGGACACCAGTGTAATGCAAGTCTCAAGTCTTAAATGGAACTGTTCTTTTGTAAGTATTGGACTTGTACTTCTAGAGAAGAGTAGTAATGGTGTTTATCAAGAGGTGCTTTACTGTTCAAAGAGAACAAATTCCTTTGGCAAGGCGTTGTGTGAATTTAAGTAAATCATTTTATCAGTCTTGTAATGAAGTGAACTAATGTATCACATGCTGTAGTTCCGATCAGCCATCTCCCAGACCATTCAAAGAACCCGCAGTTACGTCAGGACGACAGTTGTTTCGCCAGGTCATGACACCCGCTTTCTTTCTTTATAGCATCTTATAGTCTTTCTCAATCTGTTTTCTCATTGACTTTTGTAATCATAATTGACGTATGAGTTTGTGAGGATTGTACGTTCAGTTACGAGTGTTCATTCAGTCTGTGGCATCAGCTATTGGTCGCGTCCACTACAATTAACATTTCTGATTGGAATCCCCATTGTTTCGGTTGTTTTACCTCATTACAGATATATTCCAAATTATAGTTACCGAATTTGCTCGCCATCTCTATAATTTTCCGTACTCCTCGGAATCTCTCTCCCATGGTCACAATCTCCTCTTTTCGTAACAAACTGAACTGTGTACATTGAGCACAAATATAGAGAAATGTTTTCTTTCAGTGAGCGAGGTTTGTTTGTCGCTGTAGGAGTCTACGAAATGAAGAGCAGACAGACAACAGAGAACATCCTTTACGCATAAACGAAGGTCCAACAAATGGGTTTTCAGTTTCAGGGAATATGTCCATAGCTAAACTTTTCCATTAAGAAATACACTCAGTGTCATATTACGACTTTTGTGTAAGAGCCTGATTATTTTCAGTACAATTCATTGAGCAGTAGATTACAAGTAGTAACCTAGGTTACGCGGATTAAACCTGTAACGCAACGATAGGACGATCCTTCAGCCTTCGTCATACCCTCTGGACAAACACAACAGCCAGGTCTCAAAACGTTGCTTCTGCTGCTTCGTAACCAAGAGTTCGCTAAGGCCTTAGCTTCAGTTTACAAACATGTGCCTGTCAAATTTACTGTCTGGGCCTATCGTGTAGGCAGGTGAGGGCGTTAGCTTTTTCGTGTTGAGAATCTGGTTCCAAGAGAAGATCATGGTAATTGGTTAAATGATTGAGTGGAACGAAAACCAGACTCCCTAGATATTATACAAGGGATTTTGTCCGAATTTTGACAGCCAAACAAGGAGCGGGAAATGGACATACAGGCTATCAAACTGACCAGCGGTAGGTCTAGCATTGCAAAAAGAAAAAGGTTTAATTGCTTGAAAATAATCGGAATAGTTAAAAAACTTAATTAGTGATTTGAGGGAAAATTTTTATCCGGATTTTCGTAGCTAAACGGATACTGAGAAATGGACAGATCGGAGGTCTAAGTTTGGAAAAACATATTCAGTGACTTGAAGGAAATAATGGTAACTAAGAAAAACTTAGTTATTGATTTAGGGAAAATTGAAATATTTCACAAACAGCTGCTGCTTGCTATGTAAACGAACTGCCAAACCTTGATCTTTTCAAGAAGTAGCTATTTCACGCATGAAAATCTACAATGGTAATTTAATTGTCAAAAAGGCTTCCTTCGAAAGAAGTTGTAAATTTAGGACATGCCAGGAAGGCCAATAAGACGTCAGAAAGTTCATATTTTCAACGCCTAGCAGTTTCGGGGATAAAGAGTTGCATTTGTATGTTATTTGACTATCAAAACGGCTTCCCTCGAATCATAACATTAATTCAAACTTCTCTGCTTCCTCTTGATCTATATTCTCTCAATAAAAATTGAATACCGATCGACGTTAAAATATATTATATTTCACACTTTCTGAATAAAACTAGAAATTGAAATAAATTGAAAAAAGGTTAAATATTTGAAAGTGAGTTGTCTGAAAGTAAGAAATAAAATAGATATAAAAAGATTTGACGCACCTTTGAATGACGCTCGGAATCATGACTTGCATAGCAATATTGACTCTGTCGGTAAAATATTTTAAGAGTTTGACTTGACATAGCAGTAGTATCCCAGCTGGTATTTATTTTACTAGTTTAATATTTAACGGTTGGACTTTATATAGCAGTAGTTTCTCGTAAAATATTTTACCGCTTGACTTCACACAGCAACAGTTTCTCAAGATCACAAAACAGCAGAGTGCAGTGTCTGCATCCTTCAGCAGACAAACAGAATGTCTAGTACTCTCCAAAACTTGAATTTTAAATTCTCAATCGTCGCCTCATTTGCTGTGCATGATCTCGAGCGTAATTCAAAGGTACATCAGATGTTTTTCTAATTATTTAATGCCTTACTTTTAGACGAGTCGTTTCGCAAAACTTTTGACCGTTCTTTAACTTTTTTATTTTTTTAAGTACTTAGTATACTGGCTGGTTTAATATTGCCCTCCTCCATCTTCTTCTACCTCTATTTTTCATACCTACGTGACTACTAACTGCTTTCTGCTATAATAGTCCGTAAATTGGGCAAATGCAGTGTAAAGACTTTTTGCAGACCGACAAAGCGGATCAAAGAGTGTCTCAGATCGGCAGAGAACAAAGGGGACCCAACACCAATCTATGCAATATACTGCATATTTTGGAATCACTGGACGATCCTTTAGTAACAGTATCACTGATCGTAAACAATATTGCAGGATGGGGCAGTTGGTAAATTCGGCTGTGGCGGAGCACGCGCTGAGTAAACCCGACAACATAGTAAAATTAGCCGACAAGAAGGTTATCACTCTGGAGAAGAGGGATTCCTGTGCTGCAGCAAACGACTGCTAAAGGTAGTAAGGAAATGACCGAGCAAATGCCTTATACGTTGGCGTCACAGGTCTCCGGCCACAACCCAACTCCAGTCCGAACCAAGTTGAGAAGTCGTGCCGAGCAGACGGACGTGATGCAGCGAAGGGCGCGGCGGATCGGCGTCCAATAGATGTTGCTTCGTCTGCACCCCCAACCAGCAACCTCCGACATGTATGGATCTGACCTATGTAAATGGACACTGAAACGGAGGTCACAGATGTTTGCGCGGCAGAGTGTTTTGGCAATGCACAACAAGGCTATCTCTCTGAAGAGGAGTGCAAGCGCCGAGAGACGGCGGCTCTGCTGTTCCAGCTTGACAGTGAGCAGTGGCACCACTCGCGGACAGCAAAACAGCCATCAAACAGCAAGATCAAGGGATAGATCATAGTCTCGATAACCGGCGTGAAGAAGCACATTGCCGCAGAAGCTTACACCGCGAGCCATGCCTCGACGACAGTGGCGTCAAAACGCGCGGCTCGCCCTATGCAAACTACCACAGCAACTGCACGGTCCAGTCACTTTAAAGTAACCACCGCCTACGTTTGACGTCAACGTGCAATAATCACTCACTAACTGCAAGTGGCAGCACTAGCAGTCTAGGGTATATAATACATGCTGGGGGGAAGAGAGGGGGAGGAACAATGCAATCGTCATCCTGATGCAGAAATAGAGCGATTCACCTCACATCCAAAAGGGCGTGATCATTGGCTTTCAGGCCAAGGGTGGAAGCATTTACGAAACGGCTAAGTTTGTAAACTGTTCGTGTGCCGCCATGGTTAAAATACATCATGCATGGCCAAATGGCGCTATCCAAAACCGGCGCAGAGGCAACTGTGGTGCAACACGTGCCATACATGACAGGGATGAGCGACGGCTGTGGAGATATGTAGGGGCAAACGGACATTCAACCGCTGAGCAACTGATAACCCAGATGAACCAAGGAGCTACCAACAGTGTCTCTTCAACGACTACTCAGCGAACGTTGCTGTGTATGAGTCTCTTCAGCAGGCACGTGGTTCATGCGTCTGTGCTGACTGCTACTCATCAGCGACGAAGGCTTCAATGTGCTCACCATTACCGCAACTGGATATACACTGACTGGTGACAGGTTGCCGTTTCATTAATCATGTGTTATGCTCCATCAGACACGTGGCTGTTAGTGTGTATGGCGTGAAACGTCAGAAAGCAGACACCCTGCTACAGTCAACGGAAGGGTCGATGCTGGTGGAGGGAGCATAATGGTTCGGGGAATGTTTTCGTGACATTGACTGTGTGATCTCGTCATTCTGGAAGGCACAATGAATTAACACAAGCATACACCCATCCTTGGTAAAATGTCAACCCCTACAATCACTTTGCTTTTCCTTGACAGGACGGCTCTTACCAGAAAGACAATGCAATGCTTCACACTCGTAGTGTACATGCGTGGTTTGAAGAGCATCAGGATGAGTTTACTATGCTCACCTGGACACCAAAACTCCCCGGATTGGAACCCAATGGAGAATTTTTGGGACCACCTCGATCGGGATGTTCGCGCCATTGATTCCCAACCTGGAGCATCTGGCCACGGTATTGGAGTTGGAATGGCTCCTTGTCAATGTCGGTGCCTTCCAAAACCTCACTGAGTCTCTTACTGTACGTCCCACGCTACAAAAGTCTGTTATTCAGGCTTTTAACAGGTTATCACATTAATGTGACTAGACGGTGTACAATCCTCAACGGCAACCGATTGCAACCATTGCCAGAGAACAGATACCGACCATGGAAACAGCCGCAAATCACACCGCGACAAAAGAGGCCAGCTCCCGCACAGTGCCCGACGTTACGCATCTGAACCGAGACCATCTCCAGTCGTCCTCGAGGTAAGGAACGATTATAAATGCTTTCTGCACCACCATAAGTAATGGATATCAGGGGTCAACACCGCGAGCTCTGCAAGAACAGACATGGTGAGAGAGCCCATCAGATGCGAAGATAAACCGGAGTGTGACGAGCGAGGTGGCGTCACACACGCTGCAGTTCAACACGGATGTCACCTCTTCAAGGTAGTGTTCAAGGGTTTCCTGTACTGGGCGGTCCCTGTGCACGGCAAAGAAGAATGGGAGGAGCTTGGGTGTGGTGTGTTCTCGGTGCCACGCATCAAGCCAACCAAGACATAGAGAGTGTCCCCGTCTCTGCACGTTATCGCCCTACGTAGCGTGGAGAACAGGAAACTTTCAGTTAACGGGGCAGGCCAACACGGCAGGCATCGTTCATCCAGTGAGGCACAGAACAGGCGCGCCTCAGTGCTTCCGCTGCCAAACAGTGGGGCATGTGCCACGCCACTGATCCTTCCCAGTGGTGTGCGTGAAGTGAGTAGGTCACCGTGTGAGCTCTCAGTGGCTGCGTCCAAAGTCAGGAATTGTGGTGGTGATCGCTTCGCGAGCTACGATGGCTGCAAGAAGATTAAGATCGCGGTGGCTCACCAGCGAGGTGTGCTCTACAGTCACAAAGCCGATCGCTCTACTCCCCTCCTCACATGCGGTCCGCGCGTGGAGCTGTAATGATAGGCCAGTTGCTGGCCTCCAAAAACGCTTTCAGCGACAGAGGACACCAAATCTGAAAAGGAGAGAAAACGACGGCATAAAACTCCAAAATCACAGATTCTAGATGTGAAACACGTTGTGCTAGTGTTCCACTTGAACGAGAGAGTGAAGCACCCCTGAATAAAATTCCCCTCGGTCGACTCCAGTAGGCCGCCAACAGTGGATGGTGAACGGTTGACAATTCCAGCCACTCGTTCTGGCGAAATATCGAAAAATTCGTTCAGCATTGGCTGAAGAATCCAAGACAGAAGTCAGCTGTCAAAATCATAACAAATGGTCCTAGAAGCCTCGACAATTTTGTAATCTCCATAAAGATTCAAAGCGACGTACTTCAGTTCAGAAAGCGTCATTATTCAGTAATACATATTTCAGTTACTGCTTCTGAAATACCTTACGAGCAGCGACAAAAATTTTAACTGCTAATGTTGTTCAATTTAAGAAGAGCCTAAAGAATTTATAATTAACGAACTCCTAAACCGCTGTCGGAGAATTTCTTTCTTGAACTGAGTGATGTATATGTTATTAAGAATATCAAATAATGTGAAAGTACTGTAAAGTCTGATCTCTGTTCATATACAGTGAAGTAATGAAACCAGTGCCAACAAGCGTTGAAAACTGCATTTCTATTTCATGACGGATAGCTATATAAGGTCACGAATTGTTATAGTGTTGGAATATAAATATCTGGGAAAAGCTTTATCTTTCTCCAGGTCACTCCCTCTCGTACAGACTACACTGGTTTTCATAAGTAATAATATTCTTACTTTATAATAACCTTCCTCGCTCACAAAATGTTACCACTGTGTCGACAGTATTGGCCTCATTTATTCTGAAACTGCAGTTCATGTGGGGGTTCAGTTGGATCTTAACACAGCAGGAAAAATTACAGAAGCTCTGTAAATTGTACGGTAATAACCTGGCTCTTTCAACCCAAGTGGTGGTCCCAGCGCATTGAAAGGCAAGGCGTTTGACCTTGACCGGTTTGCTGCTGTACTTGACCCAGATATTCTGGATTAGGTTGACTGTTAAGTGACGTTGTCGAAATTTCGCAATGGAAGCGACTTATTTTCTTCACGAAGAAGGCGTCCGAAAAAAAAGTCAGAATCAAGTGCTCATACTGATACGCAGTATAATCTCCAGTCCAGAAGGAAAATAACCCACATATGTTACAGATATACGTTTCATGTAGAAATGCCCTGTAAAACGATAAGTAATTTTCTTAGTACTAACAGTGTGATAGGTCTGCACTGCTCGCAGACCCGCACCAACACTCAGCATCATGGCTGCCGGCAAGGTTCACAATCAACGGTAGCCGCCAGCACGGATCACATCCTTGGGGCATTATTCGTTACAAGCCAGAAACGAGCGAAGTAATTTTGGGGTTTAAAACTTTTCTTATATTTACATTTCATAATCAGATCATTTTTATTTGTAAATCGAGAATAATACATTCATAAGAAACTTTTTATCCTCCCCAAATTCCTGTCTGATACTTTGTTTAACTAATATGTAGTACTGAAATTATAAGTTTCGGCCTGCACACCATACCCCAGCAGCCACTCGTGGAGTAGCACTGCTCGCCAGTTCAATGACAGCTAATGGAGGAACTCACTGAACTCCAGCTACGTTCATAGTGTCACCGACAACGAAATCCAAACGCCATCGCCGTAAGTCCTCCGATAACATCGGCTGACAGCTTGGTCACAGTACGTCCGATGTCCTTCGTCAGTTTCTGGAGGAATCAAGGCCGTGAGTTTGCGATAGATTATTATGTATTCTAATAAAGGAGTTACAATCTTAAATTCCGCGGGCCTGATGGATGCCACGACGCCTATGTGCTTGGAGACAAGTGCTGCATTCCGGTTTTCTTGTTAGAAAGCCACTGAACGCATGTGAATGAACTGTATCAGTCTCAAAAAAATGTTGCAATTACTGTACGCTCTTTCCTCAGTTAGACAAGTTTCACGGATATATGATGAAAAGAGAAACGCTCTGTTACATATACGAGATGCTCCATGCTAACACTGGAAAGCAATATTACATGTTGTAACCTCCCAACAGTAAAAAATATATAATAACCTCCCAATAGTAAAAAATATAAGTATAACATTCATTCTTAGTGTAACCTCCCAAAAAATAAAATAATTATATAGAATTCACATTCAGCGTAACACAGTTAAAAATACGTCCCAACAGTAAAAAATATGATTATATAATTCATATTCAGTGTAACTACCCAACAGTTTACTATTCCGTAACCTCGCAATAAGAACGTGACTAATCTCCCAATAAAAAGTGTGACTCATATGTAACCTTTCAGTAATTAACTGACTGTGAATCTAAACACGTAAATTTGGACGTCAGCAGTGCTGCGTCATGGCCCTGAAAGAACATTCTGAATAAATTGAAAATTCTTACCTGAATATGATCGCCGGATAACGCGTATATATCTGATCCTTTAAGAAATTTTTCTGGCACAGCTCAGTGCAATGCTGGCCGATAGATTTGTCATGTATAAAAAGAAACAACTGATTTTTCCTTAGAATAATCGGGATAACCATGGATTGGAGAAATTAGTAAAATCCTTAAATTGAGATGAATGCTTGTCAAAAGTTACTTTTTATAAGAAAGATTATTATTAAGAGATTTTTTAAATCATTTACATGGGGCTTGATATAACAACAGTACATATGCGCGAGGCTGCTTTTACCTTATATTACATCGCTCAGGCACCGCCATCGCTCCCCACGACCGGCCCAGCCAACTCCATACACACGACTCCTAGCTACTCCTTACTCCTACTGCCACGCAGTTCCTACTGCAGCCAACACTGCTCTCTGGTCTGAGATTCTCTTATAGCTTACATATCGCAGGCAGCGCGTGAGCAATCCATCGAAATTACATCTTCTCGAGTGCACTCGCAATAAATTCCTTAGTCATGGACCTCTTACAATGTGCTCTACACAACTTCAGATAAATTCAGCGAAACAGATATACGTCAGTTAATCATCGAGGACTGTCTTTCACTGTACGTGTGAAAGACAAACATATATCTTACAATAAGTACTGCGAACACTGAGAAGTGGAAACACACAACCTACACCACATTTGTAAACTATCTCGTATAACATAATTACCACCCTACTGGCATAAAAACGCCAAAAAGCGGTATCAGTAATTTGTGGAGTTATTGCCCATTTACCACAACCCAAAAAATTTCCGCTACTGCTACTTTAAGCGTAAGATACGCCGCCCTTCTCACTTGAACAAATTATTTTTGAGGTTGTAATTTAGTCCTAAAGTTTTCGATAAAGATTTTGCCTATTTGTGGGTTCCAATAAAGCTGCCATTTCAGCCCATATATTATGTTTCTGCGGTGGGATCAGCTTTGTTGTGACCGCGCACGTAATGGGCTACTGGTTTGGAAAGGTCGTCCGTCTTCGGGCCGACGTCGGTCGTTGGCGGAATCCAGCCTTAGGCTGCGGTTATAATGGTACCGACACTGGCGGATTCCACCGACGACCGACGTCGGCCCGAAGACGGCTGATCTTCCCAAATCAGTAGGCCATTACGTGCGCGGTCACAGCGCAGCCTATGTCACGCCCGAACCTACATAATTCGGAGGGCGGTCGGCAGAATTTAAATGAATTTGCTCTCTCTGGGTTGAATCGGTCAAGTCTCCCAGACGTAAAATATACACTGTGAGAAATTTTTAAGTTTTATACGAGGAAGAAGGAGTCTGTGGCATCCTGTGGATGAGAAAGAGAAAAACGGGGATATGTCTAGGAATTTATAGTCTGAAATCGCTACTTCACTGGAAACCACAAGTTCTTAACAACTTAAAAATTTAGTAATAATTTATTGAATATTACATTACATTACATATGTCCTGTGGCTGTCTAACCACTTCACCCTGGTGTCTATCCTTTGTGCAACATGTCATCTGCAACACAGGAAAAATCTGCAGCGATCATCTGAGCCCTAGCTTATAACTTCAAAAAATTACATGCTCGAGTGAGACAGGTGACTTACGTCAATTTTAATGGTTAAAGCTCTTGTAAGGGATCTTTTTTGAGTTGTTGTAGGTGGGCATTAGTGATGTGTCTGCACAGCATGGAATTCAGCTTTTACAAAACGTCACAAGCTCAGCACAATAGGCTGTGGGGTGGTAGGACTGGACCAAGTGACACATCAGGCAAATACCGTCGACAGTTGCACTGAACATTTATTTGGCACATTTAAACAAGACAAATAACAAATAAAACCATCAACACAATTTTCAAAATTACCATTTAGGTGAGACCAAATTACTTCAAAATTTAAACATTCATAAACTACGGCACATGGACTATTACACATTTAGTGAAATGAGTTAAAAATTATTTACTCAAAAACCATGATCAACCTGAAGAACAATAAATCAGAATTAATTACCATATCCACAGACTGTCATTGAAGGAATTCTTGTACATGCATTAATAGAATGGCCGCACCCGGTAGCTGAATGGTCAGCGTAACGGATTGTCAATCCTCTGGGCCCGGGTTCGATTTCCGGCTGGGTTGGGTTGTTTGGGGAAGGAGACCAGAGAGAGAGGTCATCGGTCTCATCGGGTTAGGGAAGGACGGGGAAGGAAGTCGGCCGCACCCTTTGAAAGGAACCATCCCGGCATTTGCCTGGAGTGATTTAGGGAAATCACGGAAAACGTAAATCAGGATGGCCGGATGGGGGATTGAACCATCGTCCTCTCGAATGCGAGTCCAGGATTCCCAGCTGGGTCGGGGAATTTTCTCTGCCAGGAACTGGGTGTTGTGCAGTCCTCATCATCAGCCTATCATCCTCATCGACTGCAGGTCGCCGAAGGGGCGTCAGATTGAAAGACCGGCACCCGGCGAACGGTCTGCCCAACGGGGGACCCTAGCCACACGATTAAATAAATAAATTAACAGAATCAGTTTCAAACTATTTAAACACACAATAACAACTGGCCTCTCAGTAACTTGTAAAAATTTATGAAACTACTCACTTAGAGTTAGACACGTGTCTCTCAGACACACTATCACTTCAGATATAAACCTAACAGTAATGTTATTGTAATTCGCAGCAAAATATATCCAAGGGAAATTTTATCCATGTATATCCATAGCAATTGGCCAGCTTAACTCCGCGCCTCTGAATATCTGCGATGCTCAATAACAACTCTTTGCTTGGAATGCACCTCCTTTACAGTTACCATTTTGTAGGTTACGTATAGTGTCACCACTTATCGGAATTTCATGGAGCTATAGGAGCTGAAGCGGGAATTTTATACGATTTCCCATAGCAAATTACACATTTTTGCAACCGAAACTGGAGAGAAAAAAATTGTTGCATTACTTATTGAACGCCCCTCATATAACAGAATCACTACCCTACGACATAAAAACACCAGTGACTGGCAATAATAAATCGTAGATCAGCGATATTCCCGCCGCCGGTACGGGTCATCTTTCCCGTGGTGTGCGCAGAGCGCGCGGTGGCGCCACCTAAAGCGCCGATCGGGGGGCGAGGGGTAAGCTCTAGCAAGCAGCGAGGATTTTTGCCTTGGGACGCCTAGCAGTCACGTCGTTTGGGAAGTCTGGAGGACATTATTTTTTTTTTATTTTATTTTACTGCTGCTACTCTTTGTAATAACCCGCCATCTTTATACATAAGACGGGTCCTTTCTAGCTAATGGGCAGGTCTCTTAGCCGACACACAGAGCGCTACAACTATACTTGTGTGTCGTTGCCCGTGCCCCACCAACATGGAGGTGGACCACTATGCCCTCTTTCTAAGTATAGATTGCAGCTGTAAATACTTATTACAAAATAAATATACATAGATTTAAATTATAATTCTAAAGTTTAAGTTAATGTAAGTTAAGATATTGTATGAGATTAAATAATTGTTAAAGATTATGTCTTAAACATGCTGGAGTATATTGATAAAATTTTGTTTAAATTAACTATACATACAATTATTGTTCATTTATCTAGAATGCATACTTTCAATTAAAACAATCTAAATTTGACGTTCATATTAATTTGCATCTATATGACCAATGAAACTTTACCAATTTTGTAGGAATATAAAACTTAGGATTAACTGTATCATATGTAGCTCCTGTTTTACATGCATTTAACACATTTAAAACCTTATTTTTCTAGGGTGTGATTACATAAAACTTGCCATGGACATAAATATTTACATTAAAATTGTTGTTTATCTAGAATGCATACTTTCAATTAAAACAGTCTAAATTTGGTGTTCATATTAATTTGCATCTATATGACCAATGAAACTTTACCAATTTTGTAGGAATATAAAACTTAGGATTAACGATATCATATGTAGCTCCTGTTTTACATGCATTTAACACATTTAAAACCTTATTTTTCTAGGATGTGATTACATTAAACTTGCCATGGACATAAATATTTACATTAAAATTGTTGTTAGTCACTAGCTTAAATTTCTCAAAAACAAGTTAAAAGCTTAAAATATTTTTACTACGTCAATTCATAAAACTTACAATTAGTCAGTCTTAAAACTTGCAATTAGTACATCAAATCTGTAGTCTCTATTTGTGCCAAGAGAGCATTACAACTTTAAAATTCTTAATATGCACATCGTGTTAGCTCTCTTCAGTGCTATCTCCCTCTGTTTCTTCGCTGTCACTGTCGTCCTGGAGTGTCTGTCGTTGCTGTGGCCGGATCTGCGCAGCTTGGAGTTGTTTGTCTCTTCTGTACTCCTCCTTAAGGGCCCTCGAGACTCTATCTGCCATCTCACTAATTAGTTTCCATTTATCAGGGTCCCGTAGCGCTTGCTTCACATCATCTTGTAGTAGTTGTAATGCCTCACCAGGTTCATGTCTATTGCACTGGAGAACAACATGCTCTGGTGTGCCCACGTTTCCGCATATGCAATTGGCAGCTCTGTCCTGATGTATACGATTAAAATACGTTGGGTACGGTCCGTGACCCGTAAGGAAATGCATCATTTCTACGCCTGGGTCAGCATGTCTCATTTTCAGGCGCTCTTCAATATCAGGAAAAAATTCATATACGCGCCTGCTCTTTTCACTGGTGTCCCACTGCCTTTGCCACTCCATCAGTCTCCATCGCTTTAAGTCGTATCTGGTTAGGACATCCTCGTCCGTTATCTCCTGAACTTTGTGATTTTGTCCTCGTCTTAACCAGTATGCTGCTGCTCTGTACCTTATTGTTATATCAATAGGATACGTGCCAAGCACTACACATAGGGCTTCCGTAGATGTTGTTCCAAAAGCGCCAGATAGCCGCAGGAGTACATTCCTCTGACCACTTCTGGCGGCTGTCACATATGTCGATAGACGTAATCTGTGTGCCCATGTGCTAGAGGCAAAACTCACTATCGACTCGTATATTGCATAATAATATGTCTTAATCATGTTTAGTGGCATCCTATACTCTGCGGTATTTATTCTGGCGAGTTTATGTAGAATAGCTACTGCCTTGTCGGTTGTGAGCTTTATATGCTGCATAAATGATAGTCTTTCGTCTAGCTGGACTCCAAGGTATCTAGTCACCTTCTTCCTGGCAATGTTATTATTACCCAATCTTATCACTGGATTCCGCTGTAAGTTTCCTTTCATCAACATATATAACGTCTTTGCTGGGGCTATTGTTAACTTATATTTCTGGCACCAATTGTTCATTTCAAGCAAGGTGTCATTTGCCTTTGATTCCAATTCAGCTCTTGAGTTCGCCGTGACTAAAACTGTTAGGTCGTCAGCATAGCCCACGATCCCTTCTGTATTGACACTTTCTTCCATGAGACTGAGAAGTGGCTCAATTGTGATATCCCAGAATAGGGGCCCTAGGATGGATCCTTGTGGGCATCCTTTTGTTATCTTTTTGACTACCTTCCTATTACCTTCTTCCCATTGGACGACCCTATCTCGACAGTAATCTTTGAAGCTGTAGTACAGGGTTCCCGGGAGCTGCAGCTCTCTTAGCCGCAAGAACAATCCAGGCCACCACATGTTGTCAAATGCTCCCTGTATATCTATCAATATTGCTACTACGTATTTCCTGTCAGTATCATTAATAATTCGAAGCACTTGATTGATGGCGTCATCTATTGACTTATTCTTGCGAAAACCATATCGATGCTCACTAAGCCCCTGAAGCTCTCTGTGGGCCTGCAGACGATCACATAAAAGTCTTTCTTGAACTTTCGCCAAGGTGTTTAATAAACATATGGGCCTGTATGACCTCGGATTTGTAGGGTCTTTATCGGCTGCCTTTTTTATTACCACCGTATTCGCTGTTTTCCAGGAAGCCGGTATTTTCCCTTCTGATAATGCGTCGTTTAGAACCCTTGTCAGGAAAGGCGTTATCTGTACTGCTACTTGGTGTAATGTCTCCGGATATATACTGTCCGGGCCCGGTGCTTTCCGACTTTTCATACTGAGAATTGCCCTTTGTACTTCTTCATTCGCGAAAGGGGGAGTTACTGCTTCTGTCAGATAGACATCATTAAAACGTCGTCGCATATTCGCGTGTTCTGGGTTATCTGACGTCAAATCATCGTCTGGTAAAAGTTTAAAAAGCAGATATTCCGCAGTACTCCTCCATCCTCTCGTCATGTTCCCATTTTCTTGTTTCAGTGTTGACAGTATGGTGGGCGATTTAATCTTCTCCGTCAATAACTTATATGGCGTGCCCCAAATGTTTTCAGCTAGTTGCGTTTTGACATAATTGTCCCAATGCTGTTTCCTTGCGGCGATTAATTTTTCTTTATATTTTGCCTTCGCATCACGATAGTCAGCCAGTCTGATTTCTTTATCTTGTGCGGTTATCGCCTTTTGATAAAATTTGCGTTTCTTCCTACTATCTTTTCGAAGTAGGGATAATTCATTTGTCCATGGCGTTCGTGTTTTGGGCCTGCAGTTGTGCTTTGGAATGCTTTCTTCCTGTGCCCTCACTAACAGTTGCGTGAGGACATGGATTCTGTAGTCCACACTACCACGTTCTGAAGCAAGATCAGCTGATTCTACTATCTGTCTCAGTTTAGGCCAGTTTGCTCTCTTCAGATTGAACTGCTTTCCTTCTCGATAACTTGTCTCTAGAGTGCCATGTAACTCTATCACTATCCCATTATGGTCACTATGTACAAGCCCTGGTCGCACTTCCCACCTATGGCAGTGTGGTAAGGCTTTATCGTTTACTATGGTTATGTCTATCTCGCTCTGTGACCTCCCATTGTCGAACGTTGGTGGTTCTCCCTCTTTGTTTAGAACGTATAGGTTATGCTCAGCGAGGATTTCATTGATGATTCTTCCTCTATCATCTGTAGTGTTTGCATGCCAAACGGTTGACTTTGCGTTAATATCAGCTGCGATGAGCAATTTTCCTCCCCTTGCATATTCGGCCACCATCTTAATCCAATCTGCATATGGTTCTATGTCATGGGAATATTGGGCGTACAAGGATGCTATTATCCACGTATCATTTCCTCTTTTCAGTTCTACTGTTGTTGCATGAGTATTACTTAACTGGGTAATTTTAGTAATAGTTATATCTACTGGTTTTACAACCAATGCTGCCATCGGTGGTGTATCTCCTGTTATCACTCTACTATTACTTGGGATACATATCAGTTTGCCATTTCTTGAATACGGTTCCTGCAAACATGCTATATCAATTCGTGTCTCCTCCATTGCCTTAGGAAGCTCGTTACTCACAGTGATGCTATTCTTCATATTTAACTGTAATATCCTCAATTTATTTACATTTCCTTCTCTATTCATATTGGATTTTAGCAATCAGTCTGTCATGCAGCATCTTGTATGTTGGGCAGTCTGAGCTTCCTCCTTTGTTACATACTTTGTTTCTTCTTTTACATGGGATGCATCCTATTGGAGGTTCCCTTGACAGGCAATCAGCTTTTTTATGTCCCTTCTCCCCACACTTGGCGCAGGTTATTTGTTCATCATCACAGTACTTAGTTGTGTGGCCTAGCCCACAGCATTTAAAACATTTACTTATTGCATCGTAGTAAGTCTGGAGGACAGTACAGGCGCCGTGCGAGGCAGCAGGAAGAGCACATCTAAAAGGGGCTGTTCACCCGCGTGACGGCGCCGTAGCAAATATCGCCGGCGTGGAAGCAGTCATGTTACTGGCAAGCCGTTGGTGTATTTCACTTCAGGTATCTGCGGCGGTTGGCTTCGTCGAAAAAGCCAGAGGGTAAGGACCTTGCTTGTGCTGTAAATTGTGGCCGGAATCGACTACTGTGTTCAGTTTTTTGACCGGCCGTTGCTACTCCTACTGAATCTGTCCTGGAATGCATTAATTTCAACTTGCTTAGTACGCAAGGTTCTAGTGACAGCTGTATGTGATGAGATGATTAACATTTACTAGGGCCTGGAGTGCTGATACTGTAAGTAGGCTGTTTAGGTTTTTATGTTGGTAACGCCACGTAGCGCTCTGTATGAAAATCACTGACTGTGCTGTGTGCAGTCTGTGCCTGGTTGGCATTGTTGCAATATTTGCTCTTGTAGCGCTGGGCAGTTGGATGTCAACAGCGCGTAGTGTTACTCAGTTGAAGGTGAACCGTCAGATTGCGTTGCGCTAAAAATATTGTTTGTCAGATTAGTGTTGATCAGAATAAGTAAAGAGAGAAATGTCTGAGTACGTTCAGTTTTGCTCAGCTGTTTGAAAATCAAATAATGTAAGAGGTTTATCAGCATTGTAATTCATAAATTTTCCAAAGGGGACGTTTCATATGTCGACCCTTAGCCGAGGATACCTCACTGGAATCTTCTAATTTTTTCTTGTAGTTTGTGTAATTAGTGTCGGTATTGTTTATTGCTAGCGCGTAATTGTAGAGAGAATTTCCTTTGTAGTTCCTGTTTTTCATTATTGTACAGTAAAAAACTGTTGTGGCATGCATGTAGATTTGCACCAAGAATCGCAGCTGCGTTTGCAATTAATTAGATATTACTTTCAGTGCTATGTTAATGTGTTTTCTTATTTTACTCTTCAAATTGTGCTTTTCTGTGTTATCGTGTGAAATATTGTGACAATTATGGCGTGTGAAAAACGTAATACTAGGCTCCAAAGTAAACTGAGAAATGACAGTGAAGACGAAAGCAGTGTGTTAGCGCCACTGTGTAATGAATTAACTAATGTGCAACATAGTAATTTGGTAATTGTGCATAGGGAAATGGACCAGGCGGCAAATAATGGTGTAGACAGTGAAACAATTAGTGAACACGGAAACATTATCGATCGATCGGTCGGGAACAGCTTGCCCCAGGAACCCGCAATGACAGGACACAATCTTGCAAATACCGTAGATTCAGGTTATGCGTCCTCACCGTTTTCTCAAATAAGTCAAGACACATTTTCTGCTTTGCAAAATGTGAATATTGACGGTGCAAATGCACTGCCGAAAAGCATAGAGGAACAGATTCCATACACTAATACATTATTATTGCAATTAATGAAACAAAATCAGAGAGAAACACAGCAACAGTTAGACACAATGGAACAAAATCTTCAAAAGTTAGACACAATGGAACAACACCAGAGACAAACACAGCAACAGTTAGACGCAATGGAACAAAATCAAAAACAGTCACAGCAACAAATGGAAAAAAATTCGGAAACAAAGAAACACTTCAACAAACACTTGAAGATTTAACTACTAAGTTACATAACATCGAATCGAAATCTCAAAAAGTCTATAATGACGTAAAAACACAAATTTGTGAGCATTTTCAACCTATTTTTTCGCGACATGAAAGTGCATTACAGAATCACGCAGCAGCCATAAAAAACTGCAAACTATTGTTCATGAAAATCACGAGACCTAGCGGGCTAAAATTGACTCGGTTGCATCCACCGATTCGGTTACGCAACTTGCAAAACTCAGGAAAACTTAAAGGACACAGTAGATACTCTGAAAATTGGTTCAGAAAGACACATGGAGGAAATTAGTTCATTATCGGAGAAAGTAGCCGAACTTTCGGATCAGTTCACTAACTTATCTACAAAGGTAGATGATGATCTGGATGACACAAGACCGGTAGCCTTCACTGACACAGAAAAGTATGAACAAATTAGAAAATTCAAACAAAATCAGAATCAAATCAATACACAGTACAAAAGAGAAATCCGGGAAGTACAAGATCAGTTGACACAGGTAATACAAGAATTACATATTTCAGAGGACACTCGCGCTCCAATACGGGAAGAGGGACATAGAAATACGGAACAGCCACAAAATAATAACACAGGGAACTTCGGAAATTATGAAAGAAATTGGCGGAGACCTGGCTGTCAACGAAAGCACGGTGAGTCGTTGAGCGAGGCTTCTGTCATCACCGCAACAAGTTCACGGAAATCTCTCCACTCTCCCGTGCGCCTGCCGACCACTCAGCTGTGTCTCCTGCAAGTTCGCAACGTGCGGACACACTCATTCAATGTGATCTACGGATGACAATCAAACACCTCGCTGCAGAACTGTACATCTCCATTGGTAGTGTTGATACAACTGCCCACCATTTGGAGTACTCAAAGGTGTGCCCTACAGCCCGAATCTTGCACCTTCCGACTACCACCTGTTTGTCCCAATGAAGGTTGCACTCCACAGGAAGCAGTACTTGGATGATGGGGAGGTTGATGCAGCGAGACGTTTGCTCCACGTCCACCAGTAGAGTGATACCACAGACCCTCCCAGTAAGATGGCGCGTGGCCGTCGCATTGAACGGAAAATATATTGATGGTTCAAATGGCTCTGAGCACTATGGGACTTGACAGCTGTGGTCATCAGTCCCCTAGAACTTAGAACTACTTAAACCTAACTAACCTAAGGGCGTCACACACATCCATGCCCGAGGCAGGATTCGAACCTGCGACCGTAGCGGTCACACAATTCCAGACTGTAGCGCCTAGAACCGCACGGCCACACAGGTCGGCAAATTATATTGAATAACAGGGTTTTGTAGCTAAAAGAGTTGGGAATAATATGATGTACTGGAGCCCTGAAGAAAACCAATCAGATTCCAGAAAGAAAAAAAAATGTTCCATTACTTATTGAAAGCCGCTCGTATTATGAGTGATTTGCAAATGTGGTGTGTCTGATCCCCCTATTCAGTGCTTTAGGTGTTCCGACTAGTTTATCTTTCACAACTATGGTGCATGACGGTCATTGAAGGTTAAATGAAATACGTCTGTTTTGCTGAATTTATACGAAGTTGCGCAGAGTGCTTGTACTCGTGCTTTTCAGTATCATCATGAATCATCTCGAGTATGTAAAAGAACGTCTTTCTCTTCATTTTACATTGGAACCTGGTTGGTAGGTACTCAGAGAGCGCACAGGATAAGGTTATGGTTTTGGATGGGGCTGTAAACAGTTACTGTGAGTTGCACAGTCAAACACACAACTTTATTTTTCTAAGAACCACTTATTTACACGTTGCTTTAAAAGATTACAACTAAACAATACGGTTGAAGGTCTAGTTAAAGAAAACTTAAGATGCTTTCTGGGATGAAGGCCCGAAACCATACCAAAAACAAGAACGGCTGAAGGCCTGGTTTAGAAATCAAAAGCAATTAAAAATAGAATGTAAAAAATTTCTTTTAAGAAAAACATGCAATTGAAAACAATTAGCGGCTGAAGTCATACACTACACGTCTGAAGGACTACTATAATTAAAACACATTAACAAACAATTTTTCTAACCAAGAAATTTCTTTTAAAACTTACAACAGAACGGCCGAAAGCCTAATTAAAGAAATATTAACTCATTGCACGACTGAAACAAATTTGAAACAACGGCTGAAGGACTAGACAACAAGTCAGACAAACAATTTTAAATAAACCCCTTCCTTCTAATAAAAATTTTCCTTTAAAGAATACACATGGCTGAAGGCCTTATTAAAAGGGGTTCACGTAAATCCTCGGCTGAAGGCCACACCTAACACTTCGAACAACTAACGGCTTAGGGCCTGGATTACAAATAATTTCAGATAGAACAAATTTTAAGGAAAAAATTTTTCAAATAAAATCTATCTTCAGAATTTTAATTTAACACAGCTGAAGGCCTTTATGTAAAATTTAAAAGGAACTGAATTAAAACACAGCCGAAGGCATTACACCATACTTCAAACTAAAATGAAAATCACAATGTAAAACAAACAGAACAAGTGGTGCTCATCAGTGTTCCAAAGGTTGGCCTGGGAAGGTAGCTCAAACGTAAGGTGAGGTGAGACAGGCAGTCAAGAGTTGAAGTTGAATAATCGGATGGCAACCCAAACTAGGGACGGCCCAAGGACTGACCAACAATTTAACCAATTCCCTTCCAGCTGACCAATGGCACAACGATGGAAAATATCGGTCGAGGACGAGGATACGAACAGCAATACGTCTTCAGAAATTGGCCTCCAAAAACAGCCAAGGGAACAATAACCACTCTAAACAAAATATGAACCAAACAAATAAAAGGCTGTCGAACTACACGCCATGCAGGACAGCATCAACACAAGGAAAGGCGCAGAGCCGGAAAACTACGCTAACGACCAGGTCAAGTAACTGGGGCCTTAACGGCCACAGGGCAGAAAATACCACTGATGCACTTCATCACCATATAGGCAGCCGGCTGGAAGATTTCGCCCACTCCAACGCATCATACATTGCTGCTAGCTCGAATGGCCCAGAAAGCAACAACCCACAAATGAACGAAGAGATGTCGCAATAGTTGAGGTTTCATAACAGGTTAACTGATCACTCAACTTCAGCGTCCAGGTTCTGTGGGCAACGAACTTTGTCGCTCTCGCAGCTAGCGCCTCACGATCTGACAGTGTGTGCACGCCGACAGCAGTCCCGGCGTGGCTCTGCACCACCAAGAGTTCCTCGCTGCTCCGTCCCAACCGACTGACCACATGCAGCACGCAGACAGCATTAAAATAGCTGCTCAGTCAAAACCACACAAGCTACACACGGTTCCAGAAAACATTTCCACAAACAACTCAGACAATACTAAAACCAGTGACTGTGGGACAAGGACGAATCACAAGTCGACACACACGAAGAACCCAGAAGCGGTCGGCGTCCAAATACACGTCGTCCAATGAGACGACCGACCGAACGACCAACCAAGGTCTTCCCCACTCAAGTCATGGGTGTTGGCAATGGTCAGGCGAGTCACGGCTGTCCGGACCTCACTGCTGCTCCGTCCCGACTGAACTCCCGACACACGACGACCCTGAAATACTAGCGGTCGCTCCAAAGATAGTACGACAGTGCTCTTATCGATAAGCGCTGCTGTTGCTGCCACTCACAGGCAGGCAAGCCAGCAACTTAGTGATGCCAGTAAATCGAAAACAAGATGTGAAGCAATAAACGGCACGAACACAAGCCGCGCACGGCTCATATATATTTGCAAAACTTGTCTGGTTATTCCAATTACAGAGGAAAGAGTGTACAGTACTCGTCACATTCTTCTACGGGCACATATAGGTTTCAACAGATTGTAACTTACTTGATAGAATAGCAGGAAATTGACGGAGATTGGTAGCTCCGTATTCAGTCCCTCGGATGATGTTAATAGGTGATCTCTGGCGATAGCATCTTGGATTGCATAAACCGATCAACTGCCTACTGTTACACGTAATATGCTTTGAATGGAAATACAGTAAGAGAAAGAGGCGGAAATGTTACAAGACACATTATAAATTCGACATTATAGCGTAGCCCGCCTCCGGTTCTAAGGAGCAGTAGACTCGTTCTAATCTTTCGTTCTACTGGATTACCTCGTGGGCAGATACGGATCACTTCTTGGGAAGCAAACAGACTGTCGAGCAGAGTGACAATGTAATTGTCCTCCGCTGTGCAGTGCTCGGCGCCTGCGGCTTAGCCAGGCCCGCGGCGCACAGTGGCTGCCCAGCTCTGGCGCTAATCCGCGCGAGTGCGCGCCGCAAGCCGCTGTCGCCGCCGGCGCTTCCGGCGCTGGCAGGCTGCCCCGCGCCGCTGCTTCCGCCGGAAGCGGCCGTGCTACGCCCCGCTGCAGGGCCGTCTGCGCTGCGGCGCTACGCGCAACTTCTACTCCGCCCTATTAGCTTCTGCAAACCGTGGCACACCACGCAGAGAGACAGCCATCTACAGTGATCCAAATAAATGTTGCATATTGCCGAAACTTTACTACTGACCGATGTGACGCAGATATGCATTATAATTTGTACATAATGATGAAACGTTCTACAACTAAGGAATAGGGAAACAATAGGAAGGACTGGACCTCTTTTGTTATCACTCGTTTTATTTAACCATCATATCAAAAATTCCATTAAAACAACACTATCTTAATCCTGATTATTTTAGGTAATAAGAATAGTAAGTCACAACAATTTAGTGAATCTGCTACCAGTGTCTATTTATGAAACAAAGTCTATCTCATATACAGGGTGGTCCATTGATCGTAACAGGGCCAGATATCTCACGATGTAAGCGTCAAACGAAAAAACTACAAAGAACGAAACTAGTCTAGCTTGATGGGGGAAACCAGATGGCACTATGGTTGGCCCGCTAGATGGCGCTGCCATAGGTCAAACGGATACCATTTGCGTTTTTTTAAAATAGGAACCCCCATTTTTTATTACCTATTCGTGTAGTACGTAAAGAAATATGAATGTTTTACTTGGACCACACTTTCGCTCTGTGATACATGGCGCTGTAATAGTCACAAACATATGGCTCACAATTTTAGACGAATAGTTGGTAAAAGGTAGGATTTTTAAACTAAAATACAGAACTTAGGTACGTTTGAACAATTTATTTCGGTTGTTCCAATGTGATACATGTACCTATGTGAACTTCTCATTTCTGAGAACGCTTGCTGTTACAGCGTGATTAGCTGTAAATACCACATTAAAGCAATAAATGCTCAAAATTATGTCCGTCAACCTCAAAGCATTTGGCAATACGTGTAACGACATTCCCTCAACAGCGAGTAGTTCGTCTTCCGTAATGTTCGCACATGCATTGACAATGCGCTGACGCATGTTGGCAGGCGTTATCGGTGGATCACGATAGCAAATATCCTTCAACTTTCCCCACAGAAGGAAATCCGGGGACGCCAGATCCGGTGATCGTGCGGGCCATGGTATGGTGCTTCGACGACCAATTCGGCAGTTATGAAATATGCTATTCAATACCTCCTCAACCGCAGCCGAGCTATGTGCCGGACATCCATCATGTTGGAAGTACATCGCCATTCTGTCATACAGTGAAACATCTTGTTGTAACATCGGTAGAACATTACGTAGGAAATCACCATACATTGCACCATTTAGATTGCCATCAATAAAATGGGGACCAACTATCCTTCCTCCCCTAATGCCGCACCATACATTAACCCGCCAAGGTCGCTGATGTTCCACTTGTCGCAGCCATAGTGGATTTTCCGTTGCCCAATAGTGCATTTTATGCCGGTTTACGTTACCGCTGTTGGTGAATGACGCTTCGTCGCTAAATAGAATGCCTGCAAAAAATCTGTCATTGTCCCGTAATTTCTCTTGTGCCCAGTGGCAGAACTGTAAACGACTTTCAAAGTCGTCGCCATGCAATTCCTGGCGCGTAGAAATATGGTACGGGTGTAATCGATGTTAATGTAGCATTCTCAACACCGACGGTTTTGAGATTCCCGATTCTCGCACAATTTATCTGCTACTGATGTGCGGATTAGCCGCAACAGCAGCTAAAACACCTACTTGGGCATCATCATTTGTTTCAGGTTGTGGTTGACGTTTCACATCTGGCTGAACACTTCTTGTTTCCTTAAATAGCGTAACTATCCGGCGAACGGTCCGGACACTTGGATGATGTCGTCCAGGATACCGAGCAGCATACATAGCACACGCCCGTTGGGCATTTTGATCGCAATAGCCATATATCAACACGAAATCGACTTTCTCCGCAATTGGTAAACGGTCCATTTTAAGACGAAGCAAATACCGTCCGCACTGGCGGTATGTTACGTGATACCACGTACTATTACAGCGCCATCTATCACAAAGCGAAAAAAGTGGTCGAACTAAAACATTCATATTTCTTTACGTACTACACGAATATGTAATAAAAAATGGGGGTTCCTAATTTAAAAAAACGCAGTTGATATCCGTTTGACCTATGGCAGTGCCATCTAGCGTGCCAACCATAGCGCCATCTGGTTTCCCCCTTCAAGTTAGACGAGTTTCGTTCTTTGTACTTTTTTCGTTTGATGCTTATTTCGTGAGATATTTGGTCGGGTCACCATCAATGGACCATCCTGTATAAGAAAATTTTAAAACCACTAACAATTATGCACCTAACGGCTTAAATTAAGACACACGATATTTCTGACTAGTCTTTGGACACTGAGAACTAATGTTCTCAAAAACATTTATCTAAATAACAACCTGCCAGAGATGCTACCAATAAATAGCAGGATGAAGTTAATACAAAGGCACTTGTTTCACACTCAGGAGTTAATCAATATCGCTAAGGTTTACTAAGGTTTAAATCTTCGGCTCCAAGGCCCAGTAACACAATTAGTCAGCACAAAGTCTTACTAAGAGTAGGACGGCAACAACCTTTCACAATTGTATGTGGCTCTTGAGACAAGGTTTAATAAATATAATAAATACCGAAGTAAATATAATTAGCGCCAGAATTAATTTGCTAGTAGTGACGCCAGGTCGCTCGAAGGCAGAACGAAAACTTAACTTGGAGAAGCCAAAGCGAAAGGCGAAAGGTGGCAGTTCGTACAAGACCCATTTCTCGAGCTTCGACCCGAAGTCACCTTCCGCTACCCAGGATTTCACAGCCCCGGTACCCATGGGTGGAAAGGTAGCGCTTACTCCAAAACACCAGCCAGTCAGCTGTAACATTTAACAAGCGCACATAACAGGTCTGCAGGGACAATGTAAACAACCACCAAAAAATATTAAACAACAGGTTAAAGTATTGACTATAATAAAACGGCGCACTACCTTTGCCCCATTACGAATGAACTAAACAGGCAAGGTACAACCAACAGCGCAAATCTTATCAATACCCTTAAGTAGAACTGCCTGCTATTAAGATATTTTTAAAAAAACTTACAATTACGAGCAAGGCCAGCGGGCACTCCAGTCTTAGTCACAATTAAATTACGTGAACTCTTATGCCCTACTGTTCAGTGAAAACCGTAACGAGCACAATTCTGAAAATTTCGTTATAGCTTTACTGGGGCTCACTGCACTAAGGCTACCAAACACTCGAATGCAGTATATTTGATCAATAGATTACGGCCTTGCAGCTGATTAAGTATTACATCAAACAACAATTTCCCACTAGCTGGAAGAGGCACGCTCGTGCATTATATTAATATTTAACAGCTGTCTTAAACACTTTGAACTTTTCATAGGCACATCTTTACTTCGATGGTAACATCCATACGCTTACATTTGCCAGAAGTGAGGTAGCAGCCCTCAACACCTTCACACACATGCCCTAAGAACAATCTCATTTAACTTTTCGCTGGACGTCCGATATGGCTTGCGTCGGGTGCAGCAGGCGGCAATAAGGCAGCGGACGACCGTAGACAACCGTGTCCGGAACCAGCAGCACCCAACCCAAGGCTCTCCACCAAGCTGCCGCACACACGTGGCCGGTTCCCGCTCCACTGCAAGGGCACTCCAGCCTCAGGTAACATCGAACTCCAACTGTTCACGTCCTTGGCGAGAGCCTCCAGTTAACTCCTCCGGCAAAGATAAAGCAGCCAAGATTCAGTACGAGCCACAAGCAAAGATAAGAGCGCGAAGGCGAGGTACTTGAAACTACGCTGGTGCACTAGCAAAACGCCACGGCTCAAATGATTTGTTCGCAATGTACATTCTAAGCCAAGAAAACGACGCGCCACGACAGAATGGTCCGAATCGGATGGAAGTCGGTATTCAAGAGAAAGCTTCACAAACTAAGCCAATAACGCGTTGGTCCACCTCTGGCCTTTATCCAAGCACTTATTCGGTTTGCCTTTGATTGATAGACTTTTTGGATGTCCTCCTGAGGCATATCGTGTCATATATTCCATCCAACTGGCGCGTTAGATTGTCAAAATATCGATCTGATTGGAAGATCTTTCCTGTAATGTTTCAAACGTTCTCTATTGCGGAGAGATTCGGCAAATTGCTGCTGTGCTTGGCAATCTCGAAGACAGGCAGTAGAAACTCTCGCCATGTGTGGGCAGGTATTATGTTGCTGAAATGTAAGTCCATGATTGCTTGTCACGAAGGGCAACATAACGGGGCGTAGAATATCCTCGGCGTGCCGTTGTACTGTAAGGCTGCCGTGGATGACAACCAAAGCGGTCCAGCTCTGTAATGAAATAGCATCCCCGACGATCACTCCTGGTTGATGGCCGTATGGCGAGCGACTATCAAATTGGTATCCCACAGTTGTTTGGGGCTTCTCGATAAAGGTATTTGCTCGCCAATAAGGCCCATTTTAAAGCGGGACTCATCTCTGAAGACTACTCCAGTCAATGTGATTCCAGGCCGAAGACGTATTTGGAGACGCTCCAGACAGCGGTGGGATACCAAGCTGTCAACTTCCATATGGCCCGAGAGCAAAGAATGATAATCCGGGATGCTATTTCATTTCATCGCAAGAGACATTTGGCTGTCATCCGCAGCATTCTTACAGCATTGAGGTGCGTCGACGACATTCTACATCGAGTTTGTACCGCTTGTCTTCGGATTATCCAAATCATACTTTGGTCAACAAGGTCGCCGGGTCTCTCCCCAATTGACGACGCTTGGAACATTATGAGCAGGGCCATCCAAGCAGGTCGGGATTTTGACGATCTAGATAGAATTTGGCACGAGGTGCCGCAGGAAGATATCCAACAAGACTGTTAATCAATGACAAGGCGAGTAATTGCTTGCATTAGGGCCAGACTTACGTGTTACTGACTTGCACAATTTGTGAAGCTCTTTCTCTTGAATAAATCATCTATTTTTTGAAACTGTAATCTTATTTTTTTTTTTTTTTCCTCTATACATATACATCACGTCTATGGTTTCCCGTCCTATTCGGATAATTCCTTCGGGGTGTGTCGCTTTTTTCTCTAGTATAGTGCTAGTGGAAACAGTCCATGTTTCCACCCTGGGGGGGGGGGGGGGGGGGGGAGGTGGGGTGTATGTAAAGTGTATAGAAACATTGCAGTATTGGTGATGTGTGCCATTACAAGAGTTGTGTTGCTTCAGGATGGTTCGGACAGCAATGACATAGTACCAGCGGCTCCGTGTAGTCACTCTAATGGATGAGGGAATGGTAGTTGTGGGTCAAAGTGATGTCTCCAGAATCTAGAAAACATTTATAGCGACAGAATCAGATGAGGATCGTCACAGAAGTGGCCGCGGAAAAAAAAAACACGTATGCAGGATCGATATCAGTGCATGAAACCAAGCAGAAACTCTCAGCACAATGCTACACGTGTAGAATGGCAGTTCCAAACATCTACAGGAGTGCAGGCGTCAACACAAACGACAGGAAATAGGCTCCATGAGCATGATTTGCTTGCCACAAGAACTCTCAAGACTCCTCATCTAAATCGGATTCGGACAAGTGTTAGTATCGCATTAGCACGAAACCACTCTTTGGGGGACGCTACGTACCAGTGGGACACGGTGCTTTTTTTCTGATGAGATCCGTATCAGTCTCGACCCTGATAATACTGACATTCGTGTGTGGAGGCAACGAGGAGAACATTTAAACCCTGACTGTGTCACTGAGCGCCACTTTTATCAAGACGATGCAGTCATGTTTCAGGGCGGAAACATAGATGGCCGCAGGCCCCCCTTTGTGTCAATAGATGGGAGTATGGCAGGTATGAAGTATCGAGACGACATGCTTGCATGCCTTTTGGTTTCATTTGGTGAACGTATTCGATCGGGATTCACGCTGATGGGTGACATTGCTCGCTCCCATCGTCACAAAATACGTGTACGGGTATGGAGACAACGTCATGAATCCATGTAGCCTGCATGTCAGCAGCTGGTGGAGGCTCTTCAATAGTGTGCTACGTGTGCAAAATTTGGAAATTTGTGGTAAGATTTTATGCTACCAAACTGCTGAGGTCATCAGCCCCTAAGTTTGCACACTACTTAATCTAATTTAAACTATCTTACGTAAGGGCAACACACACATCCATGCCCGAGGGAGGACTCGAACCTTATACGGCGTGCCCCTTGCGAACCGTGACAGGATGCCAAAGACCGCGCGGCGCGGTGTGTGCAGTTGGAGTGGTGTGGGACACCTCATACGTCTAGATACGACTGCGAAAGGTGAGACGTACGTAAGCATCCTGTCTGATCACCTGCATCCATTCATGTCCATTGTTCATTCCGACGGACTTTGGCAATTCCAGCAGGACAATGCGACACCCCATACTTCCTTAACTGCTACAGATTGGCTCCAGGTACACTCTTCTTAGTTTATCAGGCCACCATACTCCTCAAACACGAACATTATTGAGCATATGCTGGATGCCTTGTAACGTGCCGTTCATAAGAGATCTCGACCCCCTCGTATTCTTCCAGATTTGTAGATAGCCCTGAAGGATTCGTGGTGTCTGTTCTCTCCAGCACTACTTCAGACATTATTCGACTCCATACCACGTCGTGTTGCTGCACTTCTGCATGCTCGCGGGGGCTCTACACGATATTAGGCAGGTGTACCAGTTTCTTTGGCTCTTCAATGTATATTACCCGTCTCTCCTTATAGCTTACCCCTATTTTTCTCGGAATTTCGAACATCTTGCACCATTTCACACTGTCGAACGATCTTTCTAGGTGTAAAAATCCTTTTTTTTCTTGCTTCCAATATCAACCGCAACGTCAGAATTGCCTATTTCATGCCTGTATCTTTTATAAAGGAAGATTATCGTCATCTAGCACATCCTCAATTTTATTTTCTATTCTTCTGTATATTATTCTTGTCAGCAACTTGGATGCGTGAACTGTTAAGCTGATTGTTAGATAATTTTCGCACTTGTTGCTCTCTCAGTCTTCGGAACTGTGTAGAGATACTTTTCCGAAAGTCAGATGTCATGGCCGGCCGCGGTGGCCGAGCGGTTCTAGACGCTTCATTCTGGAACCGCGCGACTGCTACGGTCGCAGGTTCGAATCCTGCCTCGGGCATGGATGTGTCTGATGTCCTTAGGTTAGTTAGGTGTAACCCCTTACTGCATGATTTTTTTTTCTGAAAAAAATGTTACATGTTATGTTCGATGTTCTGATTTCATAAAAAATGCTTAAAAAATTCTAAATCTTATGTAGGGGCGGTTATTTTAGAATTAAGTGTTTGTGCCATATATGGGACAGCATGCAGTAACGACTGATACCATGTGATACCAGTTTTGGGATTGATGATGCACAATGTGGAAAATACACAATAAGATACGTACATGAACTAGCAGAACTGTATTTATGTAAAACAATTTACACTTTCTATTCATTACAATACACATATTTTGAGAAAATAACACACATTCTGTTTCCATTTTTCTCTATTCATTATGAAACTTGATGAAGCAATTTCTCTCCTTATTCAAGCACAATGTTGTACTGCACTTCATACACACTATATAGGATTTTCCCTTGCATTCTGGATACTTGCAACGACCACGGTTTTCCAGCCAGATAGGCATGTGATGTATCCCATCCAGTCGCACCTGACGCTGTGGAAGATCTGCTGTAGGGACTCTCTTCTTCTTGCAGTCAAGCTGTTTTTGTATTTCATTGTTTGGCCTACCACGTTTCTTGGATAAGGATTTCCCAATTTTACAGAGGGCCTCTGCAACTGCGACCTTGAAATCAACAAGGGGCATGTAATCCGTATTTCTTCTTCTCCATAACAGCCAGCTGTTCACACAAGCCAAGTCAACTAGATGAAAGAATATCTTCAAGTACCATTTCTTTGATCTGATTTGAATTCTATAATATCCTAGCATAGAATCTAATAGATCGACACCCCCATGTAGTCATTGTAGATCATCACAGAGTGTGGACAAGGTACCATTTTATATTCTTTTTCCTCCCTGAAAAGCCTCTTGATCTCGCCTTCTGGTTTGCATCCAACGTAAGTTGACAAAGTGTTGACTACTTATTATCAAACCAGGAGACTACTGACAGTTGCACACCGTCTACTGTTGCTATCTTTTCCTCCATGCTGCCTCGACCATTCATCTTCATTACTGCCTCCTTAGGTAAAATGCAACCACGTACTCGATTGGATCGGACTGCATGTTGTGCCATATCCGTCACAGACCTATTTTTCAGTATTATATGTATTCTAATGGACAAATATATAAACTTACCTCTTTATAACTGTCCACAGATATCCTTTTTCCTCTGCAAATAATATAAACACTGAAATCAATCGTTTACTGTACCTGATTGCAACTGTTTGTGTGACCAAACTTGGATGTAAACAGCTAGCAACACAAAGCAAAGATTCATTACACGTAATTCCTTACTCTCCCAACAGATGGCATACACTACTTGCACAGCTGCTCTTGACTGTGTGCCATATCTGTCCCAACATGCAGTTTGGAAATATATTCTCAGATATGAGATTGACAAAGAGAAAAGTGGTATGTGCCATATCTGGCACATTATGCGGTAAGGGTAAGTTCTAAGTTCTAGGGGACTGATGACCTCAGACGTTAAGTGCCATAGTGCCCAGAGCCATTTGAATCATTTTCAGATGGCATGTCCCCAGACTCATACATTCTACACATCAACGTAAATAGTCTTTATGTTGCCACATCCCTCAATTATTTCAGAAATTCTGATGGAATGTTATCAACTCCTGCCTTTTTTGATCTTATGTCCTCCAAAGCTCTTTTAAATTCTGATTCTAATACTGGACCCCCTATCTCTTCTAAATCGACTCTTGTTTATTCTTCTATGACATCAAACAAGTTTTCCCCCTCATAGAGACATTCAGTGTATTCTTTCCACATAGCCGCTCTCTCCTGTGCATTTAACAGTGGAACTCCCATTGCACTCTTAATGTTACCACCCTTCCTTTAAATGTCACAGAAGGTTGTTAAGACTTTCCTGTATGTTGAGTCTGTCCTTCCGACAATAATTTCTTTTTCCATTTTTTCACATTTTTCATGCAGCCATTTCGTCTTAGCTTCATTGCACTTTCTATTTATTGCATTCCTCAGCGACCTGTATTTCTGTACTCCTGAATTTCCCGTAACGTTTTTGTACTTCCTTCTTTCATCGATCAACTGAAGTATTTCTTCTGTTATCCATGGTTTCTTCGAAATTAGCTTCTTTGTACCTATATTTTTCTTTCCAACTTCTGTGATGGCCCTTTTTAGAGATGTCCATTCCTCTTCAACTGCACTGCCTATTGAGCTATTCCTTATTTGCTGTATCTATAGCCTTAGAGAACTTCAAGTGCATCTCTTCGTTCCTTAGTACCTCAGTATCCCATTTCTTTGTCTACTGAAGCACTCGCTGATCACGGCACGAGTCATGCGGTGTGCATCCGACTCAACGACTGAGCATGTCGGACATAAGGGGTCGTACGTCAAATGAATGGAATGTAGCCTCTGACGAGTAACGAACTTTCCATTTACAACCACATACCACAATGAACGCATAGTCGTAAGTACAAAAGGCGTTGTACCGCTCGCCACACCGTGTTCCAGGCAACTTCAGAATGTCTGTGTGCGACCGTTTTGATAGGTTGCTGCTGTTTATAGAGGCGATAATAGTCTTTCGTGCTGGGCATCCGTGTCGTCGGAAGGTCTGAACGATAGTAGCTGAGGTCAATCAAGAACTGTCTGATGTGGGCGAGTGCCAGTGAAATGTGTCCTTACAGGCACCGGGGAATGCAGAGAGTGTGGTGCCACTTCAACTATCAGGGTACCCGTCACAGTGGCGTGGGCAGAGATAAAATGATCGCACACGGTTATAGACATCAATGAAACCGATACCGCCCGCCCACTGCGGCAGTGTCGGGGTGGCGTATCGGAATTTAAAAACAAGACCAGCGCTCACGAAAAGTCCATATGCTGCATGAAATCTACATCTACATCTACATCTACATCTACGTGATTCACAATAAAGTGCCTGGCAGAGGGTTCATTGAACCACCGTTCCACTCTCGAACGGCAGGCGGGAAAAATGAGCACTTACATTTCTCTGTGCGAGCCCCGATTTCTCTTGTTTTATTGTGATAATCATTTCCCCCTATGTAGGTGGGTGCCAACAGAATGTTTTCACAATCTGAGGGGAAAACTGGTTATTGAAATTTCATGAGAAGATCCCGTCGCAACGGAAAACGCCTTTATTGTACTGATTGCCGCTCCAATTCACGTATCACGTCTGTGACACTATCTCCCCTATTTCGCGATAATACAAAACGAACTGCCCTTCTTTGTACTTTTTCGATGTCATCCGTCAGTCCCACCTGATTCGGATCCCACACCGCACAGCAATATTCCAGAATATGGCGGACAAGCGTAGTGTAAGCATTCTCTTTAGTAGAACTGTTGCACCTTCTAAGTATTCTGCCAATGAATCTTTGTTTTGCTCTACCCACAATATTATCTATGTGATCGTTCCAATTTAGGTTATTTGTAATTGTAATCTCTAAGTATTTAGCTGAATTTACAGCCTTAAGATTTGTGTGACTTATCGCGTAATCGAATTTTAGCAGATTTCTTTTAATACTCATGTGAATAACTTCGCACTTTTCTTTATTCAGTGTCAATTGCCACACTTCGCACCATACAGATATCTTATCCAAATCATTTTGCAAGTCGTTTTGATCATCTGATGACTTTACAAGACGGTAAATGACAGCATCATCTGCAAACAATCTAAGACAGCTACTCAGTTGGTCTGCTATGTTGTTAATATACATCGGGATCAATAGAGGGCCTATAACACTTCCTTGGGGAACGCCTGATTTTACTTGTGTTTCACTCGATCACTTTCCGTCAATTACTACGAACTGTGACCTTTCTGAGAGGAAATCACGAATCCAGTCGCATAACTGAGGCGATACTCCATAGGCACGCAGTTTGGTTAGAAGTCGCTCATGAGGAACGGTGTCGAAAGCCTTCTGGAAATATAAAAATATGGAATCAATTTGACATCCCCTGTCGATAGCACTTATTACTTCATGAGTATAAAGAGCTAGTTGTGTTTCACAAGAACGATATTTTCTGAATCCGTGCTGACTATGTGTCAATAAATCGTTTTCTTCGAGGTACTTCATGATGTTCGAATACAGTATATGTTCCAAAACCCTACTGCAAATCGACGTTCGTGATATAGGCCTGTAATTCAGCGGATTACTCCTACTTCCCTTTTTGGGTATTGGTGTGACCTGAGCAACTTTCCAGTCTTGTGGTACGGATCTTTCTGTGGGCGAGTGGTTGTAGATGTTTGCTAAATATGGAGCTATTTTATCAGCATACTCAGAGAGGAACCTGACTGGTATACAATCTGGACCGGAGGCCTTTCCTTTATTAAGTGATTTAAGCTGCTTTGTTACACCGAGGATATATACTTCTATGTTTCTCATCTTGGCAGTTTCTCTTGATTGGAATTCAGGAATATTAACTTCGTCTTCTTTGGTGAAGGAGTTGTCGCGCAGTGAACGTATTGATTGCGTCTTGCCACTGGTGTGCTTTATGTATGACCAGAACCTCTTTGGGTGAGACAGAATTTCGTTGTGGAAATTATTAAAAGCATATCGTATTGAAGTACGCACCATATTATGAACTTCTGTAAAACTTTGCCACTTTTGGGGATTTTTACGTTCTTTTAAATTTTTGTATGCTTTTTTTCTTTGGTTCTGCAACAACGACCTTACCAGTTTTGGGTACCATGAGGGGTTCAGTACGATTACTTATTAGTTTATGTGGTACATATCTCTCAATTGCTGTCGATACTGTCTCTTTGAAAACATTCCACAATTTTTCTACGCTTACATAATCAGATATGAAGGGGTGAAGACTGTCTCCTATAAATGCGTTAAGAGCATTTTTATCAGCTTTTTTAAATATATTTTGCGTTTCTTTTTGATGATTGTAGGTGTTACGGTATTCAGCCTAGCAGCAACTGTCTTGTGGTCGCTAATCCCTGTATTCGTCACAGTACTCACTATTTGTCTGTCGGCCATCGTAACTGTCACGGGAAGGACATACTCAAAATAATTCAGTTTGGAGTCAAGATAGGTGTTGACATAACGTGTTGCGAGGAGCGTATCCATGGGACGCAATTTGCTGTCCTGCAGCAGAGCACGTGTCTGGTGCTGGAGACGGCGGCACGTAGCAGCCGCCGTGCGGCACACGTTGCTATAGAGCTGCACTCCTAAACATTTGAGTACGAGCACCTTGTCAAAGGGCACCGCCGTTGAATGGGAAAGCCCCCCCTCCGACACCAATGTATTTTGTCTTCTTCACGTTGATGACGCTCCCAGCGACCGCCCCGTACTGGCGTTGCCACTGAAGCGCCATATGCATTTCATCCTCTGATTTGGCCAGGAACACCACATCATCGGCGAATGCATCACAACGAAAGGTCACGTCCCGCATGGAAATGCCTGTTAATCGCTGCCATAGGCCATGTAAAGCTGGTTCAAGCGCTGCCGCAAATAATATACCTGACAAGGGGCACCCTTGTTTCACTGACCGTCCAACAACAATGTGGCCAGACTGGTAACCGTTGACCATCATGCGGGAGCGCGATCCGTGGACCAGTCGAATGACCACCTGTGCAGACTGTGTTCCAAAATTGCGCGTAGAAAGCCGTGGTCGACGCGGTCGAATTCACGGTCAAAATCGACGGCAACAAGGGCGCCTCGTATTTTGCAGGCCGCGTCAAAGCAATTACGTCGCGGTATTCTCCTAACGCTGTATGAATGTTGCTGACACCATCTAAACATGTCTGATAGGTGTGGATGGCTTTCCCGATAGTGGTGTGGAGACGAGCGCGGAGGATGCGGGCGAAGATCTTGTAGTTATTGTTGAGGAGTGTGAGTGGGCGAAAGTCCTGCCACCTACAACCACCATTCGGTTTCGGTACTAGGATCAAGATGCCGTCTGTGAATTCCGTGGGGACAGTGAAATCAGGGCGGATCAGTTCTTGAAACATTTTGAATCATAAGGTCATAAAAATTCCGGGGGTAAACCGTCCAGCCCAGGCGAATTTTTCGGTGCACCACGTGCCAAGGCCGATGTCAGCTCGTCAGATGTAAAGGGGAACGGCAGAGTATCATCGGGTGTCACGTCCCTAGGGGCGGGAAAATTGTGCGACAGCTCCTCATAAACAAGTACGTTTCGCGGATCTTCCATGTACAAGGTCCCATAGTATCGGACGAACGTGTGCGCTATGTCCGTTTGCATCACTGAGCGGCCACCCTCCTCCGTGTTTACTGACGTAATGAGCTGACGTTTGCGGTGGTGCATCTCCTGCACAATGTGATACACGTATGTCGTTTCGTTGGGGATGCAGTCTTGCACTCGCGCAAAGAAGCGGACACCTTCTAGGTGGTCTGCCCTGATGCGAAGTAAACGAGCTTTGATGCGTTGTACAGACATCTGACGTTCGGGAGACTTCGGTTGCGTCACCAGCTCACGTAACGCTGTAAAATTCCGATGTTGTCCTCTGCCAGTTCGCTCTGTCACGCCCGTAGGCCATCAGGGTCTGTCGGAGTGCAGTTTTGACACATCCCAGCCACCACAGCACCGTAGAAGCATACATGGGCAGGAGCCTGAAACAACGACGCCACGTATCAGTAACTGCTTGCCGACAAGCTTCCTCGAAAAGGAGGATAACGTTCAACGTCCACGGGCCTCTGTTGCGCCTTGTGAGTTGTCGGGGTAAAGTGATAGTGCAGATATACGCGAGATGATCGGTGAAGGCCGTCGGCCAATTTCTGCATCACGGGTTGCTGTGCGGAGGGCACGCGAGACGTATATCCGGACCAGACGACTCGCAGAGTGGCTGGTAAAGTGCGTATATCTTCGCTAGTTCTCATGATGTAAGAGCCATATGTCGTGCAGCGCGAGGTCACGAACCAGTGCTTGTAGAGCAGGGCATAGGACGTAATGCGGTATCTGGCCCTCGGGCCGCAGAACACTGTTAAAATGGCCGCCCACTATGTAATGGTCCATATTTCCTTGCAAAAGTGGGGCTACCTCCTCCTAACAGAAGACACGCCTATCATCGCGGTGCGAAGTACCAGAGGGAGCATAGACGTTGACGAGGCGGACCGCACCAAGTGTGAGAGCGATTCCTCGCACGTTCCGCAAGTATGTCACGTCCGTCCCTTCCATGCCCTCTCGGAGAAGGATGGCCGTTCCTCCTGCGCCATTACCGGAGGGTAGGCTGTAGCTGGTGTAGCCTTATAGGTCTAAACGCAGTTCAGGACGGACCTACTGGAGAAGGGCAATGTCCAAGTCTGCTGCTCTTATCATGTCGTGTAACATGCGGGTCTTGACAGTGGAGTGGACACCATTGACAGTGACTGTTCCCACACGGTATGACTGAGACATATCAGGTGGTGCAGGCAGTGTGCTGGTGTAAGCCCACGGTGAGGTCACACACCACACAGCCAACCAGCCACATGATGTGCATCACTGCGCCATATAATCCCTGACTGGCACAGCTCTCCAGGCTCAATGTCAGCCATGGACTCTGGAGGAGGTATCGATATGTGTCATGCATCATCAGCCTTGTGAGGTTTGGGAGGTCAGTGGTGGCTGGCAACTTTCACAGGAGCCCATATTTTGGGAGTCGACCCGATGTGCCGCGTTTTCAGGGCCACCAGATGTAGGAGAGTTTTCCTTATCGTCAGGCACCTTCTGGTGAATAAGGACGCTGGAATCCGTTGCAACTGTAGACGCGTCAATGGAGTCGATGACTTCCGCTAGTCTCACATCCCTGTCCCATTCTGCAGTTGACAATCACCTCTTCTTGTGTCGCTGGGTGGTTTTCGCTTGCGGGTTGGAGATTCGACATCCACTGGAGCGGGGGGGGGGGGGGGGGGGGGGGGCCTCGACACGGTCTCGGTCGTCGGGAATCCCTGTGTCCGATCACGACAGTGACGGCGGTTGGGTGCCCACGACGCAGCGATGGGCAGAGGCTGCATGAACCTCTGCACCGTTTGGCTGCTGTGGTGTCGTCGTTGTCGTCGTTGGCACTGACTCTCCAACGGAGCTCTCAGCGACTTGAGGTGGTAGAAGGTTTTGATCATCCGTCACATCATGTCGTGCCGCTTTCACGTACGTTAGCGGGAGAGAGGTCATCGTGGATCGTTGAGGAAGTTCATTGCGGGGCACCTAAATGAGGCGGCGCTGCAGACACTCAGTTCTAACATGGCCTTCCTGGCCGCAGCCCGTGCAGGTCCTCGTTTCGCCATCATATATAACAATTACGCGGCAGCCACCAACGAAAACATATGATGGAACGTGCTTCTTAAGTTCTATGAGCACTTGTCGTACCCTGTAGGTTTCGAATGTATTCCATATCTCCGCTGTGTGGGCCAGAACTGTGCCATAAGACTGCAGCGCATCAACGATAAGGTTGGCAGGAACCTCGAATGGTAGTTGAAAGATGCGCATGGTACGCACCTCCAGACCAGCATGGTCAATTGCTACCACACTCACATTACCGTCTCCGTGGCAGAAGCGAAAGCCGTTTGCAGATCGTTGGAGGAGTCTGTCGCAGACCGCTTCGTCAATCAGTTTGCGGTACACTGTGCTGGACAACAGACAAATGAATGCCTATCAGTTCTTGCGGTTCTATGTGCATGTTGCCTCGAAGAAACCTTTCAATTTCATGGGCCTTCGGTCTCGTGTACGCTGCGTTGAACGTTAGTTTGATTGTAGCTTGTCGATATGAGAACGCCATGGTGGGTCGATACCGTTACTATAAGGCAATACAACGACGCAACCGCGCGCTAGCGGGAAAACAACAACGCCTGTGAAGCGCTGCTCGGCGCGCAGAGTCCGTCCTCACGCTATCACGGCTGAAAGCCGACTGCCCCTAGACCACGGTTGCACAGCGAATGTTCAGCCCATTTTAACAGCTCCCGCCAGAAGGGCATTTGGGGAAGGCAATCACAACTCTGAGAAATATCCAAATTGCGCTGTATTGTATGACATCGATTTTTCTAAAGACATATTTCGTATCATTGCCGTAGAGAATACCATACGATACTGCAGTGTCTATTTTGTTAAGAAGAACGATGTGATGTTCCTTCGCTCATACTTGCATGTCTGAAGGTACAGGCACTGCGGTGACTAAAGCCGTTATGAAATACGTGAAACGCATTCGCAGTTGCGAATATAGACAGCCATCAGCTGTGTAATGGAATGACGACAGTGAAAATTTGTACGTGACTGGGACTCGAACTAGGATTTCCCACTTTACACGATCGGTTGCTTTAACCGCTTTGGCTATCTGTGCACGACTCAGTCACATCCAAACTTCCATATTTCGTCGTTCTTGCGTCACAACCTATTCGCATACACACAGTTCGTAGAAAACAGCAGACAAAAAGACCAAAGAACAGCATAACAGAGCAGAAGAACAGGAAAAAGGTAGATGAGCGGTAAAACAAGAGACGAAATTTTTCAAACAGAAAGACAAAAATTTCAGAAAGTAAGATGAGAAACATGATGTGGTTTTAAAAAGTCTGAAGAAAAAGTCAGAGAACGTAGTGATCATTTTCGGAGTTTACAACAGTTTACAGGTTACGTACAAGGGTGTGACGAATGGATGGACAAATTAGGCAAAAAGATCAGGAAAGAAGTTGAAAAAGTCGGAAGAGGGTTCAAAATAGGATACGATCGTATCTATCTTCCCCTCCCCCCCCCCCCCCCCCCACCTCCTCCTTTAAGGCGGAATTGGGGAAACGTAACCAGAACGACTTTCATCTAGCACCTTAGGGCCAGCACCTCGACATCCGTTCTTGATCTGGCTGCCATCGAGTCAGCGAGCATCGAGTAAAACAGAAGTAATATCAGGCGTTCCCCAAGGCCCTCTATTATTTCTGATCTCAATTAATGACATAGAAGATAATCTGAGTAGCCGCCTTAGATTGTTTGCAGATGATGCTGTCATTTACCGTCTTGTAAGGTCACCAGATGACCAAAACGAATTGCAAAATGATTTAGATAAGATATCTGTATGGTGCGAAATCTGGCAGTTGACCCTGAATAAAGAAAAGTGTGAAGTTATTCACATGAGTACTAAAAGAAATCAGCTAAATTTTGATTGCGCGATAAGTCACACAAATCTGACTGCTGTAAATTCAGCTAAATACTTATGGACTACAATCACAAATAACCTAAATTGGAACGATCACATAGATAATATTGTGGGTAGAGCAAACCAAAGACTGCGATTCATTGGCAGATTACTTAGAAAGTGCAACAGGTCTACTAAAGAGACCGCTTACACCACGCTTGTCCAACCTATTCTGGAGTATTGCTGTGCGGTATGAGATCCGCATCAGGTGGGACTGACGGATGACATCGAAACAGTACAAAGAAGCGCGGCTCGTTTTGTATTATAGCGAAATAGGGGAGATAGTGCCACAGACATGATACGTGAATTGGAGTGGCAATCATTAAAATAAAGTCGTTTTTCGTTGCGACGGGATCTTCTCATAAAATTTCAATTGCCAGTTTTCTCCTCCGATTGCGAAAACATTCTGTTGGCACCCACCTACAGTCAAGATAAAATAATGAAATAAGGTCTCGCACAGAAAATTTAAGTGCTCCTTTTTCCCGGGCGCCGTTCGGGAGTGGATCGGTAGAGAGACAGCTTGAAAATGGTTCATTGAACCCTCTGCGAGGCACTTCATTGTGAATAGCAGATTAATCACGTAGATGTAGTGACAAGAGATCAGGAGGAACGTTAATGTTTGATTTAAAATAATTATTACAATGTGCACAATTTTGACTGACCCGCTTTTAAAAGATTTCTTTCCAAAATCAGGGTAAAAATTACTCTCAATCACCCTTAAAGGGGCGATAAAAATAGAAAAAAATTTATCATGAGGTGCATCTAAATGTGAATTTAAAAACTATTTCTCAAGTTCAAGCATCTTTCAAGGGATACTTACACATTTAAACAAATGCACACAATTGTAAATAGGGCTTTTGCACAGAGCAGTCTTCAAATAGAGATAACAATTTTTCAAACTTTAAACAAAATTGTAAGATTACACTGACCCAATCTGAAACTGCGAGCACTTGATCTTCTAAATCCCCTGCCCCATTCAGGATGGGGACAGAAGTTTCAGAGTTAAAAAATGGCTCTGAGCACTATGGGACTTGTGGTCATCAGTCCCCTAGAACTTAGAACTACTTAAACCTAACTAACATAAGGACATCACACACATCCATGCCCGAGGCAGGATTCGAACCTGCGACCGTAGCAGTCGCGTGGTTCCGGGCTGAGCGCCTTAACCGCGAGACCACCGCGGCCGGCAGTTGCAGAATTACAACACCAACAATCAATTAGCAAGCTGGAAGTTCCACAGAACTTGAGACGCTGGAGGAGGCTAAGAAGCAGGGCAGAGCCAAGCCAAATCAGATAACAAGTACGCCTATGTCATGTAGGAAGACAGAGTACTGCTGGCAGGGAGCTTTAACAGTCACCACTAATGCGGAAAACCAAAGAACAACTCCTAAACAGTAATATTCAAATAAAGCAGCTCACCAAGAAGGGTGTTGGCCATCAGAGATGCTCGCATGGACTCAATACTGCAGGTAGTGCCGCAGGATGACACCATTGCCCCGTCAAAACGTTGTTCCACCATACAACGCGCAGCTCCTGTGAAGCGTTGCAACAGCCACTAGCCGCTCCAAAGCCACCTCTCCTGCCCCCGGGTGCAGCCTTGTCAGCGGCGCTCTGCCACGGCCTCCTTCTCCTTCATGCAAGCTGCCACTCCACTGGCAGCCCTCACTGCCCCCTCTGTGTCACTCGTGAAACGACTATTCCCCAGCTCCCTTTGAAGAGGCTCTACACAGCATCCTGATGGCTCCTGCTTCAGACCCGGCAAAACCAAAGAGTCCATTATCAGAAGTATACCTGCGAGATAAACCTCCTGGCCAATGATACGAGTTCTATCTTCTTGGAAGTACGTATCAGAAATCAAGAATAAAGGAAAATGAGGAGAGACTGTGTAATGTGACAACGTTCCGTCTAGTGAATGCCAGGCATAGTCAAGGCGCAACGGTAGATAAAGTGGACGCTTATGACATTTGTAGGCCAGAATCGAAGGCAAGTGGAAGTGCTTCCGCCTGGTGGCAGCTAAATTAAAGAACACTGTGCGGGAGACAGTGTCTGGCTTGTGCTGCACTCTGACAGCGAAATAACAAAAGAATTAAACTAAATAATATTGTTACGTGTAGTAAAAATATAAATGTAATATTACTTTAATATATGACTGTAATTGAATATTGTAATGCTATGGTATGTTTAATTGTAAATAGAGAACTTAGCGTAATGTAAAATAATGTTTAGGTGTGGAAGGAATCCCCGAGAATGAGAACAGTGTACAGGTTGGCGCGTATTATTGGCAGTAGAAGTAAGTTGTCGGAGCTCTGAGGCAGAACAAGTGTTAAGTGGCGTAAAAGTGACTGCCGGTGTGTGCTATTGTAACGTTGCTAAAAGACCATTCAGAAGTGAGCTGAAAACAGATATGAACTTCGTTTATCGTATGGCTACAAGCTAAATGGACACTAAGGCTTGTAAGACGCGGTATTTCAACGAAGATGGGCAGTGAGCGTAAAAATAGTACTGTTTCCCGCTCTGAAGTACATGCCACTGCATGGTGCAATGCTGTTTTAATTGCGACGAGTTGCTTGTGCCAACGGAGAGGTGTGAAGGGACCAGTAGCCGCATCCAACGGCGTATCGTGATCTCAATAACTGACGAGATCCATTGGTGAGCTCACTTCGGTAGCAACGAACTAGAAGTTTTCTTACAAGGGTATTATTATGAATAGTGGTTGTTATACCGACACCATAACCAGTACATTTATATTTTGTGAATCAGTTTCTGTAATAGTCCATTCAAGTTCTCTACAGTGTGTAAAGTTTGTAGGCAATAAAAATTTTGAGGTTGAAATTGCATTCCCCGAGTGTAATCAATTATTTAAAGAAAATAGTTCATTATTACCCCATATCTAGTGATTTCTATGTGCTGCAACATCAGTGAAAAGTTATGGTGCGTGAGTATCAGCGTAGCTATATTACAAGAGAAAATAGTCTGAATTAACGCCGAAATTGCCAGCAGACACCGCTTCATGCAACGGATGGAAGATTCCAGGTACTGTGCCACCTTAATTACTATCCAGCTCAATGTGGTGGCTTTCCAGTACGTTACCACTGTCAAAAATTACTCGGTTCCGTCCGAGCAACGTGGGTCTCAGTTAGTGTTTTCAGTAACTATATTGACAAGCAGATCTTTATTGTTCTTTAATTAAGCGTTCAAGGAAATTGCTGCCACCACAGTACACATTGTGCCTTCAGCACAATGCAAGCTCAATAACGTTACATTCAGTAATTACAATTTGTGTAGTTTTCGTTAACCTAAAACAAGTTCAAGTGCCGGCCGGGGTGGCCGAGCGGTTCTAGGCGCTACAATCTGGAACCGCGCGACCGCTACAGTCGCAGGTTCGAATCCTGCCTCGAGCATGGATGTGTGTGATGTCCTTAGGTTAGTTAGGTTTAAGTAGTTCTAAGTTCTAGGGGACTGATGACCTTATAAGTTAAGTCCAATAGTGTGCAGAGCCATTTGAACCAAGTTCAAGTGTTTATCATGTGTGTTTATGTATTGTGAAACGATTTCAGGCTGTGGTATTGTTTTACATGAGTAATGTCCTCCTGCTAGGCGATATCAAGCATACAGAAATAAGTGCTCCCTGTTCAGTCACTTCAAGGAGATTATCAGTGCTACTAATAATCAAATATAGACGTAAAAATAAGTTTGTTACGCGACATTATCATTATTTATTCCAAAAATTCCGTGTAGTAGTTGGATCACCATAAGGTGTCTATTCAAACCTATTACATGCGAGAGCCGCTTTCCGGAAGTCCGATGCCGCATGGTCTGATAATAATACAGTAAATTCGGGTAGTGACATCGCACTAGCGGCTGAGACTTCGCCACTAGATGAAATCCAAATGTCTGGAACATGACTTACCGATTACGAAGACTTAAAAAAGAAACTATCGTAAAATGTCGCTGATTGACACCAGAACAGAAGACATTTTGTTCGCAGTGCTTGATATAACGCCAGGAGAGGTAGCTATACCTTGTATTTTGGATTCAGGTAGCCATGACTCATTACTCGATAGTTATATATATATGAGATGTGTGGTAAGGATAAGAAATGGCCAGTGTTTAATAAGCAGGAGATGAGTGTCCACAGCACCATCACACGTTATCTGACTGAAAACGCGATTCTCAGTCTCGACTACAAGGTACTGTTGTACTTGAGGCAGAGGTATGTGCCATTACATTCAGGCAGGAATTAATTCATTAATTGGAGGACAATCAGGGTGACTCACGCAACAAGAATTTTGAAACGCTAGGCATGATATTGACTAGTGAAGGAAGTACATTAGTACAAAGCGAAAGTGTTAGATTGATGGAAATAGGACAAGAAGAATTAAGAAAAGAAGGAGCCACCTGTGTCAGCAGGAGTTCTGAAGATAAAAAATGAGGCAATGAACAAAGTAATCATAGAAGATAATGAGTCAGAGTCCGAAAGAAAAAATATGTTCAAATGTATGTGAAATCTTATGGGACTCAACTGCTAAGTTCATCAATCCTTAAGCTTACACACTACTTAACCTAAATTATCCTAAGGACAAACACACACACCCATGCCCGAGGGAGGACTCGAACCTCCGCCGGGACCAGCCGCACAGTCTATGACTGCAGCGCCTTAGACCGCTCGGCTAATCCCGCGCAGCAGAGTCCGAAAGATCTGGTGACGGTATTATATAGCTATTTATTCGATTTTGCACCCAGAGAAAATGGCTTCAAATGGCTCTGAGCACTATGGGACTTACCTGGTGAGGTCATCAGTCCACTAGAACTTAGAACTACTTAAACCTAACTAACCTAAGGACATCACACACATCCATGCCCGTGGCAGGATTCGAACCTGCGACCGCAGCGGTAGCGCGGTTCCAGACTGAAGCGCCTATAACCGCTCGGCCACTCCGGCCGGCGCACCGAAAGAGCCACATTGGTAGATACATCGGACAAGATAACTGTTTATTATGTATGGGGAGCGCAGCCGTTCTCACCCCAGTTGCAGCTGCAGAGAGACACATTCCTGTCTGCGTGTGCGTGTTCTTTCTCCAAGTAGCGGCGCACCCCTGTGAGATCTGTTTCTCCACATGAACGATAAATCGCTCCATTCGACATGGGACACCACCGCAAAAGCTTACGGCATGTTTGACAGCAGCCGCCACGTCAACCCTCCTTCAGACCACAAGGTGACACTGCACAGATCATCCAATCCACACCGGCAACGTGATTTATCAAGCACACTGTATGTCGACCTCAATCATTAGTGATCCTACATCTACATCTACATCTACATCTACATTTATACTCCGCAAGCCACCCAACGGTGTGTGGCGGAGGGCACTTTACGTGCCACTGTCATTACCTCCCTTTCCTGTTCCAGTCGCGTATGGTTCGCGGGAAGAACGACTGTCTGAAAGCCTCCGTGCGCGCTCTAATCTCTCTAATTTTACATTCGTGATCTCCTCGGGAGGTATAAGTAGGGGGAAGCAATATATTCGATACCTCATCCAGAAACGCACCCTCTCGAAACCTGGCGAGCAAGCTACACCGCGATGCAGAGCGCCTCTCTTGCAGAGTCTGCCACTTGAGTTTATTAAACATCTCCGAAACGCTATCACGGTTACCAAATAACCCTGTGACGAAACGCGCCCCTCTTCTTTGGATCTTCTCTATCTCCTCGGTCTAACCGATCTGGTACGGATCCCACACTGATGAGCAATACTCAAGTATAGGTCGAACGAGTGTTTTGTAAGCCACCTCCTTTGTTGATGGACTACATTTTCTAAGCACTCTCCCAATGAATCTCAGCCTGGTACCCGCCTTACCAACAATTAATTTTATATGATCATTCCACTTCAAATCGTTCCGCACGCATACTCCCAGATATTTTACAGAAGTAACTGCTACCAGTGTTTGTTCCGCTATCATATAATCATACAATAAAGGATCCTTCTTTCTATGTATTCGCAATACATTGCATTTGTCTATGTTAAGGGTCAGTTGCCACTCCCTGCACCAAGTGCCTATCCACTGCAGATCTTCCTGCATTTCGCTACAATTTTCTAATGCTGCAACTTCTCTGTATACTACAGCATCATCCGCGAAAAGCCGCATGGAACTTCCGACACTATCTACTAGGTCATTTATATACATTGTGAAAAGCAATGGTCCCATAACACTCCCCTGTGGCACGCCAGAGGTTACTTTAACGTCTGTAGACGTCTCTCCATTGATAACAACATGCTGTGTTCTGTTTGCTAAAAACTCTTCAATCCAGCCACACAGCTGGTCTGATATTCCGTAGGCTCTTACTTTGTTTATCAGGCGACAGTGCGGAACTGTATCGAACGCCTTCCGGAAGTCAAGAAAAATAGCATCTACCTGGGAGCCTGTATCTAATATTTTCTGGGTCTCATGAACAAATAAAGCGAGTTGGGTCTCACACGATCGCTGTTTCCGGAATCCATGTTGATTCCTACATAGTAGATTCTGGGTTTCCAAAAACGACATGATACTCGAGCAAAAAACATGTTCTAAAATTCTACAACAGATTGACGTCAGAGATATAGGTCTATAGTTTTGCGCATCTGCTCGACGACCCTTCTTGAAGACTGGGACTATCTGTGCTCTTTTCCAATCATTTGGAACCCTCCGTTCCTCTAGAGACTTGCAGTACACGGCTGTTAGAAGGGGGGCAAGTTCTTTCGCGTACTCTGTGTAGAATCGAATTGGTATCCAGTCAGGTCCAGTGGACTTTCCTCTATTGAGTGATTCCAGTTGCTTTTCTATTCCTTGGACACTTATTTCGATGTCAGCCATTTTTTCGTTTGTGCGAGGATTTAGAGAAGGAACTGCAGTGCGGTCTTCCTCTGTGAAACAGCTTTGGAAAAAGGTGTTTAGTATTTCAGCTTTACGCGTGTCATCCTCTGTATCAATGCCATCATCATCCCGGAGGGTCTGGATATGCTGTTTTGAGCCACTTACTGATTTAACATAAGACCAGAACTTCCTAGGATTTTCTGTCAAGTCGGTACATAGAATTTTACTTTCGAATTCACTGAACGCTTCACGCATAGCCCTCCTTCCGCTAACTTTGACATCGTTTAGCTTCTGTTTGTCTGAGAGGTTTTGGCTGCGTTTAAACTTGGAGTGGAGCTATCTTTGCTTTCGCAGTAGTTTCCTAACTTTGTTGTTGTACCACGGTGGGTTTTTCCCGTTCCTCACAGTTTTACTCGGCACGTACCTGTCTAAAACGCATTTTACGATTGCCTTGAACTTTTTCCATAAACACTCAACATTGTCAGTGTCGGAACAGAAATTTTCGTTTTGATCTGTTAGGTAGTCTGAAATCTGCCTTCTATTACTCTTGCTAAACAGATAAACCTTCCTCCCTTTTTTATATTCCTACTAACTTCCATATTCAGGGATGCTGCAACGGCCTTATGATCACTGATTCCCTGTTCTGTACATACAGAGTCAAAAAGTTCGGGTCTGTGTGTTATCAGTAGGTCCAAGATGTTATCTCCACGAGTCGGTTCTCTGTTTAATTGCTCGAGGTAATTTTCGGATAGTGCACTCAGTATAATGTCACTCGATGCTCTGTCCCTACCACCCGTCCTAAACATCTGAGTGTCCCAGTCTATATCTGGTAAATTGAAATCTCCACCTAAGACTATAACATGCTGAGAAAATTTATGTGAAATGTTTTCCAAATTTTCTCTCAGTTGTTCTGCCACTAATGCTGCTGAGTCGGGAGGTCGGTAAAAGGAGCCAATTATTAACCTAGTTCGGTTGTTGAGTATAACCTCCACCCATAATAATTCACAGGAACTATCCACTTCTACTTCACTACAGGATAAACTACTACTAACAGCGACGAACACTCCACCACCGGTTGCATGCAATCTATCCTTTCTAAACACCGTCTGTACCTTTGTAAAAATTTCGGCAGAATTTATCTCTGGCTTAAGCCAGCTTTCTGTACCTATAACGATTTCAGCTTCGGTGCTTTCTATCAGCGCTTGAAGTTCTGGTACTTTACCAACGCAGCTTCGACAGTTGACGATTACAATAGCGATTGCTGCTTGGTCCCCGCATGTCCTGACTTTGCCCCGCACCCGTTGAGGCTGTTGCCCTTTCTGTACTTTCCCAAGGCCATCTAACCTAAAAAACCGCCCAGCCCACGCCACACAACCCCTGCTACCCGTGTAGCCGCTTGTTGCGTGTAGTGGACTCCTGACCTATCCAGCGGAACCCGAAACCCCACCACCCTATGGCGCAAGTCGAGGAATCTGCAGCCCACACGGTCGCAGAACCGTCTCAGCCTCTGATTCAGACCCTCCACTCGGCTCTGTACCAAAGGTCCGCAGTCAGTCCTGTCGACGATGCTGCAGATGGTGAGCTCTGCTTTCATCCCGCTAGCGAGACTGGCATTCTTCACCAAATCAGATAGCCGCCGGAAGCCAGAGAGGATTTCCTCCGATCCATAGTGACACACATCATTGGTGCCGACATGAGCGACCACCTGCAGATGGGTGCACCCTGTACCCTTCATGGCATCCGGAAGGACCCTTTCCACATCTGGAATGACTCCTCCCGGTATGCACACGGAGTGCACATTGGTTTTCTTCCCCTCTCTTGCTGCCATTTCCCTAAGGGGCCCCATTACGCGCCTGACGTTGGAGCTCCCAACTACCAGTAAGCCCACCCTCTGCGGCTGCCCAGATCTTGCAGACTGAGGGACAACCTCTGGAACAGGACAAGCAGCCATGTCAGGCCGAAGATCAGTATCAGCCTGAGACAGAGCCTGAAACCGGTTCGTCAGACAAACTGGAGAGGCTTTCCGTTCAGCCCTCCGGAATGTCTTTCGCCCCCTGCCACACCTTGAGACGACCTCCCACTCTACCACAGGTGAGGGATCAGCCTCAATGCGGGCAGTATCCCGGGCAACCACAGTCGTAGTCCGATCAGGGGATGCGTGGGACGAGCTGGCCGTCCCCGACAAACCTCCATCCGGACCCCCACAGTGATGCCCATTGGCAACAGCCTCAAGCTGTGTGACCGAAGCCAACACTGCCTGAAGCTGGGAGCGAAGGGATGCCAACTCAGTCTGCATCCGAACACAGCAGTTGCAGTCCCTATCCATGCTAAAAACTGTTTTGCAAAGAACGTCTGAACTAATCTACAGAGAGCGCAAACAAATTGACAAAATTTAAACGGTTATTAAAATACAAGATTGCCTAGTAAATGCAGTAATGCTGCTACTTGCGCACTGCTGACACTGCTCGGTGGCGGAAGGAGACTACGCGAATTTACACTATCATCCTGTGTGGGAGATCTTTACGAGGAACTTTCTGTAAACACTGAGATACCCACTAGACCACTCTAAACTTATGAACGTTATGCATTAGACAACAGACATGAACTCTCGCGTTAGTTACCCATTCAAATTCCAAGTCATACAGTGCCGATTCATGCATATTACTGCTGCAAACGACGTCATATTTCTACATTGCTTGGGTGAGATAATGAACACTTTTAATGACACTCGGAAACAATCTCAAGTTTTTTGTGAGTAAAAAATACGAGGGTCGTTCAATAAGTAATGCCCCACATTTTTTTAAAAAAAGCTCTTGATATAAATAGACAAATGTCCTTGTTGGTGCTTCACTTTTGATGTTTGTTCTGTGCGCCGGTGAAGTTTCGAAACGTTTTAGCAGTTGGCTGAGCCGTAGTACAGCGTCAAAATGGCGTCTACGTACGACTCACATTACAAGCAGCGTGCTGTTACTGAAATCTTGTGTGCAGAAAAAGAAACCGCGGTAATCATCCATGAACATTTGTGTGCAATTAATGGCGATGCTGCAGTTGAGAGGAGTACAGTTGGGTGATGAGTAAAGAAAGTAACAGCCTCAGGAAATGCAGAAACAGAACTCCATGATCAGCCACGCTTGGGACGTTCTGTCACAGCCACTGCTCCAGACATGCAGAATCTTGCGAATGACAATTGGCTCTACAGTTGTCGGTTAGCATTGTTAGTGCGTCTGCATTCTCTCGGATATTCAAAAAGGTGCTCACGATGGGCTCCACGAATGCTCACAGTAGACCACAAGATTCTAACAAAGACCATTTCATCTGAATTGTTGGAGTGTTTTGAAACCGACGGAGAGGTCTTTCTGTCACAGACCGTTGTGGGGAGGGAAAGCTGGGTGCACCACTTGGCGCCGGATACCTTAAGGCAGTCCCTGGAGTGGCATCATCCTCATTCACCATAAAAGAAGAAATTAAAGACAATCTCCTCCGCCAGAAAAGTCATGGTGACAGTCTTCTGGGATTGTGATGGCGTCATTCCCGTGGATGTGATGGAGGCATACGTGAAGACATGAATAAACTCAAGAAACGTTTCCGACGTGTTCGATAGGACAAGAATTAAGCAGAAATCTTGCTCCAATAAGATAACGCACAGGTCTGAGAACCCGGAAACCCATCGCCAAATTGGGTTGGACATCGTTGCCTCATCCAAATTCTGACTCTTAACAATAAATATGTTCCGAGAAAAAAAAATGTGGGGCATTACTTACTGAACGACCCTCGTACTTTTACTGGTGCTCATGAATGAATTAAAAACTAGTCAAACCTTAGAGCAGGAAAATCATGAACTGTATTATGCTGAACACTTTTGTAATGTCCAAAAGAAACATTTCTTGTAATGAGCAGGCTACCGACATGAGCATCATGCTAGTTAACACATCAGTTACGCTCAAGATGTACCACTTGGATGAGCTACAAATTTTGACTTGTGAATCATGTCACATGCCAGCGAGAATACGAAGTGCAGCTATGGCCCAAACACAAATTTTCCATTTCCGTGTTTTCTCATGTGTTGAGCGTTTCATAAAAACCATCCATTTGATGAAAAGTGTATGGCCCAAAATGCTCTTTTGTCTTCTTCTTATCTTCTCTCTTTCTCTCTCTCTTTTTCTTTTTCTTGCTGCATTTCAGGGACTAGAATGAGATTTTCACTCTGCAGCGGAGTGTGCGCTGATATGAAACTTCCTGGCAGATTAAAACTGTGTGCCTGACCGAGACTCGAACTCGGGACCTTTGCCTTTCGCGGGCAAGTGCTCTACCATCTGAGCTACCGAAGCACGACTCACGCCCGGTACCCACAGCTGTACTTCTGCTAGTATTTCGTCTCCTACCTTCCAAACTTTACAGAAGCTCTTCTGCGAACCTTGCAGAACGAGCACTCCTGAAAGAAAGGATATAGCGAAGACATGGCTTAGCCACAGCCTGGGGGATGTTTCCAGAATGAGATTTTCACTCTGCAGCGGAGTGTGCGCTGATATGAAACTTCCTGGCAGATTAAAACTGTGTGCCTGACCGAGACTCGAACTCGGGACCTTTGCCTTTCGCGGGCAAGTGCTCTACCATCTGAGCTACCGAAGCACGACTCACGCCCGGTACTCACAACTTTACTTCTGCCAGTATCTCGTCTCCTACCTTCCAAACTTTACAGAAGCTCTTCTGCGAACCTTGCAGAACTAGCACTCCTGAAAGAAAGGATATAGCGGAGACATGGCTTAGCCACAGCCTGGGGGATGTTTCCAGAATGAGATTTTCACTCTGCAGCGGAGTGTGCGCTGATATGAAACTTCCTGGCAGATTAAAACTGTGTGCCCGACCGAGACTCGAACTCCGGACCTTTGCCTTTTGCGGGCAAGTGCTCCAGCATCTGAGCTACCGAAGCACGACTCACGCCCGGTACTCACAGCTTTACTTCTGCCAGTATCTCGTCTCCTACCTTCCAAACTTTACAGAAGCTCTTCTGCGAACCTTGCAGAACTAGCACTCCTGAAAGAAAGGATATAGCGGAGACATGGCTTAGCCACAGCCTGGGGGATGTTTCCAGAATGAGATTTTCACTCTGCAGCGGAGTGTGCGCTGATATGAAACTTCCTGGCAGATTAAAACTGTGTGCCCGACCGAGACTCGAACTCGGGACCTTTGCCTTTTGCGGGCAAGTGCTCTACCATCTGAGCTACCGAAGCACGACACACGCCCGGTACTCACAGCTTTATTTCTGCCAGTATCTCATCTCCTACCTTCCAAACTTTACAGAAGGTCCTGAGTTCGAGTCTCGGTCGGGCACACATCTTTAATCTGCCAGGAAATTTCATATCAGCGCACACTCCGCTGCAGTGTGAAAATCTCATTCTGGAAACATCCCCCATGCTGTGGCTAAGCCATGTCTCCGCAGTATCCTTACTTTCAGGAGTGCTAGTTCTGCAAGGTTTGCAGAAGAGCTTCTGTAAAGTTTGGAAGGTAGGAGACGAGATACTGGCAGAAGTAAAGCTGTGAGTACCGGGCGTGAGTCGTGCTTCGGTAGCTCAGATGGTAGAGCGCTTGCCCGCGAAAGGCAAAGGTCCCGAGTTCGAGTCTCGGTCGGGCACACAGTTTTAATCTGCCAGGAAGTTTCATTTCAGGGACTGTTGTAAAGACCGGCCAGTCAGTCCAACCAACAGTTATTCAATAATTCTAATGCATCTCGTCAGTTGTGCAATAAACATGGTTACAATGTTGTTTTATAGTATTCACACAGTTATTCTAATGCACACCATCAGCAAAGTCGCATTTTCTGAGAGCCCGTGAATTTCTAATACTTATGATGAGAACATGCGGTAATTATGTCACTTATTGCTTCATACTGTCTAATTTGATGTCACAGCTACGATACTCATTTACCGACATGTGCGTTAGCGTGTGTATACAGTTACACAAGTTTTTGCGTATGAGAATTTATTTAGTATTCATTCTCGCATTTATACATGTTTTATGTAGTCAGGACTACATGTCTAAGAATTTACAATTTTTACTGCTACGTGACCACATAGCGCCGTAAGTGTAGTACGTTTTGTTTTGATTATGTCTTGTTTAACTTGAACAAGTGTTTTCTTACATGTCATTCCTGCTTTTCGATGTAATTTACTGTACATGTGTTTCTGTAAATGACATTCTCATTGTTCAGTGTAGCATAGTATTTAGTATGCTATGGTTGTAATGAAGTGAATGATTTGGAATTGTAATATAATAAGTGTGAATAGAGCAATTAGTTGTAGAATGAATTGAGTATGTGTGGATCTCGACAACGAGCCCTCCATGAGTGTATGGCTCTATGAAGGCACTGCTTTCATTCATTATCATTGTAAGGACATTTAGTACGTGTGTGTAATATTGTAAGCACTGCTGTTCCTCCGCGTTATTATGTGTTTCCACAGATATGTATACATTTTGCACGAGCAATAATGAGTGTACCTGAGGTGGCTTGTACATAAGTGTGTTTTTATATTTACATATTATTTACTTTTGGCAGTAGGTATATTCTTCTAACCTATGGCATGATACTCATCAGATGATGAGCATGCGAAAAAAAAAATCTAAATTCCCATCCATCCCCAGTTAAAACACCTTTGATGAACTTGTAGAGATGAATTTCAGCACAATTTCATCGGTATCTATTTCATTCACCAAAAGGAAGTGATGTTACATGGCAGGTTATCCCTAAAATGTCATGCAACGTGTTTTATTATGTACTATGCACATCCCTGCGGGCAGTGTAATTGACCTCTTACGCTGCATCATAACCGCAAAAATAATTCAATACTCTCAGTGACTGCCCATCTGACTGCTTCTTCACTTACCTTCTTTTATTACGGTGAGTGGCCTTTTATTTTTCCGTGGACGTGCAAGCTTTCTAGTTGGCTTGGGTGACGTAGTGCTCTTAAAAGGACCAGAAGTGGGCTATAAATGTGCATTTTGAATAATCCTACCTTCAAGGGATTCTTTGTATCATATCGGCCAACATTTTGAGAAAAACATCACGGCCTTTTTTGAGGATGAACTTCTATCATTTTAGTTTCAGTTTAATGGTGAATTTTATGAACAAATTGATGAAGTTGCTATGGCAAGTCTCCTCTTCCATCTGGTAGCTAATTTATTTTTTGGAAGATTTAGCACAAGGCACTGGACTCGGCGAGTTTTAAACCAACGGTCTTCTGGAGGTATGTAGACGACACATGTTCAGTTTGGCCTCACGGGAAGGGTGAGTGAAATCGATTTCTTGAGCATATGAATTCTATCCAAGGTAGTATTTGCTATGGTAATAGAAAAAGATGGATGTCTCCCTTTTTTGGATATTTTCGTTCATCGTAAAGTTAACGGCACTTAAGGACATGTTGTGCATCGTAAACGAACATGTTAGTAGCTGTGATTGCCCTTCACAAATCATAGGTGTCCTTAAGATCTTGCCGGCCCGGGTGGCCGAGCGGTTCTAGGCGCTACAGTCTGGAACGGCGCGACCGCTACGGTCGCAGGTTCGAATCCTGCCTCGGGCATGGATGTGTGTGACGTCCTTAGGTTAGTTAGGTTTAAGTAGTACTAATTTCTAGGGGACTGATGACCTCAGAAGTTAAGTCCCATAGTGCTCAGAGCCGTTTGAATCTTAAGACCTTAGTGCACGAGCCGCGCTGTATATCCGGTAATGATAATTTGCAAGACCAGCTCACACACGTCAAGAGTATTTTTAAAGCTAATGGGTATTCCCACCAACATATTCATACAGCATTCAATGTGAATCCTAGAATGCAAGTACGTGATCTGGAAGAAGAAAGTAATACCTTCAAATCAAGAGCGTTTTTCTCTTTGTGAGTGCACTTTCGTCGAAGATAAACCGTATGCTCGAGAAACATTATGTTAAGGTGATCTTGCGACCTCCTACGAAAATTGCAGCCCTACTCGGTTCTGTGAGCGATGATTTATTGCTTGGTAAAGCGGGTGTGTATCAGATTCCTTGCGGAAATTGTGATATGTCATATATACTTCAGAAAACAGGCATCGTTCATGAGAGGTGCTGGAACATCGAAGATACACAAGCTTACAACAGCCAAACAAGTCATCTGTGGCAAAACTTTCTATCGATATGGGCCATTCGATGAAGTACTGTATAGTGAGGATTCTAACATCCACCTCTTCCTTTTGGGATTCTATTTTCAAGAAAGCCATAGAAAATAGATTAACCAGTAACTTAATAAATAGAGGTAATGGTTTTAATTTGGATAAGCATGGTGTAATTAAATTGCAGAGAAGTCGTCAAGGTGTTATGCCGTCGAACATACATCGATAAGTGAGTCGAATCTCCGAACTTTTTCACCACAGGTGGCACATGTGTAACTGTACCTCTTTGTCGCGACCAGATTCTGTGACCCGCAAGCGCAGTACCACCACAGTGGAGTATATAAGGCCGCGCTTGGCACCTTGTCGTCAGTCTTACGATTCATTCTGAGGATGGCCGAACGGCACGTGGCCGAAATATTGGTGGAAGAAGTATGTGCAGTCTCAGCAGTTGGCGGTCGAAACGCCAGCTGTGCATCTGTCATAATACTCTGTTGCACCTCGACTAAAGAAACGGATCCGCCGTTACTCTCTGGCCTCAGCGCAAAAGAATGTTAGTTTAAAATCTATGCAACATCTATCTGATTGGCTCATAATATTTACGTCCACAGAGCACGCAGTTTCTCACGTGCGCTTACATGCAAGCCTTTAGATTTGTCATCTTTGGAATCCTGTCATGGAGTGGGAGAAGTTTTTTGCATTCCTTCCCATGTCGTGGTATCATTGGTTAATTATCTCAAGATCCTTAACAGTAGGAGATTGTTCAACTTATTTACAAAAATTATTACTAGACGTAATTCACAAGATCTGCTGTCATTGGCCGGCGACGTTCCTACTCTAGTAGAAACAGCCAAGCTCCGAAGAGTTGAGAACTCTTGCCGCTGGAGACGGCAGATTGAACTCTTGCCAGTGGGAGGCTGAAGAGAACACTCACTTGCTTCTGAGAGACCGATAAGTCAAGTCTTGGTGTAGTACAGAAGGAATGCTCGACTTTAATAGTGACTACAGAAAGCGAGATGGACTCCGAATTTCCAGTTGTTACTGCTGCTGTATTCCGTCTTGACAGTTCATGAGAATGGTGAGAATGAGTCCACGATGCAGTCTCTGATTCGAGTGGGACGATATGTTACTTAACTTTCATCAGAGTTGATTGCTCAGTTTTAACATATGCAACCAGCTAGTTGCTTCCATTATGTACTTTGCCGATGCTACTGGTATTTGTACTTACTTTTCCGGGTTCTTCAAAAATGGCTCTGAGCACTATGGGACTTAACATCTGAGGTCATCAGTCCCCTACAACTTAGAACTACTTAAACCAAACTAACCTAAGGAAAGCACACATATCCATGCCCGAGGCAGGATTCGAACCTGCGACCGTAGCGGTCGCTCGGCTCCAGACTGTAGCGCCTAGAACCGCACGGCCACTCCAGCCGGCCCGGGTTCTTCCTTTGAATCACTAACCGTTCTTGAAGTAATTATCCATATCCACGATTTAGTTTCATGATTTTGCTTTCATTGTGCTCTCCTGCCTGTATCAAGGTTAGATTCCGTAGTTATAATCTCTTGTCCATTTATTAAGCGTTCATTTACTTATTTCATTCTGTAATTCATGTGCTGATACGGCAAGAAGCGACTATCGGGAGGGAGTACCAAGAGTTGTATCTGTGTCAGGAAGCACTTTCCCAGTTCGCTCCTTGCCGGTTTTCCTCGGTGGGATGGTAGTGACCCATGGTCGCCGGTAGGCGCAGTGAAAGAAGATTCAGAATTAGTTATTTATTTCCATAGAAATACAGGTAGCGCCTTGAGTTACGTTTGGCATCGTCTGTCAGTGCCTGCTGAAGAATCACTTGCGGCCTTCAGCCAGCCCACGGCAGCTGATGCCGCAGACGTATCTAGCGCCCGACCCTGAGCCTCTGTCAGTAAAGTGCATAGCGCCCAGTTTTGTTACTCAGCTCATAAGTTTGGATGTTCAGCTTGAGTATGCTCTCCGAAAACGCTCCGACAGTCTCATTTGGCAGCTGTCTCAAATTACTTTTCTCGAAAGAAACAAACACTATTTTGTTTTCTGTACCGTTGCTTTAAGCCATCTGCCAGCTATGTAAATGTGGTTTCTTTACTCAGAACGTCATCGCACATGATGTACGTCTTAGCCTCACGCGACAAAAGCAATCTCTCCGTTTGCAATGATGTTTTACAGATCAGACACGTCCGGAATAAAAATAGTGACATCCTCCGATATTTTGCTAGAAAACAGGGAAATACTACTAGCGACTATAGGATCCGTGGATGGGGAAACTACTGCCAATATTGATTTAACTTCACTAGAACCTGATTGTGAAGGACCTCCCATTTGGCTACGTAACTACTGTGCCACTTTTACTAATTTAACATGTTCTGTCGTTACTGATACCGTGTCTGTTGTAATAGCTGCCCTATTCAGCCCGCCGGAATGTCAGGAACGCTGGTATCCTGATCCTGGTTCGACGGAATGACCTCCAGGTCCTCCCACCTGCGACAGAGGCAGACTGTGGTGTTAAACTCCGTGACTGGTGATTATGGCGAGGTAGCCATCTCGCCCAGTAGCGAATGTTGTCCAAAGTGTCTAGGAAATGTATAGCACACTTTCCCCAGATGTCACTTCGCTGTAATCAGGAAATCGAGTGTGAACGTCATGTACGCCTTACGAGCTGGGGCATTTATGGAGCGAAGTAGTGGCTAATGTTTACCCGACGTCATTCATCATGACCGCATAGCCTTTGCTATTACAAAGGTGTCAGCGATTTTCCCTCGGCCGTGCTTGTTTGACGCGTTTGTTGTAGCATAGAACTGGTTCGTAAAAGCTCTTGGTACCATTTGTCGAATTTGTCTTAGCCATTCGTCCGTCACATAACGAAGGTGGAGTGACCCTGTTTGGCTGTTCTGATCCACAACATTCTGCTGAAGTCCGCTGCAGGGCTCGCCAGAAACGTCTATGTTGCCTTTTGCCGTGACCCAGTTTCGGTGGCGAAATTGTTTTCATCGTGGCCGCCTCTTGTCGACATTGTTGTGATGTAGCGAGATAGCTTCGCTCTGGGACTTTGCAAATTTTACCCTTTTTCCTGGCCTATACATGGTTGGCATGCAACAATACTTTACAGTAGTACCCCTAATTGAGTGGCTGTTTCTATTAAGGATACATTATCTGTCCTGTTATTAATGTATCCAATGAGATGTGCTACCCGTATTTTCATTCTTGATTGGGTCTGGCCTATTAATTATCATTCAATAAGACGTTTCCATTGCACGACATTGTCATTTCCTTAAAACATTCATGATCTTATGGGGAGCTTTTTTCCGTGTAGGTTATCAGAGATCAGGCTTATAGCATCTCTGCGCTAAATAACTCAACCAGCAGCCTATACAAGAATTTGTGATGGTACTAGAAAGAGCTGTAGGGGAAGACAGAGACTGAAATACGTCCAACAAATAATTGAGTACTTTTAGTGGAAGCGCTACTCTGAGATGAAGAGGTCGGCACAAGAGAGGAACTCGTGGCGGGCCGCAACAGACAGGTCAGAATGTTGACGACACAAGAAAAGAAGAAATCTTATAAACATCACTGAATATGGCTGTAAATAGCAATGTAAAGTAAGACTGGAAAACATTTCTGCATAACAAGATCAACAGAAAACGCATTTCAAGCTCCTTGAGCAGTCAACCTAAAAAATTCATCTCCTGAGCCGAAAATGTTGATGATCAATGGAGGAAAGTTGTGAGGGATGGGGAAGACCCTCCTGGATTCTACAGCCATGTCACAAAGCTGCTACGAAAGCAAAGGCAATTTTACTGCAAATTTAAATTTATTCAAAACGTCATAGACAAAAAAACTGAATGAAACCACATTTAAGGTAAGGAGAGCCATGCGTGACGCATTTACCGAATTGAAAGTGATTTACTAGTTACATGAAGCATCGTAAGAAGTTTTGATTTCATGTTAATTCAGTAAATGGAAAGAAGCTGACATAATGGCATCGAAACAGGGAATCGAAATACTGAACGCCTTTTTCCACAAGTGTTCCTCTGAGAAATATCAAACTATGGTTTCTCCTTTAAATATTCGTACGAACGACAAAAAAAGTCTGAATATGTGACCACAGTATAGAAAAGCAATTCGCTCAATAGAAGCCATTGGACCCGATGAGATACCATTTCAGTTCTAATAAATTATGCGAAAGAGCTTGCTCCTCCTCTAGCAGCGATGTACAGCAGGTCGCTAGAGGAGCGAAGCGTTCTTAGTGGCTGGGAAAAAAAACGTAGGTCGTTCCCGTTTTCGAGAAGAGTCGTCTAAAACAATAGACATACAGCTCTGACACAGATCTGTTGTAGAATTTTGGCACATATTTTATGCTCGTGTATTGCGCTATTTCTGGAAGCCGGAATTCTCGTCTGTAGGGATCAACATGGGTTTCGAAAATAACAACCGTATGAAACTCAGTTCCCTGTGTTCGTCTAATAGACCCAGGAAACAGTAGAGACCGGTGCCCACGTTGATGCCGTGCTCCTTGCCTCCCAGAAGACATTCGATATTGTTCGACGCTGCTGCCTAGCGAACAAAATACGAGGGGCGTCCAATAAGTAATACAAAACATTTTTTTCTCTCCCAGTTTCGGCTGAAGAAAAGCGGAATGTGTTGTGGGACATCGCGGAATATTCCCGCTTCGGCCCCTATAGTTCATGAAGTTCCGATTAGTGGCGGCGCTATAGATACCCTTCAAAATGTTATGAATGACGAAGGTGTGCTCCAAGCAGAGTTCTGTCATCGAGTTTCTTTTGGCGGAAAACCAGAACATTGCAGATATTCGTACACGCTTGCAGAATGTCTATGCGGACCTGGCAGTGAGCAAAAGCACGGCGAGCTGTTGGGCGGGGCGTCTAAAGCAACAAGGTCGCGCAAACCTGTTCGATCCCCCGCGTGCCGGCTGACAGCATACAATTCTGACTCCTGCAATGTTGTAACGTGTGATAGAGGGATCACAATCAAACCTCGCTGCTCAGCTGGACGTCTCTGTTGGTAGTGCTGACATACTCCTCCACCCATGGAGGTACTGGTAGGTGTGCGCACGTTGGGTTCCTCGCCGCATAACAAAAGACCACAAAATAAAAAGCTTGCTCATTATGAGGCTAATCGTAACAAAGTTTTGTCGAACACCGTCACAGGCGATGATATATAGGTTCACCACTTCGAACTGGAAACAAAACGGCAATCTATGTAGTGGCGCCGCATCAATTCTCCTGCGAAGAAAACCTTCAAAGCCGCACCCTCAAGCAATGGAGTCATGGCGACGGTCTTCTGGGACTCTGACGTGGTTATACTGTTTGATGTCCTCCATCATGGTGCAACGATCAACTCTGAACCGTACTGCGCTGCCCTCGGGAAACTGAAGACACGACTTCAGGGTGTTCGTCACCACACAAATGCAAACGAACTTCTTCTTCTCCATGACAACGCAAGGCCTCACGTAAGTTTGCGCAACCGAGAGGACCGCACAAAATTTCTCTTGACTGTTCTTCCTCATCCACGTTAAAGCTCGGGTCTCGCACCTTCAGACTTCCATCTGTGTGGATGCACTCTGATGATAGAGAGGTTATTGGTGAAGTAGGACGTTGGCTCCAATGTCTACAAGTACAGTGGTACCAAGCGGGCGTGCAGGCCTTCCCAGTAAGGTGGCATAAGGCCACCCATTGAACTGAGATTATGTTGAAAAATAGGACCTTTTAGCCAAAAGAGTGGGGAATAATATGGTGTACTGGAATCCTACTAATGAGGAAGTATTGAATAGGATTGGGGAGAAGAGAAGTTTGTGGCACAACTTGACCAGAAGAAGGGATCGGTTGGTAGGACATGTTCTGAGGCATCAAGGGATCACCAATTTAGTATTGGAGGGCAGCGTGGAGGGTAAAAATCGTAGAGGGAGACCAAGAGATGAATACACTAAGCAGATTCAGAAGGATGTAGGTTGCAGTAGGTACTGGGAGATGAAAAAGCTTGCACAGGATAGAGTAGCATGGAGAGCTGCATCAAACCAGTCTCAGGACTGAAGACCACAACAACAACAACTGGAGTCCTGAATGAAACCAGTCTGCTTTCAGAAAAAAATGTGTATCAATTCTTACTGTACGCTCCTCGTGAGAGCATATGGAGTATCAGACCAATTGTGTGATTAGATTGAATAGTTTCTACCAAACACCATGTCAATCTCAAAGGAGAGAAATCTTCATGTGCATCCCAAGTGAGTGTTATAAGATGATAATTTTTCAGAATATGTAAATGACCCATTGCACGACATCGGAAGTTCCAGGGGGCTTTTCGTGGATAATGCTGTCATACGCACAGAATTCGAATTGTAGCGAAATGCAAGATACCTGGAGCGGGCGACGGTGGTGCAGGGATTGCAGTAGACTCAATGTAACGTACTGCACAGAAATGGAACGAAAGTCCCATTATCGAATGATTACTCGATTTCAGAACCACCACTGGAAGCAGTTCTATCCCCAAAATATCTAAGAGTATGAGCATGGATCGATTTGAAGTGGGACGAACACATAAGACTAGTGGCTGGTAAGGCAGATGCCAGACGGATTCATTGAAGAATTCTCAGGAAACGTAGTCCATCTGCAAAGGAGGTAGCTTACAAAACCCTCGTTCGACAAGCACTGGAATATTGCTCTTCAATCTGCCATCGGTACCACATAGGATTGATGGAGGAAATAGAGAAGCTCCAAAGAGAAAGTTTTTTACAGGGTATTTAGCAAGCGCGAAAGCGTCACGGAGATGCTCAACCAACTACAATGGCAGATACCACAAGCTACGTATTCCGTATCGCAGCGTGATTTTCTGTTAAATTTCCGAAGCGTACGTTCCTAGAAGAATCAATGAAATTATTGCTTCCTCGTAAGCATATCTCAATAAAAGACCATGAGCGTAAAATTAGATTCGAGCTCACAAGGGGGCTTACCAACAATCTTTCTTTCCGCGAAGCAGTAGTGCCTGGAACACGACAGAAAAGGAAGGAAGATTAGGGTTTAACGTCTGCACGACGTCGCCGTCGTTAGTATCGGAGCACAAGCTGATATTGTTTCAGGGATGGGGAAGGAAATCGGCCATGCCCTTTCAAAGGCACCATCTCGTCATTTTCATGGAGCGATTAGCAGGCAGGATGGTCGGACGCAACGGAAAAGAGGGAAAGTGAGTCTGGTACAGAAAGTACCCTCTGCCACACACCATCAGGTGGCGTGCAGAGTATAGATGAAGATACATATAGTCGATTTTTGACAGAGACCTTAATAAAGACCGTAAACATTGTGTAGATTTTTGTCCTCTCGAAGCGGTTATATAGCAAAACAGTATAGAAGTTTGCATAATCTAGCGATAAACCGAGTAGTGTAAACTTCTGAATCGTATTTTTTCGTCAGTACTCGTAAGATATATGCGTCCCATCAAGGAGACGGAAGATGAAACGATCTACAAGTAGCTTCGAAAAAGGCCGCATGTATAATTATCATCGGTAACTATAGAAAAGATATCTTTCGTCAAAATTGAACAACTGAAATAAAATAAACAAGATAGACTTTGTTCAATTGCACGTCACAGCCAGTGCACAGAGAATCGTGGATTGCGCGCTACACTAAAAGAGTCTACCAATTCTAAATTGAAGACAAGGTCCAAAGGGCTTTCCATAAACGCGATGCGCTTTACATACCTCTGCCCCTGTTTTTAGAAGTCTCAACTACCACCATTTACTTCAGTCAATAACTTCTTCGTAGTGCTGAAAATAAAATGAGGTACCATTTGTGTCGTGAGATGTCGGTTAAAATATTACAGCCCATTTTGTGCATTAGCGTTAAACGATACACCTTTCATAAACAACGTTTTTCCTTTGCTTCCTTCATAGGAATCTAATAGGATAGGTCGAAGAACAATAAAAATGCCATACAAGTAACATTGATCACGTGTTGTATGTTTTAACCGATTTCTCTCGTAGAACCATTCATATGGCAGTGATTTTCTTCAGAAAGATCCATTTGGGACCTTGTTTGCTTGTGTGATAAATATATTTTGAATGTTTTGTCTTGAGCAATACAAAGTTTATAGTATTTCTCCCTAAATGTTGAAACAGTGAATGTTGTGAACACAGTTTATAGAGTTAAGATAATGTGAAGAACACTACCACTAACAACAAGATATTGCAGACAAACTGACGTTGATGTAATATTACCAGAATGTGCAAGGTTTAACAGAGAATAACAAGAAGTTGGACATATTGTGCCCAATGCAGGCAGAATTCTCAGAGTAGATATATTTTGAAAATAATTATTTATTGAAAAACAATTCTTGCTTTAGCAAGACAGCGCTATTCATTTGACCCCAAACTTCAGTGTGAATATCGTTATAGGTCAAATACGGATGCTCAACAACAATGGAAAAAAGAATAATCAGTGGTGGTTTCATAAAGTTTATTTTAACTAGCTCTGATTGGCCAAATGCGTAACAATAAATCAGTACTGATCAATGGGCAATGCTTTTCCAAACAACTCATCGGTGAAGTCAGCTCGATAACAATAAAATTCCGCACAAAAATTATTCGTATGATTTAGTGAATGAAATGTAGCGAACGAAATATTATTGGCAAAATGAAATTCCCAGATCACATCATACACACCACGCTGTGGCGGAGGTGCGTGCGACCATGAATAAAACATGAAGCCAATCAGTTTTAAACATGGTATAAGCCATAAAATCTGCGTGAATAGCCGTAGCCCAGAAGCGTAGGTAAATCGAAACTGTGTCGTGAGGACTAGGAATCAAGCACGAGCATTTTTCTCGGCTTCTTTGTGACCCATCAATATTAATCCAGGCTGCACTTCCGACTGCTGAGTAACCTGTGATGCACCAAACCCCATGGCAATGTTACTGCTACTCGTTTCCGTAAATACACTGGTTTCCAAAATTACAGCAACAAACGGAAATTTTGCAACTGTATAAACTGGTGATAGCAAAATAGTAACAATGTAAAGAAAACTATGTAAACAACTGCAACATGCAGAACCGTAGACGAAAATGTTCTTCGTTTTTTCCAACTTAACAGATCTGCACACACATTCCGACAACTGGTTAATGTGCACACTATGGGGTGTGACCACCTCTGGCAGCAATTGAGGCCCGATGACGAAGGAGCATGCTGTGAATAACGTCATCAACGTCATGTTGAGGTAATAACGTCCATTCTTCCTTCGGAGCTGCTCGCGAGTCTTGGAGGGTGGTTGGTAGATGTTTAGCTGATGCAAACCGTCTCCCTAGTGCATCCCAGACGTACGCAATTGGATTCAAATCGGGAGAGCGAGCAGAGCACACCATGCGTGCAGTATCTTCGGTTTCCAATAAAACATCAACGACACGTACTCCATTTGGTCGAGTAGTCGTATTATTGTCCAGCAATACGACGTCCGGTCGCACAGCACCTCCAACAACCGTACATGAGGCCCCAAGACCTCGTCACGGTATCTGACAGCAGTTAAACCTCTCTGATTCATTCGTACAATTTCATGAAGAGGTATTAGAGTGGTGTACATAATCCCCGCCTACACCGTTAGCGATGCTTCTCGATATCGGTCTCTTTCCTCAATGTTCGTGTTTCAAAATTTCGTTCCACATTCCCTTCGGATGCGAATCCGTCGCGAATCAGTCTCCAGACGACATCTGGACTCATCTGTGTGAAGAACATTGGCACACTGTTTGACTGTCCAGATGGCATGTTGACGACTCCACTGTAGCCGTTCCATTCTGTGAAGTCGCGTCACAGGCATACATACAGCAGGTCTCCGACAATAAAGACATCATCAAATTATCTAAAAGGAAAAAGGAGGCTAATTTACTACCTATCCTATAAACCACGGCGAAACGCGTTACTTTTAAATAAAAATAATTTTGTAAGTGTGACTTTTGTTTTCGATATAATTTTATACGAAAGTCCTTGGAGAACAGTATCACTACAATCAGCTAAGGGGAGTGTAGCTATTATTGTTGTGGTATTCAGTCCAAATACTGGTTTGATACAGTTCTCCATGCTAATCGGCCCCTTCGTTTCTGTGTAACTGCTGCAACCTAAATACATTTGAACCTGCTTGCTGCTTTCGAGTCTTGGTAACCCTCTGTAATTATTACCACCCACACTTCCCTCCCCCCCCCCCCCCCCCCCCACACGAACCATGGACCTTGCCGTTGATAGGGAGGCTTGCGTGCGTCAACGACACAGATAGCCGTACCGTAGGTGCAACCACAACGGAGGGGTATCTGTTGAGAGGCCAGACAAACGGATGGTTCCTGAAGAGGGGCAGCAGCCATTTCAGTAGTTGCAGGGGCAACAGTCTGGATGATTGACTGATCTGGCCTTGTGACACTAACCAAAACGGCCTTGCTGTGCTGGTACTGCGAACGGCTGAAAGCAAGGGGAAACTACAGAAGTAATTTTTCCCGAGGGCATGCAGCTTTACTGTATGGGTAAATGATGATGGCGTCCTCTTCGATAAAATATTCCGGGGGTAAAATAGTCCCCCATTCGGATCTCCGGGCGGGGACTACAAAGGATGACGTAGTTATCAGGAGAAAGAAAACTGGCGTTCTACGGGTCGGAGCGTGGAATGTCTGTGGTGTCACCGCCAGACACCACACTTCCTAGGTGGTAGCCTTTAAATCGGCCGCGGTCCGGTAGTATACGTCGGACCCGCGTGTCGCCACTATCAGTGGTTGCAGACCGAGCGCCGCCACACGGCAGGTCTAGAGAGACTTCCTAGCACTCGCCCCAGTTGTACAGCCGACTTTGCTAGCGATGGTTCACTGCCTACTTACGTTCTCATTTGCCGAGACGATAGTTTAGCATAGCCTTCAGCTACGTCATTTGCTACGACCTAGCAAGGCGCCATTATCAGTTACTATTAATATTGTGAATCATGTACCGTCAAGACATACGTTCATCATTAATGGATTAAAGTTAAGTATTCCACCAGTTACGTCCGTTTTTCTAAATTGTAATTTCCTTGTCCTGTTCCAGACCTCACACCAGCCAGCGTGAGCTAAAACGCGTGCCATTCGGCCTCCTCTGGTAACACGGTGTTGGCTCTCCTGCCATCCACAACAATGTCAAATCCCTTAATCGGGCAGGAAGGTTACAAAATTTAAAAATGGAAATGGATGGGCTAAAGTTATAGTGGGAATTAGTAAAGTTCGGTGGTAGGAGGAACAAGACTTCTGGTCAGGTGAATACTGGGTTATAAATGCAAAATCAAATAGGGGTAATGCAGGAATAGGTTTAATAATGAATGAAAAAGTAGGAATGCGGGTAAGCTACTGCAAACAGCATAGTGAACGCATTATTGTGGCCAAGATAGATACGAAGCCCACGTCTACCACAGTAGTACAAGTTTAAATGCCGACTAACTCCACAGATGATGAAGAGATTGATGAAATGTATGATGAGATAAAAAAAATTATTCAGATAGTGAAGGGAGACGAAAATTTAATAGTCATGGGTGATTGGAATTCGACAGTAGGAAAAGTAAGAGAAGGAAACGTAGTACGTGAATATGGAATGGGGGTAAGGAATGAAAGAGGGAGCCACCTGGTAGAATTTTGCACAGAGCGTAACTTAATCATAGCTAACACTTGGTTCAAGAATCATAAAAGAAGGTTGTATACGTGGAAGAATCCTGGAGATACTAGAAGGCATCAGATAGATTATATAATGGTAAGACAGAGATTTAGGAACCAGGTTTTAAATTTTAAGACATTTCCAGGGGCAGATGTGGACTCTGACCACAATCTATTGGTTATGAACTGAAAAAACTGCAAAAAGGCGGGAAGTTAAGGAGATGGGACCTGGATAAACTGAAAGAAACAGAGTTTCAGGGAGAGAATTAGGGAACAATTGACAAGAACGGGGGAAAGAAATACAGTAGAAGAAGAATGGGTAGCTTTGAGAGACGAAATAGTGAAGACAGCAGAGGATCAAGTAGGTAAAAAGACGAGGGGTAATAGAAATCCTTGGGTAACAGAAGAGATTCTGAATTTACTTAACGAAAGGAGGAAATATAAAAATGCAGTAAATGAAGCAGGCAAAAAGGAATATAAACGTCTCAAAAATGAGATCGACAGGAAGTGCAAAATGGCTAAGCAGGGATGGCTACAGGACAAATGTAAGGATGTAGAGGCGCATATCTCTAGGGGTAAGATAGATACTGCCTACAGGAAAATTAAAGAGACCTTTGGAGAAAAGAGAACCACTTGCATGAATATCAAGAGCTCAGATGGAAACCCAGTTCTAAGCAAAGAAGGGAAAGCAGAAAGGTGGAAGGAGTATATAGAGGGTCTATACAAGGGCAATGTTCTTGAGGACAATATTGTGGAAATGGAAGAGGATGTAGATGAAGATGAAATGGGAGATATGATACTGCGTGAAGAGTTTGGCAGAGCACTGGAGTAGACAACATTCCATTAGAACTACTGACAGGCTTGGGAGAGCCAGCCCAGACAAAACCCTACCATCCGGTGAGGAAGATGTATGAAACAGGCGAAATACCCTAACACTTCAAGAAGAATATAATAATTCCAATTCCAAAGAAAGCAGGTGTTGACAGATGTGAAAATTACCGAACTATCAGTTTAATAAGCCATGGCTACAAAATACTGACACGAATTCTTTACAGACGAATGGAAAAACTGGTAGAAGCCGACCTCGGGGAAGATCAGTTTGGATTCCGTAGAAATATTGGAACATGTGAGGCAATACTGACCCTACGACTTATCTTAGAAAATAGATTAAGGAAAGTCAAACCTACGTTTCTAACATTTGTAGACTTAGAGAAAGCTTTTGACAATGTTGACTAGAATACGCTCTTTCAAATCCTGAAAGTGGCAGGGGTAAAATACAGGGAGTGACAGGCTATTTACAATTTGTTCAGAAACCAGGTGGCAGTTATAAGAGTCGAGGGGCATGAAAGGGAAGCAGTGGTTGGGAAAGGAGTGAGACATGGTTGTAGACTGTCCCCGATGTTATTCAGTCTATATATTGAGCAAGCAGTAAAGGAAACAAAAGAAAAATTCGGAGTAGGAATTAAAACCCAATGAGAAGAAATTAAAACTTTGAGGTTTGCCGATGACATTGTAATTCTGACTGAGACAGCACGGGACCTGGAAGAACAGCTGAACGGAATGGACAGTGTCTTGAAAGGAGGATATAAGATGAACACCAACAAAAGCAAAACGAGGATAATGGAATGTAGTCGAATTAAGTCGGGTGATGCTGAGGGAATTAGATTAGGAAATGAGACACTTAAAGTAGTAAATGAGTTTTGCTATTTGGGGAGCAAAATAACTGAGGATGGTCGGAGTAGAGGAGATATAAAATGTAGACTGGCAATGACAAGGAAAGCGTTTCTGAAGAAGAGAAATTTGTTAACATCGAGTATAGATTTAAGTGTCAGGAAGTCGTTTCTGAAAGTATTTCTATTGAGTATAGCCATTTATGGAAGTGAAATGTGGACGATACATAGTTTAAGCAAGAAGGGATCGGTTGGTAGGACATTTTCTGAGGCATCAAGGGATCACCAATTTAGTATTGGGGGGCAGCGTGGAGGGTAAAAATCGTAGAGGGAAACCAAGAGATGAATACACTAAACAGATTCAGAAGGATGTAGGTCGCAGTAGGTCCTGGGAGATGAAGAAGCTTGCACAGGATAGAGTAGCATGGAAAGCTGCATCAAACCAGTCTCTGGACTGAAGACCACAACAACAACTTCCCTCTATGAAAAATTGCCTCAGAATTTGTCGTATCAATCGATCCCTTCCTTTAGTAATATTAAGGCTTCAAATTTTTTTTTCGTTATTCGATTCAGTACCTTCTTACCAGTTATTCGATCTGTGCATCTAATCTTCAACGTTCTTCCGAAGCACCAAGCTTCAAAAGCTTCTGTTCTTCTCAACTCCTAACTGACTCCCTTTCACTTTCATATAACGTTACACTCCAGACAAATACCTTCAGAAAACTCTTCCAAACACTTTAAGTCAGGTTAATTGTTAACAAATTACTTTTTTGGAAATGCTTTTATTGCTTTACCAGTCTGCATTTTGTAACCTCCTTGCTTCGGCTATCATCAGTTATTTTACTGCCTACACAGCAAATCTCATCTACTGCTTTTAGCGTCTCGTTTCCTAATCTAGTCCCCTAGGCATCGCCTGATTTAATTCCACTACATTCCGTTACTCTTGTTTTGCATTTGTTGAGGTTCATTTTATAATTCCTTTTAATTCCGTTCAAGTGTCTTCTTAGTCCCTTGCCGTCTCTAACAGAATTGCAATGTCATCGGCAATCCTTGAAGTTTTCGTTTTATCTCTCTGAACTTCAATTCCTTTTCCAAATTTCTCTCTGGTTTCCTCCACACCTTACTTATGTTCAGATTTAATAACATAGCGGGTTAGACCACAACACTTCCATACTTTCTTCTCAATTATGGTTTGAATTTCGTGTCCTTCGACTCTTGCAATTGCTCTCTGACATCCATAAGATTTGTCAGTAACCTTTTACTTACTGTAACTTATCCACGCGACCAAAATTTTAGGGAGTGTATTCTTGTCAACAGTATCAGAAGCTCTCTCTAAATCTACAAATATTGTGGATATAGGTTTTGTTGTGTCCCGTTGAGACGGCGTTGGGCTCTATGGCAGAAAATATACCGAGTGATCAAAAAGTCAGTATAAATTTGAAAACTGAATAAATCACGGAATAATGTAGATACAGAGGTACAAATGCAATTGACACACATGCTTGGAATGACATGGGGTTTTATTATATCCAAAAAAATACAGAAGTTCAAAAAATGGCCGACAGACGGCGCTTCATCTGATCAGAAGAGCAATAATTAGCATAACAAAGTAAGACAAAGTAAAGATGATGTTCTTTACAGGAAGTGCTCAATATGTCCACCATCATTCCTCAACAGTAGCTGTAGTCGAGGAATAATGTTGTGAACAGCACTGTAAAGCATGTCCGGTGTTATGGTGAGGCTTTGGCGTCGGATGTTGTCTTTCAGCATCCCTAGAGATGTCGGTCGATCACGATACACTTGCGACTTCAGGTAACCCCAAAGCCAATAATTGCACGGACTAAGGTCTGGGGACCTGGGAGGCCAAGCATGACGAAAGTGGCGGCTGAGCACACGATCATCACCAAACGACGTGTGCAAGAGATCTTTCACGCGTCTAGCAATATCGGGTGGAGCGCCATCCTGCATAAACATCGTACGTTCCAGCAGGTGTTTATCAGCCAGGCTGGGGATGATGCGATTCTGTACCATATCGGCGTACCTCTCACCTGTCACGATAGCAGTTACAAAACCAGAATCAAGCGTTTCCTCGAAGAAAAAAGGCCCGATAACGGTAGATGTGGTAAATCCAACCCATACCGTGACTTTCTCGTCGTGCAATGGAGTTTCCACGACAGTTCTAGGATTTTCGGTAGCCCAAATTCTGCAGTTATGGGCGTTGACAGACCCTCGGAGCGTGAAATGAGCTTCGTCGGTCCACAACACGTTACTCAACCAATTGTCATCTTCCGCCATCTTGTTAGACGCCCACACCGCAAATGCCCTCCGCTTCACTAAATCGCCAGGTAATAGTTCATGATGCCCATGGATTTTGTACGGATAGTATCGGAGGGTACGCCTAAGTGCCAACCAAACAGTAGTGTATGGAATGCCAGTGCGCCATGCGACTGCACGAGTGCTGACTTCCCCGTGCATAGACGAACCCGCTACAGTCTCCATTTCTTCCTGAACTGTCTCAGAAGCATTACGCCTTGTGCTCGGTCGGCCACTACGGGGTCTATCGTCTAAACAACCCGTGGCTTCGAACTTCGAAATCATTCTCGCCACAGCTGCATTTGTCAACGGACCTTTACCCGTTCGAGTCCCCTTCCTATGGCGACAGGATCGTAACGCTGAACTAGCACATTCCCCATTCTGATAATACAGCTTCACTAAAAGCGCCTTTTCAGGTAACGTCAACATGCTGCGACTACTGGCGCATCAGATTCTCTCTCTCATTACAGCTCCTTTTATACACGATTGTCATGTGCAGTCACTGACGTTTTGCTGTCCAGCGCCATCTGTCGGATATTTTGTGAACTTTTTTTTTGTTTTAATAAAACCCCATGTCATTCCAACCATGTGTGTCAATTTGTACCTGTCTATCTACATTATTCAGTGATTTATTCAGTTTTCAAATTTATACTGACTTTTTGATCACCCGGTAGATTGAATACACATACACTGGTAAAAGTTTGATATAATTGTATATTTAACTTGGTACAATGATTCCACTGAATGCCATGATACAAACCCAGATAGTAACCTGAAGTATGTACAGGTACTGCTACTAACAATAAGTCCTACTTGAACTTTAGTCACTATATGATAACAATCAGAGGCCTGGGTCTGTTACACTTGTATTCGCAACTCTGTATCAACTAAGTTTACTTCGGACATAGACCGAAGACTGAACATCCTGGAGACTCAAACGCTGTAGCCAGAACGCTGGAGACTGGAGGCTCCTTGCGATGGCGTCTTATCCTATCTGTGGAGGCATCGACGGGCAACGGCGGTTGGAGGAAGTGGTCGCTCGTGGCTGCTCTCTCGGCAATCAGCATACCTCTACTTGGTATCTTTCTCTGATGATACTACAGGTTTGACTTTCTTCAACCTCGTCGTAGGGACAGTATTGCCTAACATGTTACTACACTTCTCCAGAACACAAACTGATCTTACACTAACACATATTCCAGCAGTTTATCCATTCTTCTGTAATAAATTCGTTCCAGTATTTTGAAATCGTAACATTTTAAACTGATAGTTCGATAGTATTCATACCTGTCCACACTTACCTTCTTTGAGGAATTGGAATTCGCGCATTCTTCCTTTAGTCTGACTCTAAAAAAAGTTATGCAATTTTTGAAGACTGCTAAGCTCACCTATGAACATTTAGTCAGATGGGCATTGTATTTACAAGAACTCCACTTGAGTGTTATACATATTCCTGGAAAGGAAAATGTCATTGCAAACGCTCTCTTGAGGTCACCTCTACGGTTGAATAGTGAGCCGAAGGGAGATCAAAACGAGTTATTTTTGTGTTCTATATTTAAAGAGCGTTCCATTTGCGAATTTTGTCACTTAATCACTTGTGGATATTGATCTAGAATAGCTGCTTGACAGGAGATTTATGATCTTATGTAGCACTTCGTTACTGCTTTACATGTAGCTCGCTCCCTCCTTCTTAGTAACGTATTTTCAGCCATTTTTAATAGCACATTATAACACACCATAAGCAAAATACAGCTTCAGCACAGCCTCGAAAAGAATGGAATGAACAAAAACGCTTTGTTCTCCTTCAAAGCTTCCAATTCCCTTAGTAATCCATGGCTTACTTGCCTTTGTAATGGCTTTTTTGCATAACGTTTCAGGAAAGCAACACTCAAATATTGAGACAAATTTACGGTGGAATAAATTGAATTTGACATCAACATCATTTTCTGCGTTCACTTCGTCCCATTCTACCTCTTCTAGGTTGCTCTTAAAACTCTGAACCCTGTTCGCATCAATAAGCCTCCCTGCCTTGTATGAACCTGCCTGAAGCCTGTAAGGTGCTATATGAGTTATTAACTGTGCATCATGATCAGATAGCCCATTAGCAACTGGGTACACATTAATTGTTCCTGCCTGAGCATTGTCTATGAAAATGTTATCGATAGCCGGCCGCGGTGGTCTCGCGGTTCTAGGCGCGCAGTCCGGAACCGCGTGACTGCTACGGTCGCAGGTTCGAATCCTGCCTCGGGCATGGATGTGTGTGATGTCCTTAGGTTAGTTAGGTTTAAGTAGTTCTAAGTTCTAGGGGACTGATGACCACAGCTGTTAAGTCCCATATTGCTCAGAGCCATTTGAACCATTTTTTTGTTATCGATAAGTGACCTACTATCCTGCTGCTCACGAGTTGGAAAATTTACAACAGATACTAGACTGAAACAACCAAACAAAGATTCTAGCTCATTTTTCCTATCCGTATCTTTTAAGAAAACTACATTAAAATCACCACAAACAAACTAACTGCTTCTTTTTGTCTGGCAGGTAGCTCAATAATGCCTCTCGAGTTATCATGAATAGCGGAAAGTTACCTTGAGGGGATCTGTCGATTGTTACAATTACTACAGAAGTAATTCTTGAGTTTCTCCCGGCGTATTTGATAATCAAAATATCCACGGGTGTACTGCCGGTCTACAGTGTCCAACGGGTACAATATTTCGGCGATCAGACATGTCGCCATCATCAGGTGAACTGACGGACTGAGCTCCTGTGAACGTGCCGGCGCGGAGATCCGTACGCTATGGCTGCTCAGAGGGAACTGGGTTCGGTCGCGGCGGCGGCAGATTTAAATACCCTCCGTCCGCGGCGCGCTCCCTCCGCTGTCCGCGCCCCGCGCCACGGTCGCGCGGTGGAACAGATTCCGACGGCGTCTGAGATGACGTCGGTGTGATGGCTCTGTCCGCCGTGGTCGTCACAACTATACGTTTGATCGATATACTCTTGATTAACCCAATCGCTGGTTCCCAGGCCTTGCTAAGATTATAGCCACAGTCACGGTTTATGAGGTCGTCATTGGTGCGAATTTCGATGGCCTCTCTAACAACGCTGTCCCAGTATCTCGACGTCTGTACCAGAATCCTCGTGCGTTCATACTCCATAGCGTGATTTTCCGACAAACGATGTTCAGTGACTTGCTCGGATACATCATTCGAGTGTGCCTCTGGTGTTCACGGCATCGATCCTCGACGGTACGCATCGTCTGACCAAAATACGACTTGCCACATTGACACGGAATCTGGTACACGCCGGCCTTCCTCAAACCGAGGTCATCTTTGGCACTCCCCACCAGTGCACGAGTTTTATTCGGAGGACAAAACACAGTTCCGACCCGGCATTTCTTCAAAATGCGGGCGATTTTCCCCGAGAGTGCGCCTGTATATGGAATAAACGCAGTGCCTACCTGCTCCCTCGTGACTTCATCCATCTCCATAGGTTGTGATGTAGTAGTTGGGCGGAGAGCACGTTGAATCTGCCACTCTGAGTACCCATTTTTTCGAAATACAGTTCTCAGATGTTCCAATTCCTGTGTCAGAGATAGTGCGCGCCCTGTGTACTAGAGTTTTAAGTACCCCATTCTTCTGTGAAGGGTGGTGGCAGCTGTCTGCGTGCAAATACAGATCAGTGTGCGTTGTCTTCCGATACACCACATGACCTAGGGTCCGTCAGCCCTTCTCTTGACCAAGACGACAAAGAAAGGTAATTTACTCTCCGTTTCAGTCTCCATAGTGAATTTGATGTTGGGGTGTATGGAGTTTGGATGTGTCAATGTAATGATCGCCGAAATATTGTGCCCGTTGGACACTGTAGACCGGCAGTACACCCGTGGATATTTTGACTACAGAAGTATATTGCAGTAGCAACTCACAAGCACATGCTTCAAGGATCTGATCTACACAAAAACTATTTGTTTCAATATTTTTAACTTTGTGTCCAGTTTTTATATAAGTAACAACTCCTCATTTTTCCATATTGACTCTATATGAATAAGGTGCTAATCTGTAATCCCTTAAATTTAACTTCTCCATCCCTGTTGTTACATGATGTTCAGAGAGACACAAAACATCTATACCTTCAGAATTTACCTTATTTTCTAGGCAATTCGGTTGCATGAGCTGTCTGTATTGAAAGTTACCGGCCACATTTTACGAGAATTGACGATCTCTGTCAAATATTTGCAGGTATGATGTGGCTGACCGCCATCTGCCTCTGGTTTGCGCTGCTGCTGCTTCCGTGTTCCAGCAGCCTCTTCGAGTCGTCCGTTCACCGCCTCCGTGTCGACTCCGACGCGCTCACAGCACAAACGCTTGGCCATCTTCTGTCGCTGGGTGGATGACAGTACACGAGCGTGCATTTCCTGGTACTAGGACCTGGTAAACAAAACGTCGTCGCACTCCAGCGAGTCATGTTGCGCCATTTGTTTTCCTACTACGCAGCGTCAGCTCCTGGTCCCGTTGCTCAGGTGACCATCCTGCTGCAGACGACCTTCCACAGATCACTAATGTCAGAGCTGCCTCCAGCACCAGAATGGGCCTACTGGAAGCCGCTGCTCATTGTCCACGCCAGCGAGGCGAATGACTCCACCCTGGACACTGCCAGGTCAATCCTGCGTGAGGCACTTAACAAGAAGTATAACAAGGTGAGGTTCGTGGTGCCAGTGGCTGGAAGGCTGCGAGTATTCGCACTGAACCCGTACTCGGGCACTGACTCTTCTGGTAGCGTCTTGGAAATAGCGGAGAGAGAAGTAGAAAACTACGACCCAGCGCTCGACATGAACGGACGCCCGTTGATAGCAAGTCTGATACAGTTCCCTCCGAGAGCTTTCAAGGACAATGTCGGCGTGTGGGGAGCAGATATTCGTATGTATGAAACGCTAGTGCGAACGTTGAATGCTAGCGAGAAAGTTTTTTGGCGTTCACTTTTAGCCAGAGATGGAGATATTCCTGGTACTATGACTGATGCAGAAGAAGGAACTATCGATATTATCGCTAACTCGCAGTTTTACAAACTTGGAAGAGCCTCTCAGGATTATCTTTACCCCCACCACTGGTGTTGCTACTGTTTATTCGTGCCAAAGGCGCGAATACTTCCTCGGTACCAGAATTTGTTCCTTCCGTTCCAGCGTCCTACTTGGCTGTGCCTCCTGTTGAGCGTTCTCGGCGCCTCCTGCTTGTGGGGTCTCGTCTCTAAGGCCAGGAAGTTCTTGTTTGGCGGTCTTCACAGTGACTTTGTTGTTGCAGTTATCCTCACGATCCGCATCGTTATTACAGGTAAGTAAGAGGAGTAACAATTAGCCTTGCATGAACTGACTCACCTGTGTCATCCAGTTTCTCGTCTACACTACTGACCATTAAAATTGCTACACCAAGAAGAAATGCAGATGATAAACGGGTATTCATTGGACAAATATATTATACTAGAACTGACATGTGATTACATTTCCATCCAATTTTGGTGCATAGATCCTGAGAAATCACTACCCAGAACAACTACCTCTGGCCAGTTGCATGGCCACCATTGACCAGACGTTTTCCATTCGTGAGAGATCTGGAGAATCTGCTGGCCAGGGCAGCAGTCGAACATTTTCTGTATCCAGAAAGGCCTGTACAGGACCTGCAACATGCGGTCGTGCATTATCCTGCTGAAATGTAGGGTTTTCCAGGGATCGAATGAAGGGTAGAGCCACGGGTCGTAACACATCTGAAATGTAACGTCCACTGTTCAAAGTGCCGTCAATGCGAACAAGAGGTGACCGAGACGTGTAACCAATGGCACCACATACCATCACGCCGAGTGATACGCCAGTATGGCGATGACGAATATACGCTTCCAGTGGGCGTTCACCGCGATGTCGCCAAACACGGATGCGACCATCATGATGCTGTAAACAGAACCTGGATTCATCCGAAAAAACGACGTTTTCCATTCGTGCACCCAGGTTCATCGTTGAGTGCACCATCGCAGGCGCTCCTGTCTGTGATGCAGCGTCAAGGGTAACCGCAGCCATGGTCTCCGAGCTGATAGTCCATGCTGCTGCAAACGTGGTTGAACTGTTCGTGCAGATGGTTGTTGTCTTGCAAGCAATCCCATCTGTTGACTCAGGAATGGAGACGTGGCTGCACGATCCGTTACAGCCAAGCGGATAAGATGCCTGTCATCTCGACTGCTAGTGATACGAGGCCGTTGGGATCCAGCACGGCGTTCCGTATTACCCTCCTGATCCCACCGATTCCATATTCTGCTAACAGTCATTGGATCTCGACCAACGCGAGCAGCAATGTCGCGATACGATAAACCGCAATCGCGATAGGCTACAATCCGACCTTTATCAAAGTTGGAAACGTGATTGTACGCATTTCGCCTCCTTACACGAGGCATCACAACAACTTTTCGCCAGGCAACGCCGGTCAACTGCTGTTTGTGTATGGGAAATCGGTTGGAAACTTTCCTCATGTCAGCACGTTGTAGGTGTCGCCACCGGCGCCAACCTTCTGTGAAGGCACTGAAAAGTTAATCATTTGCTTATCACAGGATCTTCTTCCTGTCTGTTAAATTTCGGGTCTGTAGCACGTCATCTTCGTGGTGTAGCAATTTTAATGGCCAGTAGTGTATATCATAATAGCTGATCCACATATTCCATTGATAAGCTGACTGAAATGGATAATATTACATGAAGCACCAGTCCGCTACCTGTGAAACCCGATGGAGATATTTTTCTCACAGCGGGTACTGAATGATTAAATTTCATTATATTCCGAACTGATGTTCTTCATTAACACCAGCATAAGGTGTGGCCCACAAGGGCACTAATAGATTCTTTCATTAATATGGCATGACATCCCCAAATATCATTTCAAGCAATTTCTTGTTATGCCTGAAAAACATTCTGTGCTAGTTCGTGAAGACTGCTGACTGCAGGCTAGAGTGAAAGTATACGTCTTCCCGTATCATTCTACGCGCGATCTACGAGTTATAACTCAAGGGATCGAGCAGGCCAGCCAAAGATCCGTACGCACAAGACGATAGTAGTGTCAACTGCGGTTTGGGGTCTTGCGTTATCCTACTCGAAAATGTCATTTGGTATCCTGGACATGAATGGTATAACAACGTAGTTTACCATTGTTGCCATATACTGTCGCTAGACACCGTGGAATACCAGTAGCGTCTACTATGTAAGTTCTTGTTGCCTACGGTACGGTGTCGTCGATAAACAAGGTCTTCACCCACCTTGCAGTAATCTATTCGCTACGTTTCGTAGCGACACTCTGCTTGTAACCCCTTTCAAGATATCAGTTGTTATCATCTTAATATTCGTCAGAGATGGCAGAACAGTCCACCAATATTCTCGTGCTATTGTCTTTCTGAAAGCACCTCTACCTACTTCGCTGTTGTCCTCAGTCCAACTCGTCATAGCTCGCTGCAGTCATTGCACTGCAGCAAACTGTCTGCTCGATCTGTCATGTTATTGTCATGTCCCTCACGCCAATGATACGATCTTTCTTAAACTCCGAAACAGGCGCCCTTTGCGCATGTTGTGATGCTACGACCACCCGAATATTTCCAGTAACGTTGGGCTCACCCAACAGCCATCGTACACTCACGCTATTCTTCATTTGTGGGAATGGATTGTTTCTGTATTGAAAATAAACTTGCATAAGAATGAAATTTTAACACATATATGCCACAGACAAGGAAATATTGCATTATCAGTTTAGTAGTGTTCTGTCAAGTGTCCATTGTGTAACACTTTCAGTTTCCATCGGTATATTTTAGTGCCCCATAAAGAAGAAAAGGGAACTTAAAATTTAATTTTTAACAAATTTATATATTGGTCATACAGTGACATAAGAAAGCTTACTGTTTTGCTTTGTTTTTTTTTATCTATTGTGCATTTTACCATTTTACTTGAACGCCATCTTCAACACGACAAAAGCCAAATAAATATTCTTGTTACTTATTTCAGTCACAGTTGCAAAATAATTCGACTTCAACTTCTAAGGCCCATACTGGGAACTGTAAGCAATACCAATGACATCAGCAAGATGGTAGATTGTGGAAAACTTAAAAATCCAAGATTTCGGGTGGCGAGGTTATTCAAAAATTAAAAATTGCGGATGGCGGGAAATTTAAAAAAATGCAATGTGGATGACGGCGAGAATTTTTTAAAAAAATGCAAGCTGACTCTTGGCGGGAATAATAAATAACAAAAAATGAAAGATGGTACTGATAGGAAAATTTTATACAGCGAACCACAGCGCAGTGTATATTTTTTTGTCAAAGTCTGCCTTTCTCAAAAGCATCTAATCACACTACAGCACTAAAAAGAATTTTTCCAAAAAAATAACGTAAAGGGTGTAACCTCCAGTATTCCCGACTGTGCTCGAAAGTATTCAGATGCTCCATCTTTTGTGTCGTGTTCAAAAATATTTATCCAAAAAATTGCGTAAAGGTTGTTACTTGCAGTATTTCCACACGTAAAATTATTTTACAGGTCATTAAAATGTAACGGCCAATCACTGTGTAATCATCTTGGCTCTGCTCGAAAGCAGCCAACGTTCTAATTTTGTTTTTCTCTTTTGGTCGTGTTCAGAATGTTTATCCAAAAAAATCATACAAAGCAGCACTTTCGTGCAGGCAAAGTTCGATATCTGTACTGTAGATGGTGTAAGGCACAGCACAGTCTCAGATTAATCATGTTCCACATCTAAATTGTCCTATGATACTTATTAAGTGTTAGAAGGCATGCAGACAGGCATCGGTAAGACTGATTGGACGTTTTACTTGTTCTCACAAGTATTGTCTTGCCAACATCCATTGCATTTCATTCTGGTGTCAATGTATTAGTTCGACATGTGTGCCACATTCCAAAACCTACATGGTCACTACTGCTCATCTGATTTGCAGCTTACAGTGCACTTGTCATGAGAACTGCCAAGGTAAACTGTGACACACACACATAAAAAACTCGTCTCTAAAATCGATATCAGTGTCAGCCAAACACTATAGTAACCCCACACTATAGTATTAGCCTCATTTTACAGTTCCAACCGTTTGTCTTCTTCTGCTGTCACACAGTGGAAACTACGTGACACTTAATTGGAATACCACATTGAACAGTAGTAATGCGCAACTGTACAGGTAAGAAGTTGCTATACTGTAAAGGTCAGCCAAACGTTATAGCGACTCCATGCAACGGCACTAATTTCGTCTACCAGTAAAAAACGTTTCGCATCTTCTGCTTATATTGCTAGCCCACAGACGAAAGTTGTGTCTTTGAACTGGATATTTTCCAGAAATTTTATACATCAGAGGTTTCCTGGGAACTTTGTACAGTTTACTAGCATTTGTTATGAGATGTCAGCTACTGATGGTGTCAGCAACTGGACTTCAGCTGCTGGAGAGCATTTTCCAGTGTAAATGGGCAAATTGCACTTTAAGTTGCAAGTTAGATCAGCAATAGTGTCCACGTATGTTTCGCAATTTGTCACGCATCACATAAAACACTGGCCCAGAATCAAGTGCATAGAATGTCAGTAAGACGAGACTTTTTGGAACAAGGAAATGCTCAGTCAGCGAGTTCAGTCTTGCCATAGCTCATCTGTGACATTTGAAAATCACCATAGAGCAGTTAAGATGTGGGACATAAATAATTTGAAGATCTGTTGTGGCTTGCATGCTCTGTGGTGCAGAAATTGGACTTTGCACCTATCCAACTGCTAATTTTTGTAAGTTTGTGGACTAATACGTTTCAATATAAAGCAAAAATTCAGAGCAAAAAAATGGTTCAAATGGCTCTGAGCACTATGGGACTCAACTGCTGAGGTCATTAGTCCCCTAGAACTTAGAACTAGTTAAACCTAACTAACCTAAGGACATCACAAACATCCATGCCCGAGGCAGGAGTCGAACCTGCGACCGTAGCGGTCTTGCGGTTCCAGACTGCAGCGCCTTTAACCGCACGGCCACTTCGGCCGGCAATTCAGAGCAGTCACATACTTTTTTTGCATAAATACTTCTGAAAGTGCCTAAAATTCAGAGCACTTAGATACTTTTGGGCAAGCCGAGATGATTACACTGTGATTAGCTCTTTCTTTTAAATGATCTGTATAGCACTTTTAGGTGTGGAAACACTGCAAGTTACATCCTTTAGGTAATTTCTTGTATAAATACTTTTGAACATCATCATGCAAAAAATTCAGTATTCCTATATTTTTAGCTTGGTGAAAAATACTGCAAAATACAACAATTACGTAATTTTTTCTATAAATGCTTTTGAATATGGCACAAAAGAAAATTAAGAGCGTTTGCATACTTTTGACTAAGGTCAAAAACATTGCAGATTGCACTCATTGTGTAATTTTTCCGATAAATACCTCTGAACATGGTGCAAAAACAAGTCAGAGGGTTTGGATACAATCAGCATCATCAAAAATACTCCAAGTTATACCCTTTACGTATTTGTTTGATAAATGCTCTTAAGCACAGCACAAAAAAAATCAAAGCATTTAGATACTTTGGAGCACGACCAAACATACTGCAAGGTACATGCTTTATGTAACTTTTTTGACAAATACTTTTGAAAATATCACCAAAAAAATTCAGAGTTCTTGGGTACTTTTGAGCCGAATTAGAAATACTGCAAGTTACATTCTTTACATAATTTTTTTTAATAGATTCTTTCTGCACTGTGGGAAGTGTATTATAAGTGGATACTTTTGAACATGGCGGGCTTTTTGAAAAAAAAAACATATTGCGCTATGAATGGCTGCAAAAATTTTCCCACCAATACCATCTTGCATTCTTTAAAATTTCCTGCCCTCAGTCATCTTTAATTTCTTTTAAATTTCCCACCATTTGACATCTTGCATTTTTTTAAATTTCCTGCTATCCATGATACTTAATTTTTAAATTTCTCCAGCATCCACCGTTTTGGATTTCAAAATTTCCTGGCATCCGCAATCTAGATGACATCACTACCACTGGCATGCAGGCAAGCCTATACCTCTGCATGTAGGCAATCTGACAGACAAAAATTAATGTTGTCCGGAGCCCCAATGCATTCCGACTCATTGCCAGTGAAACTGGGGTTCGAATTGTAGACTGAAACATAGTTTTAATTTATAACAAACAATTACAACGTAGCATTGGACATGCGAGATAATTTGTCAGGAACAGAGGGCTCATTGTTATTGTACAGATGAGATACGTGTCCAGGAAGGTAACTATGTGGCCATCACACTAAGTGATAAAATAGAGGAGGAGTGGCTAGGCCCATGATAGTTTACGACTGGTCAGTGGCCATTAGCCATAAGAAACATTTCTTACATAAATAACTACTATAGTTTAATAAAGATTCAAAATAATATGAGTAGGCCCTAGCTGTTTAGTGCTCGTTCTAAATATTTTTAAGTAACATAGATACAGCACATCAACATGACTTCCATTCCCTTATCCACTTCTGATAAAATGGTGGGAAATTTGAAGATGTAACTAGCTTGTTTGTCCTCATAACAATTCAATATGGAAGAAACAGGTTACTTCTATTTGGTACATTGCAGTCATGGTTGTCAGATGTTCATTCCCTTGCCGATCATGCACCAACTTGTTTTAGACCTACATTCGACTGGTTTCAGTTACCTGCTCATATCCTGCAGATAAATGTGACTGTATGTTGCATGGGAAAGGAGGGAGGATGTTCATAACAGAATACTTTCATTGTATGATAATGGTAACGTAATTCATAGGTATTTGAGTACTTAGTAAGTTGGTTAAGTTTTTCACTAAGAGGTAGTACAGAATAGTAGTAAGACTATAAGGTAGGTGTATCAATTAAGGCCCTCAAAGGTTCTGCAGCTCCTGTACTCTTAATTTGGACATTCAGGAAAATACTACCCACATTATTAGAAAGATTTCTCTATGAGGTAAAAAACTGGGGAATTCAAGTATTTCATAATTTTCACTGGTGTAAATAATGAAGAGTTAGTCATTAAGTGGGCCATATTAAAACCATGGGTCTTAAATGATGCCCGGTGGATCTTGTGATCCCTGTCCTAGCTGTTTGGTTTCGTTCAGATCACACATGATTTTTTTCCTTACAAGAACCAAAAATGCTTATTAATTTAGTATTATTTATTTTATGAAAATAAGTAAAATCATCAACCCCATGCTCCCTAATCACCTAACTGTGAGAATAATGTCGACAGGTGGCAATCATCACATAAACGGCTATGGCAGAGAACAGTATGATCCTAAGTAAGGAAAACTAAAAACTCTTACTACAACAACAAATGTATTAAACAAGACACACTCAGTCGTTATTAGAACCTCCTACTTTTCCTCTTTCAGTTATTAACTACTTCCATGACACTAATAATTTCGCAAGTTTATTAATAGTTTATAGACAAACAGACACACACACACACACACACACACACACACACACACACACACACACACACACACACACACATTCCCTAGACACTAATGGCTATGTTAAACAGAAGATACAGTACTCCACATTCAACATGCACTTTTCCTTTTGGGTCATCAGTCCTTGAGCGCTTTGATGCGACCCGCCACAAATACTACTCCTGCGATACCTTTCCATCTCATGATAGCACTCACACCAAAAGTCTGGAATTATTCGTTGAATATATTCTGATCTCTCACTTCCGCATCACATTCTACCCTCAATGGATCTCTTTAGTACCATGGAAATTATTCCCTTTTGTCTTAACAAATGTCCTGTCATCCTCCCCCTTCTTGTTGATGTTTACTATACACTTTGTTCCTCGTCGATTTTGTGGAGATCCACCTTAATTTTTTAGGGTTCCGTACCTCAGCTGGCAAAAACGGAACCCTTGTAGGATCACTTAGTTGTCTGGCTGTGTGTCTGACTCTTAACACTGATTTTTCTCTGGACTGGGTTAATATATGAAGTTGAAATTTATGTTAAATACTAAGGACTATGGTCCCTTGGTGATGTAAGAAATTTAAGCTTACAAGCCAATGTAATTAAAAGACACCGTCATTTATGTCACATATTTTGATAATCGCGACCGCACTCATCAGAACCTATAGATGAACTGTCTATATACGTTATTATTTTCTAGGTAACGTTCACAGCGCTAATTGTACTCGCACTTGTCAGTTTTTTTATTTTATCAGTGCACCTAATTTTCAACATTCTTGTACAGCATCACACTTTAAACATTTACAACGTTGGCAACAGTCATTTGTAGCCAACATATGGGTCAGCTAGTAACTGGAACTTTTAAATGTACACAATTTTGGCCAGTAGAAACAGTGTTACCTTGAACTTCCGTTGCAATTAATAAAAGACTGCTATAGATCTCTTTTCCCCTGTTAAAGATCACAGCTACTTGTTGCGTATATTTCCAGAAAAATGCATTATAAAAGTGTTGCCGATGTGTTGAAATTTATTTCAAAAGACTCTACACTGCGTGCTGTCAAACTTTAAAGCTCTTAGAACTTATTTTGGCTATTGCTGCATCCAGAACAACAGAGAAGCGTTCCAGGCTTAAAAAGCATAAAAAATATGTACATAGTTCACAAACTCAAAAAGCTCTGTTGCCAACTGAATACGGTGTTGAAAATTCTGAAGGGATAGATGTTCTGTGCCTCTCTGAACACCATGTAACCAAAGGGAGAAAGAAGCTACACATCAGGGATTAGATACCTGCATCATTTTTGTGTGGAATTAACACGGAAAAAAGGAGAAGTTCAACACACGTAAAAGCTGGACACAAAGTCAAAAATATTGAAACAAAAATTTTTGTGTTGATCAGCACCTAGAAGCATGTACTTGTGAGTTGTTACTGCACAATACTCCTCTAATGATTAAAGCAGTCTACAGATCCCCTCTACGAAACTTTCAGCTATTTCTGAGAAATCTGTAAGTATAATTGACCTACCTGTCAGCCAACAAGAAACAGTATTTTATGGAGATTTCAGTATAGATTTCTTAAAAGATACTGATAGCAAAAAGGTATTAGAATTATTATATGGGTGTTTCAATCTTATTCCGGTAGTCAATTTTGTAATTCATATGCATGCAAAAGAGTAGGACACTGACTGATAACTTTTTTATAGTCAATGTTCAGGCTGAGGCAATTAGTATGCACCCAATTGCTAAAGCACTATCTAGTCATGAAGCACAATTAATTGAGATAAACAGTAATGTACTCTACATCCCTGAGGCAGCTTCAAACAAAGAAGCGAGGGTTATTAATGAGAACAGGAAGCAATGTTTTAAGAGAAAGTTAAGAGGGGTGGAGTGGGATGAGCTATTTGTAGAAAGAGATGCTTGTGGCAGTGTTTGAAAGTTGCTTGCCTAAAAAATTATCCAAAGGATAAAAAAAAAACAAGCACACCATGGATAACTAAGGGAATTCAATTCTGATGTAAAAAGAAGATGGAAATTTATGTAACAGCCAGAGTAAGTCAAGATCTGACATTGCTTGTATGCTACAAAAAATACTGTTGTGTTTTAAGGAAATTCATTAAAATGTCCAGAGGTATGCATGTCCCAACAGAAATAAATAATACCGATAACAGGATTAAAATTAAATGGGGCACTGTCAAATGGGAGAAAGGATGGCCAGCCTCTGAACAAACTTCCATAAAAATTAAACTAAACAAAGAAAAACAGAAAGTATAAACACTTCTACAGAAAACCGTATGTAAATTTTAGCACTGAAAGTACAACGTCCTTAGATAAGAATGTACCTGGTACAGAAAATTTCAAATTTCGTGAAGGGAAATCTTTAATAAGAATGATGGAAAACATATCAATGTTTGTAACAGGAATTTATGTAAACAAAAAATCGTAGCTAAAATAACATATTTTAAGTCAAAATCAGAAAGACTGACCACACTAACAATAAAGTACAAGTAAAAAAATTATACCCCTACAAAATCTCTTGTTCTTATAAATGAACATAATGGAAATAATCTGTAGAAAGTAATGCAATGTTTGGATCTTTTAGAATCTCAGATCTCAAATATAGTAAACAATGATTTTTAAATATTTCTTAAGAGCTTCAATGAACAATTTGGGAAGGAAAAGGAATTTCAGAATATTGTTGGAGGATATCCAACGCTGCCCAGGACAAACAGAAATTATGAAAGATTTATCTGTATGTATAAAATGCCTTAGTTAAAACCGAAGTCCACACATATTTTGCAAATTGCCAAGAAGAGCCAAAACATGTATATCATCACAAACTACGAAAATTTTGGCTAGATCACCTTCTCATATCCAGAAGGATTAGCAACAAAATTACGAATGTTAAAGTAATCAGAAATGAGGAATTTCATTCACAATATTATCTCACTAAAACATGAAGTATCGGATAAATCTGTAGAAACAACAGTACAAGAGAAAAATGTAAGGAAGAAGTTGCAACAATAAAATAAGGTTACTGGCATGAACTCCAAGAACAAACTACTGCATTAACAGAAGAAACATTAGGATTGGCCGAGAATAAAAAGTAGAGATGGTGGAACAAGGAGTGTGAAGAAGCACAAGAATAAACATCACAAAACTAAAGAATGTACAGGTGTTCAAAATAAGAACACCTATAATAATTCAGACAACAAAGAAAAGCAACATAAAAAAATTTCCAGAGAAAGAAAAGACGCTTTGAAAATTTTCAGTTCATAAATATACAAGAATATTATATAAAATGTAATGCTAGATATTGTTGCCAGACTTTTAAACGTGCCCTCAGAGGTATCAAGCACAAAGTTTTTGTTTCAAAAAAGATAACATTGGTAAAATAGGATTAAATAACAAAGGAAATTGTGAAATATTAGTGACATCTTTTCACTCACTCCTAAACTGTCCAGTTGCAAAAGTTAAATTAGAATTTTCAGTAATGCCAGAGAATCTTGAGAAAGACGACCACCAACTGCATTATAGATTCGATAAACCATCAAAACACTCAAAACTAAATAAGAAAGCGGTGAAAACTGAATCGCAGCATAAGTATTGAAATCCTCAGAACCAAGGATTATGAGAGATCTATACTTAGTTTTTGACAATATATGGAAAATGTACAAGATTCCAGAAGAGAGGAAAATAGAATTAATGCACCCATTACATAAAACGGAAAACAAACAAAATGTCAACAATTTCCGAAGAGTGTAACTTCACCTTTAGCACAAAAATATTATTAAAAATTCTCTTGAAGAGAATTAAAGAAACTTAAGACAAGCACTGGGGAGAAAAACAGTGTGGCTTTTGAAGAATAATATACATTACAGAACATGCTTTTAACTTAAAACCAATAATTCAACACAGAAAGCTAAACAATAAACCTATATTGGTACCATTTTTTGGTTTGACTAAAGCATTTGATTCTGTAGACAAAAACATGAGAGAAGTTGGTCTTAAAGCAAAATTAACAAACATAATTTGTGAAACTTCAAAAAATACAAGATCTAATCTGAAATTTAAGGGGGGAAGTAGCTCGTCAATTTGAATCAAAAAATTGGAGGATGGCCTACCACCTTTACATGTCCTTTGGACAAGTGTGTAAGGAAACAGAATTTAGAACTCAAATATCACGAAAGTGGACTAGTTATTCCAGTAAGGAAATCAAATTAAAGGAAACTGGCTGGCTTTTTCATAAGATTTTCCAATACTTCCTGGAAGTCTGACACAAACAGTTCGTCAAATAAATTTTCTGAAAAGGATATCAAATATAACTTGTATCACAGCTTCATCTGAAAAAACGAAGATCATGACAAGCAGAAAAAAGTACTAAATCACATAGAATCACAAATAAGTAAAAGCAGTAAGTTGTTAAATTTAAATAGCTTGGACAAAAGTAGAATGGTCTGGCAAATTTGAAATATATATGATAGTTAATAAAATGGAAAGCGCATATGGTTTAGCTGAAGATATCTACAACAAAAACGCAACTCTAGAAATACAAAATCAAACACTACACCTCAGTGGAAAGACAAGAATGTTATTTGAACGTGAATACTTAACGATGAACTGTAAGCCAAAGATAATAGAAATACCCTAAATGGAGATTATGAGAAAAACAATGAAGGCAATACAAACTACAGATGGTTGTCATATGATCCTAGTTGATCAGTACGAAAATTAAAAAAATTGGAGTTTTAACTGCTGGCTATTTGTTTCAATATTTTTCTGAATGACTGAAGTGGGATAGTGTGATTACAAAGTGTTTCAGCATATTTTTCAGTGGCTGAGTGCATTCTTTCGGAAAGTTAATAACGAATTTTCTCAATTGAAACTGGAACCTTTTCCGAACATTTTTCGCCTAAAACCTTTTTGCACATTTTTCGTTTCATTGTTGCACCTAAAAGTCTTATGCATAATTATTATCGACATTAATTTGCTGCCTCTGGATCATGGGGTCCCAAGTTCGATTCCCGGCCGGGTTGGGGATTTCCTGTGCCTGGGGAATGGCTGTTTGAGTTGTCTCATCATTTCATCATCATCATCATCATTCATGACAGTGGCTAGAGTGGACTGTGTACAAAAATTGGACTGTTAAACATTAGGACTTTGTACAGGCGCTGATGACCGTGCAGTTGAGCGCCCCATGAACCAACCATCATCGACATTAATTATTGGTCATCTGTGGAGACCTTACGTACTGTCTTCACCAAACATTTCTATTTCTTTTTAGTTAAACTACCAGAACTATGAACTTTCCTTGTCGACAGGTTCGAGTACTGACTCCTGTTTACGAGGATGGTCTGACAGGACAGTGTTGCTGTCACTGGCGGCCTTCAGCCTTGTAGTAACCAGCGCGTTCCAGTCTTCACTCACAAGCTACTTCGCTGTACCCAAATACCAGGACGACATTCACACTCTTGAACAGTTGGACCGGACCGGCATGGGTATCTATATACACCCAAGTATGAAGGTGTCCGTAGTCCCCAGTGGAAAGGAAGACGTCGTCAACAGACTCATAACGAAGGTACAGTTATACGGATTACATACAGCTACTTCTATTATTTTCCAGTGTTTCTCTTTTTTCAAGTTTTGGAAGTGATTAAATGTGTTCATAGTGTTCTGTACCTATAGCCGTACTCTGCAAACCACTGTGAAGTGCGTCGCACAGGGTACTTCCCGTTGCACCACATATTAGCTTTTCTTCCAGTTCTAGTTGCACATGGAACGCATGGTTAAATGCCTGTGAGAACTCAGTATTTACTCTAATCCTGTCTTCGCGGTACCTATGGGAGCCATAGTACATTATTAGATTACTCATTTGATACTGGTTCTTGAAACTTTGTAAGTAGGTTCTACTTTAATTGTTGATATCTGCAGAGGGTGGAGAAAAACATTGAAACAGCGCGATGACTACATGACGGAACATAAATGCAGATGCTACCGAACTTGCAGGTTGCCCTGTGGTATCTGACTACGAACGGCCCTTGTGCAATGTCTTCAATACGTTGCAAGTTTAAGTCAGAACGGTGTTCTGTGTAGTTTTGAGTTTACTATGTAGGAGCTCAGGGTATTCGAACGAGAGCAAATTGCTGGCGCTCATATGGTGGGTCTTCCATAACCAAGTGTAATGTAATAAAATAAAAATTCTTTGTATCTCGTTTTCTTTGCTATCAGTGCAATGTAATAGAATGAATATGAGCCGTGACTTATATAAAAAAGAAACATACATTAATGCAATGGCTCAGCATAAAAGAGAAATAACTAATGTAGTGATATTATTAACAGTGTAATATGTTGTTTAATTTAGCCAGACGTGTATAAGCACTCAGTAAACTAGCTCCGTTCTCAGAGTAGTTACGTATTCGTCGGTGATTAATTATCCTTTTCTTATTTACCCAACACTACAGATATCATTCCAGGCTCGTGAGAAGTCGTGTGCTTATTGCACCAGAGAATTTTTGCCAAGTATGTTCGATGTACACTGCTGCAATACGCAACTTAACATCGTGGTTTCGTCTCGATCCAGAAGATAAGATAACAAGAGTAGCATCTACAAATGAAATCCATTAATGGAACTGGAATCCTGTGACCAGACCTTTTCTGCCTGGGATGTTATCCCGTTATATAAAGAAAAACTGTAAGTAAAATTGTTAAATTATTAGTAGCTGCCTCTGGTCTCGTGGGATCTGGAATAAAGCTAATTGTCCTAACCTACAGCAGGTCTTGTAGATGAGCTAAAAGAAAAATGTTAAAGATTTTTCTAAGATGGCGCCTAACAATGAAAATTCTTTGTTAAGGCCCATATGTACTTAAGACAATCCAGGTATCAGACTACCAATTGACTGGCCTCATACACAAATTCTTTTGACAAAATAACCATTATAATTTTCGGGATTTAAGTACAACTTACATTATCAGCTGGTACAGCAAGATGAGCTTTACACAAGAACAGGTCCGAATCCAAGTAGATAAGATAAGTGACAGACAAAGGAAATGTTGTTGTTGTTGTTGTGGTCTTCAGTCCAGAGACTGGTTTGATGCAGCTCTCCATGCTACCCTATCCTGTGCAAGCTTCTTCATCTCCCAGTATTTACTGCAACCTACATCCTTCTGAATCTGCTTAGTGTATTCATCTCTTGGTCTCCCTCTACGATTTTTACCCTCCACGCTGCCCTCCAATGCTAAATTTGTGATACCTTTATGCCTCAGAACATGTCCTACTAACCGGTCCCTTCTTTTTGTCAAGTTGTGCCACAAACTCCTCTTCTCCCCAGTTCTATTCAATACTTCATCATTAGTTATGTGACCTACCCATCTAATCTTCAGCATTCTTCTGTAGCACCACATTTCGAAAGCTTCTATTTGTTCTGTTTGTTTGATAGTTCATGCATATAAGCGCAAGAGTCCATGGAATAACATGTCCATTGTAGTTCTATCTCTTCTTCTTTGGCGTACTTGTCGATTATTTATAAAATTTATCGCAATATTTAGTTTACATTTTTTAAACCCAAGTCCACCCAGGAGAAACAATACATAAGCCAGCCGAAGTGTTTGGCGTTTCAAGAGGAACGTTATCGAAGATTTTTACTCCAACAGCGAAAGCAAAAGACCATCACCCGCCAAGTCAAAACGCGAACGAAATTGTGTGTTGATTGATGACGACGAAAGGTCATTGAAGAGGATTGTGACGGAAAATAAGAAGATGATAGCAGCAGGAGACACTGCAGAACTGAATGTGGTACTCGCGAACCCTGTCACCGTTAAAACAACACGAAGCTCCATAAGCAGGGAATTGTAGGGCCAGCTGGAACTCCCAAAGCCCTCATCAGTGATGCAAAACGCCCATAACATCAAAACGTGGTGTCTAAGCCTTATAACCTGGACAATGGAGCAATCGAAAAATGTCATTTGGTCGGGTGAGTGATATTGCACACTGTTTCCAACTTCTGAGACCTGGCGGGTGTTCGGCGATGAACTGCGTAACCAAATCGTGGTATTCCATGGGCCCCATTGGTCGTATTATTGCAAATGATTATGTGACCATTTTGGTTGATGACCATTTTGGTTGATCAGATCTATCCCATGATACAATGTTTGTTCCCGAATGACGATGCTGAGTTCCAAGACGTCAGGGCCGCTGTTCATTAGCTCGCATCGTCCAGGACTGCTTTTGAGACCAAGAGGACGGATTTCCGCATCTCCGCTCTCCACCACAGTCTCCAGATCTCAGTATTATTCGGCCTTTGTTGTCTACTTTGGATCCGTGTTCGCTGTTCATCTCCATCATCCTTACCTGAACTTGCTATTATTTTGCAGGAACAGTGGTATAAGTGTCTCTTGATAATCATAGAGGGACTTTATTTATCCACTCAGAGACCAGTGGAAGCTGTTTTCAATGACAACGATTTTCCTACACCGTATCAGGCCTGGTAATTGGTTCAAATGGCTCTGAGCACTATGGGACTTAACATCTGAGGTCATCAGTCCCTTAGAACTTAGAACTAGTTAAACCTAACTAATCTAAGGACATCACACACATCCATGCCGAGGCAGGGTTCGAACCTGCGACCGTAGCAGTCGCGCGGTTCCGGACTGAGCGCCTAGAATCACTCGGCCACCTCGACCGGCAGGCCTTGTAATGAGTTGCGTTTTTGTTTCTCCATATTTTGTCATCTCGCTGTATCTTAAAGCACCTGCTAGCTCCCGTTTTCGAGCATTTCCGTGACGCCTTCCCGTGGGACAAACAACGCAAACCTAACATCACAGATCCTTTTCGACCATGTTAACGCATTCCTGGAGATCCATTCCAAATTAAAAAGTTGGGTCATAGTCTGCGGCGAATGTTCAAGACTTCACGTGATGGGCTGCCCACTGAACACTTCTTGAATTGTGTCCCGGCTGAATCGACTTCGTGTAGTAGCTGTCTACAACGCCATACGTAAATTTAGTTAACTGACACAATAGAGGAGGCTCTTATTTCAACCCCAATACTGGTTATCGCCGCGTAATTTTGTTTTATTTCTCTGTACGCTTAAATATTAAACTGTACCAGTACAGGTTATATGTGTATTAAATTCCGTGGGTGGTGTGCACGTGAACAAATTTACATTCATATCTGACCATGTAGACTGGCAATGGCAAGGAAAGCGTTTCTGAAGAAGAGAAATTTGTTAACATCGAGTATAGATTTAAGTGGCAGGAAGTCGTTTTTGAAAGTATTTGTGCGGAAGTGAAACATGGGCGATAAATAGTTTGGACAAGAAGAGAATAGAAGCTTTCGAAATGTGGTGCTACAGAAGAATGCTGAAGATTAGATGGGTAGATCACATAACTAATGAGGAGGTATTGAATAGGATTGGGGAGAAGATAAATTTGTGGCACAACTTGACTAGAAGAAGGGATCGGTTTGTTAGGACATGTTCTGAGGCATCAAGGGATCACCAATTTAGTAATGGAGGGCAGCGTGTAGGGTAAAGATCGTAGAGGGAGACCAAGAGATGAATACTCTAAGCAGATTCAGAAGAATATAGGCTGCAGTAGGTACTGGGAGATGAAGAGGCTTGCACAGGATAGAGTAGCATGGAGAGCTGCGTCAAACCAGTCTCAGGACTGAAGACCACAACAAGAACAACATCTGACCATGTCTTCACGTTTGTTTTAAAGTTGAAATGTGCAGTCGATATCGCAATAATATTTCTGTATTGACGGTTTCGGCTTATATACAAGGTATATTCAGAATTTTTTGGGTACCTATGGCTGGTGCTGACGGCTCCTCGGATTTCTCGTGGTACCACGATCGTATAGTGTACGATCCCAACAGCTTAATAAATACGACAGTTACAGTCATAGATAACATATTCTCCTTCAGTATTTACAACAATCTGCCAACGATGGGGTAACTTCTCGATTCCGCGACTGGCAAATCACGTGGTTTTGAGGCGAGGAACTCGTCGAGTCATGTTCGGGCCGCACTTTCATCCGGAATAGAAATTCGTTGAAGATTAATCGATGGAGAGCGGAAAAGGTGAAAATCTGAGGACGCGAGATCAGTTCGATAAAATGGCTATGGAATGACTCCTGCATAATGTTTTTGTCAGTCTACAGAATGCGGGCGGGCGTTCTTGGACTGCGTCTGCAAGACGTCTCAATTAGTGACAGTAGAACTCAGCAGTGATGGTTACACCTGGGGAAGAAATTCATAGTACACCACACCGTCGCTGTTCCACCAAATGCATAACATTAGCTTTTGCGGATGCGCCAGGGTCTTTGTACGGAGAAGTTGCTACTTTGTTTGGTCTCAATCACTCCTTTCTTTTCCTTATGTCAGGATAAAGACACCTTTCTCATCACCAGCAACAGTACAGAATAGGAATGGTTGGTGTTGTTAACGAGCCAACTGATGAGGAGCCACCAGGAATGGCCATCCACTTGTTTAAATGGTTCAAATGACTCTGAGCACTATGGGACTCAACATCTGAGGTCATCAGTCGCCTAGAACTTAGAACTACTTAAACCTAACCAACCTAAGGACACCACACACATCCATGCCCGAGGCAGGATTCGAACCTGCTACCGTAGCGCTGATTCTTGTGATTTTGGCTTAGAGCATGAGGTAGTCCTACTCTGTACCCAAACATCCGATGTTTGAACCTTCCCTCTTGCATGCAAATGTCGCACGGTGGTGGAATAATTACAGTTCATCACATTTTCCAGTTCTGGAGTACAGTGAGACGCATCATTATGTATTAATGAGCTTCAAAGATGTTCATCAAATCCTGAAGATTTTCCTGAACGTGGAGAGTCACTATTGCCAAAACGATCATCCTAAAAAGGAGAAAACCATTTTCCTGTCCTGCTCTGTCCAGTGGCATTATCCCCATACATGGTGCAAATGTTTCTGGCTGCTTCCGGTGCTGTCACCCCTCTACTGAACTCAAATAGAAGAGTATGTCGAAATGTTTCGATTTCTCCATTTTGTAGCTTCCGCAGCTCCACTGACTATCTGCACATGAGAAAATGACATTAAATTCTTCATTTGTGTGGCCATATTGTCAGTAGCTAAATAAATAGCAACAGTGAACCGCAAATAAAAAATGAGAATCGATAAGAAAAAAGCCACAGCAACCGGAATATCAAGATGCAAAACAAAAAAGCTACGAAGTTATTCACCAACATAATAAACAGTGGCGGCTCGTAGGTATATAAACTGGGTGTTCACAATTTTTTTAAATTCAGATAAACATGGGATTGCGAAATTAATAGTATCTGCTGTATAACAGTTATGCTTATGAACATATTTATACAACTTCAGCCGCTGTCAGTAATAACAGTAATAAAAATAATGATAAAAATAATATGCATAACTTGTCTGAAAAAAGGAAGAATTGTTTCTGCGGAATGTTGTTGTTTTGTACATAATTAAGCACAGTTTATGGCAAGAACGAAATAATGTTTAAGATTTCGCTACTCTCCGTTTCGCATTTTTGAATAAGTGGAAGTTTCCGTGCTTTTTTATTTTTTCAGACAGACTTACAGGATCCCTAATTCATGTACTAGTTAACGATTTAACTTCCGAGCTGAATATCAGGCATTCTTACATTGCATTCACACAACAGCTTAGCTTATAATACTCTTCTTTGTTAAACGTTTGCTTGTAGTCACGCTTATTTGAATTCGTCTCTTCCTCAAACAACGAATTTGGTATGGAAGGCCCTAGTTTCTTTGCGGTTAACTTTTCCTGATAATTTTCTTTTCTGTTAGCACTTAATACAGGTTCAACAAAGCTCCTGTTGACACTCCACAGGAAATCCGATCGTCCACAGTAGACAACCAGCTCCAAACACAGACTGCCGTTTGCGGAAATGATTAAATTCAAGTAGTACTATCTACTAAGTACGTCATTTCAGTAGAATACAGATGAGGTGATGCGAGCTGTATGGGCCAACACACACCGTCTTCGACTCCCCATATTTAAATGAATATCAGAGAAACTAGTGAGATCGTTTTTCGAGAATGTTTAGATAAACGTACAATGTGGCCCTACGGTACAGATAAACCTGACACACCATGAAGATCAGTAGATGTCAGAAGCATGGATAAATACTACAGTCTGACAATCGACGATGATGTGCTTTGTGGTTCGCAGCACTTCAAATGTATTATGCTAGAATAAAATCCAAAACTTGATGTACTATATCTCACTCATAATCCCACAAAATAGATTTTTGTATCAGTATATCTACAACATATACGGATGTCCGATCTAATTTTGCCGTTGTTGTTGTTGTGGTCTTCAGTCCAGAGACTGGTTTGATGCAGCTCTCCATGCTACTCTATCCTGTGCAAGCCTCTTCATCTCCGAGTAACTACTGCAACCTACATCCTTCTGAATGTGCTTCGTGTATTCATCTCTTGGCCTCCCACTGCGATTTTTACCCTCCACGCTTCCCTGCATCACTAAATTAGTGATCCCTTGATGCCCCAGAACGTGTCCTACTAACCGACCCCTTCTTCTAGTCAAGTTGTGTCACAAATTCCACTTCTCCCCGATTCTATTCAGTACCTCCTCATTAGTTATGTGATCTACCCATCTAATCTTCAGCATTCTTCTGTAGCACATTTCGAAAGCTTCTATTCTCTTCTTGTCTAAACTATTTATCGTCCATGTTTTACATCCATACATGGCTACACTCCATACAAATACTTTCAGAAACGATTTCCTGACACTTAAATCCATACAAATTTCTTTTCTTCAGAAATGCTTTTATTGCCATTGCTAGTTTACATTTTATGTCCTCTCTACTTCGACAGTCATCAGTTATTTTGCTCCCGAAATAGCAGAACTCATCTACTACTTTAAGTGGCTCATTTCCTAATCTGATTACCTTAGCATCACCTGATTTCATTACACCATATTCCACTATCCTCGTTTTGCTTTTGTTGATGTTCATCTTATATCCGCCTTTCACGACACTGTCCATTCCATTCAACTGCTCTTCCAGGTCCTTTGCTGCCTCTGACAGAATTACAATGTCATCGGCGAACCTAAAAGTTTTTATTTCTTATCCACGGATTTTAATTCCTACTCCAAATTTTTCTTTTGTTTTCTTTACTGCTTGCTCAATATACATATTGAACAACATCAGGGATAGACTACATGCCTGTCTCACTCCCTTCCCAACCACTGTTTCCCTTTCATGCCCCTCGATTATTATAACTGCCATGTGGTTCTTGTACACATCGTAAATAGCCTTTCGCTCCCTGTATTTGAGCCTTGCCACTTTCAGAATTTGAAAGAGAGTATTCCAGTCATGCCTGTCAAAAGGTTTCTGTAAGTCTACAAATGCTAGAAATGTAGGTTTGCTTTCCCTTAATCTATCTTCTAAGATAAGTCGTAGGGTCAATATTGCCTCACGTGTTCCAACATTTCTACGAAATGATCTTCCCCAGGGTCGGCTTCTACCAGTTTTTCCATTCGTCTGTAAAGAATTCATGTCAGTATTTTGCAGCCGTGACTTATTAAACTGATATTTCGGTAATTTTCACACGTCAACACCTGTTTTCTTTGGGATTGGAATTATTATATTCTTCTTGAAGTCGATATAATTTTATTATATAGTAAATGACTCGCGTATCTGATCTATGCTACTGCCTAGCGGGATTCATACCAGCGAATGTAGATAAAAGTCTGCTGCAGTGTGCTACCACTTGGTGCCACCAAGGTAAACTTGTAGTTGGATGGTAAGGACCAGTAGTGCATGCAGTGAACCGTGCACATTGTTTATCAAATCCGAATGCATTTGGTCTGTGAGGCAATTACTTCCCGGCAGTTGCGCATGTGCAGAAGCCCCTTAAAACGTGCACAAGTGAAGGCGTGCTCACGACCCTGATGCTAAGTTTCTCCAAGACTAGAGGAGCAATAAGTGGCACACCGCGGTAGATTTAGTGCCTTGTATTTCAGATTACCGCGTCTACATTACATTTAACAGCATTCAAAGAAAAATGACCAGTTAATCCTCAAGTTGTTAAAAGTTAGGCTGTTCACGTATTCTTGTGCTCTTTCACATCAGCCGCCACTGTTAATACGTAATTAAGTTCGTACAGAACCCTCGGAAAGCGATCTTACTCGCACTTGTCCAGGTCTTTTTATTTTTGTTGGTGAATGTTAACCCTAGGACGCCCAAGCCTTTTTTTCTAACTTGGATGCCTAAGGGGGGGGGGGGGGGGGGGTGTTCGTCGAGCCCACAGGTATTAAATAAGTTTACTGACGAAAAATTACACTTTTCAAACTGTTTTATGTATTTTAACTACAGTATCGGTTTACAAATGGTGTTAATTGTTATAAATATTGGATTGAGTGAATAAAAAATTGACATATTGCAATACAAAATACATATGTGTTCATATACATAGACTACTCTGAGTCCTCAACTTAAAAGGCAAGACACACTTCACAATTTTTTCTGAATGTGTGTTACACACATGTTTATGATACTGTGCACAATACTGTTTTGGTTTACTTAGATTGTTGTACTCCTGCTTCTTTGTTTTAGCTTCTCTTACACAAATATGGCAGCGACCTTTCCCTGCGGGAGGCTGACGTGCTTCTGTTGTCACTTCTTTGATTTTCTTTTGTAGAATAGTCTCCATTGAGTGAACAATTTGGTTGGATAACCGTCTTGCATTGGCACTTCTTTCTTCTGCCTGCAACTTCACTAGTTTCATCCTAGCTTGCAGAAGATAGGGTTTCTGTTTGTTGTGTTTCTTTTCATTCCATCTTGGATGTTGCTGGATGAATATGGTGGTTGCATTGATAGCACAATTGTCGATGAGAGAGTAAAATACAGATAGAGCCCATCTCTTTGTTCCCCTCTTGCAGGTGTACATACGTGACATTTGATCAATGGTATCAATTCCACCTTTAGTGGAATTGTAATATGCATTTATCTCGGTTTTATTCTTCTCTCCTCCAACAGTGCCTTTATCTTGGTGCATTGTTGACAACATCAGTAAGTTTTTACTTGGTTTCGTTATTGCTATGTAGGACATCAAAGTTACTGGAGGCCTACCTGTTGATGGGTCTGTGAACAAGAACATTGATGAATATAGCTCTCTATTTGACGTGTTCTTCATTATGTCTGGAATATGCTTCCTGTTTGACTGGAGAGTTCCTACTGTAGTAACTTTGTAGTCTTGGTATAACTCTTCCGCCAAACCCACCGATGTGCAGTATCGGTCTGTAGTAATATTTCGACCAGTATTTTTCACAGGTGCTACCAGACGTTTGACGACAGCTGCTGAACACTGTTCTTCTTTCGACAAATTCTGAACATTACCTGCATAGGGTTCCATATTCAAGATGTATCAACTGCATCGGACATCATGCGTATAAGGATGCCATACTTGCCCGGTTTATCCTTCATAAATACTTTGAAGGGGCAGCGCCCTCTAAACAAGCTGAGCATCTCATCAGTGGTGAGGTGGACCACTGGTTTATACAGCAGTGGAAACCTATCATTCACTTTGTTGAAAACATCATGGATTGTTGTGAACTTGTCTGCTTCCCTTCTTAGCTGGCGGGTACTTTTGTCATCAAAACCTTATGATTGCAATAAGTTGCTTGAAACGTTCTCTTGCCATAATACCCTTGTAAACTGGCCGACCCATTACGTCTGATCAAAGATCATGTACACTGGCAGAATTGTCCTTATTTGCCCCCATGAGTATCAGGATCCCTATAAAGGCATACAATTCTTTCTCATTAGTCAAAGTAACATTTCGCCTAACTGCCTCTTCATTTGAATGTTTTACTACAACATCCATGATGTCAGGCGTAAGAAGTAAGTTCACGGCTTCTCCAGGTGAATGGCAAACACCAGCTGGAGTTAATCCTGCCTGCTCTCTTACTATGTTAGCAACAGACCTCCGAGGAATTCTAGGCTGTGTGGTTACGTACCTTCTTCCAGACTTGACCACAATAACATCTTGATGGTCACTGCCTGAAGCTGCGCTATCTTCATCTTCTCTAACATCCACATCACTTTCCCGATGTGAATCATACTCCATAACACCATCCTCATATTCACTTTCACTCCCCAAGTCAGAATCTTCATCTAAAATTTCATTCAGAACTCTTACTAAAGACGACTCCCGTATTCTTTTAGTCATTTCTAAGTCTGGGTGTGAACAGTAGGGAACTGCAAGTTTACAAGATAAATAACAGCTGACTGACATCAACAATCACTTCCTCTGAAAGTAAACCGATTGTTGTGAATATCAAGAATACCAACCAACAAGAAACTAACTCGCATTGTTGTATACCTGAGAAATACGAAATCCTAGTAAGGGAAATTTTCTATAGCATGGAAGTCTAAGGGGGGGAGGGGGTTGTTGGACCCATAACAAGTTTATTTATTTTTTTCTTTCAAAGCACGAATTTTCTATAAAATACCGGGTGATCAAAAAGTTGGTATAAATTTGAAAACTTAATAAAGCACGGAATAATGTAGATAGAGAGGTGAAGATTGACACACATGCTTGGAATGACATGGGGTGTTATTAGAACCACCCCATATTGCTAGACACATGAAAGATCTCTTGCGCTCGTCGTTTGGTGATGATCGTGTGCTCAGCCGCCACTTCCGTCATGCTTGGCCTCCCAGGTCTCCAGACCTCAGTCCGTGCGATTATTGGCTTTGGGGTTACCTGAAGTCGCAAGTGTATCGTGATCGACCGACATCTCTAGGGGTGCTAAAAGACAACATCCGACGCCAATGCCTCACCGTAAGTCCGGACATGCTTTACAGTGCAGTTAACAACATTATTCCTCGACTACAGCTATCGTTGAGGAATGATGGTGGACATACTGAGCATTTCCTGTAAAGAACATCATCTTTGCTTTGTCTTACTTTGTTATGCTAATTATTGCTATTCTGATCAGATGAAGCGCCATCAGTCGGACAGTTTTTGAACTTTTGTATTTTGTTGGTTCTAATAAAACCCCATGTCATTCCATGCATGTGTGTCAATTTGTACCTCTGTATCTACATTATTCCGTGATTTATTCAGTTTTCAAATTTATACTGACTTTTTGATCACCCAGTATACAGGGTGTTACAAAAAGGTACGGGCAAACTTTCAAGAAACATTCCTCACACACAAAGAAAGAAAATATGTTATGTGGACATGTGTCCAGAAACGCTTACTTTCCATGTTAGAGCTCATTTTATTACTTCTCTTGAAATCACATTAATCATGGAATGGAAAGACACAGCAACAGAACGTACCAGCGTGACTTCAAACACTTTGTTTACAGGAAATGTTCAAGTTGTTCCCCGTTAGCGAGGATACATGCATCCACCAACCGTCGCATGGAATCCCTGATGCGCTGATGCAGCCTTGGAGAATGGCGTATTGTATTACAGCCGTCCACAACACGAGCACGAAGTGTCTCTACATTTGGTACCGGGTTTGCGTAGACAAGAGCTTTCAAATGCCCCCACAAATGAAAGTCAAGAGGGTTGAGGTCAGGAGAGCGTGGAGGCCATGGAATTGGTCCGCCTCTACCAATCCATCGGTCACCGAATCTGTTGTTGAGAAGCGTACGAACACTTTGACTGAAATGTGCAGGAGCTCCATCGTGCATGAACCACATGTTGTGTCGTAAAGGCGCATGTTCTAGCAGCACAGGTAGAGTATCCCGTATGAAATCATGATAACGTGCTCCATTGAGCGTATGTGGAAGAACATCGGGCCCAATCAAGACATCACCAACAATGCCTGCCCAAACGTTCACAGAAAATCTGTGTTGATGATGTGATTGCACAACTGCGTGCGGATTCTAGTCAGCCCACACATGTTGATTGTGAAAATTTACAATTTGATCACGTTGGAATGAAGCCTCATCCGTAAAGAGAACATTTGCACTGAAATGAGGATTGACACATTGTTGGATGAACCATTTGCAGAAGTGTACCCGTGGAGGCCAATCAGCTGCTGATAGTGCCTGTACACGCTGTACATGGTACGGAAACAACTGGTTCTCCCGTAGCACTCTCCATACAGTGACGTGGTCAACGTTACCTTGTACAGCAGCAACTTCTCTGACTCTGACAATAGGGTCAACTGCACGAAGAATTGCCTCGTCCATTGCAGGTGTCCTCGTCGTTCTAGGTCTTCCCCAGTCGCGAGTCATAGGCTGGAATGTTCCGTGCTCCCTAAGACGCCGATCAATTGCTTCGAACGTCTTCCTGTCGGGACACCTTCGTTCTGGAAACCTGTCTCGATACAAACGTACCGCGCCACGGCTATTGCTCCGTGCTAATCCATGCATCAAATGGGCATCTGCCAACTCCGCATTTGTAAACATTGCACTGACTGCAAAACCACGTTCGTGATGAACACTAACCTGTTGATGCTACGTACTGATGTGCTTGATGCTAGTACTGTAGAGCAATGAGTCGCATGTCAACACAAGCACCGAAGTCAACATTACCTTCCTTCAATTGGGCCAACTGACGGTGAATCGAGGAAGTACTGTACATACTGACGAAACTAAAATGAGCTCTAACATGGAAATTAAGCGTTTCCGGACACATGTCCACATAACATCTTTTCTTTATTTTTGTGTGAGGAATGTTTCCTGAAAGTTTGGCCGTACCTTTTTGTAACACCCTGTATTGACAGTACCGTTTCATACAATACCCAACAAACAATAACTCAAAGGGAATATGTAGTATGAAAGTTACTTGGGAAAGCAGGGGACATAAGAAAACTGTGGGTTCAACGAACCACCCCCCCCCCCCCTTAGCGTCCTAGGGTTAACACAGAGAACTAGAGGAAAGCGCCTGCTGCTGCCGGCAGATGGTGGAAGAGCGCGCGCTGGTGGAGCTGCCGCGGATCGTGCTGAGCGCGGGCAACATGTCGGGCACGCTGGACGAGATGTCGGCCGGCTACCAGCTGCGCCGGCCGCAGCACGTGCGCGACGGCCGGCCGCTGCTGCACGTGGTGGAGGAGTGCCTGATGCCCGGGCTGCTGTCCTACGGCGTGCGGACGGGCTGTCCGCTGCGGCGCGCGCTGGAGGCGGCGGTGCGGCGCGCCCTGGAGGGCGGGCTGCCCGCGCTGTGGCAGCGCGAGGCCGACCACCGGCTGCACGTCAGCCGGCAGCTGGTGCCCGGCGGCGGCGGGCCGCGCGCCTCCCAGCAGCCCGTGCTGCAGCTCGCGCACCTGGCCGCCGCCTTCGCGGCCCTCGCCGCCGGTCTCCTGCTGGCGGCCGCGGCCTTCGCTGCGGAGCTTCTTTTAGACAGCAGGCAACTCAACTAAATTGTCAGAGTTTTTTTTTTCTTTATTGTGATTTCATTCCCCTGCCCCGTATGGGCAGGGGAGGGCTGTCAGCGGCACAATCCGCCGCTCTTCAGCCGAGTGACATGACAACTTTAAATAAGAAGAATATTTTACATACAGAAGGCGATAAAAAAGCGGAACTTAAAACAGAGTAATGGGAAAAAATGGAGGTAAAAATAGACTGACATGGAGACGTTCATGGGGGACAGTTAAAAATGTCACCAGAAAGTTACAAAACACAGTTGGCGATTCTTCAACACAGAGAAGACACTGAATGGACATGCACAGGTTAAAAGTCGGTCACAGCATTAAAAACACTCCAGAACAACACACTTAAAACCCACTTGCAGCACACACGGTGAAGAATAAAACTGCCAGGTGGGACCTGCCGAGGGAAAGGTCAGAGAGGATGGAAAAGGAGGGGAGAGCAAGGGGCAGCAGGGGAAGCGGCGGGATGAAGAGAGTAGGGGCGTCAGTGGGTACACAAAGAGGCAGGAGACACGTGGGGTGGGAGAAGAAGAGGGAAGAAGGGCAGGAGGGAGTGCAGAGACACTGAAAGGGGGGCACAAGAGAGGGAGGGGGACTAGGAGGGAAAAGTGTCAGAGGTGCCAACGATTGAAAAATACGAGGGTGTACCCAAACAAAAATCAGCAATAACACTGCCCTGGACGGAGATTGAGCCGTTCGCAACTCTACCGCTAGACGTGTATAGTGTAAAGTCGTCGGCACATGGACCATGCTGTCGAAAGTCAACGTTGAGTGTGCTACGTTCAACGTGCTGCTGAAAGCTCAGAAATGATGCGACTTGTGCATACGGTACGTGGGCCCCAACATGGTACACTAGAGAGCCTGTATAGGGAGAGAGTGGCCAACCGGACGATACGGCGGCCATTTTTCTGCCAAACTGTGGGCGGAACTTTTGCATGGCCAGTAGTGCAGTAGTGGAGTACACACTCACCGAATCAAAAGCACAAGACAATATGGCGAAATCATTCGTTAAATGCCTTTGTTTATAAGAATAATGTGTTATAATAATTTTCACACAGCCAATTTACAGGTCTGTTTTCAAATTTAACTATGTATATTGCAAGTTGTTTTATATGTAGTAAAAAGCAAAAACGACTTACTTCGCATAGATAAGAGTACTTGGTTGGTTTCCACAAGGCTCTTGTTTGATTTATGTCAGCCCTGTTGACTGCGACTGTCCACTGCTTTCGGCTTTCTTCATTGCATGAAACTGCTAACATGCGAAATCCACCTTTGCCTCTATTGGAACAACCAAATGCAGCACAACCTGCCATCATTAACGAACGTCTGCAGAACTAATTATAGATGTCAAAAACAATACTGTACAATTACTAACGTGTTTACTTCAAACATGTAGGCCTACCGACTTCATCACAAAGCGCTTCATTATTTAAGGTCGCAAACGTTAATTACGTACTAAAAACAATATACAACTAAATCGAACATGCATGCACAACACATAACAAGTCTCTCAATAATTCCAATACTTTTTAATCGTTTCCAAAAGTCCTCTGAGCTTCAATTCAACTCAAAAGCACGGCGAACATAGGAAGCGCGAGAGACGTTTGGCGCCATTTTTCTGCCAAAGCTAATCAACCAATCACGGGCAACTTCACCTATGGGCACTCTCTCTGTATACAGGCTCTCTAGTGTACCCAAACAAAAAGCCGGAATAACACTGCCGTGGACGGAGATTGAGCGGTGCGCAACCCTGCCGCTAGACGTGTATAGCGTAAAGCCGTCGGCACACGGACCGAGCTGTCGCAGGTCAACGTTGAGCGTGCTAAGTTCAGCGTGCTGCTGAACGCTCAGAAACGATGTGACTTGTGCATAGGTTACGTGGGCCCCAACGTGGTACACGCGATCGCAACGCACTCCGGCGGCAGTTGCGGGAAGTTTCTAGTTCGTAAATCACACTGTTTACTAAACAGCCGCGTGTAAAATTCCCACGTTAGCTCCATTAAAACGCACATTTCCTCCACCGTCCACGAAAAGGAAAATACCAAGTCCAGTCAATAAGGATACAGGATTATAAAAGTTCCATTACAAACAGTGCGGTACAAATTTGGAATACTTCTCCGCTTAAGATAAACATTATTTCATCATTCCCACATACTAGTAAAACCCCAAGGTTAGTGTCGGCTGGGGTTGCCGAGTGGTTCTAGGTGCTACAGTCGCAGGTTCGAATCCTGCCGCGGGCATTAATGGGTGTGATGTCCTTAGGTTAGTTAGGTTTAAGTAGTTCTAAGTTCTAGGGGACTCATGGCCTCAGAAGTTAAGTCCCATAGTGCTCAGAGCCATTTGAACCATTTGAACCCAAGGTTAGTCTTACTTGATCACTGTTCCTACCCAGTAGGAGAATCTCTGCAACATGTGAATTATGAAGCGTAAAGGAAAAAGGAACAAAATTTCTTTATACAAATAGCGCAAGCTGTGCTGTAGATTAAGCCAATCGAACAAAGTCACCCCTCAAAAAAAGGTTAACTGATATTTACATAACATCAAATATTATAGTACATACTTACATTAAACTAATAATAAAGTATCACAACCTAATAAATACGCGAATGTTAGGAAAAAAAAGTTGGAAGTGTCAAGACGTGAACCACAACGCCAAACAAATCGCTCCACGACAGTGACGCTACTCATTACGCTTTTTTTTCTTTTTTTTTTCTTTTTCGTTGTTGATCGTTGTGTTTGGTCGTTGCGGGCGTCACATGACATCCGTTAAATTTCGTTTGTTGCTCCTTCCACTCAGTTTCTTTATTACAGAGGCCGACCGGCTCTCTGACAGAACACGCTGAGGTACCGAGGTACTGTGCCAGCTGCTAAACCAACAAAACACACACACACTCGCACACACACATACACACACACACACACACACACACACACACACACACAACACACACACACACACATACCATTTGATCATGTAGTGCAACCGTTTGCTGAAACCTTAATCGTAGATATGTTACTAACTGAAATATAATCACAACAAATTGTACCAAGAACAATGAGTTTTGGGGATATCTTCACTGTGTCGCTGCCTTCAAATAGCCAACTCTCATAATACGCAAGTTACAATAATTCTTTTGCCACGAATATGATGTTTCTCGTTATTTTATTGGAACGAATCACACAGTTATTCTCAATTTGCTGGTGCTCACAAACGGCATATATACATATAGGCTTGAAATGAATGCCAATATGGCACCTCACAACTCTGCACTGAAGGGAGACAACGTGCGTGTGACGTAGGTAGCGTTGTGCCATCTCATTGGTCAACGCTCAGACGCAAGCTCAGAATATCTGATATGCCAGATATTGCTCTCCACGTTCGGAAAGACTCCCAAACGTGTTATTCCAGGCTATGACGTCAGAAACTCCGCACGCTCAACGCTCAACGTTCGGATGCACAGTCCGTGTGCCGACAGCTTAAGTTCAGCGTGCTGCTGAACGCTCAGAAACGATGCGACTTGTGCGTACGGTACGTGGGCCCCAACGTGGTACACGCGATCGCAACGCACTACGGCAGCAGTTGCGGGAAGTTTTTAGTTCGTAAAACACACTGTTTACTAAACGGGCGCTCGTAAAATTCCCACGTTAGCTCTATTAAAACGCACATTTCCTCCATTGTTCACGAAAAGGAAAGTACCGTGTCCAATCAATAAGGACACAGGCTTATAAAAGTTCCATTACAAACAGTGCTATAAAAATTTGCATACTTCTTCACATAAGATAAACATTATTTCATCATTCCCACATTTTAGAAAAACTCTAAGGTCAGTCATACTTGAACACTGTTCGTACCCAGTAGCAGAATCTTTGCAACAAGCGAATTAGGAAACGTAAAAGAAAAAGTGGAAAAATAGCTTTACACAAGTAGCGTAAGATGTCCTGTAGATCAAGACAATCGAACACCCAAAGAAAAGTGAACTTATATTTACATAACATCAAAAATTATAGTATATACTTATATTAAACTAATCATAAAGTAACAGAACATAATAAAAACGCAAATGTTAGGAAAAAAATTTACACACTGGCGCATCGCGAACCACCGCCCAAACATTAAAATCCCATAAATCACTGACGCAACTCACCACGCCTTTTTTCGTAGTTGATCGTTGTGTTTGGTCGTTGCGGACATCACATGACATCCGTTTAGGTTCGTTTGTTGATCCTTCCACTCAGTTTTTTTATTACAGAGGCCAAGCCAGTCTCTGACCGAACACGCTGAGCTACCGTGCCGGCGTTAGACCAACACTTTGTTGTTAATTGCCATTCGTAGGATCTTACCAATCTTAGCACTTGCTGAAAGTTTTAATGGTAACTATGTTACTAACTGAAATTTAATTATAACAAATTGTACCAAGAACAGTGCGTTTTGGGTGCATTCTCAGTGTATTGCTGCCTTCAAATAGCATACTCTCATAATATGCAAGTTACAATAATTCTTTTGCCACGAATTTCATGTTTCTCATTATTTTATTGCAACAGTTCACACAGTTAACAACGAGTTTTCCAGTGATTCTCAATTTGCTGGTGCTCAGAAACGGCATATATATATATATATATATATATATATATATATATATATATATATGTAGGCTTGAAATGAATGCCAATATGGCGCCTCACACCTTCGTGCTGAAAGGAGATGGTTTGCATGTGAAGTAGGTGGCGTTGTGCCATCACATTGGCCAACGCTCAGACGCACGCTCAGAATATCTGACATGCTAGATACTGCTCTGCACGTTCGGAAAGATTCCCGAACGTGCTATTCCACGCTATGACGTCAGAAACTCGGCACGCTCAACGTTCAACGTTCGGATGCAGGGTCTATGTGCCGACGGCTTAACTCATCGCCAGTTCAGTGCTGCCTGTGTTGCCGACCTCACCTGGTTGGTTGGTTGGTTTGGGGAAGGAGACCAGACAGCGAGGTCATCGGTCTCATCGGATTAGGGAAGGACGGGGAAGGAAGTCGGCCGTGCCCTTTGAAAGGAACCATCCCGGCATTTGCCTGAAGCGATTTAGGGAAATCACGGAAAACCTAAATCAGGATGGCCGGACGCGTGATTGAACCGTCGTCCTCCCGAATGCGAGTCCAGTGTCTAACCACTGCGCCACCTCGCTCGGTAACCTCACCTGTTCTGTTCGTCTGCAGTGATCTTTTTTGCTAGCGCTGTTTTGCTCTTGTTTCGCTTTTTATGATGACAAGTTTAAGTGAACAACAGGCAGCTGTGTGATTTTGTTTTCTACTCCGTAAAAATGCTGCTGAAACTTTTTCACGTTGAAAATAGCTTACCAAGATGACGCTATGGGAAAACTTCAAGTGTACGAGTGGTTCGCTCGAAAAACGGCGACATACGGACTGATGACAAACCTCGTTCTGGATTGAATGAGATTTTCACTCTGCAGTGGAGTGTGCGCTGATACGAAACTTCCTGGCAGATTAAAACTGTGTGCCGGACCGAGACTCGAACACGGGACCTTTGCCTTTCGCGGGCATGTGCTCTCCAGTGAGCTACCCAAGCTGCTTGGGTAGCTCAGTTGGTAGAACACTTGCCCGCGAAAGGCAAAGGTCCAGAGTTCGAGTCTCGGTCCGGCACACAGTTTTAATCTGTCAGGAAGTCTCGTTCTGGATGTCCATCAACTGCCCGAACTGGCGAAAATACTGATACTATCGAAAAGATTCAGTCAGACCGTCAATCAAACCTTTTATTTGGAAGTTTTAAGAAGATTTCGCAACAGTGTTCGTCGGAAAAGACCCGATTTGTGGCAGACAGGAGACTGGTTCTTCCACCACGACATCCATCTATATTAGACAGTTTTGGGCTAAAAATGGCATGGCTCCGCTGTCCCACGCATCTTGCTCGCCTGTTCTGGCACTGTTCGACTTTTTCTTATTTCCGCACATGAAAAGGGACATGAAATTTGACAACACTGAAGAACTCAAGAGAAAAAAAACAAAGGACGAGCTTTCAGTCATTTCTAAATATGACTACAAAAAATGTTCCGAGCAGTGGAAGCACCAGGGGGACAAATGTATTAGTTGTAACAGAGAGTATTTTGAAGGGGGGAAGGTAGTTTTGTAAACAATTTGAAAATATATAGATTTTAAAAAATAATTGCGGTTTTTCTATGTACCCCTCGTATTAGAAACCTTAAATAATAAAATATCGCTAGTTGGTGTTTTCTGTGATTTTTCTAAAGCGTTTGATTGTGTATATGAAATTACACACTTAAGAAAACTTAGGTTTTATGGAACTGGTGGCTTTATACACAAATTGCCTGAATCACACATGACAAACGGAATGAAAAAAGTTGTGCTGAATAAATCCAAACACTGTTGGAGAGGTACAAAATTTTAGTGACTGGGGAGTAATAACAATGGTCGTGATGACTGGGTGTTGTGTGATTTCCTTAGGTTAGTTAGGTTTAAGTAGTTCTAAGTTCTAGGGGACTGATGACCATGGATGTTAAGTCCCATAGTGCTCAGAGCCATTTTTAATAACAATGGGAAGGCCCTAGGTTTCTATTTCAATAGGAAAGCAGCTCTGCATTCCACATAGCAAACCGTAGCAGACAACAGTAGCCTGGTGTGTAGCACGCAACTGCCATCCTCTTCCTGAAGAGCCTCCAAAAGAGGATGTTTCCGTAAGAGCGTGCAAAAATTGAACAGGGCGTAAAGGATGCTCCACTGAACAATTTGAATCTGGGGTTGGAGAAGCCAGTTTAAGGAGATGATAGGAATAAAATCACATTACTGTGCACTTTTTTATTTATATTAGTTACAGTTAACTGCAGATACCACCATTGACACAATGAACGTACAATTTGCACTGTATCTTAAAAATGTGCTGAAACTGAGGGCACAAACATCAATGCAAGCGTGACATTGGCGAACAAGATTCTGACGCACACTGACAAATATCCCTGGAGTCTTTCGAATCACTTCACAGGCAGCTACAGTTCTGGCAACTAATTCCATCTCCGCATCCACTGGGGTCTCATACACAAGTGACTTTCGATATACCTGTAGGAAATAATCAAGAGGATTCAGGTCAGGTGACCTCGCAGGCGATAGAATAGAATGTCCCATTCCAATCAAGCGACAGGGAATACTGCTTTGAGATGGTTGCAGACATCCACACTGAAGTGAGGCGGTGAGCCGTCATGTTGTACCCGCATCCTCACACGAACAGCCAAGGGTACGCTCTCCAACAACTCAGGTAGAACTCTTTGCACGAACGTCAAGTACAGGTTTCATTCAGACGGTCAGGCAGATATGGCCCAATGAGATTGTTGCCTACAATGCCGGCCCAGATATTTCCAGCAAAACGTGTGACTCTACTACAGCGTGAGAGTTTCCTCATCCCAAATAGGGCTATTCCTTCTGTTCGAAATACCATAATTATAAAATGAGGCCTCGTCAGTAAACAACACGATCTGGAGGAAATCTGGTCTATCAATCCATTACTGGAGTAACCACTGACACACTGCAACCCTTGGTGCAAAGTCAGTCACAAGCACTGCATGGACTCATTGTGGGTGAATAGATGTAATTGCTGTTCGCGAAGCACTCGCCACATAGTATGTGCAGCGCCTGTTTTAAGTGCAATACGACGATTACTTGTAGTAGGGTCCGCTGCAACCTGTTCCAGTACCTCCTCTTCAAAATAGGGTGTACGAGTGGTCCTCATGTTGCCACGTCCCTCGTTCCTTCTTTCCGATGAACCACACTCTCGAATTCGTGGATCGAGAGAAATAAACACTCGTCGTGACGGCTGACGCCTGTTAGGAAATCGTTCCCTGTACAGCCTTTCAGCAGAGAGAGCATTGCGACGTACTTCCCCATACACAAGGTGCATGTCATTGAGTTCTGCGAAACTGTAACGGTACTGCTCCATCGTATTGTACTATACGTCCTGAATAGCACTGAGTAATGAATGGGTCTGTCATTGATTCATAGCACGTTCTGTCATGGGACAATGTAAATGCCATAAAACAAGGCCAACCTTCGCACAAGTAAAGTAAACAAAACCTGCATTACGACTTCCTAGTAATCAGGCTCGTCCTCCTTGTTTCCTTTCAGGAAATAAAGAATGTACATGTAATGAACAGCACAGTATGTGTAAAGTAGCACGAATGTTAGTTGTAAACAAGCTGGAAAGCTGTAATGCTATACAAAGCGGTAGACACGTTTACCTCCATATCTCCTTTGAAACGTCCCCTTTGAACAATTGTACAAGACTGTGCTTAACCTGACACACAATATTTTTTATTTTTAGCGCAACGCAATCTGACTTTCAAAAACCCTACAAATGAATGGCCCTGACTAACATTAAACTATACGTTTCACAAATCGCTTACCTCACAAAAATCTTGGTTACTCGAACTACTGCAATACAGCGAGCGCCACTACTGCCAGCTAAATAAAAGATTCAAACTACGGAAGGCACTAACTACTGATAGGCATAGTTCGCAAATGAAAGATTTTAATAGAGACCAAACAATGTATTTACCTTAATAGTCATAATATATATAGCAGTTCATGACAAATTACAAAACTCCGCCATCTCTCTCCCCACATCCACCACTGCTGGCGGCTCACCTCCAACTGCGCAACGCTACGCGCTGTTCACATCCAGCTGCCGCTGCCCAACACTACAATGGCAGACAACAATGCAAACCAGCCACAGACTGCACACAGCACAGCCAGTGATTTTTATACAGAGGTGGCGTTACCAATAAAAAAACCTAAACAGCCTACTTACATAGCCCCCATGCTCCCCACAAAAAAATTTTACAAATTGTTTTGGGCAGTGGGCTGATCGTTCATCACAGTAAAATAGCAGTGTTTTTCTCAAAGTCTGAGCAGTAAAAGACAATGTACACGGAAGTAGTGGATTTCCATGCAGTCTTGAAGAAGTAGTGTTGTCCTTCCAACAGAAAAACACTGCTGACTCTTGACATGCTGACAGATAATGGGCCATAACAGAGCAAACCCACAGCAGAGTCAATCGAAGTTTTGAAGAGTATTGGTAGGTCATCACAGAGCAGACCTACTGTAGTCCTGGTAGAGATTACGGTATTGGTGGGCCACCAGAGGCGCAGACCCACTGCAGTCCTTGTAGAAATAATGGTACTGGTGAGTCAGCAAAGACGCAGACCCACTGTAGTCCCTGTAGAGACGGCCAGCAGCCATCTGTTGTGACTATGCAGGTGCACAATCACCATTGAAGAGTATTGCGGATGATATACACTCCTGGAAATGGAAAAAAGAACACATTGACACCGGTGTGTCAGACCCACCATACTTGCTCCGGACACTGCGAGAGGGCTGTACAAGCAATGATCACACGCACGGCACAGCGGACACACCAGGAACCGCGGTGTTGGCCGTCGAATGGCGCTAGCTGCGCAGCATTTGTGCACCGCCGCCGTGTGTCAGCCAGTTTGCCGTGGCATACGGAGCTCCATCGCAGTCTTTAACACTGGTAGCATGCCGCGACAGCGTGGGCGTGAACCGTATGTGCAGTTGACGGACTTTGAGCGAGGGTGTATAGTGGGCATGCGGGAGACCGGGTGGACGTACCGCCGGATTTCTCAACACGTGGGGCGTGAGGTCTCCACAGTACATCGATGTTGTCGCCAGTGGTCGGCGGAAGGTGCACGTGCCCGTCGACCTGGGACCGGACCGCAGCGACGCACGGATGCACGCCAAGACCGTAGGATCCTACGCAGTGCCGTAGGGGACCGCACCGCCACTTCCCAGCAAATTAGGGACACTGTTGCTCCTGGGGTATCGGCGAGGACCATTCGCAACCGTCTCCATGAAGCTGGGCTACGGTCCCGCACACCGTTAGGCCGTCTTCCGCTCACGCCCCAACATCGTGCAGCCCGCCTCCAGTGGTGTCGCGACAGGCGTGAATGGAGGGACGAATGGAGACGTGTCGTCTTCAGCGATGAGAGTCGCTTCTGCCTTGGCGCCAATGATGGTCGTATGCGTGTTTGGCGCCACAATCAGGACTGCATACGACCGAGGCACACAGGGCCAACACCCGGCATCATGGTGTGGGGAGCGATCTCCTACACTGGCCGTACACCACTGGTGATCGTCGAGGGGACACTGAATAGTGCACGGTACATCCAAACCGTCATCGAACCCATCGTTCTACCATTCCTAGACCGGCAAGGGAACTTCCTGTTCCAACAGGACAATGCACGTCCGCATGTATCCCGTGCCACCCAACGTGCTCTAGAAGGTGTAAGTCAACTACCCTGGCCAGCAAGATCTCCGGATCTGTCCCCCATTGAGCATGTTTGGGACTGGATGAAGCGTCGTCTCACGCGGTCTGCACGTCCAGCACGAACGCTGGTCCAACTGAGGCGCCAGGTGGAAATGGCATGGCAAGCCGTTCCACAGGACTACATCCAGCATCTCTACGATCGTCTCCATGGGAGAATAGCAGCCTGCATTGCTGCGAAAGGTGGATATACACTGTACTAGTGCCGCCATTGTGCATGCTCTGTTGCCTGTGTCTATGTGCCTGTGGTTCTGTCAGTGTGATCATGTGATGTATCTGACCCCAGGAATGTGTCAATAAAGTTTCCCCTTCCTGGGACAATGAATTCACGGTGTTCTTATTTCAATTTCCAGGAGTGTAGCAAGTCCATAAACCACCACTAGTGCACTCACAAAGTTTTTGGAATTGTCCTTAGAACCAACAATGCTGTTATCCAGTCCCTTGCTGAATTATTAACACACATGCAAACACTAACAGTCCCTACTTCTCACATATTGTCCATATGCTGTGAACAACAGAAACGTGTGCAGTGAAATGCAACTTAATTTGAAGAACTGGTGTCTATACAATTATAAATTTACAACATGAAAATACAATTACAAAGGTACAAAATACATCATTAAAGAACATAATAGTACAGATAACATTTGTAGTAATATGGGCTTTACAAAAGAATCGAAATAACATTTACATCAGTGTTACAGGAATTATGACATAAGTACATACATAAAAGATCAGAATAATTATTGAAACATCGACTTCACACATGAGCATTAAAACAGAACAGAATTAATAATGTCTAACATATTTACAAAGTAAATAACATATTATTAATGCAAATTATATTTGAGGATAACAGTATTCCTCATCATAGTTCATGTAGCTGAGTATTAGAAACATTCTACAACATCAGTCTTATCAGATAAACATGTTAAGACAGGAAGAACATAAATACACAAGGGTCCACAAACACTTTCTTTACTTCTCGGAGATCTCCCTTCGTTCTTCATTATTCCCAAAAGGTCCTATCTATACCTGCTTTCGGTACTTTTTTCGTATAACTTCTCAATGCGTTTCTTCCAATTCATCGCAACTCATTCTCTTATATAGTCTACCCCCTCTTAAGCTAACTTAAATCTACTGAGCTCAGATGCTAAACTAAGGGGCGAGGCAATGCAGCGGCACAAAACAATTAACACAAACAGCAATGACAAAAAAATGCAGATTTGCAAAGGAAGCAGCATTACAGAAATTAGCAAAGCAATTGCAATATTAAACTAATATAAGGCAATGTGCAGCAAACAAGAAAAATAAATCTGGCTTAGCAGAGTAACACAAATTAAAATTCAGTAGCACTATGCCTGGCAAACAGCAGCAGAAAATGAAATAACTTATACCTAAACATGACATAGCTCAAGCAGAAAAAATAGTACACTAAAGATAACAATGCAGATAAGGGAAATGTATAATCACATCTTAATGTCTAAGTAATTAAAGTGGTGCACCACAAGAAGTTATTCTACCAAAAAAGTTACCAAGTACTTGAAAAGAAAATTATGAATGCAGTTCCTGTGAAGGCAAATGTCTTTTTGTGCTCCCTCATTTTTTTGAAAAAAAATTATTATTTACTCGGTCTGTAGACAGAAAATATTTATATTAGTACATCTATAAAATTTTATTTTAACCAATGCTGCAGTGCCGCTAGAAACTAGATATTAAACAAAATGAGCAATCTCTCAACTAGAAAGACAATGGATGTAAAATGTTTCTCATCATTTCATTAGGCATTTTAGTAAATATCATAAATTAAGAGCTCCACAGTGTAATCATATGTTTTCAAGTTCGAGCGTGTTGTATTTGCGATTCTTTCTACAAAGGAATGTCAATAGCAAGGATAATGGCCTCTCTTTTTTTTTTGCACCTAATGGCTTTCTTTTGTCAGACGTCTACCTCTCAGCTGGGCGCCCAAAACGCATTATGCCAAGGTCACTTACCTTTCTTGCTGAAATATTTACGACGGCAGTTTCTGCCACAGTGACAGTCTCATACAAAAATATTTCACAGGTCAAGAATTTGGGTGACACATCTGTAGAAACAAAATCCTGTAAATATAACAGCGTCCAAAAAATTTTCGCCAGCATTGTGATACATTCACGCATATACACACATTACATAACTCTTAAAGTACGATTCTTGGTTTCCAACAACCTTTTTCACAAACCAGAGTCCCTAACCACTACTCATTATTCCTTACCTTATTCGTCGACACTTCTTCAATATTTCATCATTACAGATATGTAGCATAATCAAATAACTCATATAGCATCAGCTTACTGATTATAAACATACCGCAACAGCATAATACACATAGTCATCGTAATAATAACATCATAACACCTCAGTCAACTCTCAAAATCGTCGTAGCTTCCTCCAATAATTTCAGAACCTAAAAAAATTCACTGCTCATGTCAAAAGTGTCGTCTGCCTCAAACGCACTTCAACAATCATGATCCCATACCAAATACATCATTCAAAGCTCTCATAGTATCACAATGGTTCCGAAAAAATGTGAACAGTTTACAAAGTACAGACAAAATAAAGTGTGAAGTTATCCAACTGTGTACTTTTAGCTAGGGCTCCTTGTGCTTGCCAAACACATGGTACACAAAGTAAGCGTGTACCCCCCTGAGGATTAATGTAATTATACCCTCAGGTGTTACAGATTACAACAATGGAATGAAATGTATCATGGAAAACTTTCTTTGTAATTCAAAAATCTTGAAAAATAAATGGCTTAAGTACAAAGTTAATCTCTCAAATACGTGTACTGTAGCGCTAAACTGTCTGTCTTGTTGCAACATAATCTCTGTGGAAGTGTCATAGTTATCGTCCTCCGAAAGCTAAGTTCTGCAGAAGTCAATGTACTTACCTCATGATAAACAAAAGTGAAATGCTTTGCGTATAGATATCTTAGTCATTACGCTTGTTGCCGTGATGAAGAAAGTACTGTGCTGTAACGTATTGTTGTGCTACGGAAAAGGCAGTCTCATTGTAGCTATACCACAAAAGTTGCTACTAAAACATGTTTTACTTTCCAGAATAATGTAGAAAAACTGTGCAGAAATAAAACAGAAACACCGCAAAAGCAACATTGTAAATTGTCACTCATTAGTAGCGTCGTGATAAAATAGCTGTCACATAAACTAACCTCTGTGTCAACTGGTATCTCTCAGAAAGCACTTTAAATCCAGAATGTATTTTCAAGTAAACCAAAATGTTGCATTAGAATCTCATTAGCAGTGCCGGTATATGTTCTAAGTATGTGAGCCTGATAGTTGTTACGTAATCGTGCAACTAACAAGCAAGAATGTACAAATACAACACTGTGTCGTCTGTTCACTATAACAATGCAATCGTAATTTCTGTTTAAAAATGTTCCCTAGGTTCTAGACTGAATATTTAACTTCAAACATTGTTGCATGTTAACAGTTTCTTAAGTCTGACAAAGCATACTAGTAACGTGAAGTGAAACGTTTTATGGCAAAGACAAAGTTAAAAAGCAGATTGTCTTTCAATAAACGGTTTTACATGTGAAATGTGGTGTAAACCTTTACTCTTCCTAGTACGCAGAGTTTCAACTTCAACGCAATTATCATGTGGTATACGTCGGATTCTGTAAGGTCCATTGTAAACTAGAAAGAATTTGTGACTCAAGTGTTTCTTCTTATGTGACAATGAATGAGCTTTAATGAGAACTTTCTGACCAATATACAATTTCTTTGCATTTGCTTTACTGTGTAGTTTTCTCCTTTTGTCTGCTGCAGATTTTATATTTTTAAGAGCCAAATCAATTATGTCCTTGTGTTGAATTTTACGTGTATTCGGGAAAGGTACAAGCTCTCTGATTCTGTTCGGTGGTTCTTCATTCTTCAGTACAAGAGTAGGTGGTAAAGCAGTGGAATCATGAGGCATTTCATTCAGCACGTTTTGAAATAAGTGTAAATATCTGTCCCAATGCTGATGCTTTCTGTGACAATAAAGTCTGCAAAGCTTATTGATTTCTTTCATAATCCGTTCGGAGGGGTTACAATGTGGTGAGTACAATGAAATAAAAACAGGTTTGATTTTATGGTTGCGAAGCATGCGTGACCAAACAGCAGATCTGAATTGCGGTCCGTTATCTGAAATGACTTCACTAACGTGTCCAACTTCACGTAAGAAATTTTTAACAAAGGCGTTGGATACAGACCGTCCAGTGGCTTTACGTAACGGAGTGAAAGAAACAAACTAGAACATACGAAAATCCATTCGATGTTCTGACAAGGGGTCCCAAGAGATCAACAGCAGCAAATTCTTTTAATTTAGAAGGAATAATAGGAAACAACGGAACATGATGTGAGATAGTAGATGGTTTCGCCTTTTGACAAAGTTTACAAATAGACAAGACTCTTCGAATTCGCTTTTCCATATTGCTAAAATAACAAGTCGTTCGAAGAATATGATAACATTTTCGTGGGCCAAAATGTGGGTAGCTGAAATGAATGTACCAAATGAGCTTATTAACAAAATCGTCTGGAATGCAAAGTACCCATAGCTTGTCATCAACAGTGCAGCGCTTGAAGAGTATGTTGTTTCTAACCAGGTAATAATGCCGAATCTGAGTGTGTGTCTTTTCATGCCATTTACTTTTGATGTCTTTCCAAATCGGATCTTTATCTTGTTCATGAGCAATGTCCTTTAAAGATGTGGTGATGAAGTTTTCAAAGGCGACTTTCTGAATGTAAAGAATACTGAAATTTTTCTCAATATTGCCTTCTGTGTTACTTTTCTCAAGCCCAGCCGGTGCGCGTGACAGCGCGTCCGCAACAATGTTCTCCTTGCCGGGAATGTAGACTATTGTGAAGCGGAATTCTTGCAGAAACAATGCCCAACGTTTTAACCTGTCATGATTTAACTTTGAAGACATAAGAAATTGTAATGCACGATGATCACTGTATACTTTTACGTGCTTACCAGAAAGAAAGAAACGGAATTTGTTAATTGCCCAAACGATAGCTAAAGCTTCTAATTCAGTAACGGAATAATTTTTTTCAGATTTTGTTACCACTTGGCTAGCAAAAGCAATGGTTTTCTGAACAGTAGTGTCATTTTCTGTGGCTTCTTGAAGTAAATGGGCACCAAGACCGACGTTAGAAGAATCCGTGCTAAGGCAGAAATCTTGTGACAGATCTGGATGAGCCAGTATTGGCGCGTTAAGTAGCGATTCTTTCAAAGAATTGAATTCCAACTGTGCTTGTTCGTCCCAGTTCCAAATAGTATTTTTTCCAGTGAGAGAACAAAGTTTTGGTGTAACAAGAATTTGCATTTTCAGAAAACGACGGTAAAAATTTACGAGACCTAGAAAACTGCGGACTTGTTTTTTTGTGGATGGAACTGGAATGGCTCTGATTGCTTCTATCTTTCAGGATCCGGCTGAATGCCTTCAGAAGAAATAATATGTCCCAAAAACCTCACCTTTGACCTACCGAATTCAGACTATTCCAAGTTAACTGTAATTCCAGATTCTGCAAAAATAAGTAACAAACTGTTGAGGATGCGATTATGTTGTTCCCATGAGGCTTCTGCTATCAGAATATCGTCCACATATAAGGTGATGTGCCGTTTTAAGAACTCAGGTAATATGGAATTTAGCCCGCGAATAAATGCTGCCGAAGAAATGTTCAAACCAAAAGGAAGTTTCCGAAACTGATAACAAACGCCGAAACAATGGAAAGCTGTGTATTTTCTACATTCTGGATGAAGTTCGATCTGATAAAAGCTGGATCTGAGATCAATGGAAGACAACACTTTTACACCATTAAAATTTTGAAGAAGTTCTTCCAGGGTTTGCGGCCTGTCTGTTTCAGGTATAATGATAGTATTGATTTGTCTCGAATCTAAGACAAGCCTGATCGATCCATTTTTCTTCTCAACAACATGTAATGGATTGTTGTATGAGCTTACTGCAGCCTCAATAATGCCCTCGTCAAGCATAGATTGTATTTCTGTTCTAACACGGTCCCTATAATGTGCTGGAATTACATATGGTCTAACACAAAATTTAGTATGCTCACGAACACAAAATTGGTATTGAAATCCCTTGATTGTTCCTGTTTTATGAGTAAAAACTGTGGAATGTGCTTGTAACATCTCAAAAAGGTCCTGCCTATCAGTGTCATTACAATTCTCAATTGTTTGAATTTTATTCTGAATTAACTCATTAATTTCAAATATGCCGTCGATATCATCCCTGTCAGTACTTGCAGAGTGATTGTTAGTGTCTAGTTCGTTGGAAAATTCCGAACTGTTGTCTAACAGAAGGTAAAGCCGATTAATTTCCTCGTCATGGTTTGAGAGCCAATCTTCAAATTTGAAAGCTATTGCTTACCTTCCTTCTCTAAACTTATTTCCGCATCGTGAAAGTTTAAGATTGCTTTGTATTCATTCAAAAAGTCTACTCCCAATATAATTTCCGTCGACAATAATGGAACAATAAGAAAGTTCATAGAGAAGCTGTGGCTTTGGCAAAAGAATTCTAAATTGGTTTGTTGGCGTACATCTACACTTTTTCCAAAGACTGAACCTTGTAATTTAATCTTACGTAACGGAAGTGTGGGGCAATCGTTCGATTTGTTGCATTTGCTAAAAGCTGTTTCACTAATTACTGAAATGGGACTGCCAGAGTCAAGTACTGCCGTAAATTTTACGTCATTTACAGTAATGTGAATCACAGGATATGCAATATTGTTATTTTTTACGTCATGTTCCTGGAGTAAGATGTCCCTAATGTCTTCCATTTTTACGTAATTACTAGCTACGGCAGCTGCGTCGTTAGTTTCATACATACGTTTTGTGGCTGCCAGCGGTATGAGTCATTGCCTATTGTCTCTTTGTTGGCGGGCGTCGTTATTGGGGTTTGGAGACCTAACTTCTACAAATTCACCTCCTCGAGAGGGCCCTGCTCTGTTTGAATCCCGCCAGTTCTGATGCAATTCAGGTCTGTCGTTACGATCATATCGTCTGTCGTCATGTCGGTAGATTCCATAGTTTCTTTCTTGTTGGTCACGTGGTGGAGAATTTCTTCCTGAATCGTAACTGCGGGCTGGACCATTGCGTCTAAAGTTATTCTGTCTCCCTTGATTATAATTATTTTGGTTCCCAAATTGTCTGTTTCTCTGATTGTCTCTGTGATAGTCACTACCGCGGAGAGGTGATCTTTCCCTGTAATTATTACTACTCTGCCAGCGGTTGTCATACGGGTGGTGTCTGTTTTGGTCACGATATGTGTTGTGAGAATAGCCTTGTCGTGTCCAGTTATTATTTCTTTCATCGCGGAATTGTGACAGATGTGACCTGTAATTGTTGTGCTCCCGTTTTCGCGTTTCGCGATTGTCAGTGTCAATTTCCAGTTCTTGTAACAGTCCCTGAAAAGCTTCAGTGTCAGCTTTGAAACGTCCTGCTAAAATAATATGTTGTAAATGTTCAGGCAATTTGAGTAAGCAAATGCGGATGAGTTCTGAGGGGCTGTATGGGTTTGAAAGATACTGATTCTTATGCATCATGTCTTCAAAATATTTGACAAGACTGGGAAATTCATGTTGTTCAAAGTGTTTCATCATCACGATGTTATGTTTTACTCGGTCTTGTTTAGCTTGAGACCAATATCCTGAGAGGAAGGCATGGTAAAATTCTCCTTCACTGTGACAATTGTGAATGACCGATCGCATTCTTACAGCTGGTTCATTCTCTAAATAGCCACACATAAATTCTAATCTGTGTTCTAACGACCAGTTGGGAGGAAAACAATGAGAGAATTGATGGAGCCACGCTTGTGGATGAATGTCGTTGCCAGAATTCTTAAAAGTTTTGTATTTACATGTAGTGATGAACAGCTTATAGTCAAAATCATCATGTCGGCGAGTCGCATATCGGTCATTGTTACGTCGTTTCGGCGGTTCCATTTCAAAATTCGGTGCACCTTGCCAATTTCTTTCATAATTTCCGAAATGCGCTGTGTTATTATTTTGTGGCTGTTCCGTATTTCTATGTCCCTCTTCCCGTATTGGGGTGCGAGTGTCCTCTGAAATTTGTAATTTTTGTATTACTTGTGCCAACTGGTCTTGTACTTCCCGGATTTCTCTTTTGTACTGTATATTGATTTGATTTTGATTGAATTTCCTAATTTGTTTGCACTCTTCTGTGTCATTAAAAACTACCGGTTTTGTGTCATTCAGATTATCATCTACCTTCGTAGATAAATTAGTGAACTGATCCGAAAGTTCGGCTACTTTCTCCGATAGTGTACTTATTTCCTCAGTGTGTTTTTCTGAACCAAGTTTCAGAGCATCTACTGTGTCCTTTAAGTTTTCCTGAGTTTTTGCAAGTTGGGTAACTGAATCGGTAGATGCAACTGAGTCAAATTTAGCTTGCTAGGTCTCATGATTTTCATGAACAATAGTTTGCAGTTCTTTTATGGCTGCTTCGTGATTCTGTAATGCATTTTCATGCCGCGAAAAAATAGGTTGAAAATGCTCACAAATTTGAGTTTTTACGTCATTACAGACTTTTTGACATTTCGATTCAATGTTATGTAACTCAGTAGTTAAATCTTCACGAGTTTGTTCAAGAGTTTGTTCCAATGAGTCTAACTTTTGAAGATTTTGTTCCATTGTGCCTAACTTTTTAAGATTTTGTTCCACTGTGTCTAACTTTTGAAGATTTTGCTCCATTGTGTCTAACTTTTGAAGCTTTTGCTGTGTTTGTCTCTGGTGTTGTTCCATTTGTTGCATTAGCTGTAATAACAATGCATTAGTGTCTGGAATCTGTTCCTCTACGCTTTTCGGCAGTGCATTTGTACCGGCAACATTCACATTTTGACAAGCAGAAAATGTGTCTTGACTTATTTGAGAAAACGGTGAGGACGCAAAACCTGAATTACAGTATTTGCAAAATTGTGTCCTGTCATTTCAGATTCCTGAGGCGAGCTGTTGCCAAGCGATCGATTGATAATGCTTCCCTGTTCACTAACTGTTTCACTGCCTACGCCATTGTTTGCCGCCCACTCCATTTCCCTATGCACAATTACCAAGTTACTATGTTGAACATTAGTTAATTCATTACACGGTGGCGCTAACACACTGCTTTCGTCTTCACTGTCATTTCTCAGTTTACTTTGGAGCCTAGTATTACGTTTTTCACACGCCATTATTGTCACAATATTTCACACGATAACACAGAAAAGCACAATTTGAACAGCAAAAATAAGAGAACACATTAACATAGCACTGAAAATAATATCTAGTTAATTGCAAGCGCAGCTGCGAAATACTTGCTGCAGATACATGCATGCCACAACTGCTTTACTGTACAACAATGAAAAACTACCACTACAAAGGAAATTCTCTCTATAATTACGCGCTAGCAATAAACAAAAGCTACACTAATTACACAAACTACAAGAAAAAAATCAGAAGATTCCAGTGAGGTATCCTCGGCTAAGGGTCGACATATGAAACGTCCCCTTTGAACAATTGTACAAGACTGTGGTTAACCTGACACACAATATTTTTTATTTTTAGCGCAACGCAATCTGACTTTCAAAAACCCTACAAATGAATGGCCCTGACTAACATTAAACTATACGTTTCACAAATCGCTTACCTCACAAAAATCTTGGTTACTCGATCTACTGCAATACAGCGAGCGCCACTACTGCCAGCTAAATAAAAGATTCAAACTACGGAAGGCACTAACTACTGATAGGCATAGTTAGCAAATGAAAGATTTTAATAGAGACCAAACAATGTATTTACCTTAATAGTCATAATATATATAGCAGTTCATGACAAATTACAAAACTCCGCCATCTCTCTCCCCACATCCACCACTGCTGGCGGCTCACCTCCAACTGCGCAACGCTACGCGCTGTTCACATCCAGCTGCCGCTGCCCAACACTACAATGGCAGACAACAATGCAAACCAGCCACAGACTGCACACAGCACAGCCAGTGATTTTTATACAGAGGTGGCGTTACCAATAAAAAAACCTAAACAGCCTACTTACACCTTTAGTTGGTTTCTCCGACGCCTCACATTGTTCAGTGGAGCATTCTCCATGCCCTGTTACATTTTCACATGCTCTTACGGAAACACCCTGTATGTCTCACATCTTTTCTTGAGAATAGAGAGAAGTTTCGCTCTCCTTCCACCGCAAAAAATAATTTTGATGCGTTAGCGATATTTTGTACACAGCAGTCTATGACGTAAAATCCGCTTAACGTAAGCTGGCCAAAGACTACATTCTTCACCATAAACCTTTCAAAACATGTCCAGTGGTTCAGTTACGTGTGAAGTTTCACAAGAACTATGGGAAATTATGAAAAGAAAACTAGTTCTTTATCAAATTATGACGTCACACAAAAAATGCAGAAAAATCAGGTTTTTAACCAATTAGTTTCGAATGAGAAAGACTGCGTAGCAGAGAACACGTGCAAATCTCCAAACAGTGCTTCTTAATTTTTTACACAGAAAGTAGAAGTTTTACTGAGAAACTTACTGCAGAGAAGAATGTATCTTTGCTTCTTCTACGTGTTTTTCTTTTTTTTTTTTTTTTTTTTTTTTTAGCAGTCAGGTTACTTAAAATTTACGTCGCTATGCATCGTACGAGGGAAATTGCATGAGCCGACCAGCACTCCATGCTGCATCAAGCAATACGACACAGATACGTATCAGTGTCGTATCATATAGCATCCCCATAACAACTTGTAACAATATTTTTAGCAAGTGAAGTGAGACAGACGTATCAAAAAAGTCGTGTGGCTATGAAATGTACTGTGTTTTTGGCGGGAAATTACAAAAATTAATTGTTTAAAAAACATAGACAATAACGATGCATTTCGAAAGTAAACGTTATCATTGAACTGATGAGCGTTCTGTCTTCCGAAGCGTTATTACGTACACTGCTTATCCAGGTCTGTAATGTAATGTAATTTACTGAGCTGATGCCAAATAGACAACAAGTTAAAACGTCAGCTGAGTTTTACTTATAGAAGTGTTAAACCTGTGTCAAATAATCCCAGTTTTCAGAATTATAGCTTTGTCTGCAGCGGAGTGAAGACAGCATCTCTGGAGCCGTGCAGTCCGCCGCCATTACGCGGCACATTTTAAAATTTGCATTATTGCTTTAGGGTGCGTTACTGTCAGCGCAGATTGTTTAACAATTTGTCTTCTAGCAGAGCTGGATCCCTGGACCATGCAGTTTTATTGACGAATTTGCTAGTCATATTAAGATGTTGTGTGGAATTAAGTCCCGGCCTGTACTACGTCTAAAGGACGACGTCTTTCATTACAAAGAGTCAACACTGTATTGCTTACGAGCGTTGATAAATAACAACAGGGACAGATGAAAATATATGCCCCGACCGCGACTCGAACCCGGGATCTCCTACTTATAAGGCAGACGCTCTATCCGTCTGTTTTTTATTTTTATTTTTAATAGACGTGGTTTTTCTGTCTACAATGTCCAAATATTGACAAATAGAAATAAATTATGTAAGGTAATGAATAAAATCATCGTTGATAGTACAAATACAAAAGAAACGTGCTCCTCTAGCAATGAAATGAAATTCAAGTCGGGGGCGACACCTGATCACCACCCGACAGTCGATAGAGCAATAGAGCCATCTATCGACCCACTCTCCAGACGTTGGCGAAAGACTGGGTCGTCTGTTCGAAAATAACTAAAGTTCCGTTAAGTATGGTCGATGTCTGTCTCGGCTTACTTCGTCTATCTCATCTCTCACCTGTCACACCCCATCTAGCCGGCGGGTCGGTAAATGTCCGCCACAGATAATAAGCGAAGTCTTGCCTATTTTTCTCATGCTGTCGCAGCTTCGCGTGTACATCTAGGAGAAAATTCCAAAATCCATTTTGTCCTTTTCCGATTCGTTGTACACGTAGCCCACAACCATTTGTAACGCTCTACGCTCTGGCGTGCGTTAACTTTTTAAAGCCTGTACTATGATAAGTTGACGGGCTTCACCTTTTTAAGAAAGGATTTTAGTACATATGTTGACCGCGTGTACCTGAATGGAAGCAAAATCGGACTTATACCCAGTCAGTAACAACAATGATACGTCAAGCAAGTATAAAGTGCAACTACACGTTAGGACGGGCAAGGAATGTGCACAGCAGATACTACCAATTGTTAATAACACGGTCGCCAGCCTAATTAGACATTAAGTGAGTTTTTTCCGTATACAAGTGGGTGTACGTACAAGCATAACAACACGTCGTAATACTGCATTATATGGTAAATTTTAGAACCAGAAAAATCTACTGAACTAATATTTTCCCTTTTTGTACTAATTTGGACAAACTATAAATACACAACATTACACTATAATGATTACTACAAACTGCGTTTTGTCTATTGATCTGACTGAAATCGGGCATAGGTTACCCTAGAAATAGCACTTTTGAAACACACAAACAATGTCAATTTTAATAAGGGTAAAACACTGATAAATTTAGGTTTTATATTGACTTTAACTTTGCAGGTCAAATCAGTTCAGTACACTCCGGAATTTAAATGAATAGAAAAGAAAAAAGTGGAAGGGGGGGGGGGGGACCCTGAAACTGTTATGATCACTGTGTTGAAACTATTAACTATTGGAAACATTAAGCACTCAGGATTTACAAAATATGAGTTACTACTCTTTTAGTTTTATTACTTCCTCATTTAACTACCATTATTTTTGTCTCAAATTAATTAAGCTTCATTACTAAACCAATTCCAAAATTATCTTCCAACTTTGTTAGACCTTAGTTCTTTGCTTATATTTTCATTAATAAAGCTCCTTAAACATCTTTCTAGCATAGATAGGTCTGCAGGTAATTCTTATTAACATAAACTTTAAATCTTCATTTCGGGACACTCGGATTGCACAACATGTGGAAAGGACCCTGTCTCGGTTAGTGATGAGGATAATTAATTGATAGGGCAATTCTGGTAAAAGTTAAGTTATTATTGAATAGTCAGGAACAAAATTAACACTGGTCCACACGAATACAATTCTAGAGATTCAACCTGTTCGAGTCGATGCGGCGGTTGGCGGGCAGCGAGATGGCGAGCCGCACAGCACACATACAATCGCAGCTATGGCTCTTGCTGTATCGGCACTTTGCTTCTTCTTGGCGTCGCAATCCTTTTCCATTCAGTGCCTATAGAATATAGCCATGCTGTATAGTCGTCGGAAACGGCACATCCGAGGCTCAATGAAACCACTTTTTCCAGGATAGCCTCCTCGATCCGGAACGTGTTCCTCAGACCGATGCCCAACTCCGACTGTGTTACTGAGCCCGTTATGCCGTGCCGCGCCCGTGTGCATTTTCCCGCGCTCGCCTGCCATCCACCTTTTACCGCTCCCCTACAGATAGGGTATTCACCAAAGATTTTACATCCCACATATCCTAATACATTGACTACATATGGACCAGGCGCACAATTACAATTTTAAACATGTTACAATAGATTCGACATAGGTTACACTTCAATTCTGTTATAGCATTGCTTGAAATTTGACATAAATATTAATATTCACCTCGAAAGTTGCTTACAATTTCTTTAGCACAATGACATAAAAATAAAAAGAAATGAAATCAAAACATTGCTTACATTAATTCATCGAAAATCAGAAGAAATAATCATTATTTGTACAGTTGTTGTTACACATGCCCCTGTTTCCAGTAAATTTTTCTAATTATGAATTTAATGGGAACACTAAATTTTACATTTATACAGTGGTTCTGAATCTTTATGTGAATGTCCAAAAAAATTTACACCACATACTTCCTTTCACTCACATTCTACAGGTCTATACTTTTGAACATATCAAGAACATTTACTTGTCATGTACTAAAGTGTCTTTTGCACAGTCCAACCTCCCATCACAACATTATTAAAATAGCAAATTACTCAATTTTACTAAACTTCTCAAAGAAATAATTTCAAAATCTGGAACACAAACATTTAACTAGAAAAGCAAATGCAAATATCTGTATACACTATAAGACAATTTACTGCTGCTTGCATTGAATAGCAGTCCATTTCCTTATTTACTAAAAAAAAACACACACAATAATATTCAGAGAATTTACTACACATATTTGCTGCCTATTATTCAGATTTGGGCAGTCCTTTTCATCTCATATTGTCACATCTCCTATATCACACTTACAATTCTCCATTGACTATTTATCTGCCCTCATTAGTGTTTGGCAGTCCTTCGTATTATGACTCATATACTGTCCACTTTGGTTTTCGGCATTTACCCTTCCCTTTTCAGTCCTTTTCTCCACACATCTTCACATTTACAGTACATTTGGTAATCTGAAACTCACATAACTACATTAGCACACTGTCAATGGTATACATATATTTACAGAGATTAGTTACATTTCGAATAAATTAGTTTCAGTATAAGATACAGCACATTTACTGCAAATTGCTTTCTGAGTGTACTTACGTCACTCACTCCTAGGAACGTACAGTTTCAGGTCTACAACATTTCTTACACCTAAAGATCTTTTGGATTTTGGGTAGATCAGGTAGTAAGCATTATCGTGTGGAATGTTCTGTATTATATACGGCCCATTATACATGTATTTAAATTTGGAAATTTCATGGTTCAGTTCACTAGACTTTTCGTGGGTTTTTAAAAGAACATAATCCCCAATTTTAAATTTTGAAACTTTCAGATTTTTATCGTGTCTTTTAGATCTAGATTCAGCTTTTTGCTTTGCCCTTTTTCTGACTAATTCTTTCTTTTGACTCAACCTCAAACTTGTACAAGGTGGAAACTCTAGTTTTTCTTCAGTTAAACTTTTACTCCTGCCGCCTAACAAAATTTCTTCCGGTGGGAATCCAGTAGATTCATGATGTAAAGTGTTCATGACATTCTCAAAATCCGATATAAATCTACCCCAGGCTCTATGGTTATGACTGCAGCACGTTCTACACAACCTCCCAATTTCTCGCATGTACCTTTCAACCGGGTTGCTAGCAGGATGATAGGCTGCGATATATTTAACCTCCACACCATTTTGCTCCATTCCTTCTTTCCAAATTTTGGATATGAACTGTCAGATAGTACAGCCTTGGGTTTCCCGATGGTTCTGAAGTATTCAACCATCCTACTAAATACAGCTTTTGCTGTTGCTTTTTTCAAGGGGTATAATTTCACAAACTTTGAGAATACTTCCAAAATTACTAAAATATATGCACAATTTCCCGAAGTCTTTGGGAGGGGACCATATAAGTCTACCGATAATAAGTCTAGGGTGTCTTCAGGTAATGTACTTTGCATTGGACCCCTACTAGTTTTGTTCGGTACTTTGGCCTTTTGACAGACATCACACGACTTAACCCGTTCCTTTACCTTCTTACAGACACTACCAGCAAGCACTACTACATTATTCAATTCATCCAAACATTTCTTTGGCCCACTATGCCCCAATGCTAAATGAAAATAATCTATGACATCAGTATCAAACTGGTGTGGCCAACATACTCTCCATTCCTCAGTGACTAAATCCTTCCTCCTATATGAAATGCCTTTAAAAATTTTGTAGTATTTCTTAATTTTAGGATACTGCACACTGTCAAAATTTACCTTCACAGATTTCCATGTCGGATCCTCATTCTGATGGTATCTCATATTTTTACATATTTGCTCAATTTTCCTTTTTCCTGAAACCTCTTTCATATACCTTATCTGAAAAGTACCCTCTTCACCATTTTCATTGCGCACTTCACTCATACCATTAGGCAACCGAGATAAAGCATCTGCCACATAATTCTCAGTACCCTTAACATAGCAAATCTCGTAATCAAATTGTTGCAGGTACAAAGCCCAACGAGTTAGCCTGCCATTAAGTAAACGACAATCTTTAAGAAAAGTTAAAGCTTTGTGGTCAGTATGTATGATGAGCTTATGGCCCCACAGATAAATTCTGAACTTCTTTAACCCCCATATTATGGCTAAAGCTTCCTTTTCCGATATAGTGTAGTTTCTCTCGTATTTTGTTAGAGTCCTACTTGCAAATGCGATAGTCCTGTGTTCGATTTCTTTGCCATCACAGATTTCTTGGAAAACTTCTATACCAATTCCATAAGCACTGCTGTCAGTACTCATATGGAAAGGTTTTGACAGTATGGGGTGATGCAAAATATTGTCATTCAAAAGTTCCCTTTTTAAATTTTCAAAATCTCTCATGCGCCCTTCAGTCCACACAAAAGCACTATTTTTCTTAAGTAGATTATTCAAATGAGGACTATTAAAAACTTGCCCCTTGACGAATTTTCTATAGAACCCACATAAACCTAAAAAGCTTTCAACTGTTTTCTATTTCTACGAGCCGGACACCCTGCTATTGCACTTAAGTTTTCCGGGTCCTTGCCAATACCGGTCGTAGTAATAATGTGCCCCAGAAACTTTATCTCCGATTTCACAAATTCACATTTCTTCCACTTAAGCGTCATGCCCCCTGCATGTAGAACAATAAAAACTTTCCGCAATAATTCACAATGCTCTTGCCATTCTTCTGTAGCAATCAGTAAATCATCTACATAAATGGTTAGCCGGGAACTCAATTCTCTCCCTAATACAAAGTCCAGTGCCCTAATAAATACTGCCACAGAAGTGCTAAGCCCAAATGGCACTACTTTATACTGTTAGCATTTCCCGGCGAATATAAAAGCGGTATATTTACGGGATTCTTTACTCAATGGGATTTGCCAGTATCCGGTGGTCATGTCCAGACTGGTTAAATACTTCACGTTATAAAATTTTTGGAGCATTTCGTCCAGATTTTCAGGTCTGTCTATTTCCTTCTTTACAATTTTGTTCAAAGTCCTGGCGTCGATAACTACTCTCACTCCCCCATCCCTTTTGTTCACGATGATAAGGGGACTATTATATTCGCTGCTACTCCGTTCGATTACACCCCATTCTATCATTTTATCTATTTCCACTTGAACAGCCTGCCTCTTTGATATGGGTATCGAAAACGGTCTTACAAAGAAAGGTTTATGCTCTATTGTCTCAATCTGGTATTCGAAGTTCTTAACTAGGCCAGGTTTGTCCGAAAATACGGTACTATTACTTTCTAAAATATCAAGCAATTCTGTTTTCTGATCAGGAGATATCTTCTTCAAATTTTCTACAATTTCTTTAAAATTATGCCCCTGCTTGTCACTCTCTTCTATTAACCTCTGGACATGGTACACCTCATACATGTTTGTCGAACCATCATTCCCTTGGTCGATCTCCAACAACAAAGAATCAATTCCTGAATGGAACACCTTCCCATTTTCCTCAAATTTTCATTCCAAATTCCTAGACGCATTATTAATTTTGATCACTCCTTGGCTACAATCAATAATAACCTTTTCTTTATCCAACCAATCTATTCCCAGAATCATTTCAGTACTCAAGTCTGGCACAACCAAAAATTCGTGTTCAAATGTTTGTCCTTTTATACTAAATTCAACCAAAATCTGGTTCTTTACCAGCTTGCTAGTCTTGCCCGTAGCACCAACAATTTTTACACCCATCACTGACATAATTACTAGTCCAGGCTTATCACAAATGTGTTCAAAAAACGACTGGGAGATTGCGCTTATCTGAGATCCGGTATCAAGAAGTACTTGCAATGTCACATTATGAATTTCAACTGGTATTACAGTTTGTTTCACCGTCGAATGTTTTTCATTGTTGTGATCTTCCCTAAGCAAATCTGGGTCGACGATAACATCGTCCCAAGATATGCTTTTAACATTCACCTCACCTATATCTGGCGGTTTCTTTGGTTCCGGGAGTTCAAAGTCATTAATTACTTGAACTCTTTGTGAAATAGACCCTGAGTCGTCAGGTGGCTCTTTCTTTCTTTGTTCAGTCTCAACATCTGGATTTTGTTTTGAAACTACTTCATCATTAGGTACAATATCGCCATTAGCTGTATTTCCATTATTTCCACTATTACCGAAATATTCGTCATCTGAACTATCGTCAGAATCCGACCATTCTGGATCGCTTTCAGGTTCTAACATAAAAGCTTTTCTGAGACAGGCACTAAGCTCTCCTTCTGCATTTTGGTCAGGCTTTGATTTTAACTCAGTATCCTCTTTTGGCAAAACGGCCTCATCATCAGCTCTACTCACATCTACTGTTAATTCATATTCCGTGTAATCCTCGTGGACTTCAATTACTTTTAGGTACTTATCTGCCCCTTCTCCGCGGTGCATTTCGGTAGCAGCTTGTACTGTTGGCGGATCATTAACAGAAGTTACTTCCTCGTCAATGCTTAGGATTTCATCCTCCAATTCCTGCCTATCATTAACTTTCGCCCTATCGGCAGCACGCGTACTTTGCGCAGCGCTATTTACTCTCTCCTCTTTAAACCCGGGCCACGTCACCTTATCGACGTCCCTATTATCTCCTTTTCCACTAACTAATTTCTTTGCCTCATACTCCTTCTTAAAATCCTCCCACTCACATTGCTTTAGGCCCTTGTACAGATCGTCGATCTGCACATGCCAATTACTTACTTCTGCTAATTCATTCTCGCCTTTTACTTTATTGCTAACACTGCTAACCGCACCTCTCTGTGTATCCACAGTTTCATCTATTATTTCCTTCGCCACGGAATTATCACTCGTAATATATTCATCAGCTCTTACGGCTATGTTCGTACCTAATGCTGCCGTATTGCTAGCGGCTTTTCTCTGAACAGCTGTACTGCTAGGCCGGGCCGTTGCCCTCTGATGCTCCACTCGCCTGTTAACAAGTAGCGCTCTGCGCGGCGGAGATGACTCATTCTGGCTCGCACCTGCCGCTTGTTTCGCAACAACACGTTGCGTCGTTCCACGCCTGTCTCTAACCTGTCTCATAAATTTACTGTCAGTTCGGTAACCTTTCTTAAATCGGGGCCGGTATATATTGTCCGCTTCCGTTTGGCCCGCAACGTTCGCGGAAATCAGTTTCCCTCGTCGTTATTACTTTGCGCGGTGTACCCTCTTCCGCGACCTGGATAATTTCCTCTTCCTCTGCCTCTACCTCTACCTCTCTGTATCATATTGACACGAAACCCTTCGCCGTCATTTCTCTCGTCATTATTACGGTTATTTTGGTTACCAAAATTTTGATAATTGGCACGACTTTCGCGCCAATGGTCTTCGTCTTCGACCCTTTCTAGAAATGCTTGGAAGCTGCGATGATTGCTTCCCACGTATCTCTTTGAATCTTCCGGAAGCTTTTTATATAGCTCCCAGATAATTTCTGAATCCGATCTTCTACCTCTTAAATGTGTCAATTTTCGGTACCAATATTCGCAGAAATTTTTCAAAGAATTCCTGCCCCTGTTATCATGATGTTTGGCCATGATGAACTCGCGCCATAAATGATCCTGTTTTTGTTCGGACCAATATTCTTCCATAAACCTTTGCTTGAATTCTTCGAACGTCATTCGTTCGGTATTCAAATTAATTCCCCAGCGCTTAGCGCCACCTGCTAAGGCGCTAATTACTACGTTTATCTTTTCCTGATCAGACAAGTGTTCAGGAAACATTCTCTCGCAATTTTTGATAAAATCTAACGGATGCCATCCGTTATGTTTCTTGGCGGGATCGAAGCGTTCCTCACCTTCTAACAGCTTCGTAATTGGTGTGCCATTGCAGACAACACCAGGTCTATCTTTAACTTTACTCTCAAGATCGAAAATTTTGCCTTGAATTTTCGAAGTATTTTGTTCACGTTTTTGTACACATTCGGTAACTTTCTCACCTAAATCTCTTTCAGTGTCTGACACTGCCTTTTTCAACTGTGAGATTCCATGTTGACATTCGTTTACGATTTCAGTTTTAAGACCGAAAACTTTTTCGTTTACTTTTGTTTCAACCAGAGGCTCTACTTTCTCTTGGATGTTGAGAATTTCAACATGGAACCTACTGTTAATGTTACCAGTTTCCCCCTGCATAGTATCCATATTTTTGTTAATGGTGTCAATTTCGATATTCATAGTATTTACCACAGAACTTAAATTACCCACTTATTGTTCTACCTGTTCTATTTGTTTACTAATTTTAATTCCTTGTTCTTCGATCTGTGTTTTGAGCTGACGGCTCTGTGTTTTAAGCTGCTCGTCAACGTGGGTTTTAAGCAGATTAACCTGACTACCAACTTGTTTTTGAAGCTGATCATTCTGTGTTTTGAGCTCATCAACATGTGTTTTAAGCTGATCATTCTTTCCTGCAATTTGTTTGGTCAATCGTTCAAATAATTCGTTCATGCTTAAAATCTTCACACTACTCTGTTCTACAGAATCGGTGTGTTCCGATCCCACTTCAGAAGTTTCTTTCGGTTCTTTCTTTATCTGTGGTGAATCAAACATGTCAGTGGATTCATTCACATACCCACTATCATCTACAAAGTCACCGTCTACTTCCTGTTTTATCCCTTGCTGTGTTCGAGACGATCTCGACATTTCAATCTGTTCGTTAAAGTGCTCATGATATTATTGTATGTACGCCAATTGTCTTCCGCTAACGCCATCTGTTATCTGGCCGCGTAAACTCCTGCTACTGCCAGCCGCATTTTCCATTACGCTCTGCACATCTACTGTTTCTACATTCTTGTCCATACTGAACGCAAATTACACCACACTATCGTACTTGACGTTCACTGCTATTTACTTTACTAACTATTATTGCAATTCGAGCCACTGAACATCCACTGTTCGGTATTCACTTTAATTTGTGACCGACAACAACTGGATGTCCTGTCACCGGGAAGCCACTTGTAACGCTCTACTCTCTGGCGTGCGTTAACTTTTTAAAGCCTGTACTATGATAAGTTGACGGGCTTCACCTTTTTAAGAAAGGATTTTAGTACATACGTTGACCGCGTGTACCTGAATGGAAGCAAAATCGGACTTATACCCAGTCAGTAACAACAATGATACGTCAAGCAAGTATAAAGTGCAACTACACGTTAGGACGGGCAAGGAATGTGCACAGCAGATACTACCAATTGTTAATAATACGGTCGCCAGCCTAATTAGGCATTAAGTGAGTTTTTTCCTTGTACAAGTGGGTGTACGTACAAGCATAACAACACGTCGTAATACTGCATTATATGGTAAATTTTAGAACCAGAAAAATCTACTGAACTAATATTTTCCCTTTTTGTACTAATTTGGACAAGTTATAAATATACAAGATTACACTATAATGATTACTACAAACTGCGTTTTGTCTATTGATCTGACTGAAATCGGGCATAGGTTACCCTAGAAATAGCACTTTTGAAAAACACAAACAATGTCAATTTTAATAAGGGTAAAACACTGATAAATTTAGGTTTTATATTGACTTTAACTTTGCAGGTCAAATCAGTTCAGTACACTCCAGACCATGAAACTGTTATGATCACTGTGTTGAAACTATTAACTATTGGAAACATTAAGCACTCAAGATTTACAAAATATGAGTTACTACTCTTTTAGTCTTATTACTTCCTCATTTAACTACCATTATTTTTGTCTCAAATTAATTAAGCTTCATTACTAAACCAATTCCAAAATTATCTTCCAACTTTGTTAGACCTTAGTTCTTTGCTTATATTTTCATTAACAATAAAGCTCCTTAAACATCTTTCTAGCATAGATAGGTCTGCAGGTAATTCTTATTAACATAAACTTTAAATCTTCATTTCGGCACACTCGGATTGCACATGTGGAAAGGACCCTGTCTCGGTTAGTGATGAGGATAATTAATTGATAGGGCAATTCTGGTAAAAGTTAAGTTATTATTGAATAGTCAGAAACAAAATTAACACTGGTCCACACGAATACAATTCTAAAGATTCAACCTGTTCGAGTCGATGCGGCGGTTGGCGGGCAGCGAGATGGCGAGCCGCACAGCACACATACAATCGCAGCTATGGCTCTTGCTGTATCGGCACTTTGCTTCTTCTTGGCGTCGCAATCCTTTTCCATTCAGTGCCTATAGAATATAGCCATGCTGTATAGTCGTCGGAAACGGCACATCCGAGGCTCAATGAAACCACTTTTTCCAGGATAGCCTCCTCGATCCGGAACGTGTTCCACAGACCGATGCCCAACTCCGACTGTGTTACTGAGCCCGTTATGCCGTGCCGCGCCCGTGTGCATTTTCCCCGCGCTCGCCTGCCATCCACCTTTTACCGCTCCCCTACAGATAGGGTATTCACCAAAGGTTTTACATTCCACATATCCTAATACATTGACTACGTATGGACCAGGCGCACAATTACAATTTTAAACATGTTACAATAGATTCGACATAGGTTACACTTCAATTCTGTTATAGCATTGCTTGAAATTTGACATAAATATTAATATTCACCTCGAAAGTTGCTTGCAATTTCTTTAACACAATGACATAAAAATAAAAAGAAATGAAATCAAAACATTGCTTACATTAATTCATCGAAAATCAGAAGAAAAAATCATTATATGTACAGTTGTTGTTACACATTCCCCGTACCCATGTCACTGCATTTGTTTTACGGACCGGAAAATAAGATTCTTGGGGGAAAAGGAGTGTGTCCGATGAAATTGTGTGAGGGGCGGTGCGCAACAGGAACGTCAATATCTGTCGTGACAAGTGCCACACCGGAGCCGCCCCACTACATACTAAACGATGTTCATCAGTGTACACTGTCGCACAGCTTAAACATAATGGAGTGTCTGAAAAAATGAATCGCATGCCGCCGTTTGGTCGTTGCTAAATTCCTATTTACCACCACATACCACGATGATCGTACCGACGTTGGGAGGCAGACGTTCCGTATAACGTGCCAGTTCGTGTCTGGGTACTTCTTTTCCAGGGTATTCCTGGGGCACCGGCGCAGTAATATTTGGTACACATCTCGCTTCGTCGGTAGTCGTGTTGTTGGGAAGGCTTCTCTGACTTAGCTAAGCTCCAAAAAGAAAGACTTGAAATTTGACGGTTCTGGCGCTGCAGTCCGGAACCGCAGGACTGCTACGGTCGCAGGTTCGAATCCTGCCTCGGGCATCTCCTTAGGTTGGTTAGGTTTAAGTAGTTCTAAGTTCTAGGGGACTCATAACCTAAGATGTTAATTCCCATAGTGTTCAGAGCCATTTGAACCATTTTGAAATGTGACATTTTCGGTGAAATATGGCCCACATTGACTGGGGGCACCATTGTAGTGGGCATCAGTGCATCGGCCAACGCACCCGAGATACTGTGAAATTGACCGCGCCACTGTCGAAAAACCGTACTGACGAGTAACGCCTGTGCCTTTTGATATACGTTCACCAGACGAAGTCCACCCTCTTCAGGTAGCAGCGTAAGCGTTGTGTATTGGATGTAAAACAGGTGTCCCACACTCCCGTAAGTTCCGAAAGTTGCTTGTATCCGCATTGCCATTGTGCACGTTAAAGGCAGGGCATGCACTATGTGAGTGAGTCTTGGTGCTAGGTACATGTTAACATAGCCCACCCTCTGACTCATATCCAACGCTCTTAATTTCTGTAACAGCACCATTGTCCACATTAGCTTCAATATGTGTTGGTACTTATCCGCTGCTGTCCGCTGCACATCTGAGTGGAACGTGACACCTAAACTTTTTATGGTGTTAACTAACTTGAGCGGGCCTTCCTCCCCCAGTCGTAATCCTCGACTGACATTCATGAACGTGACTTCTGTAGATTAAGCACGCTTCCCGCCACCATCCCGTATCGCAGTATCCATGCCAACGCCGTACGTACTTCGTCGCCTGTCTGTGCCAGCAGCATGACATCGTCAGCACCAGCGTGGCAATGAAAGGTCAGCTGTGGCAACGGCACTGTCTCCAGCCGTCTTTGGAGACCATATAGGCAGGATTCCAATGCCATCGCATACAAAAATATCGAAAGGGGGCATCCTTGACGAACTGACCGTGAAATGACAATGTAGTAAGTGCCTTGCCCATTCACTGAGACCTTGGATTGCACGCTGTGTAACAGTCGCATGATCACCAGAATGAAGGCCTGTGGGATTCCCAAACTGCCCATCACGGCGTGCAAAAAGATATGATCCATCCTGTAAAATGCATGATCGAAGTTAATAGAGACTAGTGCCCCGCGCAGTCGGAACGCCGCTGCTAATGCGACGATATTTCGGTAATCACCAAGCGCCGTATTGACATTACTCTAACCGAAAATGCATTTTTGATCTGTGGGGAGTCTATCAGAACTGAAGACTTCAGGCGAGCCCCATGGGTGCGCGAGAAAATCTTGTAGTCACAATTCAGGAGGGTTAGTGGTCTATAATCTCCTGGCCTTCTGCCACCACGTGGTTTCGGTATTGGGATGATGATACCCTCTGTGAATTCGACAGGTATCTCAGTCTGCGGTAGCAGGAGTTCGCTATACATCTGAATCCACGTCTGTCCCATGAGGTATGCAAAGGCACGGTAAAATTCAATTGGGACTTGTTCGGAGCTCCCACAGCAATTGTATCTGTCAGCTCGTCCTCCGTTATCGCTGTGATCAAACTCTCTGCATCCAGTGGTGGACCTGTATCTGGCATTTCGGAGATGACATCATTTAGTGTCTCGTGGTTCACTTTTACAGGTCCATATAACTGGCGGAAGTAGTCGGTAAACACCTGCGCAATGTCACGTTGGGTCGCAACCTGCTGGCCAGTTTCAGAGATTATTTCCCTGATCAATGTCCTCTGTCGTCGTTGGCGTTCACGTGCTACGTGGTGCATTGAGGAGGCTTCAGCAGCAACTGTGTCCGTCAATCTTGCCCGGACCATTATCCCTTCCATTCTTGGTCCCGTCAGCTGTAATAACTTGGTTTTTATCCTGCTCATGGGCATGTGCCTTTCCGACGATGGTTGTTGGGTCATCAGTTCCCTCAGAGCTGTAAAATAAAAATCCTCCCTGGCGCGGTTCCACTGTTATTTGTCCTGCCCGTATCGTATCAACGTTCTCTGTAACGTTGGTTTTGCGCATTTGATCCACGACTGGACAACTGAGGTGTACGCCCGTTGGTGGCGAACGGAGGTCTCCCAGACCTCCTCTATCGACCGGCGACATGCAGCGTCATGTAAAAGTGCTCTATTCCTTTTCCAGTGACCCTTCCTCCGCCATGTCTTCTGCCACGTTAGTGAAATCCTACAGACGCACCCCATGTGATTCGTAAAAACCACCAGCCAGATTTCGGCATCCAGTATCACCGTCCGTAGAGCGTTTGTCACATGCTCTCTATCAAGCCTACTCGCCGAATATCCCGTTACATACGTGTAACCCATTCTATAGCCATGCCAAAGTTCCCAGGTATCCAGAAGCGCCATTTCGGTAATCAAAGCCCGCAGTTCCATGCATGGCACATAATGGGGTACTTGGTCCTTTTGAGACACGCCACAACTAAAGTCGCCGCCCACTGCATAATTGTCATATCAGCTAGCGAAAAACGGTGCTATCTCTTGGATGTAAAAGGTTGCCCTTTCTCTTCTTTTTGTGGAGACAGACGGCGCGTATATATTGATGAAACGAACGCCGTCGAGAGTGATCGCTATTCTACATGCCGAAGGGAGAAACAGGACTTCCTTCACTCCTATTCCTTCCCTAGTGAGGAACGCCATACCGCATCCACTCTCATCGTGCACTGAATAATGTGCGTCATAGCCGTAGAACTCCGGCGGCGATGTGAAACGCACTTCTTGTAGGAGTACAATATCCACCTCTGTGGCGTGTAACATATCTTTCAGCATTTGAATTTTAAGTGGTGTCCGAATGCCATTAATTCTGATCGTCGCAATGCGGTATACCTGGCGTGTGTTCATCAGTTGGAGGGGGGTGTCATCAAGTGATGGTGTTGAAAACCGAACTGCTGTCGGTTATCGGCGCCTCCATCGCTCCTCACTACACCAAGTTGTTCAAAATTCCCTGGCCCCTCCCAGAGCATGGCCAGGACTATCCTCAATCGCCGTGTCCGTATCTTCATCCTGCTCCTGTTGGTCCACTTCCTGTGCCCAGTCCCCCAGCATATTTCCAGAGCCGGCCGAAGGATGGCAGACAGCGGTGTCACCGCTCTGATGTTGCACAAACGTCATCTCCACTTCTGCCTTCCGGTCACCAGAAGGAGAATCCAAGTTATCGTCGCTGTGCAACTACTGCACCTTCATCTCGGTATCTGTTGAATCCACTGGTCGCAGGTCGATACTGTCATTGTCCCCTCGGGACTATGGCTACCGTCAGCAGAAGTCAGTCTTTGGCGAACGCTGTTTCCTTGGTCGTACTTCCAAGTCGGCTGTTTGGATGGCGTATCCTCCGTCTTGAGCCTGGTCTATCATGTTCTTGATGGAAGCACTGGCAGCCACCACGGTTGAGCCTGGAGCGACCTTCAGCTGCATCTCTTGTATGTGGAACCGGTGGTCGGAGTCCCAATCCGTTGGTGTCCATGTTGTCTATAGTGTGCAGCTGCTAGCGCCCATCGGAAATCTCCCTCACTTCTTCTCTCAGGCCCTCCACAAACGTCATCGGTACTACAGTCATCTGTTGTGGAGCCTGAACGTCATCCCGCGGGGTTTGCACTAAACGACGCTGGAGGCATTCCGAGCGGACGTGGCCTTCTTTCCCGTACCATGAGCAAGTGTAGGGTTGTTCATCATATATTGTAACCGCTCGACAACCCCCTATATACGAATAAGAGGGGACGTGCTCTCTCAGTTCTATCCGTATTTGTTTCACCCCATTTAGGACGGGGTATGTGGTAAAACTCGCCCATTTTTCGGCCACATGGGATAGAACTGTTCCGTATGGTCAAAAGGCGTCGATCACAAGTGCAGACGGGACCTCAAAGGGAAGCTCGAAGACCCGTACGATGCGTATCCCCATTCCCGCGTGATCTTCTGTAACCGCACCAACATTCCCGTCGGCATGACAGAAACGATATCCGTTCGGTGGCCGTTGGAGAAGTCTTTCACAAGCCGCCTCGTCAATAAGCCTGACATAGACGACGCTTGAAACGATCGATAGATGGATTCCCACTATTTCCCGTGGATCGATTTTAGCCTCTTCTCTTAAAAAACGTTCAATCTCGTGTGCCTTTGCTCGTGTATAGTCGTTCACAAAACTGAATTTCAAAGTCGTTTGCTGTACGAGTGTTCCATCTCGTTGTAGACTCAAAACACCGCAAACGCGAAGCTGTTCCGGCCTAAACAAACAGGCGCTGCACCGCAGCGCGGCCGGAGAGCAATACGGTCCGCACAGTGTCACTGCCGAAGGCAGACTTCCGTCTGAGCCACCGAGGACAAAGAGAATAGTGCGACTGCAGGGACTTATCTCTGGCATGCTCTCCATGAGATCCACATTCCAGACTTACTGTCCACACACTACGTTTGTAGTGTTCCTGCCCAGTATACTCATTACTCGCGGCAGTCAATCTACCGATTCCCGTAAGAGTTCGGGCAGTGTGAGTACATCTGCACTGAAGAAGATCATTGGCCAGTAAGCCTTATCTTTACGAAGATGGTATCTGTTCTTTCCGGCACGTCCAAAAGATCAGATACCATTGGTGATCTTGCAACTCTCGAAGAATGAAATTACAATGAAATCCAGACCTTTAGCTGCTTACAGGCGTTGATAAATATCAACGGGGACAGTTGAAAATGTGTGTCTCGAACGGGAGTCGAACCCGGGATCTCCTGCTTACTTGACAGACGCTCTATCCATTTTTTTCTTTTTTTATCTCATTCTGTTCTATATTGTTCGTGGAATTTGCTCAGGGAGGACGTCCGAAGACACCCGTTTAGTTTCTTCGTTGATCCGTTCGCTCAGTTTATTATTACAGAGGGTAGCTAACTCTACATCTACATACATACTCTGCAATCCACCATACGGTGCGTGGCGGAGGGTACCTCGTACCACAACTAGCATCTTCTCTCCCTGTTCCACTCGCAAGCAGAACGAGGGAAAATGACTGCATATATGCCTCTGTACGAGCCCTAATCTCTCTTATCTTATCTTTGTGGTCTTTCCACGAAATGTAAGTTGGCGGCAGTAAAATTGTACTGTAGTCAGCCTCAAATTCTGGTTCTCTAAATTTCCTCAGTAGCGATTCACGAAAAGAACGCCTCCTTTCCTCTATAGACTCCCACCCGAGTTCCAGAAGCATTTCCGTAACACTTGCGTGATGATCAAACCTACCAGTAACAAATCTAGCAGTCCGCCTCTGAATTGCTTCTATGTCCTCCCTCAATCCGACTTGATAGGGATCCCAAACGCTCGAGCAGTCCTCAAGAATAGGTCGCACCAGCGTTCTATAAGCGGTCTCCTTTACAGACGAACCACATCTTCCAAAAATTCTACCAATGAACCGAAGATGACCATCCGCATTCCCCACAACTGCCATTACGTGCTTGTCCCACTTCATACCGCTCTGCAATGTTACGCCCAAATATTTAATCGACGTGACTGTGTCAAGCGCTACACTATTATACCAATCACAAATCCTGTCCAAGTCATCTTGTATCCTCCTACAGTCACTCCTTCCCGTACACCACAGCATCATCAGCAAATAGCCGCAAATTGCTATCCGCCCTATCCCAAAGATCATTTATGTAGATAGAAAACAACACCGGACGTACCACACTTCCCTGGGGCACTCCAGATGATACCCGCACCTCCGATGAACACTCACCATCGAGGACAACGTACTGGGTTCTATTACTTAAGAAGTCTTCGAGCCACTCACATACTTGGGAACCAATCCCATATGCTCGTACCTTAGTTAGGAGTCTGCAGTGGGGCACCGAGTCAAACGCTTTCCGGAAGTCAAGGAATATGGCATCCGTCTGATACCCTTCATCCATGGCTCTCAAGATATCATGTGAAAAAAGGGCGAGTTGCGTTTCGCAGGAGCGATGCTTTCTAGAGCCGTGCTGATGCATGGGCAGCAACTTCTCTGTCTCAAGTAAATTCATTATATTCGAACTGAGAATATGTTCGAGAAGCCTGTTGAGGATATTGGTCTGTAATTTTGAGGATCCGTCCTTCTACCCTTCTTATATACAGGCGTCACCTGCGTTGACCGAACACGCTGAGCTACCGTGCCGGCAACCATCTGAGCCACCGAGGACATAGAGGATAGTGCGACGTGAGACCCACATTCCCAGCTTACTGTCCGCACACTACATTTGTAGTGCCCCTGCCCACTGTACTCATTACTCGCGGCAGTCAATCTACCGATTCCCGTAAGCGTTCCGGCAATGTGAGTGCATACGCACTGAAGAAGATCATTGACTGGTAAGCCTTATCTACACTCCTGGAAATTGAAATAAGAACACCGTGAATTCATTGTCCCAGGAAGGGGAAACTTTATTGACACATTCCTGGGGTCAGATACATCACATGATCACACTGACAGAACCACAGGCACATAGACACAGGCAACAGAGCATGCACAATGTCGGCACTAGTACAGTGTATATCCACCTTTCGCAGCAATGCAGGCTGCTATTCTCCCATGGAGACGATCGTAGAGATGCTGGATGTAGTCCTGTGGAACGGCTTGCCATGCCATTTCCACCTGGCGCCTCAGTTGGACCAGCGTTCGTGCTGGACGTGCAGACCGCGTGAGACGACGCTTCATCCAGTCCCAAACATGCTCAATGGGGGACAGATCCGGAGATCTTGCTGGCCAGGGTAGTTGACTTACACCTTCTAGAGCACGTTGGGTGGCACGGGATACATGCGGACGTGCATTGTCCTGTTGGAACAGCAAGTTCCCTTGCCGGTCTAGGAATGATAGAACGATGGGTTCGATGACGGTTTGGATGTACCGTGCACTATTCAGTGTCCCCTCGACGATCACCAGTGGTTTACGGCCAGTGTAGGAGATAGCTCCCCACACCATGATGCCGGGTGTTGGCCCTGTGTGCCTCGGTCGTATGCAGTCCTGATTGTGGCGCTCACCTGCACGGCGCCAAACACGCATACGACCATCATTGGCACCAAGGCAGAAGCGACTCTCATCGCTGAAGACGACACGTCTCCATTCGTCCCTCCATTCACGCCTGTCGCGACACCACTGGAGGCGGGCTGCACGATGTTGGGGCGTGAGCGGAAGACGGCCTAACGGTGTGCGGGACCGTAGCCCAGCTTCATGGAGACGGTTGCGAATGGTCCTCGCCGATACCCCAGGAGCAACAGTGTCCCTAATTTGCTGGGAAGTGGCGGTGCGGTCCCCTACGGCACTGCGTAGGATCCTACGGTCTTGGCGTGCATCCGTGCGTCGCTGCGGTCCGGTCCCACGTCGACGGGCACGTGCACCTTCCGCTGACCACTGGCGACAACATCGATGTACTGTGGAGACCTCACGCCCCACGTGTTGAGCAATTCGGCGGTACGTCCACCCGGCCTCCAGCATGCCCACTATACGCCCTCGCTCAAAGTCCGTCAACTGCACATACGGTTCACGTCCACGCTGTCGCGGCATGCTACCAGTGTTAAAGACTGCGATGGAGCTCCGTATGCCACGGCAAACTGGCTGACACTGACGGCGGCGGTGCACAAATGCTGCGCAGCTAGCGCCATTCGACGGCCAACACCGCGGTTCCTGGTGTGTCCGCTGTGCCGTGCGTGTGATCATTGCTTGTACAGCCCTCTCGCAGTGTCCGGAGCAAGTGACACACCGGTGTCAATGTGTTCCTTTTTCCATTTCCAGGAGTGTATATGAAGATGGTATCTATATGAAGATGCAGCTCGAGTCTGTAGAAATCCACGATTGGCTTGTCGATACAATTCATGTGAACTCTGATCACGTCCATACCGCTTATTTTGATGCTGACGAGTACATGTTTTACGTGAAATTTATGGATCCCCCCTCACGTTGAAAGATTGCTGTCGCGACATGGTTCTCAAGTCCCGTTCAGGCATCGTGATAATTCCGTTAGTATAGTGCCACTCGCAGATGCTGAAATCGAATATACCAACGTTCAAGTGTACAGCCTCCGGCCGGAAGATGATGACAATTTTCTAAAGGACATATTGACTCCTTATGATAACGTGAAAGACGTCCGTCGTGAACGCTGGTCTACTCAACACATATTACAGTGTTGTAGTGGAATTCGTTCCGTGGAAATGCATGTCAAACGCAATATACCATCACATTTACAAGTGTGTGGTTACTGCGTCCGTGTCATGTATACTGGTCAAGAGCGAACCTGCTTCCTGTGTAATGAAAGTGGACATGTTCGGTCTAATTGTCCACGGAGGGTTTTTGTATTAAAGCCGTCATTAGTGCAGCGTCGTAAATTGACGGTTGTTGATCTTGTTCCATCCACTCCCGCCGTCGGGCCTACTTCTGCTTCGGATTATAATGAACAAACAGTCGGTTCTGATATTCGTGTCGATTAATTTTCGCCATTACCTCCGCGACAGGTTCAGAATACTATTGGCCCCATGACAGAACTTATAACGGCGACAAACAATCGACGTCGCACTCAGGATGGTGATGGTGAGGATTTGGCTGTACCTTCTGCACCAACCTCGTCCGCATCGATTGTGTCCCCTGTTCCTCTCGATGCTACGATGCCTGCCGTCCGTGTTACGGTGAGTGGCGAAGAAGTTATCTCCAGTATCCCTCCTGCTCCCGAAGTGGCTCCTTCTGAGCTGCCTGTGTGTGAAGAGGGAGCTGAGTCTTTGTGTTCTCCGTTACAGTCTGAGACGATGCAATGTACTCCTGTTCCTTCGTCTTCAGCCGCCGACGGTTTCCTGCATTTGCCACCTACAGCAACTCCCGAAGAGAAGAAACTTCGCGACCAAATATCACCTGTTGTATTGGTAGTTCCACAGAATTCTTCCGCCTTAGTGACTGGAACTGCATTACCTGACCTAGTTCTAGGGGGGGGGGGGGGGGGGGTGAAGCTGTGAGCTGTGGCTCTGACCCCTCCCACGTCTCCGTCTGCAGACGCCGCCATCCCACGTAGGCGACAGAAACAGCGTATACAACATGACCGTGCGTGGCACGTAAGAAACCTAAGAAGAAAAGGTTATGATGACGGGGGTTCTGGTCCCCCGATGTCTGATTCCACTGTGGGTTCCGCAATGGACCTTGACTCTCAGCTGTCTACATAATTCTGCTCGGAGGTTCCGTACATCCCTGTCGAGCTGTGATTAATGACCCAAGCCTGAAATCAGAACTGCAGTTGGCTTCGCTGCGTCAGTTCATTTATGATTCATGTGCAGACATAGTTTTCTTACGGGAGGTGTTATTTAGTAATTTCTCCTTACCTGGTTTTCGTATGATCTTTAATGTAGCACCCGAATATTCAACGGGGACCGCCTTATTCTTTCGCGAAGGCATTCCTGTTGCTGAGGTGGAAATGTTGGATTCTGGCAGGGGCATAGGTTGTCAAATTTTTAATCTTACCTTGGTTCTTTTATATGCCCCTTCTGGCACTGGTCGCGCAGTGGATCGTTCGCGGTTTTATAAAGAGGATATTGCTTATCCGTTGCGTAAGAATCCCCCAGGTATTCTGTTGGGTGGTAACTTTAACTGTGTATTGCATCGTGCGGAGCAATCTCCCAACTTTAATTTCTGTCGCGAATTGCATGAATTAATCCGCTCCTTACGCCTAAAAGACATCTGGATATGTAAATACCTGACATTAGTTAAATGTACCCACTTTACTGCGACTTCTGGTAAGTGGTTAGACAGAGTTTACTTATCGGAATCCCTGAGCGATAGTATTCTTAACGTCGAAGTTATCCCAGCTTCCTTTACGGACCACTGTGCCATGGCCACAACTCTCAATCTTGAATAGCAACCAGTCAAATTGCTTCGCACTCTGTGGATGCTAAACATCGCTCACCTAGCTGACCCCTCTCTCGATGACGCGATGCGAGTGACTTGGGAGCGTACTCTAGGGTCCACTGGGAAATTCTCTTCCACGCTTGACTGGTGGACACAGCTAGTGAAACCGAGGCTCAGGCAAACTTTGATACGTTTCTGCGCTTCCAAAGCGCGAGACTTTCGGAAACTTATGAATACTACTATTCCATCCTGAATGAACTTTATGCTGCTTCGGATCACGCTCCTCTGCGAATTGCGGATGTTAGGCGTGTAAAGGCAAAACGGTTAACCTTGAAGAGAGTACAAATGGAAGGTTTGAAACTCCGATCGAAGCCGCAATTCATTGGTGACGGAAGAACTGACTTCCTTGTATCATTTGCTTCGGCATCAGACCCGTCGCCGATGCGCTTGTATTCATTCTCTCGCGACAAATGATGGACGTATCGTAATGGCGCAAGCTGATATTATGCGTACTTTACGGCAGTACTATGTAGACATCTACGATATTGGTGAGTCCAGTGAAACCTTTTACAACCCACTTGTCAGCATCTTGGATACGATAATTACACCTTAACATAATGAAACGCTCTTAGTTGCCTTTCAGCCTGTGGAATTATTGTAGGATCGCCTTCTCAAAAGTCCCCGGGTCTAAATGGACGTCCAAAGGAATTTTACGTGCGCTTTTGGCCGTTGTTGGGTGCTACCTTTACCTCCATCTTGAATGAAGTGTTACAGGGTAGAGTGCCACCCTCGTTCAAAGTGGGAAAAATTGTTTTAATCCCGAAACGCACTGGACCAGCTGCCCCTGATCACTTTCGCCCACTTTGTTAAACTTTTATTGTAAGACTGTGGCGAGGGCAGTTAATAGTAGGATGTCGGGTCTGATGGATACGATTGTTGCAAAACATCAAAGCTGCATACCTGGTCGTACCATTGTTATCCCTATAGTCAAGGGTCCGTGATGTTGTTTCGGTTGCTGCTGTAACGTCCGTCCCTTGTGCCCTTGCTTTTCTAGACTTCAATAGCGTATTTGATCGTGTTAATCACGACTTTCTGCTTCGGATTCTGGAGGCACTTGATTTCACTGTTGACACGCGGCGAGTGCTCTCAAATCTGTTAACGGGTATTTCGGCTTCGGTGATTGTTAATGACCAACTGAAGTCCCAAATAAATATACGTAGGGGAGTGCCTCAAAGAACACCGCTGTCAACGACTTTGTTTGTGTTGTCTCTGGAGCCCCTACTTCAGATGCTAGCATCCCGGCTCAGGCTGGGCGCTTTCCGGCGGGACTATAGCTGTTCGTGCATACGCGGATGACGTGATGGTTCTACTTCGCAATCCTGCTGAGATACATCGACTGAAGGCTGTCATCGATGATTTTTGTAGTTCAGGCGCAAAACTTAATGAAGGTAAATGCAAGCTTCTTCTCTTGCGAGGGCTAGATGACGCGGTTGTTCCATGGGCTACTGAGGTGAATCGGCATATGTCTGTCGGTATCATCATTGATCGTTGTCCACTCAAAATGGCCGCGCTCAACTGGATGTCTGTTACGGAAAAAATTCAGGGAGCGATATTAGAGCATGAAAGGCGGTGTCTTACTCTGCTCCAGAAAGTCCGAATACTGGATATATATGTCTCTTTCAAAGCTTATTACGTGGCCCAAGTTTATCCGCTTCCCTCGATGATGGCGAAGAAACTACAACAATTGTCTGGTCGTTTCTTGTGGAAAAGACATATATTTCGCTTACGGTATGGGGTGCTCACGAAGCCTCGCTACTTTGGGGGGCTGGACCTGACTGATATACGCAGGAAGTCGCAGATGCTATATGTACGTCGTACTATTTTGACGATGACTCAAGAAACTCACACATTCACGTCTCACTTATTTCTCTGTGTCCGTCCCGCTGGTCTTGAACCCCCTATTGATGTTGGTCGCACAAATTATAAGTTAAAACACATTCGTGACTTCTATGTTGCGGTGAACAATTTAGGGGCTGACTTCTTATGGAGACCTGTCCTCACCAGGAAATTCCCACAGACTCGTGGGGAAGCAGTCCCTTGCCCGAACCTCACTGAAAACGACTCGCCGCAAACAACCTGGAGAAAGTTTGGTTCAATATCAGTCTTCCGATTTTGCCGATGTGCGTAGCGTCCTCGTGGTATAAGGTCGTAAATAACTTGATTCCAACGAACGAGCGATTTTTCCGTATTGGGCTTAGTGACACGGATTTATGTAGTCGTTGTACGTCTCCCGATACGATACGACATCGCTCTACTTTTGGAGGTCATAAGGCAAACTGGTCTTGGATCAGGACACAATTGGCTTTCCTTACTCGAACTTCTGAGACTGCCTACACTACGGACATCATAGTTCGCCCAGATTCTTCTTTCTTTCCACGGTCGAAAACTCGTACCATTTTGTGTTTGCTGGGACATTTCGTTCATTACGTTGTAGAAGGAGAGGGGGACGATCACATGAACTTCATGCAGTACATGATCACGGCCTACTGGACATGCCTGCGAATGCCTCGATACCGAGACCTCTTCGCCAACATGTTGAATCTTGTTTTCCGTCGGCAAGGTATTGGTTAGTTTAATTTATTCTGATGATAAGTGAGGCATGAAAGGGAAGCAGTGGTTGGAAAGGGAGTGAGACAGGTTTGTAGCCTATCCCCGATGTTATTCAATCTGTATATTGAGCAAGCAGTAAAGGAAACAAAAGAAAAATTCGGAGTAGGAATTAAAATCCATGGAGAAGAAGTAAAAACTTTGAGGTTCGCCGATGACATTGTAATTCTGTCAGAGACAGCAAAGGACCTGGAAGAGCAGCTGAACGGAATGGACAGTGTCTTGAAAGGACGATATAAGATGAACATTAGCAAAAGAAAAACGAGGATAATGGAATGTAGTCGAATTAAGTCGTGTGATGCTGAGAGAATTAGATTAGGAAATGAGAGGCTTAAAGTAGTAAATGAGTTTTGCTATTTGGAGAGCAAAATAACTGATGATGGTCAAAGGAGGATATAAAATGTAGACCGGCAATGGCAAGGAAAGCGTTTCTGAAGAAGAGAGGTTTGTTAACATCGAGTGTAGATTTAAGTGTCAGGAAGTCGTTTCTAAAAGTATTTGTATGGAGTGTAGCGATGTATGGAAGTGAAACGTGGACGATAAGTAGTTTAGACAAGAAGATTCATATGGTTCAAATGGCTCTGAGCACTATGGGACTTAACTTCTGAGGTCATCAGTCACCTAGAACTTAGAACTAATTAAACCTAACTAACCAAAGGACATCACACACATCCATGCCCGAGGCAGGATTCGAACCTGCGACCGTAGCAGTCGCGCGGTTCCGGACTGAAGCGTCTAGAACCGCTCGGCCACCGTGGCCGGCAGACAAGAAGAGAATAGCAGTTTTGTAAATGTGGTACTACAGAAGAATGCTGAATATTAGATGGGTAGGTCACATAACTAACGAGAAGATATTGAATAGAATTGGAGAGAAGAGAAATTTGTGCCATATCTTGACTAGAAGAAGGGCTCGGTTGGTAGGGCGTACTCTGAGGCATCAAGGGATCACCAATTTAGTATTGGAGGGCAGCGTGGAGGGTAAAAATCGTAGAGGGAGACCAAGAGATGAATACACTAATCAGATTCAGAAGGATGTAGGTTGCAGTAGGTACTTGGAGATGAAGAAGCTTGCACAGGACAGAGTAGCATGGAGAGCTGCATCAAACCAGTCTCTGGACTGAAGACAACAACAACAACAACAGCAACAAGTGTTTTTCTTTGTTATGTATGTTTCCATCTGATCTGCATCGGCTTGTCCTCTCCTGGTTTCCCTGTTCGTTTTGTTTTGTGTTTTGACTCAGCATTGGTCCAATTCTATTGTCAAATGTGTATCGATGAAGTATAGATACACGTCAGCGTCTACAGTCCTTAGTTTTTCTTAGTTTACTTGGAATTTTTTTAGTTTGGTATTTCGAATGTAACCTTGTTTCGTTTTACTACTACTTTTAGGTTCAATTACGAACTGTAAAAATATATAAAACAAACAAAATAAAAAATAAAAGAATTAAAAATTACTAAAAAACCGTATAAAATAATTGTTGAAACATATCTTGTGAGCTTGGTGGTGGTTTGTCGGTTACGTTCTCGGATTATTTTTCTTTTATTTGTTGTTCTGTTATCATAATTAATTTTTTCTCCCTTTGGAGTCTCTATTACATGATGATATGACTATGGTCTACTGAAGCGTCATGATAGTACCAAGTCATTTTGATAATAAAATTCAAAAACGCAAAAATTAAAAAGACTAAACAAAAAAAGACGGATAGAGCGTCTGGCACGTGAGCAGGAGATCCCGGATTTGAGTCTCGGTCGGGGCACACATTTTTAACTGCCTCCGTTGATATTTATCAACACCAGTAAGTCGCTAAAGGTCTGGATTTCATTGTAATTTAATTCTCAGTAGGGTGCGCCAAACGGGCTGCAAGGTCAATGCCTGTCGCCTGACCAGATTTTCTAATGCAGCTAGTCCTGGCGGAGGTTCGAGTCCTCCCTCGGGCATGCGTGTGTGTGTTTATCCTTAGTATAATTTAGGTTAAGTAGTGTGTAAGCTTAGGGACTGATGACCTTAGCAGTTAAGTCCCATAAGGTTTCACACGCATTTGGACTTTTTTTTATTATTTTCACCAGACTTTCCTTTTGAGTTGCTGCAACTGGACAACCGATACCCCACAGGCAACTCAGATATGATCTCCCATGCCGTAAGGCCTCCAGCAGCGACTGTTTTATGACTGGAAGGTATAAAGTGTAAGGTCCAGGAAACGTACTCTTGTCAACAAAACGTATAAAGCTGTGTTTCCTTGGGACACACTGGACGCTGCAATAACATCTAGAATATGGAGTGACAGCCCACAGTTTGGGACCTCTTTGTAAGATTTGGATGCCACCAGAAGTTAGGTCCACAAAAAAGATATATTTACACAATTTAAGAACTGCCAGGATTGACTGATGTATCGTACACTAACTAGAAGTTAGAGAGAGAAACTCGACTGTGTTGCCGAGGTTCCATTTCATTGCCACAGACAGAGAGAATACTAATCGCTAGGATGTGCGTTACTGGTAACCGCATGAAGGAAAGCTTAAGGAAGGGGACCAGTATCTTATACGTAATCTTTTTACTGCTTAGCGTTCAGAATTCCCATAGCCCAGTCAATCCAAACGGAGTAGAGGACGCAAAACGTAGAATACGAGTTTTCCTTTGAAGAAGAAGTCGATACAGATTCATTCGATTTTCTGCTATCGACTCTTCGACTTCTTCACCTCCGGGAACCTCCACGTCAGACTTCTCCTCCGCTGGCATGCGAAGCCGCCAGAGTTCATCCCCCGGCAGAGAAGCTGTTGTTGTTGTTGTTGTGGTCTTAAGTCCTGAGACTGGTTTGATGCAGCTCTCCTTGTTACTCTATCCTGTGCAAGCTACTTCATCTCCCAGTACCTACTGCAGCCTACATCCTTCTGAATCTGCTTAGTGTATTCATCTCTTGGTCTCCCTCTACGATTTTTAGCTTCCACGCTGCCCCCAAGTACTAAATTGGTGATCCCTTGATGCCTCAGAACATGTCCTACCAATCGATCCCTTCTTCTAGTCAAGTTGTGCCACAAACTTCTCTTCTCCCCAATCCTATTCAATATCTCCTCATTAGTTACGTGCTCTACCCACCTTATCTTCAGCATCCTTCTGTAGCACCACATTTCGAAAGCTATTCTCTTCTTGTCCAAACTGGTTATCGTCCATGTTTCACTTCCATACATGGCTACACTCCATACAAATACTTTCAGAAACGACTTCCTGACAATTAAATCAATACTCTATGTTAACAAATTTCTCTTCTTCAGAAACGCTTTCCTTGTCATTGCCAGTTTACATTTTATATCCTCTCTACTTCGACCATCATCAGTTATTTTGCTCCCAAAATAGCAAAACTCCTTTACTACTTTAAGTGTCTCATTTCCTAATCAAATTCCCTCAGCATCACCCGACTTAATTCGACTACATTCCATTATCCTCGTTTTGCTTTTGTTAATGTTCGTCTTATATCCTCCTTTCAAGACAATGTCCATTCCGTTCAACTGCTCTCCCAAGTCCTTTGCTGTTTCTGACAGAATTACAATGTCATCGGCAAACCTCAAAGTTTTTATTTCTTCTCCATGGATTTTAATACCAACTCCGAACTTTTCTTTTGTTTCCTTTACTGCTTGCTCAATACACAGATTGAATAGCATCAGGGAGAGGCTACAACCCTGTCTTACTCCCTTCCCAACAACTGCTTCCCTTTCATGTCCCTCGACTCTTATTACTACCATCTGGTTTCTGTACAAATTGTAAATAGCCTTTCGCTTCCTGTATTTTACTCCTGCCACCTTCTGAATTTGAAAGAGAGTATTCCAGTCAACATTGTCAAAAGCTTTCTCTAAGTCCACAAATGCTAAAAACGTAGGTTTGCCTTTCCGTAATCTTTCTTCTAAGATAAGTCGTAGGGTCAGTATTGCCCCACGTGTTCCGACATTTCTACGGAATCCAAACTGATCTTCCCCGAGGTTGGTTTCTACTAGTTTTTCCATTCGTCTATAAAGAATTCAGGTTATTTTTTTGCAGCTGTGACTTATTAAACCGATAGTTCGGTAACTTTCACATCTGTCAACACCTTCTTTCTTTGGGATTGGAATTATTATATTCTTCTTGAAGTCTGAGGGAATTTCGCCTGTCTCATACATCTTGCTCACCAGATGGTAGAGTTTTGTCAGGACTGGCTCTCCCAAGGCTGTCAGTAGTTCTAATGGAATGTTGTCTACTCCAGTGCTCTGTCAGACTCTTCACGCAGCATTATATCTCCTATTTCATCTTCATCTACATCCCCTTCCATTTCCATAGTATTGCCCTCAAGAACATCGCCCCTGTATAGACCCTCTATAGACTCCTTCCACCTTTCTGCTTTCCCTGCTTTGTTTAGAACTGGGTTTCCATCTGAGCTCTTGATATTCATACAAGTGGTTCTCTTTTCTCCAAAGGTCTCTCTTATTTTCCTCTAGGCAGTATCTATCTTACCCCTGGTGAGATAAACCTCTACATCCTTACATTTGTCCTCTAGCCATCCCTGCTTAGCCATTTTGCACTTCCTATCGATCTCATTTTTGAGACTTTTGTATTCCTTTTTGCCTGCTTCATTTACTGCATTTTTATGTTTTCTCCTGTTACCCAAGGATTTCTACCAGCCCTCGTCTTTTTACCTACTTAATCCTCTGGTGCCTTCACTACTTCATCCCTCAACGCTACCCATTCTTTTTCTACTGTATTTCTTTCCCCCATTTCTGTCAATTGTTCCCTTATGCTCTCCCTGAAACTCTGTACAACCTCTGGTTTAGTCAGTTTATCCAGGTCCCATCTCCTTAAATTCCAACCTTTCTGCAGTTTCTTCAGTTTTAATCTACAGTTCATAACCAGAGTCCACATCTGCCCTGGAAATGTCTTACAATTTAAAACCTGGTTCCTAAATCTCTGTCTTACCATTATATAATCTATCTGAAACCTGTCAATATCTCCAGGCTTCTTCCATGTATACAACTTTCTTTCATGATTCTTGAACCAAGTGTTAGCTATGATTAAGTTATGCTCTGTGCAAAATTCTACCAGGCGGCTTCCTCTTTCATTTCTTATCCCCAATCCATATTCACCTACTACGTTTCCTTCTCTTCCTTTTCCTACTGTCGAATTCCAGTCACCCGTGACTATTAAATTTTCATCTCCCTTCACTACCTGAATAATTTCTTTTATCTCACCATACATTTCATCAATTAATTCATCAGCTGCAGAGCTAGTTGGCATATAAACTTCTACTACTGTAGTAGGCGTGGGCTTCGTGTCTATCTGAGGGAGTTAAAAATATTTTTTTGACTGACTTGAACCTAGTCACACGCGAGCAAGCCTCTGCTTTTGATATCCTGAGCCAATCAGTGACTCAAAATCTCTCTTGTCTGTAAAAGAATTTAGACTCGGGAGATGTCGTTCCCACGGTAAGCATGGCCATGTTTCGGCAAAAAAGTCTACCTAAACGGGACCACAGTCCCTCATTTATGGAGAGGTCTGATCTTTCCAGGCTGACCATTTCCAATTTCTGAAAGAAAGAAGGCTCTTAAGTTTCCCAGACAGTCGTGCCCATGTACTATGTGTTTTTGCCGCTCGCTAAAAGAACCCCCAGACGTAGAACTACTTAAACCTAACTAACCTAAGGACATCACACGCATCCATGCCCGAGGCAGGATTCGAACCTGCGACTGTAGCAGCAGCGCGTTTCTGGACTGAAGCACCTATAACCGCTCAGTCACAACGGCCGGCGCCAAGCGTTTGCATAAAAGCCCAGATTACTGCAGTCTATCTTAAATGACTTGTACGCCCACTTTCCGCCAATTGGTCACTTTCGTGATGGACTGTCGCCTGGCCCAGGTAAAATGTTTTGCTAACTGGCGCCCTCTGGTCTGACCCTAAGTGGAGAACGAGGAGCGCCACAGCCCGAGGTCCATCTGCAGGTACAATCTAGAGAGCGGTGTTCCCATAATTTCTCGCAGAGCCAGGAGGCTGGTCTAACAACCCAACCACAATAAATGTCAAAAATTAATTATGATTTGTAGTGTTGCTCACGCTGCTAAATGTTGCATTTTCGGGCAACAACAAAGTTTTACTATGTGGCAGATGTCATTAGAGCACAGTTATAAAAGTCATTTCATGAAATAATGGATAAACTAGGCATTCATCTTTTCGTGTTTCCCACGCTGGTCTCGTTGTGAACTCATGGCTCAATCGTCAAAAATCTAGGTAGTGATGATTCCAAGCTCGGATGCAAAGAGGCCTAGGTGTTATTCTGCGATATTCAAAAGTTTCATAGATGTGTTTCATGAACCATTCTTGAAAAATAAACTTTTGCAAGTTAGCACAATGGTGATGTAAAAAAGTAATCAGCACTCCGAATTTAACTTACACTTCTTTTTTATTACTTTTGTTGCAATATCACGTAACTCACAAAACATCACTTCACAATATAAAACATACTTGAAAAATATCTTCCTCACTGTTAAAGTTCGCATGTTATAAACTGACTACAATTTGCGTCTTTTCAACATGACGACCAAGACTTGACTCTCTAATAACCACTACGCGCCCAAAAATCAGAGCTAGAAGTACGTAAAAGATCACAGTGACAAAAGAAAGAATACACATAAGAATAATATCGTTGCAATATAAACATATCGATGTATCAAAGTACCTCTACATTAATGAAATCAAATCTGAATGTTGTCTCAGAAATATGTTAACTACTTTACAGAAACACAGTAGAATATTGCTGGTATCGAGAGGTTGAGGTGAGGTGATGTGATGGTTAGGTAATTCAAGTACCATTACAGCTGGACATATCATCAAGCGTCCACAATCCATCTCTCTCCCTGTTCTCCATCGTCTCTACTATGGCCCATCAGGTAAAAGTTCTCTACAGGCTACATATGCAGTTATATGAATATTCTGCGCACAATTTCCTAGCGTATTAAAGTCATAAACCACACAGACAAATCTAGTTCTTGGGAATACCGAGAACATGACCTATAACATGAATACTAATCTGACTTTTTTCATACTGATAATATAAATTAGTTTCAAATGTACTGTGGGTTCCACAGTCACAATATATAGTTCCAAAATAATTTTCATGTAGGCTTTCCTTCCTTGTCCTGAGTCCATAACTACTCCGGCGGTCGGATACGAAATAAATTCCCATCTAACAAACAGCAAGAAATTGATAATCTCTAACAATCCAAAAAAAATTGAAAACATACCACATTAACGAATTTTTCTAAAAATTATCTGCATATGTAGGGTAAAGGATTGAAAGGTTCTGTTAATTATATGGCAGGTAGCAACCTTTGTTATGAGCTTGTGTGATAAGTAACAGTGTACTAAAAATAGGACTCAGTATTTATAGTTGCAAAAAATATTTTCTTGGGAACAAAACCTTTACAGTCAAATTCATGTTAACAGGTAAATAGTACCTATGCGGTAAAACTGAGGGTGCATCAGTTTTCTTCTACGTAGCTGCTTAATTAATAATTTAGTCGATTAAAATCAGATAAAATAAGCATGAATAGCATTAATTGGTATAGTGATAGGTTATTGTTAATAAAGTTTATATATAATATTTCTAGATGTTTCTGCCTTGACTCATTCCGCATCCCTGAAGGATTCCTTTCTTGACAGGACCTACGGAACACGGTGAATGGATGAGTGAAGGGTTCTTGAGATCCCTCTCCTACTGCTGTTGCTACGCTTTCAAAGAAGTATGCTCCACAGCTAGTGAATGCTTGAAAAAGTCATAAATTAAGAATCATCAACAGCTACCGACGAAACGACTCTTTATCCTCGACCAGTTTCGATCACCGAGCGTCATCGCGTAACGTAAAATTGTTAACATCAACCTGTATGATACCATTCTTACTGTTGTGGCAAAAAATAAATTAAAAATTTCTTCGTCACTGAAAATGCGATCAAAACTAAAAAGCATTAATACAGTCAGCAGTAAAATACGTTAATATCATTAAGATACCAGTAAAATGTATTGATATAGTCTGTATTACTCATGAACTAATGCATTTTAATACTGGCGACAGTTTCAGAAACAAAGGATGTCTTTTCCGTTTTTAATTTTAAGAATATTTGGCAGTAAAATGCATTAATATGCTCAGCCTTACTTAACCATAGCAATCCATATTTGTGGTAGTGTATTCATTCATTTTAATATTGACCACACTTGTTTATTTATTCACTTATTTATATAGACTGAAGTGGCGAGTGAAAATTGGTTCCAACGCCGGAAAACGAACCCGGGTTTCCTGCTTAATAGGTAAGTGCGTCAGCCAGTAATCCACCTTGGCACAGCCGTTTAGATAACCGCACGGATTATCCTCACACGCCTCCCTCCTCGATTCAAATTCTCACTGCCGCCCCAGACTACTTGAAATTCCCTCTTACACACGAACAGATTTGCCGAAGCTCTCCATGTCGTAGAAGAGAACTTCAGCATTGAAATGGGGGGTCCAGCCTGAAACCCAGGACAAAGTGGCACAATTTCAGAGACTTCACTGGTCTCATGCATATATGATTTTATGCATATAGACTGAAGCAGCGAGCGAAATTTTTTACCAAAGCCTTGTTACAAATTATCACTCGCGACGTCAGTCCATATACAGGGTGGTCCATTGATCATACCGGGCCAAATATCTCACGAAATAAGCGTCAAACGAAAAAACTACAAAGAACGAAACTTGTCTAGCTTGAAGGGGGAAACCAGATGTCACTAGGGTTGGCCCGCTAGATGGCGCTGTCATAGGTCAAACGGATATCAACAGCGTTTTTTTTAATAGGAACCCCCATTTTATATTACATATTCGTGTAGTGCGTAAAGAAATACGAATGTTTTAGTTGGACCACTTCTTTCGCTTTGTGATAGATGGCACTGTAATAGTCACAATTTTAGACGAACAGTTGGTAACAGGTAGGTTTTCTAAGTTAAAATACAGAACGTAGGTACGTTTGAACATTTTATTTCGGTTGTTCCAATGTGATACATGTACCTTTGTGAGCTTATCAGTTCTGAGAACGCATGCTGTTACAGCGGAATTACCTGTAAATACCACATTAATGCAATAAATGCTCAAAACGATGTCCGTCAACCTCAATGCATTTGGCAATACGTGTAACGACATTCCTCTCAACAGCGAGTAGTTCGCCTTCCGTAATGTTCGCACATGCATTGACAATGCGCTGACGCATGTTGCCAGGCGTTGTCGGTGGATCACGATAGCAAATGTCCTTCAACTTTCCCCACAGAAAGAAATTCGGGGACGTCAGATTCGGTGAACGTGCGGGCCATGGTATGGTGCTTCGACGACCAATCTACTTGTCATGAAATATGCTATTCAATACCGCTTTTACCGCACGCGAGCTATGTGCCAGACCTGCATCATAATGGAAGTACATCGCCATTCTGTCATGCAGTGAAACATCTTGTAGTAACATCGGTAGAACATTACGTAGAAAACCAGCATACATTGCACCATTAAATTGCCATCGGTAAAATGGTGGCCAATCATCCTTCCTCCCATAATGCCGCACCATACATTAACCCGCCAAGGTCGCTGATGTTCCACTTGTCGCAGCCATTGTGGATTTTCCGTTATGCCGGTTTACGTTACCGCTGTTGATGAATGATGCTTCGTCGCTAAATAGAACGCGTGCAAAAAATCTGTCATCGTCCCGTAATTTCTCTTGTGTCCAGTGGCAGAACTATACACGACGTTCAAAGTCGTCGCCATGCAATTCCTGGTGCATAGAAATATGGTACGGGTGCAATCGATGTTGATGTAGCATTCTCAACACCGACGTTTTTCAGATTCTCGATTCTCGCGCAAATTGTCTGCTACTGATATGCGGATTAGCCGCAATAGCAGCTAGAACACCTACTTGGGCATCATCATATGTTGCAGGTCGTGGTTGACGTTTCACACGTGGCTGTACACTTCCTGTTTTCGTAAATAACGTAACTATCCGGCGAATGGTCCGGACACTTGGATGATGTCGTCCAGGATACCGAGCAGCATACATAGCACACGCCCGTTGGACATTTTGATCACAACAGCCATACATCAACACGATATCGACCTTTTCCGCAATTGGTAAACGGTCAATTTTAACACGGGTAATGTATCACGAAGCAAATACCGCATTTGCATTTGGCAATACGTGTAACGACATGCCTCTCAACAGCGACTAGTTCGCCTTCTGTAATGTTCGTACATGCATTGACAATGCGCTGACGCATGTTGTCAGGCGTTGTCGGTGGATCACGATAGCAAATGTCCTTCAACTTTCCCCACAGAAAGAAATCCGTGGACGTCAGATGTTACGTGATACCACGTACTTATGCGTTTGTGACTATTACAGCGCCATCTGTCACAAAGCGAAAAAAGTGGTCCAACAAAAAATTCATATTTCTTTACGTACTACACGAATATGTAATAAAAAATTGGGGGTTCCTATTTAAAAATACGTAGTTGATATCCGTTTGACCTATGGCTGCGCCACCTGGCGGGCCAACCATAGCGCCATCTGGTTTCCCCCTTCAAGCTAGACGAGCTTCGTTCTTTGTAGTTCTTTCGTTTGACGCTTATTTCGTGAGATATTTGGCCCGGTCACGATCAATGGACCACCCCGTATACATAAAATCATATCTGTAGGAAACCACTAAAGCCTCTGAAAATGTCATTTCATTTCTTATTTGTTTATTTTTACTCCCCGGCATGAACAATGCCGTAAAGGCTGATGCAAATAAAATATTACTTGATGATGATATGCTGATCGAAACTGGTTCATGCTGGCAAATAAATATGTCTGTTCTCAAATATTTAAAGAAGCGATAAAACTAAAATGAACTTGATACATGTGGAAACTGGCTGAGAAAAAAGTATGTTGCATTACTTACTGAATGCCCCTCGTGTAACAGGGCGAAGAGGACATCTCCGTAGCCACTACGTTTCAACACTTAGCACACCGGCGATAGTGTTCATATGGCCGTGGGTAACTGCAGAACATGCGAGGCAGCACAGTGGTTTGGGCACTGGATTAGCGTTGGCAAGAAGTGGATTTCCAATCCCCCTCCAGCAATCCAGATTTAGGTTTCCCTCGGTTACTTATAAAATGACCGATTCAGATGACTCAACGATAAGATCTATGTTTTGGAGAGATGGCAGTTCGAGTTGCCATTCGGCTACCCACGTTTAAGAACTCCATTATTTCCCTATATCGCTGAATGCGAATTCTGGGACGGTTCTTTTAAAAGGTACGCGCGACTTACTTCCTCATTTCCTCATCTTTCCAACCTAAGAGTGTGCTCCAGCTCTGATGACCCTGCCGTCGAAGAGAGGTTAAAGATTCATCTGATTTCTTGCTTATCAACACACTATTAGATGAATGGTCAAAAAGCAATGGTCACCTTAATTATATGTTGGTCTATCTATTTCATCTCAAACAACCTTTGCCTCGTTTAAGATGATTGTAATACGGAGTACGTTCTGACTATGGCTAACTGTTTCTTGACGTCGCGATAGCAAAAAAAAAAAAAAAAAAGGTTCAAATGGCTCTGAGCACTATGGGACTTAACATCTGAGGTCATAAGTCCCCTAGAACTTCGAACTACTTAAACCTAACGACATCACACACATCCATGGCCGAGGCACGATTCGTACCTGCGACCGTAGCAGCAGCGCGGTTCTGGACTGAAGCACCTGGAGCCGCTCAGTCACAGCGGCCGGCGCCAAGTGTTTGCATAAATGCCCAGATTACTGCAGCCTATCTTAAATGAGTTGTCCACCCACTTTCCGCCAATTAGTCACTTTCGTGATGGACTGTCACCTGGCCCAGGTAAAATGTTTTGCGAACCGGCGCCCTCTGGTCTGACCCTAAGTGGAAAAAGAGGAGCGCCACAGCCCGAGGTCCATCTGCCGGAACAATCCAGAGAGCGCTGTTCCCATAATCTAACGCACAGCCAGGACGCTGGGCGCGTCATCAAGCGCCCTCAATCCATCTCTCTCCCTGATCTCCATCGTCTCTACTATGACCCATCACGTAAAACTTCTCTACAGGCTACATATGCAGGTATATGAACATTCTGCCCACAATTTCCTCGTGTAAGAAAGTAATAAACCACACAGACAAATTTAGTTCTCGGGAACACCGAGAATATGACCTATAACATGAATACTAATCTGACTTACAGTATTGCCAAAGTGAGAGAGTGGTGTGCCAGCTCTCACCTTTTTGAAGATCTTGGAATTTTTATGCTCACTTCCCAGATATTTGCTCCTTAATAATTTTTGATACTGATAATGAAAATCAGTTTCAAAAGAACTGTGGGCTCCACAGTCACAATATAAAGCTGCAAAACAGTTTTCATGTAGGCTTTGCTTCCTTGTCCTGAGTCCAGAAATACTCCGGCGGTCTGATACTGAATAAATTGCACATCTAACAAACAGTAAGAAATTGGCAATCCCTAACAATCCAAAAAAATTGAAAACATACCACATTAACGATTTTTTCTAAAAATTATCTGCATGTATAGGGCTAAGGTCTGAAAGGTTCTGTTAATTATATGGCAGGTAGCAACCTTTGTTATGAACCTGTGGGATAAGTAATAGTGTACTAAAAACAGAACTCAGTATTTATAGTTGCAAAAAATATTTTCTTGGAAGAAAACCTTTACAGTCAAATACATGTTAAGCTACTAATAACAGGTAAATAGTAGCTATGCGGTAAAACTTAGGGTGCATCAGTTTTCTTCCAAGTAGCTGCTTCATTAATAATTTAGTCGATTAAAATCAGATAAAATAAACATGAATAGCATTAACTGGTATAGTGATAGGTTATTGTTAATAAAGTTTATATATAATATTTCTAGATGTTTCTGCCTTGATTCATTCCGCATCCCTGAAGGATTCCTTTCTTGACAGGACCTACGGAACGCGGTGAATGGATGAGTGAAGGGTTCTTGAGATCCCTCGCTCCACAGTTAGCGATGGCCTGGAAAAGTCATAAATTTTGAACCATCAACAGCTGCCGACGAAACGACTCTTTATCCTCGACCAGTTTCTATCACCGAGCGTCATCGCGTAAAGTAAAATTGTTTACATCAACCTGTATGATACGATTCTTACTGTTGTGGCAAAAAATAAATTAAAAATTTCTTTGTCACTGAAATTGCGATCAAAACTAAAAATCATTAATACAGTGAGCAGTAAAATACGTTAATATCGTTAAGATACCAGTAAAATGTATTGATATAGTCTGTATTACTCATGAACTAATGCATTTTAATACTGGCGACAGTTTCAGAAACGAAGGATGTCTTTTTTCATTTTGTATTTTAAGAATATTTGACAGTAAAATACATTAATATGCTCAGTCTTACTGAACCATAGTAATCCATATTTGTGGTAGTGTATTCATTCATTTTAATAATGACGGCAGTTGTTTATTTATTTATATAGACTGAAGTGGCGAGTGAAAACTTGTTCCAACGCCGGAAAACGAACCCGGGTTTCCTGCTTAATAGGTAAATGCGTCAGCCAATAATCCACCTTGGCGCAGCCGTTTAGATAACCGCACGGATTATCCTCACACACCTCCCTCCTCGATCCAAATTCTCACCGCCGCCCCAGACTACTTGAAATTCCCTCTTACACACGAACAGATTTGCCGAAGCTCTCCATGTCGTAGAAGAGAACTTCAGCATTGAAATGGGGGGTCCAGCCTGAAACCCAGGACAAAGTGGCACAATTTCAGAGACTTCACTGGTCTCATACAGATATGATTTTATGCAAATAGACTGAAGCAGCAAGCGAAATTTTTTACCAAAGCCTTGTTACAAATTATCACTCGCCACTTCAGTCTATATACAGGGTTGTCCATTGATCGTGACCGGGCCAAATATCTCACGAACTAAGCGTCAAACGAAAAAACTACAAAGAACGAAACTTGTCTAGCTTGAAGGGGGAAACCAGATGTCACTATGGTTGGTCCCCTAGATGGCGCTGTCATAGGTCAAACGGATATCAACAACGTTGTTTTTTTTTTAATAGGAACCCCCATTATTATTACATATTCATGTAGTGCGTAAAGAAATATGAATGTTTTAGTTGGACCACTTTTTTCGCTTTGTGATAGATGGCACTAACAGTCACAAACATATTCTCACAATTTTAGACGAACAGTTGGTAACAGGTAGGTTTTTTAAGTTAAAATACAGAACGTAGGTACGTTTGAACATTTTATTTTGGTTATTCCAGTGTGATACATGTACCTTTGTGAACTTATCGCCGGCCGAAGTGGCCGTGCGGTTAAAGGCGCTGCAGTCTGGAACCGCAAGACCGCTACGGTCGCAGGTTCGAATCCTGCCTCGGGCATGGATGTGTGTGATGTCCTTAGGTTAGTTAGGTTTAACTAGTTCTAAGTTCTAGGGGACTAATGACCTCAGCAGTTGAGTCCCATAGTGCTCAGAGCCATTTGAACCATTTGAACTTATCATTTCTGAGAACGCATGCTGTTTCGGCGGAGTTGCCTGTAAAAACCACATTAATGCAATAAATGTTCAAAATGATGTTCGTCAACCGCAACGACTTTCCTCTCAACAGCGAGTAGTTCGCCTTCTGTAATGTTCGCACATGTATTGACAATGCGCTGACGCATGTTGTCGGGCGTTGTCGGTGGATCACAATTACAAATATCCTTCAACTTTCCCCACAGAAAGAAATCCGGGGACGTCAGATTCGGTGAACGTGCGGGCCATGGTACGGTATTTCGACGACCAATCTACTTGTCACGAAATATACTATTCAATACCGCTTCAACCGTACGCTAGCTGTGTGCCGGACATCCATCATGTTGGAAGTATATCGCCATTCTGTTACGCAGTGAAACATCTTGTAGTAACATCGGTAGAACATTACGTAGGAAATCAGCATGCATTGCACCATTTAGATTGCCATCGACAAAATGGGGGCCAATTATCCTTCCTCCCATAACGCCGCACCATACATTAACCCACCAAGGTCGCTGATGTTCCATTTGTCGCAGCCAGCGTGGACTTTCCTTTGCCCAATAGTGCGTATTTTGCCGGTTTACGTTACCGCTGTTGGTGAATGATGCTTCGTCGCTAAATAGAACGCGTACAAAAAATCTGTCATCGTCCCGTAATTTCTCTTGTGCCCAGTGGCAGAACTGTAGCCGCGCGGTGTTAGCCGAGCGGTCTGGATCGCTGAAGTCTTGGACTGTGCGGCTGGTCCTGGCGGAGGTTCGAGTCCTCCTTCGGGCATGGGTGTGTATGTTTGTCCTTAGGATAATTTAGGTTAAGTAGTGTGTAAGCTTAGGGACTGATGATCTTAGCAGTTAAGTCCCATAAGGCTTCACACACATTCGAACACATTCGCAGAACTGTACACGACGTTCAAAGTCGTCGCCATGCAATTCCTGGTGCATAGAAATATGGTACGGGTGCAATCGATGTTGATGTAGCATTCTCAACACCGACGTTTTTCAGATTCCCGATTCTCGCGCAAATTGTCTGCTACTGATATGCGGATTACCCGCGACAGCAGCTAAAACACCTACTTGGGCATCATCATTTGTTGCGGGTCGTGGTTGACGTTTCACACGTGGCTGAACACTTCCCGTTTCCTTAACTAACGTAACTGTCCGGTGAACGGTCCGGACACTTGGATGATGCCGTCCAGGATACCGAGCAGCATACATAGCAGACGCTAGTTGGGCATTTTGATCACAACAGCCATACATCAACACGATATCGACCTTTTCCGCAATTGGTAAACGGTCAATTTTAGCACGGGTAATGTATCACGATGCAAATACCTTACGCACTGGCGGAATGTTCGTGATACCACGTAGTTATACGTTTGTGACTATTACAACGCTATCTGTCACAAAGCGAAAAAGTGGTCCAACAAAACATTCATACATCTTTACGTAGTACACGAATATGTAATAAAAAATTGGGGTTACTACTAAAAAAAAACGCCGTTGATATCCGTTTCACCTATGGCTGCGCCATCTAGCGGGCCTACCATAGCGCCATCTGGTTTCCCCCTTCAAGCTAGACGTGTTTCGTTCTTTGTAGTTTTTTCGTTTGACGCTTATTTCGTGAGATATTTGGCCCGGTCACGATCAATGGACCACCCTGTATACATAAAATCATATCTGTAGGAAATCAGTAAAGCCTCTGAAAATATCATTTCATTTCTTATTTGTTTATTTTTACTCTCCGGCATGAACGATACCGTAAAGGCTGATGCAAATAAGATATTACATGATGATGATATACTGATCGAAACTGGTTCATGCTAGCAAGGCGAAGAGGACATCTCCGTAGCCACTACGTTTCAACACTTAGCACACCGGCGATAGTGTTCATATGGCCGTGGGTAACTGCAGAACATGCGAGGCAGCACAGTGGTTTGGGCACTGGATTCGCGTTGGCAAGAAGTGGATTTCCAATCCCCTTCCAGCAATCCAGATTTAGGTTTCCCTCGGTTACTTATAAAATGACCGATTCAGATGACTCAACGATAAGATCTATGTTTTGGAGAGATGGTGGTTCGAGTCGCCATTCGGCTACCCACGTTTAAGAACTCCATTATTTCCCTATATCACTGAATGCGAATTCTGGGACGGTTCTTTTAAAAGGTACGGGTGACTTACTTCCTCATTTCCTCATCTTTCCCACCTAAGCGTGTGCTCCAGCTACAATAACCCCGCCGTCGAGGAGAGGTTAAACATTCATCTGATTTCTTGCTTAGCAACACACTATTAGATGAATAGTCAAAAAGCTACGGTCACCTTAATTATATGTTGGTCTAACGGTGATATTTGGTTTATGCAGTGATTTAGTTAATGGGAAAATATGCAAGTTACGTTTTTAGCAATATTGGGAGCGATGAACATATTGAATACAAGATGTATATGGAAAATTAATTAGTGAAAACACTTAAGTATCAGAATCACAATAAGAGATTTGGTAACATGCTGCGAATTGCCTTCAACAGAATGGGTACTTGTTGGGAATATGTGGATTCCTCGTGGTGAGGGGATGGTTGGGGCCACGAAGCACTAGCTGTGCAGTGGAGAGGCCCCACTGCTTCTGCGGCGCTTTCCCGACCCTAACGTCACCGGCAAGTCATACATGAAAAATAAAACAGTAGTGTAGCAGATATTGGTAGGACATGTTCTGAGGCATCAAGGGATCACCAATTTAGTATTGGGGGCCAGCGTGGAGGGTAAAAATTGTAGAGGGAGACCTAGAGATGAATACACTAAGCAGATTCAGAAGGATGTAGGTTGCAGTAAGTACTGGGAGATGAAGAAGCTTGCACAGGATAGAGTAGCATGGAGAGCTGCATCAAACCAGGACTGAAGACCACAACAACAGCAGATATAAGAATATGACGGGAAATATCTGGTGTCCGTCATAAAGAAAGATCTTGAACTCCCCAAGGATGCGTTAAGAAGACCGAAACAGACAAAAATATCACGGCAGTGGAGGACTTTGCTATGTTGCTGTTCGGGACTGCTCTTCTGTCCACCTTTAGGAACACACATCAAGGATTTACCGAATGATTAATTTGGGGCTGTGAAATGATGATGGGAAACCTCAGGCTGCAGAAGAAGAAAATGTGCTAGCTGAACTACCACCAGTTGAAGGTGACAATGAAGGTGCTAAATGTGTGCTGCTGCTGAAGACTGAATATTAGTCCCCATTCTATGAATGCTGTAATTTATGACCGCAATTATCTGTCACCTTATTTATATCATTTCATTGCAGGCTAGCCATTTTTGTTACTGTTTCAGTGAATTTAATTGCATTTTATATAAAACCATCTCTCTATACCTGTGACACCCAATCGCATGACCATGTTCGAAGTCTTGAGTTCCGCAGAGCCTACTGAGGCTAATGCGGAGTACCTGGTAGTAGGTGGCAACACAACGCACCTAATATGAAAAACGTATGTTTTTGGAGGTGTCCGGATACTTTTGATCACATAGTGTATACTGGGCAAACCACCGTGAGGTGCTTGGCAGAGGGTACATCCCATTGTACCAGTTATTGGGATTTCTTCCCGTTCCACTCACGTATGGAGCGTGAGAAGAATTATTATTTGATTGCCTCTGTGCGTGCTGTAATTATCTTAATCTTATTCTCACAATCCCTGTTCACATTGTTCTCCCTGAAATTGTCTTTCATTTTTGCCCATACCAATTCTATGGATTTAGATCACAGTTGTAGGGTACTATACGCACTACTTTGTGGCTTCAGCTCTCAGCTATTTCATCCATGACGTACATTACTTTCACGGCTGGTTTGTTTGCCTTTATTTTAGATAACAGTTCAGCGTTTTCACTGAGTCGTTGCAGTTAATTTGTCTGTCTTGCATCATCACTCTAACATCGTAATCCTGAAATTATATTTATTAAGCATTCTGTCGAACTTTCTGCTGTGGTATGGCGCATTATCCACACAATCATAAAATTGCGTGGAATATTAGGAACCACCATATTTGTTCCTTCTGCCCCCCACCCCCCCTCCCTCGCCAACCGTCAACGTCCGCTGGAACATCAAAAAGTTCACAAGTTAGCGGAAACAGTCACTTGCATGAAACTTCCTGTCATATTAAAACCGGGAGTCAGACTGGGTTTCGAGGTTCAATTCCAGGTTCGACATTCAGTTTCAAATCAGCACACATTCCGCTCTTACATCTTTCTGCAACTACTTGCCGAATTTGTCACTTCGTGAAAGGTTATCTTAAACCTGCAGAAGTTGAGTGCATCTGTGCGAAAAAATCAGTGTCGAAAAGGAGAACGGCACAAAGACCGATGGGCCAAAACAAATGTACCATTGGAACCCCTAAACACATATAATGGGCACCACCAGTCAAGAAAATGCAAACTGAGTTTACTAATCAATTTGTTTCGCCAGAAGAGAAAGTAGATTGGCAGTACAGACATCTTTAGATTTTAGTTGATTTTTTAAAATATTACCATAAGCACAGGTGCATTACATTTTTGGTGAAAGTAGTAAATATTGCTTGCAAAAAATAGCATAGTAATTAACATGCAATCTCTTGATGACATATAGCACCGCACTTTTTTCCTGCCGTCGAATATTTGATTATATATTAGACAAGAGATGTTCAAAATTGGTGTATGACATCGTACTGAATAGTGTTTCTTGATAATATAAATCTGTGTCTCTAAAAAATGTTTCTATTTATTTTTATGTCACGATTTTTATTTATTAATAACTATGCAACAATAGTGGCTACCGTTCTGGTTTTTAAGAAAACTGCACTTCGACAACAAGTACTTGCAGTAAGTTCCTGAAGTAAAGTTGCCCTAACAACTAGCAGAAGTCAACCTGAGTAAGTAAATACCTGAGCAAGTGCTTGCACAAGTTACTTGCTTAGTGACCACAAGCCTCTCGGAATACTTCAGCCTAGTTTACACGACGACATTGGGTTGCGCCACTCGTTGCGTGGAATGAGTTGCATGCAGGTGGTTTCATGTCAGCAGTAGACACTTCAGTTTCATCGTTTTGTGGGTCCCTGAGCCGCGTCTGAAATGAAAGTTTTGGCAGCTGCGCGTCGCACGAGTTGTGATGGAGTTAAAGCTTGTTGTGTGGAATCGCTGAATAAGAAAAAAAAGAAGAAACGTATTTCGATTTGTGACTGGATGAAGAAAAGACGTCAGCTCGGTTGCTCAGCATCCTTGCTGAAATAATTTATAACGGAAGATCTAAGAAGTTCTTTTAACTAACTTAGAATGTCAATAGAACTGTTTATGTTTGTTCTAAATAGAGTTAATTATGCAATAAGGAATAAAGGTACTGTAATGCATGAAGTACTGTCGCCAGAACTGATATTACATATCATATCGCATGCATTAAATCGAGAACACTCGGCATGCAATAGGATACGTTTTTAGTTGGTGATGGCGCAATTTCATTAACACCAATAATTATTAACATTAACAGTAATAATTATTAACATTAGCAACAATAATTATTCGAAGCATGCCGCATTAAGAAGAGAATGGTTTGCAAAGTACTCTCTTGAAGATAGATCTGTACAGTGGCAATATTTCAAAATTCCAACATATGAGAATGGAGAGCATTGCAGCGAAATTTTAAATAGATGAATAATGGATATCTTTCAAGCAGTGCCGATTTTCTCCGCTTCTGGCAGCAGTGGCGGAATCGTTAAGTTATCGCGGCCAAACAGTACATATGTTTGCAAAATATTGTTTCAAAATCTTATGATTTGTAATCAAATGATTAAACAATAAATGACAGTGACAGAAAATGGTTCAAATGGCTCTGAGCACTGTGGGACTTAACTTCTGAGGTCATCAGTCCCCTAGAACTACTTAAACCTAACTAACCTAAGGACATCACACACAGCCATGCCCGAGGCAGGATTCGAACCTGCGACCGTAGCGGTCGCGCGGTTCCAGACTCTAGCGCCTAGGACCGCTCGGCCACAGCGGCCGGCAGTGACAGAAAACCTTTAAAACTCTAACAGTAGGACATGAAAAGCAAAAACGTAACATTAGCCATTCTGTGCAGCAACTACACTCCTGGAAATGGAAAAAAGAACACATTGACACCGGTGTGTCAGACCCACCATACTTGCTCCGGACACTGCGAGAGGGCTGTACAAGCAATGATCACACGCACGGCACAGCGGACACACCAGGAACCGCGGTGTTGGCCGTCGAATGGCGCTAGCTGCGCAGCATTTGTGCACCGCCGCCGTCAGTGTCAGCCAGTTTGCCGTGGCATACGGAGCTCCATCGCAGTCTTTAACACTGGTAGCATGCCGCGACAGCGTGGACGTGAACCGTATGTGCAGTTGACGGACTTTGAGCGAGGGCGTATAGTGGGCATGCGGGAGGCCGGGTGGACGTACTGCCGAATTGCTCAACACGTGGGGCGTGAGGTCTCCACAGTACATCGATGTTGTCGCCAGTGGTCGGCGGAAGGTGCACGTGCCCGTCGACCTGGGACCGGACCGCAGCGACGCACGGGTGCACGCCAAGACCGTAGGATCCTACGCAGTGCCGTAGGGGACCGCACCGCCACTTCCCAGCAAATTAGGGACACTGTTGCTCCTGGGGTATCGGTGAGGACCATTCGCAACCGTCTCCATGAAGCTGGGCTACGGTCCCGCACACCGTTAGGCCGTCTTCCGCTCACGCCCCAACATCGTGCAGCCCGCCTCCAGTGGTGTCGCGACAGTCGTGAATGGAGGGACGAATGGAGACGTGTCGTCTTCAGCGATGAGAGTCGCTTCTGCCTTGGTGCCAATGATGGTCGTATGCGTGTTTGGCGCCGTGCAGGTGAGCGCCACAATCAGGACTGCATACGACCGAGGCACACAGGGCCACACCCGGCATCATGGTGTGGGGAGCGATCTCCTACACTGGCCGTACACCACTGGTGATCGTCGAGGGGACACTGAATAGTGCACGGTACATCCAAACCGCCATCGAACCCATCGTTCTACCATTCCTAGACCGGCAAGGGAACTTGCTGTTCCAACAGGACAATGCACGCCCGCATGTATCCCGTGCTCTAGAAGGTGTAAGTCAACTACCCTGGCCAGCAAGATCTCCGGATCTGTCCCCCATTGAGCATGTTTGGGACTGGATGAAGCGTCGTCTCACGCGGTCTGCACGTCCAGCGCGAACGCTGGTCCAACTGAGGCGCCAGGTGGAAATGGCATGGCAAGCCGTTCCACAGGACTACATCCAGCATCTCTACGATCGTCTCCATGGGAGAATAGCAGCCTGCATTGTTGCGAAAGGTGGATATACACTGTACTAGTGCCGACATTGTGCGTGCTCTGTTGCCTGTGTCTATGTGCCTGTGGTTCTGTCAGTGTGATCATGTGATGTATCTGACCCCAGGAATGTGTCAATAAAGTTTCCCCTTCCTGGGACAATGAATTCACGGTGTTCTTATTTCAACTTCCAGGAGTGTATATAAACTTTCATGGATCAACTTTAAATGTTCTACTTACCAATTAATCATCTCTGCCAAAGTAACGTAAAATAATGTCAATTTATGAAACTACGATTCGAACGTAGGTAGACACGATCCTAACCGTATGATTTCAACCTACGTTGGTGGCACTGAGGTACTTAAGTTTCATTTTCCCGCCTCCAGCGTAGCCAGTTTCAAGTTTTGCGATGAAGTTTTAAAGATAAGTATTGTCCTCCACGCTGTGGAGTGAAAGATGTTTTTTACTCCAAGAATGTTCAAATGTCTTTCTCCTCCGGGAGATGATACAGACACATGGGATAAGCGTCTGCACTCATCAGCTCATTGTATGACACGCTTTGTGACAAGCTCCGCCACGTATAGCATAGAGTACGCTGTTGCAAGAGGCATAAGTATTTGAATATTATTGGTATTGGAAAAACAGAAACGAAAGTCAAATTTATCATACTAGCTTGGAGTTATGTTAACTTTCGTGCTCAAAGCAATAAAAAACTTAAAAAAGGTAAACACAGTTCTTCATCTGTTACTGGTATTCCCGCTGGTTTAATTCATATTAAATTTTGTGTTCGCTAATAAACTCGTCGCAGTTGGACAAAAGTAAAGATATTTTATTATATTCTCTTTCGCCATGCAAAGAGGCGACACTTTAATCAGTTGTTTGAAAAATATTAGATGTGGGATTCGTGGATTATTAGCCTGTGCACGCCAGATAATAATATGGTTTTATAGCCATTTCATACGACTTATAGCCATTTACATTGTTGCCACGAGCGAAGAGAGAGAATATTGGGCAAAGGAGAGTTTTCGGAATTGGCTGAGGTAGAAAGAGTAGGAAACAAAAGGAGAGACTGAAAAAATAGTGAAAAAGATAGAAAATAAGAAGCAACTTGCGATCAAAGTGTTACAACAGAAATAAATTTTAAGTACCTAATAAAAGATATGTAGGAAGTTACAAGGGAGGTCAGAAAATGTTTTAAAGATGCGGGAAGGACCATAGCAGGCAAACTCGTAAATAAATGTATTCGATGTCAAATTGACAGACATGTCGCCACAAAAGCAGGGAACAGTACGAGACTCAGCCTGGTGCGCCGTCAGTTCGTTACAACAGCGGGCATTTAAATACTGGTAGCACAACAGAGAGTGGCCAGAGTGTTTTGAAGGCATGTACTGTAGAAAACGTATCGCGGAATAAAAGAAAGGAAGATTGGATTTAACGTCACATTGACAACGATGCACAAGCTCGGATTAAGGATGGAAATCGGCCAGGCCGTTTCAAAGGAACCATCCCAGCATTTGCCTGGAGTGATTTAGGAAAATCATTGAAACCCGAAATCGGGGTAGCCCGACAAGGATTTGAATCGTCGTTCTCCCGAATGCAAATTCAGTGTGGGTAAGTCCATATTTGTTCAACGTAGAAAAGTAACATTTTCAACCTGACCATGTCAGATTTCTTCCAGATTTGGTGCCTCCAATGATCCAGATAAAAGATCAAATACCACCTTTTTTGCAGAGGTATATGTCAGTTGAGAAGTTACAGGTCTGCAAAATTAAGAAATTGTGTGAAATTTACATGTGTCTGTCTCAACACCTGAATGACTATAATTTTGGTTCTGAAACCAATGAAACTTGTATCGTTGAAAAGCCAAGGAGTAGAGCTTTACAGTGTGTTATAACGTCAAATCAAACACATATAATTCAAAACGACACACACATATAAGTCACTGAGCAAGTTGACCAAGCAAGACATGTGAACACGGTCACATTCGAATGAGCACTGAGTCCAAGTCTAGCGGCCGCTGGCTGGCTGGCCGCTTAGGTGGCGCGGCTGCTGCATGGCTGGCAGACAGCGCTGCATGTAGAGGACGCGCGTAATTGCGCGGCGGCACTTTGAAAGATCAGCGAGTCACACCACTTTTCCCTCCTTTTGAAATTGTTGCACTGGTCTTGATGGAGGTGGCCTGTAGCTTGCTAACGTCCATAGGCGTTGTTTGACAGGCCGTAAAGTCTCGAAGAGGAGGCTTCCCGTATGGACAGAAGTGTACCCGATGATAACCGGTCGAGATGACAGGAGACGTAGGGGTCGAATCGGCTGGGGCCCCGTGCACCAATCTGCCCGTTGCGGCAAGTCCAGTTGATATAACAGGAGACATGAGCGATGTGTCTGCGTCCGTAGGAGGAGGCGAGTAGATTGGCTCCGACAGAGGATGGTCATCCGGTTCCTGCATGGGCACGTCTCCTGGTGGCGTCCGTTCTTGTGCTGGCACCGAGATGACGGTGAGAGGGCTGCGTTGTAAGTATTGAGAGATGCCAAGATCCCGAGCGTCAGGTAGAGCCGAAGGTGGTGTAGCGGCATTCGGAACAGGCGTTGCCGGCACACGAGGCCGAAGCTGGTCCGAATGACGCACTGCAACACCCGTGTCCGTCTGGATTTCATACAGGCGTCGGCCACGGTGTCGTAAGATGCGGCCCAGACTCCATTTTGGCCGCCTGCCATATCCCCGTACCCAGACGAGGTCGTCGGCGGTGAACCGGCCAAGTGAAGGCACCCGCGGCCGTGAGGTGGAAGGCCGCAGAAGACGAAGTAGCGTGCGGGGCTGTCGGCCATGTAAGAGCTCAGCCGGGCTGAGGTCACCCATGGGGGTGAAACGGTAAGACGTCAGAAACTGGAGACGCGCATCATCAGCAGCAGAAGAAGTCAGAAGTTTCCGCATCTGAGCCTTAAATGCGCGGGCCAGTCGTTCAGCCTCACCTTTTGATTGTGGATGGAACGGCGGGGCCGTGACATGCATAACACCGTGACGAGCTCAAAAATTCGCAAATTCGGAAGAGGCAAATTATGGATCATTATCAGTAACAAGAGTAGAGGGAAGGCCTTCCAAAGAAAAAATGCGGGCGAGAGCACTGGTGGTTGCCGCGGTGGTAGGCGACGTGCAACGGACAATGAAAGGAAAGTTACAGTAGGCGTCAATTACGAGGAGCCAATAAGTACCTAAAAAGGGTCCCGCAATGTCAGCATGAATGCGCTCCCAGGGCTTCTCAGGCGAAGGCCACGGTGACAAAGATGACTTCGGGGCGGCGGCCTGTGACGCACAAGGGCCGCAGGCAGCGACCATGTGTGCTATTTCAGAGTCTATGACAGGCCAATACACATGACGGCGCGCCAGAGATTTTGTGCGAGACACACCCCAGTGCCCTTGGTGAAGGAGGCGCAAGACCGAAGCACGCAAAGATGCAGGTACCACAACACGCGGCGAAGCATTGTCGGTGGAAAGGAGGATAACACCATCCCTAGCCGTGAGGCGGTAGCGCAAAGCGTAGTAGTTCCGCAACGGATCAGAAGTCTTAGCGGACGGGCGATCTGGCCAACCCTTCTGAATACAGCGTAAAACCCGGGAGAGGGTAGGGTCAGAACCCGTAGCAGCTGCCAGCCGGTCCCCGGTGATGGGAATCCGTCCACAACCCGCTGCTCGCGAACATCCAGGTGGAAACACAAAAGTTCGTCCCTATCGAATGCCAGATCAGGACCCATGGGAAGGCGAGACAGAGCATCAGCATTCGCATGTTGAGCCGTCGGCCGGAAATGAATCTCATAATTGAAGCGTGACAAGTAAAGAGCCCAACACTGGAGGCGGTGTGCAGCCTTGTCGGGAAGTGACGTTGATGGATGAAACAAGAAAACAAGTGGTTTGTGATCCGTAACAAGATGAAATTTGGATCCATAGAGAAAAACACCAAACTTATGAAGAACATAAATAATGGCCAAAGCTTCTTTTTCAATTTGAGAATACTTTTGTTGGGCATCCGTGAGCGTTTTGGAGGCATAAGCAATGGGTTGTTCAGAACCGTCAGAAAAAACGGTGCGCAAGGACTGCACCGACCCCGTATTGAGAGGCGTCCGCGGCAAGAACAAGATGTTGGTCAGGTCGATAAGTAGCCAGGCACGGGGCCTGTTTCAGCATAGTCTTCAATTTCTGGAAAGCCGCATCGCATGACGCGGACCAGTGAAAATGCACGTTTTTATGCAACAGGCGATGCAACGGCTGACCCACCGAAGGAGCAGACGGTAAAAACTCGTGATAGTATGCTATTTTCCCCAAGAAAGCCTGCAGTTCTTTAACGGATATAGGGCGAGGAAGGGCATCGATCGCAGCGACAGTTTGCTGAAGCGAACGAATACCATCCTGAGAGAGTTGGAAGCCCAAGTACGTGATAGACGCCTGAAAAAACTGCGATTTCTGAAGATTACACTTAAGACCGGCGGTCTGTAAGACATGAAAAAGTGTGCGGAGATTCTGAAGATGTTCGTCATTGGTGGAGCCAGTGACAACAATGTCGTCCATGTAATTGATACACCCAGGGACAGGAAGCAATAATTGTTCCAAAAATCGCTGAAAGAGAGCAGGGGCGCTGGCAACCACGAATGGCAAACGTTGGTATTGATAGAGGCCGAAAGGCGTGTTAAAGACCAGAAATTGCCGGGATGCAGCGTCGAGAGGAAGTTGATGATAAGCTTCTGAAAGGTCAATTTTAGAAAAATACTGGCCTCCAGCAAGTTTAGTAAACAGTTCTTCAGGTCGGGGCATAGGGTAAGTGTCAATGAGGCATTGAGCATTTACAGTGGCTTTAAAATCGCCACAGAGACGAATATCACCATTGGGCTTAGCAACGCGACAACGACAGGAGAGGACCACTCACTGGAGGTGACAGGAAGCAAGACCCCTGAAGTAGTGAGACGATCCAGCTCCCGTTTTACCCGATCACGAAGGGCCACAGGAATGGGCCGTGCCAGAAAAAACTTAGGCCGAGCAGTGGGTTTGAGCGTGATATGAGCTTTAAAGTCATTTGCGCGGCCTAACCCAGGAGAAAAAAGGGATGAAAATGTCGTCGACAAGGAATCCAATTGAGCATAAGGAATAGCATCAGAGACGATATTGACAGAGTCATCTATGGAGAACGCAAAAACGCGAAAGGCATCGAAACCAAAAAGATTCTCTGCATTACGCTAGTCGACCACAAATATGGGAACAGTGCGAACGACTGATTTGTAAGATACCTGAGCATTAAATTGTCCCAAGAGAGAAATCTTCTGTTTATTGTACGTCCGTAATTGCGCGAGTGACAGGTGATAGGAGTGGAGAACCCAACTGAAGATACGTCTGAGAATTAATGATAGTGGCAGCAGAACCAGTATCCACCTGCATGCGAACACCCCTACCAAGGATTTAGACAGTGAGGAATAACTTCCCTGAAAGGGAAGAAGTGCAATTGACAGACAACACAGAAGCAGAATCAGCGTCATGTTCATGAACATCATGGATGCGATCGGATTTGCAAACGGAAGACACATGACCCTTCTTTTTGCAATTGTGACAGACGGGCCAACGTTGGGGACAATCCTCCCGTGAATGTTTCGTAAAACACCGCGGACATGAAGTTGCCGTGGCTTTTGCTGCAGTTTCTTAGAGGGTTGTTTATACGGTTAGGCCGAGGCTGCGCGTGGGAGCGTACTGCGGCCACGTCGGCCGATGGGGCCACGCCGCACGCTTCGTCAACAGCGCACACAGAGGTTGTATTTCCCCGACGTCACACCACGCCTCTATTTGCGCCTCAGCGGTGCGAGAAATTTCTAAAGACTGCGCGATGGAGAGGACTTCATCTAGAGTCGGATTTGCCAACTGAAGGGCACGTTGCCTAACTTCTTTGAAGTTCAGCAGCCCAAGCGCGATAGGATTGATGCGGTTGTTTTTGACAACGATAAAAGGCAACACGAGAGGCTACCCCATGCGTTTGCTTTTGAAAATAGACAGACAGAAGTGAGCACATTTCAGCAAAGGACAAAGACGCAGGATCTTTCAAAGGAGCCAATTGCGACAACAACCGATACATTTGCGGTGAAATCCATGAAAGGAACAGAGACTTACATGTTTGTTCGTCCGTGACATGAAATGCCAAGAAGTGCTGTCGAAGACGTTTTTCGTAATCAGACCAATCCTCCGCCGTCTCGTCGTAAGGAAGAAAAGAAGGTATAGACAACGACGAGAAACGGCCCGCATTAGATGTAATTTCGTCCATCCAGTTGGCACCAAACAGTTCAAACAGATGATCAGTCAAAGATGGACAATGGGGTCATGCACCTAAGAAACATGTGGGAAGTGCCAATGTAACAAATGTCACATGGTGCTTTTATGATGGTAATGTGTGTTCTTCACACTTCTTTAGTTCTTCAATTTACAACTTTCAACCATTAACTTAAAATTCTGGTGTGAGACACGCTAACAGCTAGTATGGATACCATTGGAATTGGCAGTGCTTTGGCCACAACTAAGAAAAATTTTGAGAATCCAAGATTTACATCCAGGATTTACACCCATGAATACAAGGCCTTAAGAATGTGCAACCCTTTTTCACAGCTACATAGTGGCAACACTCGGCTCACATTATGATGACAGTAAAAATCATGCACACATTGAATGGTTTTTTCACATATCTTACCTCGCTTTGGATTTGGTGTCACTAGTATACCATGTTCTGCTTCTACCTGTTTTGTTCTTTGTACCATATAATCTGATTTTCCCTATCCACCAGCTCTTTGGAATTACTGTAAAAATTTGTATATTATGTATTATTTAGGAGTAAAGGAGATGACTCACTGAAAGGCAAAAGCGCTAATCGTCGACAGGCAGAAAAACAAATGGTATGGAGCTTGGATAGCTTTTGGAATGCATTTTCCTTTTTCTAGCTGTAGGAAAAACATACACACAAACACACAGATACTCACTCACATGCACACGCCTGTCTCCCTACCCTGTGCTCAGTCGACTGCCAGCTCTTTACTGGCCCACAGGGGTGTACTGGGGTACGATGTGGGCGTGGCGTGGGGTGGGGTGGGGGGATGTATGCAGAGATATGGAAGGCATGGAGGAAGTTTGGGAGAAGCGTCTAGCAGCCTGTAAGAGAATGGGGAGCCATCCGTGGGGTAGCTAAGGTGCAGGTAAAGACAGCTGGCAGATGGCTGGGCATGCAACTTCATACACTAGGACGTGAGATAACAGCACACAGCTAACTGATGTGGGGACACAAACTGGGCAGGGTACTGTGGCAGGGATGGTGTACACACTCTCTCTCTCTCTCTCTCTCTCTCTCTATGGGTGGGGGATGGGGGGCAGAGAGTTACCTTAGGTTTAGGACAGGAAGGTTACAGGAGCAAAGGATGTGCTGTACAGATAGCTCCCATCCGTGCCCCTCAGAAAAGCTGGTGGTGGTGGCGAGAATGTATATGGCACAGGTTGTGAAGCAGCCATTGAAATCTCGCCTGTTGTGCCACTGGATGGTCTACCTTGTTTTTGGCAACAGTTTGCCAGAGAGCATTCAGTCTAGTAGACAGTTGTTTGGTTCTCATACCAGTGTAAAACTCTGAGCAGTGGTTGCAGCAGTGCCAGTATATAATATGGCTGCTTTCACAGGTGGCCAGGCGTTTGATGGGGTAGCATATGCCTGTGACAGGATTGGAGTTAGTGGCAGTGGGTGGATGACTGGGTAGGTCTTGCCTCTGACTGTTCCACTGTGGTATGATCCCAGTGGTGGGTGATAGGGGGTGGGAGTAGCATAGGGATGGACTAGACTGTTGTGGAGGTTGGGCGGGTGGTGCAGAACACCACTTTGGAAGGGGCTGGGAGTATCTCGGGAAGGATGTCCCTCATTTCAGGGCATGATGATCATTAGTCACCCTGACGAAGGGCATGGTTCTGTAGTTCCAATCCAGGGTGACAAGGGGGGTGGGGCAGGGGGGGGGAGGCAGAGTGCTTCTTTTTGTTGTTTCTTGGGATGGATGTGAGGATTAGGTGTGTTTGAGGATATGGCACAGGAAAACTGTTTGTGAATTTGGCCTGTAGGGTATTCCCTGTCCACAAAGTCCTTTGTGAGGTTTTCAGCATACTGAGCGAGGGAGTTCTTATCACCACAGATGCATCTACAGCGAGTGGCCAGACTGTATTGGATGGATATTTTGATGTCGAAGGGGTGGAAGCTATCAAAGTGCAAGTGCTGTTGGTGAGTGTTGGGTTTGATATGGACCAAGGTGTGGATGGAGCCATCTGAGAGCAGGAAATAAACGTCTAGGAAGATAGCATGATAGGTAGAGGAAGACTAGGTTAACTGGATGGGGGAGAGGGTGTTGAAGTACTGGAGGAATAAGGATAGAGAGAGGGTGTTGATATTTTGGAGGAATGAGGATGAGGTGTCCCAATCTTGGGTCCAGATTATAAATGTATCAACAATAAACCTGAACCAGATGAGGGATTTGAGGTTTTTGGAAGCTAGGAATGTTTCCTCTGGATGGCCCAAGAAGAGGTTGGCACAGGAAGATGCCATGATGGTGCCCGTGGCTGTGCCGCGAATTTGTGAAAGTAGTTATGAGTTAGGGTGTAGTTGGTTTGACATATGAGAAATGCAGTGCTGGATTTGGAACCTGCAGGGCGTTGGGACAGGTAGTGTTCAAGGCCATGAGCGTGAGGGATGTTGGTATATAGGGAGGTTGCATCAACAGTGACAAGTAGAGATTTGGGAGGTAAGGGTGTGGGGATGGTGGAGAGCCAGTGCAGTAAGTGATTGGTATCTTTAATGTGGGAGGCTAGGGCCAAGATTCTTTTGGGAGGGGTATTGTAACCAGCCACATTGGGTCATCCAGGATTGTTAGGTCCTAAAAATGGACTCTGACTTTATCATCCTCCCGGCAGACAAAAGTTCCATCCGTTTTGTGATGGTACAGAGTGACTATTTGGCAGAGGGCCTCTTCCACTTGTCTGACACCTGCCAGAGTGACCCCATCCCAGAAGTCCAACATAACCTCCAGTCCCTGCTGAAAACCTTAGTCCCTTTCCAGAACCTCTCCCTTGAGACCATCTCTCTACCCGCCCCAACAACAGCCCACACACCTACCTTCTAACTGCTCCCTAAAATCCACAAACCTAACAATCCTGAGCAACACAATGTGGCTGGTTGCAGTGCATCCACCGATCTCGGCCCTTGTTGATTAACCATCTCCAACCAATTGTTCAAAACCTAGCCTCCCGCATTAAAGATACCAATCACTTGCTGCACTAGCTCTCCACCCCCCCCCCCCCCCCCCCCCCACACTTACCTCCCAGATCCCTGCTCGTCACTGTTGATGCAACCTACCTACACACCAACATCCCTCATGCCCATGGCCTTGCTGCAATTGAGCACTACCTCTCCCAATGCCCTTCAGATTCCAAATCCACCACTTCATTTCTTATACACCTAACCAACTACACGTTAACCCACAACTACTTCACCTTTTAAGGGGAGGTATATGAACAAATTCATGGTACCCACCTGGCATCTCCCTTACCAATCTCTTCACGGGCTACCTAAGGGAAACATTCCCAGCTTCCAAAAACCTCAAACCCCTCATCTGGTTAAGGTTGACTGATGACATCTTTATAATCTGGACCAAAGGCCAGGACATCTTATCACCAGTCCTCCACAACCTCAATACTTCTCCAATCCAGTTCACCTAGTCCTCCTCCACCCCTCATGCCACCTTCATAAATGTAGATTTCCTCCTCTCAGATGGCTCCATCCACATCTCAGTCCACACCAAACCAATCAGTCACCAACAATACCTGCACTTTGATAGCTGCTACCCCTTCCTACATGTAGATTTCCTCCTCTCAGATGGCTCCATCCACATCTCAGTCCACATCAAACCAATCAATCACCAACAGTACCTGCACTTTGGTAGCTGCTACCCCTTCCACATTGAAAGATCCCTCCCATACAGCCCAGCCACCTGTGGTAGACGCATCTGCTGTGATGAGAACTCCCTCGCCCAGTGTTCTGAAGGCCTCACAAAGGCCTTTGCAGACAAGTAATACTCTACAGACCTAATTCAGAAACAGATGGCCTGTGCCATATCCTCACACACACCTGATCCTACATCTGTCCCAAGAAACAACCACAAAAAAGTGTTCGCTTTGTCACTCAGTACCACCCGGGCTGTAACAACTGAAGCATGTCCTTTGCCAGGGCTTTGATTATCCATCATCATTCCCTGAAATGAGTGATATCCTACCCAAGATACTTCCACCTCTCCCAATGTGATGTTCTGCCACCCACCCAGCCTCCACAACATCCTATTCCATACCTATGCCATTCCCACCAACAATCCCCTGAAACAGGGATCATATTCCTGTGGAAGACCCAGATGGGGACCCACCCAGCACCACCTACTCCAGTCCCGTCACAGGCACATCCCACCCCATCAAAGGTTGGGCCACCTGAAAGCTGCCATGTTATATACCAGCTCTGCTGCAACCACTGCACAGCGTTTTACATTGATATAAGAACCAAATAACTTTCAACTAAATGAGTGGCCACTGGCAAACTGATGCCCAAAACAAGGTGGACTAGTCAGTGGCATAATATGTAGCAGAGCACAACTTGTGAGATTTCAATGGTTGCTTCCAACCTATCCTCCCCACCAGCACCAGCTTTTCTGAGCTGCACAGATGGGAACTATCCCTACAGTGCATCCTTTGCTCCTGTAACCTTCCTGGCCTAAACCTAAAATAACTCTCTGCCCCCACCCCTCACTCAATAGTGTGTTTGTGCGTTTACACCATCTCCTGCCACAGTACCCCACCCAATTTGTGTCTCCACATCAGCTATCTGTGTGCTGTTATCTTACACCCTATTCTATGAAATCGCCTACTCAGCCATCTCCCACCTGCCCCCTCTGCCTCCACCCCTAGCTGTCACACAGACAACTCCCCACTCTCCCACGAGCCACTAGACACTCCCCCACAACCCTCTTTGTGCCTTCCAGCTCTTTCCATCCCTCCAGCCAGTCCACCCCACACCCCCATCTCACCCCAGTACACTCACCATGGCCAGTAGAGAGCTGACAGTCGACTGTGCACAATGTAGGGAGACATGTGTGTGAATGTGAGTGAGTGTGTGTGTGTTTGTGTGCATGTTTTTCCTACAGCTAGATAAAGCTCGATACCTTTTGTTGGGGTGCATATCAACGGCGCAGCACTTCCGCCTGTCAGTGAGTTGTATCATTTATTCCTAATTTGTATTTTGTTGTGCATACATTCTATATCGTAAAATTGTCTTTCAGCTAATCTACAACTTATCTTTCTCCATTTTTCTCAAACTCTTCTTTTTCCAGTTGGGCCACATAAGTGTGCCCCAATACCGAGGAAACTTTTTCAATTTTTGTGTTTGGATACTTTTCCTCATGCTGAAGCCTCTTTCTTCAGAGGAAGGTTGTCTGAAAATTGTGTATTTAAAGAATCTAGTACCAGATCCAATGTTATTTCATCTTCACTAAACATATTCTCTGGAAGTACCTAGCACAGCTGAGGCAACACCTCCAAAGCTTTGATTGCTTTTGTGGTATTTGGTTCTAGGCACTTCAGTCCGAAACCATGTTGCTGCTACAGTCGCAGGTTCAAATCCTGCCTTGGGCATGGATGTGTGTGTTGTCCTTATGTTAGTTAGGTTTAAGCAGATCTAAGTCTAGGGGCTGATGAGCTCAGATGTTAAGCCCATAGTGCTTAGAGCCATTTGAACCATTTTTTGTGATATTTGGTTTCTACATTTGCTGTAAATTTTTCCACCTAGGAATATATCAGGACACTTGTTTACCATCCACTCCCGAATATTCCTCAAATTCTTCTGTACTTTTGCATGACCTTCTTCTTGAAATGGATTGCAATTTTGACTTGAAATCCATTTTTTACAGACTACTACTAAATACTACTTCACAGCACTTGTACACTGCAGTCTGAGTAAACAAGCCACACCTATGAAACAAGCTAATGATGACTGGTTCAAATACAACTCTCCCTGATTGACTGTTCACAGCAATTTGCCAGATTAATAGTGATTTCTGATGTTTGCTCTTCTGAAAAAAAAATGTCACTTATGGCATTTTGTTAGCATAGTGATTTGGACAAGATAAATTTTTGGTCAGGATGCCTTGATATTTACCATGTTTATAGTAGGATATTGTGGCGATACAATGTATTTTTTACACAAAAATGGAAGGTAGGGTGTTTTGAAATAAGCAAGATCAAAGGTTAAGCTCAGTGACCTTGGAAATTCTTAGGAACCTGCCTTGTTGCTTATCAATGTAAAGCTCTACTCATTAGATTTTCAAAGATACAAGTTTCATTGCTGTTTTCTGGATTAAAACCAAAATTATAGCCATTTATGTTGATACAGGCACATGTTAATTTTACACAATTTCTAAATTTTGCAGACCAGTAGCTTTCTTCCCAACTGTCATATACTTCAGCGAGTTGCTAGATTTCCATCTGTTATTTGGATCATCAGATGCACCAAATGCGAAAGAAATCTGAGTGGGCTGGGTCAAGTGCAATGTTGAAGTGACATGGAATTACCTGTGTGCATAAATAAAGTAATAAAGAATGGACAAATGAGTTACATATGTAAAGAAAGACATTATCAAAAATATAAGGGCATGGGGTGGAAGAGAAATAAATCAGCAATGCATAACAATAATGAAAATCCCTCAATTGAACAATACACACTGGCCTCACAGGACCCAGTATGTTGTCCACAATGATGAGTGTTCATCAGGGCCAAGGGTATCATCAAGAGTGCCCTAAATAAATAAATGTGGTGTGACTAGGGCCTCCCGTTGGGTAGACAGTTCTCCGGGTGCAAGTCTTTCGATTTGACACCACTTCGGCGACTTGCACATCAATGGGGATGAAATGATGATCATTAGGACAACACAACACCCAGTCCCTGAGCAGAGAAAATCTCCGACCCAGCCAGGAATCGAACCCGGGCCCTTAGAATTGACATTCTGTCGCACTGACCAGTCAGCTACTGGGGGTGGACAAGAGTGGACTGATGAAGTGTGATAGGACTGCTGTTATTTTCAATGCTATGTAATCAAAAGTATATGGACACTCCCGAAAACTTCCGTTATTCATATTAGGTGCATTGTGCTGCCACCTACTGCCAGGTATTCCATATCAACGGCCTCAGTAGTCATTACTCATCGTGAGAGAGCAGAATGGAGTGCGCCGCAGAACTCACGGACTTCAAACGTGGTCAGGTGATCGAGTGTCACTTATGTCATGTGACTGTATGCGAGATTTCCGCATTCCTTAACATCCCTAGGTCCACTGTTTCTGATGTGATAGTGAAGTGGAAACATGAAGGGACACGTACAGCACAAAAGAGTACTGGCAGATCTTGTCTGTTGAGTGACAGAGACTGCCAACAGTTGAAGAGGGTCGTAACGTGTAATAGGTATACATCTAACCAGACCATCACACAGGAATTCCAAACTGCATCAGGATTCACTGCAAGTACTATGACAGTTAGGCGGGAGGTGAGAAAACTTGGATTTCATGGTTGAGCAGCTGCTCATAAACCACACATCCCACCAGTAAATGCCAAATGATGCCTCGCTTGGTGTAAGGAGCCTAAACATTGGACCCCTGAACAGTGGAAAAACATTGTGTGGAGTGACGAATCACAGTACACAATGTGGCGATCCAGATACTTTTAATCACAAAGTGTACATACGCAAATGATCTGGTGGATAGGGTAAGCAGCAGTATACAGATGTTTGCTGACAGGGCTGTGGTGTTTGGGAAGCTGTCATTATTGAGTGACTGTGGATGAAAGGCAGATAGCTCTAAATGTTGAAAAATATATGCTAATGCTGACGAGTAGGAAAAACAAACCCATAATGTTTGAGTACAGCATTTGTAATGTTCTGCTTGATACAGTCACATTGATTAAATACCTAGACATATATTGCAAAACAGTGTGAAATGGAATGAGTGTGTAAGGATTGTAATAGGGAAAGTGAAAGGTCGACTTTGGTTCATTGGGAGAATTTTAGGAAAGGGTGATTCCCTGCAAAGAAGCTCACATACAGGACACTAGCATGACCCATTGTTGAGACTTTTTGAGTGTGCAGCATCTACCCCATGTCGGGTTAACCAAAGAACTGTTCCACTGCCCACCTAACCTACAGTATATTCTTGTTCATCACTGTTTATATCCTGCTCTCAATCCTGCACCACATGGGTCATTGCCTTGTGGCTGACCCAGGTGCAAGAATTGTCTCATACACCCACCCATCACCTCCCACTGCAGTTCAGTGACAGGCACTTCCTATCCAATAAAAGGCAGGGCTACGTGTGAAAGCAACTGTGTTATATATCAGCTATGCTGCAATTACTGTAGAGCATTCTGCGTGGGCATGATGTATAACCAAATATCTACACACATGAATGGCAACCACCAAACTGTGGCAAACTGGAAACTTGGCCATGCAGTTGCTGAACATGCTGCACACCACAATACAAATGACTTAAACAGCAGCTTCTCTACATGGGCCATGTGGATATTCCCATATCTGAACTATGTGGATGAGCATTGTCTTTCCAGCATATTTTGTGCTCCCTCAATCCTCCTGACCTAAACCTTCTCTAACCTGCTTCCCTCTCACCACCTTTTCCACGCCTCTCTCCTTTTTTCTCCCCTCCCAATCTCCTTCATTATCTCCACCTTCCTCTCCTTTACCTCCCCCCCCCCCCAACCTCCATCTCTCTATATCTCTTACATGCTGCATCCTTTGAACTCCTTTCATCTTGTTGTGCAGCCATTGAGTCTCTTGTCGAGAAACCTTTCTTGCACTATCCCATTACCCCCCTCCTTGCCTATGTCCTTCCCTACCCCCTCCCCACCTCCATCAGCCAGGCAGTTGATCTGATCTCAATAACTGTTAATCAGTAATCAGTCTTAACTCAGCTGCAGTCGAGAGTGTTCAGGTATGTACTCTGGAGCAAGAACTCAAAAGCTAATGTGAATGGTGTTTTCTGTTACGTGTGACCATGGGCCATTCCTCAGTTCACTATAGGTGAGTTGTTGACCTACCCTTATTTTGCATATTATTCCATCCAGAAATTTCCATTTTTGTTATACTCTTCCAGTTCAGATCTCTTCCATCCCATACCATTTTACCTGTTTTTAACATATTCTCCCCTACCAGCTCATGTTGCCCAACTTGACTGTTAGCTGAATGTTGTTGTCATTGTGGTCTTCAGTCCAAAGACTGGTTTGTTGCAGCTTTCCACACTACTCTGTCCTGTGCAAGACTCTTCATCAACGAGTAACTACTGCAACCTATATCCTTGTGAATCTGCTTACTGTATTCATCTTGTGGCCTCCCTCTATGGTTTTTACCCCTCCCCCACTTCCCTCCAGTGTAAATTGTGGATCCCTTGATGCCTCAGAATGTGTCCTACTGATCAATCCCTTCTTCTAGTCAGGTTGTGCCACAAATTTCTCTTCTCCACAATTCTATTCAGTTCCTCCTCATTAGTTACATGGTCTATCGATCTAATCTTGGCATTCTTCTGTATCACCACGTTTCAAAGGCTTTTTCTCTTGTCTAAACTGTTTATTGTCCATGTTTCACTTCCATACATGGCTTCACCCAATACAAATACTTTCAGAAAGGGCTTCCTGGCATGTAAATGTTAACAAATTTCTCTTTCTCAGAAATGCTTTTCTTGGTATTGCCAGTCTACATTTCATATCCTCCCTTGTGAATCTGCTTACTGTATTCATCTTGTGGCCTCCCTCTATGGTTTTTACCCCTCTCCCACTTCCCTCCAGTGTAAATTGTGGATCCCTTGATGCCTCAGAATGTGTCCTACTGATCAATCCCTTCTTCTAGTCAGGTTGTGCCACAAATTTCTCTTCTCCACAATTCTATTCAGTTCCTCCTCATTAGTTACATGGTCTATCGATCTAATCTTGGCATTCTTCTGTAGCACCACGTTTCAAAGGCTTTTTCTCTTGTCTAAACTGTTTATTGTCCATGTTTCACTTCCATACATGGCTTCACCCAATACAAATACTTTCAGAAAGGGCTTCCTGGCATGTAAATGTTAACAAATTTCTCTTTCTCAGAAATGCTTTTCTTGGTATTGCCAGTCTACATTTCATATCCTCCCTACTTTGTCCATCCTCAGGTACTTTGATTCCCAAATATCAAACCTCACCTACTACTTTAAGTGTCTCATTTCCTAATCTAATTCACTCAGCACCATCTGATTTAATTCAACTACATTCCATTATCCTCATTTTTTGTTGATGTTTATTGTATATCCTCTGGTTTCTGTACAAATTGTAAATAGCCTTTTGCTTCCTGTATTTTACCCCTGCCATCTTAAGAATTTGAAAGAGAGCATTCCTGTCGACATTGTCAAAGGCTTTCTCAATGTTTACAAATGCTGTAAACATAGGTTTGTCTTCTCTTAACCTATCTTCTTTGAGAAGGTGTAATATCAGTATTGCTTTATACTTTCCTATATTTCTCCTGAATCTAAACTGATCTTCCCCAAGGTCAGCTTCCACCAGTTTTTCCATTCTTCTGTAAAGGATTCATTTTAGTATTTTGCAACCTTGACATATTAAACTGATAGTTTGGTAATTTTCACATCTGTCAGTACCTACTTTCTGTGGAATGAGAATTATTATATTCTTCTTGAAGTCTGAGGGTAGTTTGCCTGTCTCATACATCTTGCTCACCAGATGAAAGAGTTTTGTCATAGCTGACTCTCCCAAGGCTATCAGTAGTTCTAATGGAATGTTGTCTATTCCAGGGGCCCTGTATTGACTTAGGTCTTTCAGTGCTCTGTCATACTCTTCATGCAGTATCATATCTCTGATTTTGTCTTCATCTACATATTCTTCCATCTTCATAATACTGCCTGTAAATACATCTCCCTTATATAGATCCTCTATATATTTGTTCCACCTTTCTGCTTTCCCTTCTTTGCTTAGGACTGGTTTTCCACCTGAATCTTTGATATTCATAAAGGTGGTTCTCTTTTCTCCAAAGGTCTCTTTAACTTTCCTGTAGGCAATATCTATCTTAACCTTACTGATATATATTCTTCTACAACCTTACATCTGTCCTCCAGCCATTCCTGCTCAGTCATTTTGCACTTCCTGTCAATATCATTTTTTAGTTATTTGTATTCCCTTTCACCTGCTTCATTTATTGCATTTTATATTTTCTCCTTTCATCGATTAAATTCAGTATCTCTTGTGTTACCCAAGGATTACTACTAGCCCCTATCTGCTTACCAACTTGATCCTCTGCTGCCTATTTCATCTCTTAAAGCCACCCGTTCTTCTTCTACTGTATTCCTTTCCCCTGTTCTTGCTAATTGTTCCTTAATGCTCCCTCTGAAACTCTCTATAACCTTTGGTTCTTTCAGTTTATCCAGGTATCATCTCCATAAAATCCTACCTATCTACAGTGTCTTCAGTTTTAATCTGCATGTCTTAACTGGCAAACTGTGGTCAGAGTCCACATGTGCCCCTGGAAATCCCTTACAATTTAAAACCTGGTTCCTTAATTTCTGTCATACCATTATACAGGGTGGAGAAAAATGTGTCATGAAATTTTAACCCTGGATAGCTGGTGCCAGTAGGAACCAAAATTACTAATGTTGTGTAGGTCGACAATGCACAGTTTTTAAACTATGGAAACTTCACACCATGTGCTCCAATTGCCCATGGAGTTGCCCTGTTGCAGGATGTGCTCGAGAACAGTCTCTTTAAATGCAGTATCCTGTCATGTTCAGTCTTCCAGCATCACCATGATATCCCGCTAATGAGCCTGTTTCATCAAGTCGCTGGTGAATTGCTGTAAAACATTTGCAGGTGGGTCATTCCATGTCAAATCAACCAATTGCACCACATGATTTGAACTATCACCTCTCAGATTTGGATGAATTTTTTTTTCAGGAAATGTACCCACTAACACTAGTTTAAATTTGAAATTTTAAATTTTTCTGACCTTTGGTTTTTGAGTTTCAAGGGTTTAAAAATTAAAAAAACCTCTGTTTTTGATCAATCGATGTTTGTTTTAAAATGCTGTAGCTCAAAAACTATACAATCTATAGAGCTCAAACTTGCACCATTGTTTTCCTCTAAAAATTCCCTACCATTTGGTATGTAACATGTCTGTGCTACCTAAATTTGAAAATTTTAAACTATTCCAATAAAACATTTTTTGAAAGTTCCAAAATACGTACCCTCGGATTTTTTTATAAAAATTGTATGTGTTGTCCAGTCTAACTGACTACATGCATGCAAAATTTCAAGATGAGACCTCAATGGGTTCTTGTATAAAATAATATTTTACTACCGCAATACACACTAGTGAGATGAAAAGCAGACTATTTCTACGCTATGAATACTAAGGTAGGCCTATGTGATTCTAACAAACTTAAATTATTATGTTAGCCTTTTTATGCAACATTACCCTCATATTGTTTTTTAATTCATTGAATGATATAGTTTTGTTTTAATTTAATGTTCATGATTCTTTTAACTATGCATCAGAAGGAAGTGAACACATTTTAATTGGTAATATACATGCTACAAGTTAAAATTTGAATAAAGCCACTCACCTTCATCCTTAGTTGTAAATGGCAGATATTATCTTTTTCTTGGTTTTCCAGTGTTGTTTGTAATCATTTACAACAAGTTCCTTATATTAGAAATTGGCATATAAATAATTTTGCTTGGAAAGAAGATTAACTTGTTGATATTTGCATGGATAGAACTGTATTTATAATACTAATTGGTATTTACAAAGTTAATACACATGATATTTATACAACTTACTGTGTAGTGAGGGTAGGTGTAACATAATTTAAACGTGCTTCTTTTATGATCTTTTAAGATATTTTTCCAAAGCAAGAGAAGACAACTTCATTTCTTTAGCACTTAAAGTGTAGGTTCTTCCCATAGCTGTTGTTGGATTTGCTGTTTGTAAAAGAGTATTTCCTGGGACATCTAATATATCTCTTGGTTGTGGATAGTAAAAAGACTGGGCAGAACCCGTTGGGTGTAAAAAATTTATTTGTTACATGTCATTGTATTTTTCTTCAATGCATCCTAGCCACCAAAAGTCATCCTTTGCTACTGTCACAAAACCAGCAGTAATACTTTCCATATGTGACAGTGTTATTTGGTTCAGTGTTGTCACATTTTCAAGAGACTCATCCAGACTAAAATGATAAGGCTTGACAGTAATTTGACTCTCTGTGCAGGGTTTATATGAGTGAAACTTTTGTGTTCCCTCAATTGCTTTTGAGTCACTAAACCGAGGAAGTAATTATTCTTTGGTCAGTTCATAGTCCTCTGTTCTGCAATATTCAAAGTCAATGTTTTTTATGTTTTCCATGGCAAATACATAAAGTGATAGGGTGTTAAGATTTGTTGATCATATGGCCTTTGTAAGCTGGCTTTAGCAGCTAGCTGCTTAACAGTTCCGCCAAGGCCATCGCATGCGCTCTTGCCATGGGATGTTGCAAGAACTCCCACTCTACCTCAACTTCAAAATCAGTTTTATGCAAACACAAATAAAGGAAGTTTTTCTTATTTTTACATTGTGCAGCACTGTCATCAGAAAAGTAAGTAAGCTTTTTAAGTTCAAAAGGCAAGTTTTGCTTTATGATTTCTAGAAGTTTTTCTGGAATACATAGAAAACCACTACATTATGTTTCAGGCAATCTGATATGAAGACATACTGCAGATGTTTTAGTTTTCCCTCCCATTTATAATATATGATGAAAGGATGCAGTGTAGTTTCCCTGTTACATCAAGGTGGCCATAAGTGGGGTAGTGGCCAAAACTAGAGCCTTGATCCTATATGAAAATCACACATTTTTTTATAATAAAATGTGAATGTCGTATTCTTAAGTTATTATTTTTTTATATAATTTATTCTCACATTAAAACATCATTTAATGAATTAACAAACAATATGAGGGTAATGTTTCATAAAAAGGCTAACATAATAATTTAAGTTTGTTAGAATTACATTGGCCTACCTTAGTATTCATAGCGTAGAAATAGTCTGCTCTTCATCTCACTAGTGTGTATTGCGGTAGTAAAATATTATTTTATACAAGAACCCATTAAGACCCCATCTTGAAATTTTGCATGCGTGTAGTCAGTTAGACTGGACAACACATACAATTTTTATAAAAAAATCTGAGAGTAAGTATTTTGGATATTTCAAAAAATATTTTTTTGGAATAGTTTAAAATTTTCAGATTTAGGTAGCATAGTCATGTTACATATCAAATTGAAGGGAAGTTTTAGAGGAAAACAATGGTGCAAGTTTGAGGTCTCTAGGTTGTATAGTTTTTGAGCTACAGTATTTTAAAACAATCATCGATTGATCAAAAACAGAGGTTTTTTTAATTTTTAAACCCTTGAAACTCAAAAACCAAAGGTCACAAAAATTTGAAATTTCAAATTTAAACTAGTGTTAGTGGGTACATTAACTGAAAAAAAAAATTCCTCCAAATCTGAGATATCAAGGTTCAGACTGTTAGTTGATTTGAGATGGAATGACCCAGGTGCAGATGGCATCTTGCTGGCTACCATTGCTCATACAACCATCAGGCTTCATGCACATTGCCATCGGCTAGTTCATAAACAAAAACCATATCTTGTTGTTCCTCAAACAAATACTGTGCAATCTTGCTTACTGTATGACTAAATCGCAGGTGACATGTGTGCTCCAAAGCGAAGCTTACATGTGAATGCCTCTAACGAGATGCAGAGACAAACAGCAAGACCTATTCGACACATGTGCATATCACGTTGGGGCAGTGACAGGTCAATGGACATTTGTATGTGTGAACCGACAACCATAGCGCTGCCCATCAACTGCCGAATGGCAACAGGACAATCCCACGGCCAATAGGCGTGCGTGGCGCCAAGTTTCCGTCTTTTAAAAATGGTGGGTTGTCAACCTACACAACATTAGTAATTTTGGTTTCTATTGGCATTAGCTATCCAGGGTTAAAATTTCGTGACACAATTTTTATCCACCCTGCGTAATCAATCTGAAATCTTCTGGTGTCTCCAGGTCTCTTCCACATATACAACCTCCTTTCATGATTCTTAAACCAAGTGTTGGCTATGATTAAAGTAAGCTCTAAGCTCTGTGCAAAATTCTACCAGTCAGCTTCCTCTTTCATTCCTTTCCCCCAGTCCATATTCGTCTACTACTTTTCCTTCGCTTCCTTTTCCTACTATTGAATTCCAGTCACCCATGACTATTAAATATTTGTCTCCCTTCACTATGTGAAAAATTTCTTTTACCTCATCATACATTTCATCGATCTCCTCCTCATCTGTGAAGCTAGTTGGCATATAAAGCTGTACTGCTGTGCTGGGTGTCAGCTGAATATGTACGTTTATTTATGATTGCACGTGTTTCTTACTGTCATGCTGCTCAGTTTGCAATTGGACATATTTATTTCTTTATGATTATGCCTGCTACTTCATAAAACATTTTCTGCCCTTCCTTGTAACTTTCAACATAGCTCTCTAAATAGTACCTACCTTTCATTTCTGTTATAACAATTCAACCTCAAGTTTTCACCTTCTTATTTTCTAAATGTTTTAACTATTTCTGCAATCACACCTTTTGTCTCTCGACCATTGAACTGTGAATCACTGCTCATTTTACTTCTACCAGTTCCAAAACTCCAATCACACATCCTCTTTCTGAAATCTTATCTTGCACATGGTATCCCAACTAATAGGCTTACCATTAAAATTGGCATCTCAGGCTGTCACCCATCCTACTGCAAGAACCTTCACCTTTTCCATTTCCATCAGCCCCTAACCTCATCAGTCTGGTTCTTCATAATCAGACAATCCAAGTTCAAATCATACCTGACAGCCTTTAATCATTTCTCAACATCCTTTTACTCTGTGACCACAACTTCCTGAATGTCATCACTCCAATAGAAACTCTTGCCCTCCAGCAGCTGGAAAAGGATACCCAACACCATCTGTGGAATATGTCCCAGCTACTTCTGTCCTGTGCCTGCTTGGGATTACCTATAGCATACTGCTCTGACGCCCCCCCCCCCCCCCCTCTTCCAAATCAACCCCTCATAGCTCACTGACCTAGCCTTGCTGACTTACCCTGCCTTCCACATGCCCAAATACTTCCACCACCCTCCATGACACACACTGCTCATGAACACCCATTCTGTAACACTGTTGTCAACCTTTCTGCCAGATCTCTGCAGAAATCTCAGTACTTTCTAAGGGCCTCATTTTTAACCCTAAACCTAAGTTCAACAGTGCTGGACTTGTAAAGGACCTTCATTCCTGTACTCATTCTCTGCAGTGGAAACATTTCATTGCTGTGTTCACCACTGACAACACCCACCTAAGACCAATATTGAACCATGTCCAAGACAGTTCCAACTTGCCTCTAACCATGACCCTCCTCCCCTTCTACTCTGGATTCCCCTGATAATATTTCAGCAGTTCTTCACTTATAACATGACCTCACTTTCCTTTCCCTAAGTCAATTCCCAGTGAGTCCAACATCACTCTCATGGAACAAACAGCTATCTGTAACCTGAAAATCCATCCAGACCTTATCTTCCTTCCCACATAACAACCTCCGCCACAATGACCAAGAAATGTAATTACTTCATGGCTAGGGATCTCTGCCAAAGTTCTGATACCTCTGCATGAAAACCGTATAACTATGATTGCATACCAGAAGTCCAACATGACATCCATCAGCTTGTCAAGGCCTTAGGTCACTCCCAAAACCTGACACCTAAATACACGTCTATCCTCACACGAGCAACTCCTTGCACTCCTACCTTCTACCTATGCCACAAACTGAATCTCACAAGTGTCCCTGTTGGCCATCCAATTGTGGCTGGGTACAATGCTCCCACAGAATGAACCTCTGCCTTTGTTCACCAACATCTTCAAGCTATTATCCATAACCTCCCATCCTACACTCAAGACACTGCTGACTTTCCTCACTGCCTTTCCCCAGTTCCCATCCCCATTACCACCAGACTTTTTATTGGCAACTGTTGATACAGTGTTCTTATATGCCAGCATCCCCCATTTCCATGGATTTGTAGCTATGGAAAGCTACCTTTCCCAACATATTCCTGATACTAAAACCAGCACTTCTTTCCTGATTCTGCTACCCAACCACATCCTGACCCACAATTATATAACTTTCAATGGTCAAACCTACAAACAAATCCATGGTGCTGCCATGGGTGTTCACATGGCACCATCTTGTGCCAGTTTATTTTTGGGTCATCAAAGGAATCCCCCTATCCAGTCAACATCTAAAACCCGTTTCAGACTCATTGATGACTTTTTCACTATCTGGAACCGTGTCAATGGCAACCTTCACTCCGTCCTCCATAACTTCAACATCTACTCCCAAAATTGCTTCATCTGGTCCTTCTAAACTCAGTGAGCCATATTTCTAAATGTTGATCTTCACCTCTTAGCTGGCTCCATAAATATGTTTGTTCATCCAGTATAATGCCTACCAACCACCAACAGGATCTCCACTTCAACAGCTGTCAGCCATTCCATGTCAGAGAGTCTCTCTCTTCCTTACCGCCTTGCCACCGATGGAAAGTGGAGTGGAAAACAAAATCTCTCTCTCTCTCTCTCTCTCTCTCTCTCTCTCTCACTCACTCACTCGCTCTCCCTCTCTCTCTCCCCCCCTCTCTTCCTCCTGCCCTCCTCTCATTTTGGCTCCTCTCCCTTTCTCTCTCCCCTCCCCATCTCTGTCTTCATTTCCACCTTCCTCTTCTTTTCTCCCCCTCCTTCCCCCCTCCCTCCCTTTCTCTCCATCTCATATGCTCAAACCCTCTGATCTCCTTTCGTCATGTTGCCATTGACTCATCTGTCAAAAGACCTGCCTCTCACCATCCTGCTATCTTCTTTCTACCTCATGCGCTCTTTCACACCACCAACGTACCTCTTTAGCCAAGGCAACTGATCTCAACCATCAATAACCAATAATCAGTCTGCTGTGGCTGTGGCAGTGTGCATTTGTGAGTGTGTGTGTGTGTGTGTGTGTGTGTGTGTGTGTGTGTGTGTGTGTGTGTGTGGGTGTGGGTGTGAGAGAGAGAGAGAGAGAGAGAGAGAGAGAGAGAGAGAGAGAGAGAGAGAGAGAGAGAGAGAGAGAGAGAATCTGTGTACTTTTTCTAGAAGAAGAGCAAGAGCTCAAAAACTAGTGTGAAGTCTGTTTACTGTTACATGTGTGTATGTGCCATACTACAGTCCACTATAGGTGAGTGGTTGGTTGCCTTTCCCTTATTTTATGTATTGTTCCATTCACAAATCTCCATTATTATTATAGAATTTTTATTTTCCCTAGCAGTGGGCGTGTTATTTTGGAAACCCACTCTCAGTGCAGTCAAAGGTGTTTTTGCTTCCTATAAGGACTTATTATTAATAGTTAAATGCGTGAAATTGCATACTATAAGGGAAACATTTGTATTGCTTACAATTAAAGTAAGTGTCTGTACAGTGCTTGGACCTGACCAACAAGCCTTGGTGAAACCAATTCCTTTGAGTAATGACAGTATTGTGAGAAGAATTGGTGAGATAGCCTTTGATGTCAAAGAGAAGCTTCACTGTGTATTGAAGAATGATTTGAACTTTGATTGTCTGATTATGAAGAACCAGACTGATGAGGTTAGGGGCTGATGGAAATGGAAAAGGTGAAGGTTCTTGCTGTAGAATGAAAACTGATGAATCAACAACTACAGGCAACTAAGTACTGCTGTTAGCTTACATTCTGCTCATTAAACAGAATATTGTGCTAATGGGGGAACTGAATTTGACCACTTCTATAATCATACATTCATGAAAATGGAAGTTTGTTTTCACTTCTGTAAATGGGAGTTACTAGTACATATTTCAGGCTTTCATGAAATATACCTTGGCTCATCAAATGGTTATTTAGACAACTCAAAGGACATGCTACCAAGTCAATGCAAGATTTTAGTTCATTAACTGCAGTAACTTCATAGACAGAAGTGTTACTGGTTTTAAGTGGCCTCATGATTTTCATGATTTCTCTTACTGATGATATGACAAAACTGTCTACTGATGGAGTGTGCAATGCCTGTGTAAATAAGTCAAACAGATCTACATTTAATGGTCTATTTTCATCCCATTCTCTTCATCTACTGTTAGAAAGAATTCAAGCATTTAGTGACCGACGATTTGAATTTAACATTGTGTATCTCACTGCTCCTGCATCAGAAGGACAAATGTCATTTACCTTACCAAGTTTATTCACTTCATACCTAATAATGCTCCAGATTGTCTATGTTTTATTACTTGAATTCTGAAATTTATGATGAAATGGAAAAAAATTGCCTTATTGCATAGTGTGCATCTTTAAGTCTTGATTAGAGCTACCCTTCTACATTAAATAAAGTCATCTCTTCCAGCACGAGGTACTTTTGATTGTAAATGCTAATCACCATTTCTCTAGGCTCCCGCCATAATTGCCTTTGACACATTGTAAAATAAAATTGATTTGAAGTATTGTATGAATATTTTTAGGAATCAATTTAATTTCTCATCAACTTTGTGCTATTTATAGATTTACATCCTACAAATTCTCTCTGAATACTGTAACTGAGTTAATAACTATGTTTCTGTGAAATTATACCCTTCCCTTTTCAGCTAAACCTGACTGAATGGTGGTGCTTTATTGCTGCCATTTGATCATCATGCAGAAATGATTTGTTATTATCACTCTTATACCTACTTATTGAAAGGTAGTTGGATTAAGAAATTATTTATCAACCATTGTTTTGCTAAGTTCTAATATCATTGTTGGGAATATTGCTGTGGGGAGAAACCAAAGATGGGCATCAGTTATGTGCCTTGGATCAGTACTACCTGAAATTAAATGAATCTTGAAATTTCCAGATACAGTGACTTCCCATTCTTATAAGTACTCTCTCTAATTACTTACTGAAGTTTAAAATATATCCTGTTGGAAGGCCATATTACAAAGTCTGTCTTACAAGCACACATATACATAATCTAGCACTCAAAGAGCTGTTCAGTAATTACAAATAAACAACTGTAGTCTAGGACTTTTTCCATCTTTTATGTATCTAACCAATCCTCTTTTTCTTATTTTATATGTTCAGTAATGTAGTAGTAACTTGTATCCATCTGTTCAGTTTCTATGACATCCAAATTATATTATTTTTAACAAAGTGCGTCTTTAGATTTACTTAGTTTCCTGTGGTGAGAGAAGATGCTCATCTTCCTTTTTTAGCAAGCTGCTTACATTTTGATGAAAAATGTGAAATATGTTGTGATCATTACTCGTAATGCTCTCCAGGTGGCTGTGCTTCTCTGTTGACTGTTGTAACTGTGTCTGTCTGAGTTATTCATCTGCTCTGGTTTTTGCAAATCATGGAGATTGGATATACAGTGGTCTGGTTATGCTGAATGGTTCTGCAACTAGTTGTGCAAGTAACTCCTTACCAGAGACATTTAGATAGCATGTGTGGTGAAACCCCATAAGGGGCTGTGCAACACTAATGCATGTGCGATCATCCTGTACTATTCAGTGACTTCTTAAGATCTACATTTGCATGCCCAACAGAACACTTCATCCAAAGCTTGTTGTGCCACTCAAGATGCAACATGAACTTCATATTCATGAAAGGAACGGTCCTTACCGTATCATTTTTTTTTAACAATTCTGTCCACAGAGGGTATAAATCACAGGTGACATCAGCGAACTGTAAGCTTGACTTTAAATAATTAGTTATTTGGTACTCATAACTCTGAAAGTTCTGTTGTAGGTCAGTCATTCTCACTGTATGACTATGCTCTAGTAGAAGACCCTTTTAGGTCTTTTTAATCATCCAACCTTTACTAGGCTTAACTGACCTTTAATAGGCTTAACTTTCACTTTTTTCCAATCTTGTAGAGTGTTCCAGAGCTCCTTGGCTTGTCTAAACACTTCTACATCTACATCTACACCTAGACTGTACAAACCACTGTGAGGTGCATGGCGGAGGGTTTGGCCCATTGTACCAGTTATTAGGGTTTCTTCCTGCTCCATTCACATATGGAGCATGAGAAGAATGATTGTTTGAATGCCTCTGTGCTGCAGTAATTGTTCTAATGTTATCTCATAGTTCCTATGTGAGCAATACGTAGGTGGTTGTAACATATTCTTAGAGTAATTATTTAAAGCCAGTTCTTGAAACTTTGTTAATACACTCTCTTGGGATAGTCTTCCAGTTCATTTCTTTCAGTATCTCTGTGACACTCTCCCTCAGATTAAACAAACCTGTGATCATTCACACTGCCTTTCTCTGTATACTTTCAACATCCCCTGTTAGTCCTATCTGGTATGGATCCCACACACTTGAGTTATATTCTAGAACCAGTCACACGAGTGATTTGTAAACAATCTCTTTTGAAGACTGATTGCACTTCCCAGTATTCTGCCAAAAATCCAAAGACTACTACCTGCTTTACCCATGACTGAACCTATGTGATCATTTGATTTCATATCCCTACAAAAAGCTACTCTCAGGTACTTTTATGAGTTGGCTGATTCCAACAGTGACTCATTGATTCATTGATATTAGTTGTAGGAGAGCAAGTTGGAAATCTCTGCACCAGGTTGAAATCTTTTTGAGGTCTGACTGAATATTTATACTACTTCATTATAGATAACTGCATCATCTTCAAAAAGTCTGATTTTACTCTTAATATTGTCTGCAAGGTCGTTAATATAGAGTATGAACAGCAACGGGTCCCAAAAAATTTCAGTGGGGCACATCTGAAGTTACTTCTACATCTTACTATGACTCTCCATCCAAGATAACATGCTGTATCATCCCTCCAAATGTCCTCAATCCAGTCACAAAATTTACTTTTTATTTCATATGATCATACTTTTGACAATAAACATAGATGCTCTTTGGAAACAAGGAATACTGCATCTACCTGGTTGCCTTGATCCAAAGCTTTCAGTATGTCATCTGAGAAAGGTGCAAGTTAAATGTCACATGCTCAATGCTTTTGAAATCCATGCTGACTGGCATTGAGGAGGTCATTCTGTTTAAGGTACCGCATTATGTTTGAGCTAAGAATATATTCTAAGATTCTACAAGAAATCGATGTCCAGGATACTGGACAGTAATTTTGTGGATCAGTTCTCATACCCTTGTTGTAGAAGGGTGTGACCTGTGCCTTCCTCCAAGAACTGGGCACAGTTTTTTGTTTGAGGGATTTACGACACATTACAGTTAGAGGAGGGACTAACCCAGCTGCAAATTCAGTATAGAATCTGACAGGGATTCCATTGGGGCCTGGAACTTTTTTCAGTTTTAATGATTTCAGCTGTTTCTCAACACCACTATTGCTATTAATTATTTCATTCATCTTTTCAGTAGTACAAGTATTAAATTGGGACAGTTCTCCTGGGCTATCCTTCAAAAAGGCACATTTGAAACTGGAGTTATGCATTTCAGTTTTTACTTTGCTACCCTCAATTTCAATTCCTGTTCCATTTGGTAGGGTCTGGACACTAACTTTGGTGCCACTGACTGCCTTTACATACAACCAGAATTTCTTTGGATTCTGTGGAAAATCACTTGACAGAATTCTGCTATGGAAGTCACTGAAGGCATCACACTGTGCTCTCTTGACAGTCAAAAGCATTTCATTGAGCATCTCTCTATCATTAGACCTCCACTGTGTTTTACACCTATTATGCAGTAATGTATGTTTCTGTAGAAGTTTCCTAACAGAGACAGTATACTATGAAGGTTCCCTCTCATTATGAACTATTCTTCTGAGTACATATCTATCCAGTGCATGATCAACTGTTCTTTTAAACTTGAGCCATAGTTACATGCTCGTGCCCTGTGCTGAAAGTTTCAAGTTCCTCATTGAGATATGACACTACTGGTTTTCTATCTAGTTTACTGAACATATATATCTTTCTGCTTGTTTTAGTTGTCCTTTGTAACAGTTTCAACATGGACATCCTCAAAGGGGTCGGGTCTCTTTGTTGCCATTAGATCCAATATAACTCCATCATGATTGGAGTTCCTAACTGTCTGTTCGAGGTAGTTTTCAGAGACAATATTTAGAAAAGTTTCACAGGATGTCTTAGCATGCTAACCACTGACAAAACTGTAATTTTCATCGAATGCTCTTAAGTATGTATTGTAAGGATCCTGTTAGTGAAAGAATGTGTCATGAGTGGTTTCGATGCTTCAAGGATGATGATTTTAACATCGCAGACTGGCATAGTGGTAGAAGAGAGAATGTTTTCGAAGATGCAGAATTGGAGACATCGCAGAGTGAAGACTCATGTCAAACTCAAGAAGAACTGGCATGATTAGTGGAAGTGACAAAGCAAGCCATTTCAAAACATCTCAAGGCTATGGACATAATTCAGAAAGAAGGAACTTGGGTCCCGTGTGCATTGAAACCAAGAGATGTTGAGCAACATTTGTGTGTTTGTGAACAGTTGCTCCAGAGGCAAAAACAGAAGGGATTTCTGCATCGCATTGTGACCGGGGACGAAAAATGGATTCATTATGAAAATGATTTCATGAGAAATGCGTTCTCAGAAAGGAAGTATTGCAAGTGATGGAAAACGGGATTTAAGGATCAGATATGTTCTTAGGAAAACCCATCCAATCTACTGGTGTGAAGATTGGTTGGCTGGTTGAATTGGAGGAAAGGACCAAACAGCAAGGTCATCAGTTCCATCAGATTAGGGAAGGATGCGGAAGCAAGTTGGCTGTGCCCTTTCAAAGAAATCATCTCAGCATTTGCCTGAAGTGATTCAGGGAAATCACAGAAAACCTAAATCAGGATGGCTGGACACAGTGTTGGACTGTCATCCTTGAGAATCTGAGTCCAATGTGCTAACCACTGCACCACCTTGCTTGGTCTGGTGTAAAGAGTTCAATTTAGAAAACAGCAGTTAACATGCTATGCATTTCCCATTATTACTGTGCCAACCGTAAACTTTGTTTTACAATACAGTATATGAAACTAACTCTCAGGCTACCTTACCCCAACCTTTGACATAGAAGAAGTAAGTTTCGATGCTGGTCACCTACAAAATTATCAAACACATTGAGATGTACTCCATATGAATAATTTGAAACCCTGGAAAGACTTTCAAACATCTTTCAAATGGAAGATTCCGGTCAGAAGAAACTCAGAGGAAAATGGAATTACTAGACTCAGCACATTTAATGAAAGCTAAGACTGCAAGGCATATAATTTGAATTGTACCTGAACAGGGAAAGTATTTGGATGAAGTTTGGAGTGTGTGGTCAGTAGGGAAATGAAATATATGTAATGCATTGTTAAATTACTTAGATCAGCTGAGTGTTATAGATCAAACAATGGAAACAAATTCCTGGGGAAAATAATAGGGAAGAAACCCATTGCAGTGGAAATTTCAGAAGCAGTCGGTAGGAGAGTACATACAGTTATTTTTGTCATGCGAGTAAATCTCAGTTTAATATTCAAATTCCAATGTGTTTCATAAAAATAAGAAAGAAAAATGTACTGTTTCTAATGACGAACTCAAGTCATGAGAAAACTGAGTGGTAAATGAGCATGGTTGCAGAGGGAAGGTTACATCACAGATACTTGTTACCAAGCTGTTTTTATTTTATTTATTTATTTTATATGTCTAGTTCCATAGGATGAAATTCAGGAGCAAATCTCCAAGGCCAGTGAACATGTCAGTACATGAAATTACAACATAAAAGTAATAACAGATAAAATAAAATGTTTATGAACCCAAAAAAGACAAGCCATAAATTTATGTAAATGCAGTCAACAATATAACATAGAAATCAGCTTAATTTTTCATGGAACTCCTTGACAGAATAGAAGGAGTGAGTCAAGAGAAAACTTTTCAGTTTCAATTTGAAAGTATGTGGATTACTGTTAAAATCTTTGCATTCTTGTGGTAGCTTATTGAAAATGGATGCAACAGTATATTGCACACGTTTCTACACAAGAATCCAGGAAGTGCGATTCAAATGCGAATTGGATTTCTGGCTAGTATTAACTGAGTGAAAGCTGCCAATTCCTGGGAATAAACTGATATTGTTAACAAGAAACAACAGTAAAGAATATATATGTTGGGAGGCCAATGTCAGCATACCAAGACTAAAGAACAGGGGTTGGCAAGAGGTTCACAAACTTACACCACTTATTGCCCAAACTGTCTGTTTCTGAGCCAAAAATATTGTTTGAGAATGGGAAGAGTTACCCCAAAATATAATATCATATGTCATAAGCAAATGAAAATAAGCAAAGTAGACTAGTTTCCTTGTTGAACTATCACTTACTTCAGGTACCTTTCGAATAGTAAAAATGACAACATGAAGTCTTTGAAAAAGATCCTGAATGTGGGCTTTCCATGACAGTTTACTATCTATCTGAACGCCAAGAAATTTGAACTGTTCAGTTTCACGAATCATATTCCCACATGGTGAAACTGAAATGTCAGGTTTTGTTGAATTGTATGTTATAAAATGTAAAAACTGAGCCTTGCTGTGATTTAGTGTTAATTTATTTTGTACAAGCTGTGAACTTAACATCATGAAGTGCACTATTTGAAACAATTCCAATGTTGTACACAACATCCTGTACTACCAAGCTAGTGTTATCATCAAACAGAAATATTTTAGAATCAGCTGTAATACTAGAGGATATATCTTTTATATAAATAAGTAACGGTAGAGGCTCCAGCACTGATCCCTGGGGCACCCCTCATTTGACCATGCCACACTCAGACCCCACGTCATAGCCATTCTCAACACTGTGGATAATGACCATTTTCTGTCTATTGTTAAAGTAAGAGGTGAACCAACTGTGACCTACTCACCTTATTCCATAGTGGTCCAACTTCTGGAGCAATATTTTGTGATCAATACAATCAAATGCCTTAGTAAAATCAAAAAAGATGTCTAGCATTTGAAACCATTTTTGCAGTCCATCCAGCACCTAACATAGAAAAGAGAATATAGCATTTTCAGTTGTTAAACCACTTCTAAAACCAAACTATACATTTTACAGTGAATTATGTGAACCCAAATGTCAATTATCCTTACATACACAGCCTTTCCAATAACTTTAGCAAATACTTATGTCATAGAAATAGATCTAAAACTGTCTACATTATTCCTTTTTCCCTTTTTAAAGTGGCTTCCGTACTGAGTACTTTAGACGTTCAGGAAACTGGCCATTCTTAAAGGAAAAATTACAAGTATAGCTAAGTACAGGCCTAACATGTGCAGCACAGTACTTGAATATTCTGCTAGGCACTCCATCATATCCATGAGAGTCCTTAGTCTCCAGTGATTTAATTATTGACTCAATCATCCCCTTGTTGGAATCACAGAGGAGTATTTCAGACATCCATCTCATAAAAAGAATAGTTATATGATTCTCTGTAGATACTAAGCTATCATTTAATTCACTAGCAATGCTAAGAAAGTGATTGTTAAATACTGTACTTATATCTAACTTATCAGTAACAGAAATATTTTTACTGTGAACTGACTTTATATCATCGACGTTGTGCTGCTGAACAGATGGCGCTGACCATATGGTTTTAACTTTATACACTGAATTGGCTATTCTATTTGCGAACCACATACCCTTTGCCTTTCTAATAACATTTTGAAGCACCTTTCAATACTGTTTGTAACTGACTGCTGTTGCTCGATTGTGACTGCTTCTAACACTTCATTATAATTCGCACTTTGTTCTACGTTATATCCTTATCCCACCAATCAGTCACCCAGGCTGCCTTTTACTGTTAGTACCCTGTTTAGAATGTTCTAATGGAAAGAAACTTTAAAGAAACATGAGAAAAGTGTTAAGGAAAGCATTATATTTGTCAACTATGTTATCAGTACTGTATATATCCTGCCACTCTTGTTCCTTAACGAAATTTAAAGAAACTCTCTATTGCCATTGAATTATCTTTTCTACATAGTTAATAATTATATATATAAAAACCTTTTGGTATTAAAATTTGTGCATCATAGTCTGAAAGGCCATTCACTCTCTTACTAACAGAATGCCCATCTTGTGAAATGTGTTTCATTCATCTCATAACATGCACAATTTCAGAACATATGTCTGATGTACAGGAGACATATCAAGGTTACAATTTGCTTATTTAAAATTTTGTCACACTTACAATAATACTTTGTGGAGAGTTTACTTACTTGAAATTTGTCAAACTTACAGTATTTACATCTACTATAACTATCATAAATTTTTATTCTATTTTAGGGGTCCAGCTCAAAGTATCACTTTGTCCTTCATGAAATATTCACAGAGTAGCAGCATCGTTCAATCAGAAAATCATGTAACTTGCTTTTAAAAATATTTATCTTCATATTCATTATCTCACACCCTTTTATTGTGTTGTCATGGCTGTATACTGGGGAGTCTGAGCATGCAGTTTTAAGTGATGAGATGTGAACATAAAGTTCTCTTTATGTCTTGTGTCATATGAGTGTCCAAAATTATTTTTTTTTTAGTAGATCATCTCTGCTGTATAAGAAAAGAAATACCTCAAACATGTATAAAGAGGGGGCAGTTAATATTAATAGGTCTTTAAATAATGGTCGCCATGATGCCCTCAGCTGTGCAGAGCACATGTTATGAATGATTCTTTTTTGCAACTTTAAAATTTGTGCAACATTTCCCAATGAATGAAAATATTGCTTATGGCTGTGCTACTGTTCCCCTGCATCCTGGTTGGAAAAAACACAGTCTGCATTAGATCATATGAATTTAGGAGCAGAAATGCTCTGAAATCAGAGTTAGGAGACCTATAAACAACAACAATTAGAAGTTTAGCTTCACTTAATTCAACTGCCCCTGCACAACATTCAAATACCTGTCAGTACAATGCCGTGATATGTCTGCGGACTCAAATGGAATAATGTTTTTTATATACATGGCCACTCCCCCACTCCACAAATAACTCCTTGAAAAACAGCCAGCTGATGTGTTCCCTGGTAAAGGAAGCCTCTGAATTGTCAAATTATTTTAGTGGTGCTTCGGTATACCATAATGTCGGAGTCAACATGTATAAGCAGTTCACTGACTTTATTTCTAATACCTCTTACATTTTGATGAAATACACTAACTTCTCCACTACTTGGATGCCTGACCTCCTCTGAATGTGATTTCTTTGTTAGAGGGACACCCTTTAAGCAAGGATATCTATTAGCTTCCTTCAATCTAAAAAAAGGTGCAGCTCTAACACCAACTACTGCAGGAGTGATCCCACCACAGCCTCTGTTAGTATCAGGGATATGATATTGCAGTGCCTGCATTGTTCAGAATTATGATACAATGTTCCTTCAGACATGCATGTGTGTCCAAAGGAATAGGCATTGCAGTGATGGTAGCCATTATGAATTACACGAAATTTATTTGCAGTTGCGAACACTAACAACTATCAGCTGTATAATGAAGCATTGGCAATGAAAATTTGTGCCGAATCAAGACCCGAACACAGATTTCGCATTCATTGTGAGCAGTTGTCTTACAATTAGACCATCTGATACACTTTATGGCCAGACATAAACTTCTTTATGTTGTCTGCCATGTGTCTACAACCTGCACTCATACAGGATGACAATTATTGAATTATATGAAATAAAATCATCATAACTTCTGAATGGTTTATGTTAGGACATTCAAGCTGCACAGTCAGCTACAGGGTATGATGAGAATTAGTATGTACATGGTTTGGTTTAGCCTACTTTCATTTGGATGCCTTTGTCAATAAGCAAAATTGGTGCATTTGGGGGACTGAGGACATGCATTTCATGATCGAGAAGTCTCTTCACCCTCAACGGGTGACTGTGGTGTGCAATGTCCAGCCATTGAATAATCGGTGTGATATTCCATGATGGCACGGTGACTATCGAATGGTTCATGAAGGTAGGAAAAGATGATTTCATCCCTATTATCCAAAGTAACCCTGATTTCAACCAGGTGTGAATCAGCCAAAATGGAGCTCAACCCCTTCGAAGCAGGAGTGTGTTTTATGTCCTGGAGGAGCACTTTGGGACTGCATTCTGGCTGTGGGGCACCCAGAGGCCACTGGTTTGGGCCTTGATTGGCCACCATATTCTCCAAATCTGAACACACACACAACTACTTTTTGTGGGGCTATATTAAAGACAAGGTTGTCTGCCCCCCCCCCCCCCCCCCCCCCGGTAACTGAATGGTCAGCATGACAGCATGACGGATTGTCAGTCCTCTGGGCCCGGGTTCGATTCCTGGCTGGGTTGGGGAATTTTCTCCACCCAGGGACTGGGTGTTGTACTGTCCTCATCATCATCCTATCATCTTCATCAATTGCAGGTCACCGAAGTGGCATCAAATTGAAAGACCGGCACTCTAGCCATACGATTAAATAAATAAATAAAGACAAGCCCAAAACCACTGCTGAGCTGAAAACAGCCATTCAGTAGGCCATCGACAGCATCGATGTTTTGACACTTCAACAGTTCATGCAGAATTTCTCTATTCATCTGTGCCACATCTTTGCCAATAATGGAATGCGTATCAGACATGTCATAACATAAATCTAAATGTCTGTAGTGACATTTACATGTTGAATAAAGTTTTTGCACACCATAGTTTTTAACTAATATATGTTTTTTATATAGTTCAATAATTGTCACCCTGTACATTGCTTATGTATATTCCCATACAGGGGCCGGCCGGTGTGGCCGTGCGGTTAAAGGCACTTCAGTCTGGAACCGCGTGACCGCTACGGTCGCAGGTTCGAATCCTGCCTCAGGCATGGATGTGTGTGATGTCCTTACTTTTAATTAGTTCTAAGTTCTAGGCGACTGATGACCTCAGAAGTTAAGTCGCATAGTGCTCAGAGCCAACCCATACAGGGGAGACATCTTTATTGAAAGTCACTTGCCTGATGTTGGCGAATAAATACAATATTGCAATGCCTGTGTTGTTCAGAATCACTGTGCAATTTTCCTTCAGATCATGTAGGTTTAGAACACATGCAACTTTGGGTCTGGATGTGGAGTGTTTTCAGATAGCCTAATGATAAGGTGACTGCTCACGATAAGCGGGAAATCTGATTTCAGAAGCCGATCTGGTACAAATTTTCTTTGGCATCATTCCATTATACAGCTAATGGTTGTTCGTATTTGCAACTGTGAATAAATTTCATGTATTTGGGCTGTAGTTGCCACATTACCTGTCCTGGGGTCAAGTCCCAGTCTGGCACAAATTTTCATCATTACATTACACATCTGATGATTGTTTGTATTCACAACTTGATGATGAAATGTCATGATAAATGCTTATTTTTGTTGTTGCAAATCATGAAAAACTGGATTCGTTTATGATAAATATGGGCTATGTATTGCTCATAGTGACACAGACAGATCTGGCATATGTACAAAGGGCAAGTTATACAGAAAAGAAATTTATCACTAAAACTGATACTTTGTGAATCCCAGTGGGGGATGAGAAATAACTTCTGGTCAATTAGTTAGTTATGGCTACATGCTGACCATTGCAAGTTTTTTTCTGTAAAACTGATTAATTTTTTTTTTTTATTATTCAAGAATTCCTCTGTGGTACAGAATGAGTCGGTAAGGAGAATCATCTTTAATCTACATTTTAAAACATTTCTGCTCACTGTCAACCATTTTATTTCCATGGACAAATTCTCAAAGACTTTTATAGCTCCATATATCACCCCTTTTGATGCCAAAGTTAGATTCATTAAAGGGAAATGCAGATCTTGTTTCCTTCTATTGCTACACTTGTGAACATTTTTACTACTCTCAAACTTATATGAGTGGTTGATAACAAATTTCATAAGTGAATAAATTGTGCTGTGTGGCTCTGGTTAATATTCACAGTTCCTTAAAGAGATGCCTGCAAGATGTATTTGTGTAAACACCACACATAATCCTAATAACTTTCTTTTGTGCAATGAATACTTTCTGCCTAAGTAAAGTGTTATGCCTGAATATCATCCCATAAGACACCAGTTAGTGAAAATTTTCAAAATATATTAACTTACTGACTTCTGTATCCCAAATTTGGCAATTGTTCTTATAGTAAAAGTAGCCAAACCTAAATGTTTTAATAGGTGGATTATGTTGTTTTTCCAGTTAAATTTTCATTAATGTGCCCACCTAAGAACTTACAACTATCTACTGTGTTTATTATTTCTTGTTGGTATAGTAGGTTAATAACTCCACGATCAGGCCCTGAAGACCAAGTGATGTCATCCATCTGCCATGCCATCCTTTGGCATGTGGCATCATACAGGTGCAGCATGGGGTGGCATAAGGTCAGCACACCACTCTCCATACTAGATTAATAGGAGGTGAGATATTTTTGGCATTACAAAACTGGATGACCTGTGTTTTTTCAAAGTTTAAAGCTAGCCCATTTGTGCAAAAACAGTCAGTAACTTTTAGAAAAAAGATCATTTACTGTTTTCTCTGTTGATGCTTCTATGCTCAGCCTCAAAACAATTTGCAAACATGGGTGTTTCTGCCTTTTGATACAAATGAAATAGCATATCATTAACATCAAGCCAAAATAGTAGTAGGCCAATGGTTGAACCTTTTTGGACTCCCATTTTAATGCACCCCCCCCCCCCCCCCCCCCCCCGCCCCTGCAGATGATGTGGCATCCCTCTTTGTATTACTCATACAGCCTAGGGTGATTTTCTGTATTTTGTTTCTTAAATAAGAATTAATCCAGGCTTGTTCTGAAGTATCTATTCCATTAAAACTTAACTTCCCTAACAGAATGTTCTGACTGACACAATTAAACACATTCAATAAGTCACAAAAGATCCCAACTGGTTTTATTTTCTCTCTTAAAGATTTTATTATGTGCTCAGTAAATGCATAAATAGCTGACTTAGCAGAGTGGCCCAGTTGAAATCCAACTATGGTTGTCTAGTCTCCCATTTTTGCACTGGTGGGTGAATGGAGCACATTAAATTCCCAAATATGCTAGAAAATGGTGTAAGAAGTGACACTGGATGATAGTTATTGATATCTATGGAGTCACCTTCTTATTGAGAAGCCTAGCAATTATACAAATGTGTGGTGTCTGTTCTTTTGTCCAAAGGAACAGACATCATGCATTCATATAATTGAGTCATGTCAAAGGGTTACGAATCCACCACCTTCAGTGCAAATGCACAGTTACATTCAACCTCCTGCAAGAATCTCAGAGTAGCAAGCGTGGAGCACATGGACAGAACTGCATATAGGTGGTTCAAGGTGGGAATGGGGGTCAGCCAAGGGGTGTACCAAGACAGGCTGCACAGTTGTGATAAACACTGTGTCCAGGTGGTGCAGTGGTTAACATAACTGTCTAGTAAGCAGGAGATTCCGGTTCAAATTCCAGTCTGGCATGCATTATCACTCAGTGCTGCTGACTCAACATAGAATCCCAGTGCAGCTAACATCATGAGTTCCTACCCTTTCATTTCTCCCCCCCCCCCCACCCCCCCCCACCCCCCCACCCCCCACCCCCCCACCCCCACCCCCCACTTTCAGTTTTCATGATAAGCCTAACAACTGCACATTTATATCTCTTTGGGAATACACCCTGAATTGATGATGCATTATACAAGTGACTAAGAACATTACATACTACAGGGCCACAACTTTTAGTGTCTTACTGAAGATATTATCCACCCTATATGAATTTCTATTTTTTAGAGCCATGATCATGGTCATCAGAATCATCTTAATCTACTGGGTCTCTGTGGAACAAGAGCCTCTACATATTTTCCTTTCCTCCCATCACATTTCTCTCAACTCTGATCCATTCTACTCTGCTCTTCAAGAAGTGAGGAGTAGAATTGGTCAGATGGGTGAGAAAAATGTGGTGAGAGGAAAAGAAAATATGGAGAGGCTCACTCCAATGATCCAGTGATCCACATGTATTTCAGTCTTCCTCAGGGTCTCTTGCTGCTGTTGTCATTCATCTGCCAGCTCCCATCCTTTTAATGTGTCCTTACTACCTTGATCTTATCTCTTTTATGGCCTATTACAGTGGCTTCTCTTTCATGATTTCCCTGTGTCTTAGTCCTTACTCTAGCCATTCTAGCCCTTTGAAATTTTATCTCACAACCCTGAATCCTGCTCACCTTCCTTTTCTCCATTATCCATGCTTCTGTTGCATATGTAAGCATAGGAGCATAATATGCACAGTATAACAGTTGCTTGCTTTCGTGTGCTATAGTTTTGCTCCATGCACTGGTCCTCAGTGACTGTACCCCACATAAGGCCCTGTTCAGCAAGCTAAAATCATATGGTATTGGGGGAGGTGTTTGACAAACTCTAAAATCCTATGTCAATAACAGATGACAGATTGTATCAGTACAAGGAGCAGAGTCAAATGAAATGAAGTTAAAACGCAGTGTGCCACAGGGATCCATTACAGAGCCTCTGTTGTTCTTAATTTTCGTTAATGACATAGGCTCCCATGGGCACATCTTGCAAGTTGCAGATGATACAACTTTGTTCTCAAAAGCAAAGAATGTAGTTCAGGCTGTTCAACAAGTAGAAGTCTTATTCAGTGAGGTCTAGCCCCTGTTTATCATGAACAAGATGAAAACTGATCAAGACAAAACACATATGATGATATGCAGCCTCAGTGATACTGGAGTACTAGGTAACACAGCAAATGTTAAGCTCTTGGCGTTTTCATTGATACCAAGTTAACCTGGCAACAGAACACTAAAAATGTATGTTCCAAACTCTCACAGGTTCTGTACCTGTTGAGGAAACTAAAAAGTGTAATATCACAACAGTATCTACTAACAGTATACTATGCAATTTTCTCAAACACATCAGCTATGAGCTGTTACTGGGGCCCATTCTGCAGGCTGCAACAGTGTGTTTTTATTGAAAAGGAAGCAGTGAGAATCATTATCTCAAGCAAAAAACTGTACATTGTAAGCCAGTTTTTCCTGTGTAATAGTTCTGACTGTTTTCAGCCAATATATTTTCAGTTGCCTTGTTCACACAAAGACAATCATGAGACTTACAGAAAGAGAGATGAAGTTCATCAATGCAGCACTCACTATAAAGACAGTGAAGATGGGCCAAGATGTCAATCAGCTAAAACACAGAACAGTTTCCCAATGGGGTGGCCCTAAAATTATTTAATGCGCTTCCTAAGGATTTCAGTCATTACCAACCAAACAATTTAGAACTAAAATTCCATGTATACTACAAGAACAATCTTTTCATTGCACTGAAGAATACTTCTCTGGGTGATAGAACAGTACCTACTTGAACTGCAACTCAGTGCCAGTGAAGACAGCAGCAGCTCTGCTATTTTACTACACTGTGTTCTAATATGGATTGTCTTATTATTTTGAAGTATATAATAATCTAGTCCTTAACTTTGTGTTATGTTTAGTATCCATTTTAGTATCATAGTTCAAAATTGCAAGATTGTATTCATTTTATTGCAGTAATATTATTGTAAACATGGCACTCTCTGTCCAGCCATGGCTGGCAAATGACGCAGTATTGGTAATAGTAATGCCAGGCTCCTTAAACTTGGCAGAAATCCCCTTTCACTGATCTCATCATCATTCATCCTGTTGTCTTCTATTATGCTCGGCAGGTACTTGGAACTTTCCACTTTCCTTAGCACTTGCCCTCTAATACTTATATCCGTTGCTACTGTCTTCTTCCTCCTCACTGTCACCATCACTTCACATTTCTTTGTATTGAATTTCAATTCACTCTTACCCAACACTTCCTCCCATATATTTTGCTTTTCTTGTACCTCTCTTTCTCCATTTCCCCATACCATTACTTTAATATTTTCATCACCTGTTTATGCTGCCACTCCTACCATTATCTCATTCATAATTGTGGTGAAAAGCTGCAGGGACAGTGTGTAAGGGTTTCCCATTCTTGAATCTTTTCACACTATTGCACACCTTCTCACTGTCGAGGAACACCATTACTAAATCCTTACCATATTTCTAGTGTCTCTCTTGGAGCTGCCTTACAATAAAATTAGATCCACTGTAGACCTTTCTGGTCTAAACTCATATTGTTCCTCTAAATCCTTCTCCTATTACCTTCCATGTCTTCTCAAATACCTTGACACAGTGACACGTTAAAGTAACTTCCCTATAATTTCGACATAGTTCCCTTAAACTCTTCTTAAAAATTTACATCATGATTCTCTTTTTCCAGTCTTCAGGTGCCCTTCTTTCTTTCCTCACTTTTCTCATAACCTGATGGAGTCACTGAATTCTTACTATGGCTGCTGCTCTCACCACCTCCACACTTATTTCATCCAGTCAGTTGTTTTCCCTCTTTCATGGTCTTTATCACTTGCTTTACTTCTATTCAGATTGGGTCCATCTCAACATCCTCTATGTCCTCAGGCTCCTCATTTTCCTCTTCCATATTTCTACTGGAGTTTAGTAACCCTTCAAAATTTTCTTCCATAGTTCCTTGATTTCCTGTTCATTCTCAACTTCCTTTGCTTCTTTATTGATCATCCTGACATTTTCCATCATGCTTCTTTTCATAGCATTAACCTATACATAGAGAACCTTTTTATTAACCTTGTTGTTCTTGGCCCTCATTTGTGTCCACTCTTTCATTCACTTCCTCTTTTTCCCCTGCTACCACTCTCTCAGCCATCTTCTTCTCTGTGTATTCCTTCCTTACTTCCTCTGTTCTGTTTTCTGTTGAAACCAAATGTGGAATGCTTTGATTTTCCTTGAGGGTGCTTATTTTCAGTAAATGAGAACTGCATACATATATAGATTTACATGTATTTTGAGAAGAACAATTTACTGAATGAAAGCCAATTTGGACACATGCCAAACCTATCAACATAAAAGCTACTGAAGGCCTGCTAAGTGCAATTCACAGTGGTTGTGAATGGAAACTGACTACCTGTGCTACACATATAAATTTAAGGAAGACTTTTGATTTTGTACCGCATGAGATTATTGCAAAAAGATAGAATACAATGCTGTTGCGGATAAACCACTAAACTTAGTTAGAACTTACCTAAGCAATAGGCAACAGCCAGTGTATATCAGGAAGGAAAGGTCAAAACTAATGAAAATAAAGAGAGGAGTCCCACAAGCCTCTGTTCTTTGACAGTTCTGTTTATTGTCTGTTAACAACTTCATAAATGATATGGCCTGGAAGATATTCTGTTTGTTGATGATAGGACTCAGATTTCATCTGGTGAGAATATGGAAGTAGTGATAGACAAAAATAAGGAAGTATTTGAAAAGAATAGCAAATAGTGCAAAGTTAACCATCTGTGTGTAAATAAAAACAGAGGACATTTATTTTTATCTAAAGCTATGTAAAGAAGAGAATCACATTGTGACATTGTTGGGCCTCATACTAGACCAAAGACTCGTATGGAATAAGCACTTAAAATATCTGACTGGTAAACTTTGCACATTTGATTTTTCTACATGTAAACTAAGATAGTTCATGGACAAAAATTTACTTGTTATGTATCATTATTCATTATTTTGGTCACAGCGGTTCTGTTATGGGAGCATTCATCAGGTACAAACTGTGTGTTCAGATGACAGAAAAAAATCAATCAGTTGTATTAAAGGATTGGGTTCTAGAGAATCCTGTAAGAAACATTTCACTCAACCCAATATAATGACACTCTTAAGTCTCTGTATGTATAACCACTTAATATACACCAAGGAAAATATACAAGCTTTCAGAACCTTCTTCTGGCAGAAGGGTCAAAGAGGAAGGAAGAGAGATGAAGGGAAAGAACTGATGAGGTTCAGCAAATAGGGGAGAACTATAGAAAAGTCACTCAAAATCCAGGGTCAGGGAAAATTTACCATGTAGGGGGCAGAGGGGGGGTCATTCCTTCTAATCCTGTCCAGTAAGGCTTCCCCAATGCAAGGTTCTGAGTGACTTTTCCATAACTCTTCTCATTTCCTAAACACTGACAGCCCTGTTCTTTCATCTCTTTTCTTTCCCTTCAATCCTTCTGCCAGGAGAACACTGGCCCCAAAAGCTTGCACATTTCTTTAATTTTCATATATGTTATCTCCTGCTGCCCACTAGTGAGTAGTTCTTTTTATCTATCCAATTACAGTTTTGTATTATATTTTCAAAAACTGATTGTAAGAAAATACACAGAAATTTACTGTGAGAATGAATGTATATTTGCTCAGTGCCAGAAACAATTGGAAGATATATGTACCATTTTCAAGGCTGTAATTGATACATAATAGTCGCAAGCACCTAAGTCTAAATATATAAGAACTGCCATAATCAGTAAAAAATGCTCACTCTAAACAAATTTAAGATGATTATTTAGTTAAATGCCTTCAAAGTAACTTGAAGGATGTGTATAATGAGTGGAACATCCTAATTACTTGTAAATATAAATATTATAGATGTGTAATTTGTCAAGTCCACCATTTCCTCAACCTTCTCTGTCAGCATTTGTATTTTCAGTGTACCAAATCTTAGTTCTTAGGAATAGCTGGATCGTTTTCCATTATATCCATTCCTTTCGAGGTTTGTTTCATGTCTGAAAATTTACAATTTTATCCAGTAATGACATGCTCGGCCTGTCATAGTTGGATTTGTTGTCAGAGTTTTCTCTTCAGGCTTTTTAGTCTGTTGGAGGTATTTTATGTTCCTCCTACCATTCAACAGTAATGAATTGTTGACACGCATTCCTCAATGCATCATCTAGGGACACACTCTCTAGGGTTAAGTATTGGGAGTGGAAGGGTGGGGAATGAGAAATAGACTTTAGTAAAAGGAATGGACTAGCTGTTGAAGGGTTCATGATGATCTTCCTCACTTTAAGTGGCAATGTGCGAATAATTTTTATTTCACTAAAAATCCTCTGTATTGCTTCTTTGGTACTGGTTTTTTCCCCTCCTTCTGAACTCTATGGATCAGTTTTCTCACCAATTTTTAAACATTAATTATTAAAAATATCTGCTTCACAAAATTGTCTTTTACAATACTACTTTTCCCTTTAACAGAAATATTGTAATCTTCCATGGCTTCTTTCTGTGTCTCTCTTTTAAAAATTTTCCATGTTGATTTGATTTTAGTATCTGATCCGTCAACTTCAAACAAGATGTGCATACTCCTGGATTTTTACAACTTTCTTAAGTATGTGACAGGGTTGCACACAATGTGAAAGTATTTCTGGACCATTACGTGATTTGGCTATTCTGTAAATGTCCCTTTTTTATTGTGAAGGGTCTCTGATGTCTGTAGTGGTCTAATGTTCCTTTGATGACTTCTCATTATTAAATTTAATTGTCTTTTTAAGAAAACTACTGTCAAAAATGGATCCAAACTCATTAAGAAATTTGATGACTTTAGAACTAGCTTTAGGGCCATTGTAATCTTCAACCCATTTAAATTTTTTAAGATTTCTTTAAAATCTTCATTGTTTTGTTATTAATCTGCTTCACTATTTCCTTTGAGTGTCTGATTAACTGTACATGGAGCCAATTTGTATACAGGACTAAACTTTTTTAAACTGTTGCATGTTGTATGAACACATTATCAAGAAGGGTATTGCTATCTTATGCAATACAGCTAGGGAAGCTTATGATTTACACTAAATTATAAGTGGCTACCATCATGTCTATATCACAGGATTAATTCAATAAATTTACATTAAAATTATCAGATTGTAATAATACTTTTTTTGACTAGATAGCACAATAAACCAACAAAATTTTCCATGAAAATTTCCCAGTTACCAAAGGCAGCCCTGTATATCTTAATAACCACACATACCACATTTTAAATCACATGCACAGTTTTCTGTATTCAGTGTTATACATAATTTACTTATTTCTAAATCTTTGTATTTATATTCCAGTCTTGCTGAAAGAAAACTGATCAAACCAGAAGATAATATCTGCAGTATTCATTTCATATAAGACACTCATAATTCTAGACTTCAGCGATGAGATGGCTCTAGCAAATGGATCAAAAGGTCAAAGGTTCAAGTGCAGAACTGCCACATAGTTTTAATTTCCAGGAAGTTTCAGAACTGTGTACACTGCACAGCTGAATGAAACATTCTTTCTGGAAACTAAAACTCTTAGTTCTGCCTGCTTTGCACTTAGATATCTCTCTTATTACAACGGCTTGCACCATATCACTAGGATGTTGTATAGTCTCACTTTGCACATGCCTGTGACATAACCTTCTTGGGCAATGCTGGTGAATCAAAAAGGTATTTTTTTCTATACAAGTGTAAAGTTGATATCTGAACATATTTAAGGAGCTTCTTCATAATCTTTGGTATTCTTAAACTTATGCCCAATATGTTTATTCCATAGTGGTATTTGCGGTTAACAATAAAGAATGAATTTATAATGAGTTGTAAAAAATCACAGCCACAATATCAGAAATAAAAATAATTCTCACATAGACTATGTGCATCCCTGTGGAAGGTGCAGAATAGAGTTAATACTCTGGAGTAAAGGTCTATAACATGTTGCTGATAACCATCAGACAGGAAACTCTTTTTGAAAACTAATTTTCATGTTGTTGTTGTTGTGGTCTTCAGTCCAGAGACAGGTTTGATGCAGCTCTCCATGCTACTCTATCCTGTGCAAACTTCTTCATCTCCCAGTACCTTCTGCAACCTCCATCCTTCTCAAACTGCTTAGTGTATTTATCTCTTGGTCTCCCTCTAAGATTTTTACCCTCCACGCTGCCCTACAATACTAAATTGGTGATCCCTTGATGCCTCATAACATGCCCTACCAACCGAACCCTTCTTCTAGTCAAGTTGTGCCACAAATTTCTCTTCTCCCCAATTCTATTCAAAGTCTCCTCATTAGTTATGTGATCTACCCATCTAATCTTCAGCATTCTCCTGTAGCACCACATTTCAAAAGCTTCTATTCTCTTCTTGTTCAAACTATTTATTGTCCATGTTTCATTTCCATACATGGCTACACTCCATACAAATACTTTCAGAAATGACTTCCTGACACTTAAATCTATACTCGATGTTAACAAATTTCTCTTCTTCAGAAACGCTTTCCTTGCCATTGCCAGTCTACATTTTATATCCTCTGGCCTTTGACCATCATAAGTTATTTTGCTCCCCAAATAGCAAAACTCACTTACTACTTTAAGTGTCTCATTTCCTAGTCTAATTCCCTCAACATCACTCGACTTAATTCGACTACATTCCATTAGCCTCATTTTGCTTTTGTTGATGTTCATCTTATACCCTCCTTTCAAGACACTGTCCATTCGATTCAACTGCTCTTCCAGGTCCTTTGCTGTCTCTGACAGAATTACAATGTCATCAGCGAACCTCAAAGTTTTTATTTCTTCTCCAGGGATTTTAATACCTACTCCAAATTTTTCTTTTGTTTCCTTTACCGCTTGCTCAGTATACAGATTGAAAAACTTTGGGGATAGGCTACAACCCTGTCTAAGTCCCTTCCCAAACATTGCTTCCCTTTCTTGTCCCTCGACTCTTATAACTGCCATCTGGTTTCTGTACAAATTGTAAATAGCCTTTCGCTCCCTGTACTTTACCCCTGTCACATTCAGAATTTGAAAGAGAGTCTTCCAGTCAACATTGTCAAAAGCTTTCTCTAAGTCTACAAATGCTGGAAATGTAGGTTTGCTTTCCCTTAATCTATCTTCTAAGATAAGTCATAGTGTCAGTACTGCCTCACACGTTCCAATATTTTTACAGAATCCAAACTGATCTTCCCTGAGGTCGGCTTCTACCAGTTTTTCCATTTGTCTGTAAAGAACACGTGTAAATATTTTTCAGCCATGACTTATTAAACTGATAGTTTGGTAATTTTCACATCTGTCAACACCTGCTTTCTTTGGGATTGGAAGTATTATACTCTTCTTGAAGTCTGAGGGTATTTTTCCTGCCTCATATATCTTGTTCGCCGGATGGTAGATTTTTGTCAGAGCTGGCTCTGCCAAGGCTGTCAGTAGTTCTAATGGAATGTTGTCTACTCCCAGGGCCCTGTATTGACTTAGGTCTTTCAGTGCTCTGTCAGACTCTTCACGCAGTGTCATATCTCCCATTTCATCGTCATCTACATCCTCTTCCATTTCCATAATATTGTCCTCAAGAACATCACTCTTGTATATACCCTCTATATATTCTTTCCACTTTTCTGCTTTCCCTTCTTTGCATAGAACTGGGTTTCCATCTGAGCTCTTGATATTCATACAAGTGGTTCTCTTTTCTCCAAAGGTCTCTTTAATTTTCCTGTAGGCAGTATCTATCTTACCCTAGTGATATTTGCCTCTAAATCCTTACATTTGTCTTCTAGCCATCCCTGTTTTGCCATTTTGCTCTTCCTGTCAATCTCATTTTTGAGACATTTGTATTCCTTTTTGCGTGCTTCATTTACTACATCTTTATATTTTCTCCTTTCAGCAATTAAATTCAAAATGTCTTCTGTTACCCAAGGATTTCTACTTGCCCTCGTATTTTTACCTACTTGATCCTCTGGTGCCTTCACTATTTCATCCCTCAAAGCTGCCCATTCTTCTTCTACTATATTTCTTTCCCCCATTCCTGTCAATTGTTCCCTAATGCTCTCCCTGAAACTCTCTACCTCTGGTTCTGTCAGTTTATCCAGGTTCCATCTCATTAAATTCCCACCTTTTTGCAGTTTCAACAGTTTTTAATCTACAGTTCATAACCAATAGATTGTGGTCAGAGTCCACATCTGCCCCTGGAAATATCGTACAATTTAAAACCCGCTTCCTAAGTCTCTGTCTTACCATTATATAATCTATCTGAAACCTGTCAGTATCTCCAGGCTTCTTCCATGTATACAACCTCCTTTTATGATTCTTGAACCAAGTGTTAGCTATGATTAAGTTGTGCTCTGTGCAAAATTCTACCAGGCGGCTTCCTCTTTTATTTCTTACCCCCAATCCATATTCACCTACTACGTTCTCTTCTCTTCCTTTTCCTACTATTGAATTCCAGTCACCCATGACTATTAAATTTTCATCTCCCTTCACTGTCTGAATAATTTCTTTTATCTCACCATACATTTCTTCAATTTCTTCTTCATCTGCAGAGCTAGTTGGCATATAGACTTGTACTACTGTCATAGGCATGGGTTTCGTGTCTGTCTTGGCCACAATAATGCGTTCACTGTGTTGTTTGTAGTAGCTTTCCAACCTCCTACTTTTTTATTCATTATTAAACCTACTCCTGCATTACCCCTATTTGATTTTGTGTTTATAACCTTGTATTCACCTGACCAAAAGTCTTGTTCCTCTTGCCACCAAACTTCGCTAATTCCCACTGTATCTAACTTTAATCTATCCATTTCCCTTTTTAAATTTTCTGATCTACATGCCCGATTAAGGGATCGGACATTCCACGTTCCGATCCGTAGAACACCAATTTTCTTTCTCCTGATAACGACGTCCTCTTGAGTATTCCCCGCCCGGAGATCTGAATGGGGGACTATTTTACCTCCAGAATATTTTACCCAAGAGGATGCCATCATCATTTATCCATACAGTAAAGCTGCATGCCCTCGGGAAAAATTACGGCCATAGTTTCCCCTTGCTTTCAGCCGTTCACAGTACTGGCACAGCAAGGCTGTTTTAGTTAGTGTTACAAGGCCAGATCAGTCAATCATCAAGACTGTTGCCCCTGCAACTACTGAAAAGGCTGCTGCCCCTCTTCAGGAACCATACGTTTGTCTGGCGTCTCAACAGATAACCCTCCGTTGTGGTTGCACCTAAGGTACGGCTATCTGTATTGCTGAGGCACGCAAGCCTCCATACCAACGGCAAGGTCTATGGTGCATGGGGGGGGGGGGGGGGGGGGGGGGGGAACATATGCCATAACATAAGATAAATACATTCAGTGACATCATATAATGAAATCCTTAAAAATTAATGTCAATTGATTGTATATTCATAAATTCTGTTATATTGTAAAAAGGACTGATTAGTAACCAGTTTAGTAGCTTGCTCCTGAAGCTACTTATGTGAGCCAAAGGAGAAGAAAATGGCAGTTTATTAAATATTTTTAGACTATTGATTAGATGGGAATTCCCTGTTCTTGTCAGCCTGTGCCTAAGTATGTCTAATTTTGTTTTGCCTCTGGTATTATTTTGGTGTATGTTTTCCCTCATTTCAAAATCTGCTATATTGTTTTTAGCATACAATGCTGAGGTGTATATATAAAGATTAATAACTGTTAATATTTTCAGTTGCTCTGATCTACCAGAATTGCTCATTGCCCGTATCACTTTCTTCTGAATTTTTAGAACTTCAGTGATGTGAAGATAGTGTCCCCATATCAGCAGTCCATACTCTATATGTGGCTGAAAGAGTCCAAAATAAATAACTCTTAAATATTCTTTTGTCACTAGGCTTCTCAGTTTCCACATTAAATATGTACCTCGAGACAATTTTGAGCAGATGTGGTTGATGTGTGTTTCCCATTTTAACTTAGAGGCTACAGAATTCCTAGAATTTTAACTGCTTTCACCTCTACCTTTTTTGACAATCCTAGTATAATCTGTTGATTTTTGTCAGGATTATGAAGCAGTGTAATTGATGAGAACCAATTTATTGCTTCTTCCAGTCCATCTTGCATCATATCTTGCATAACTGATATGTTCTCATGCTGAGCAAGCGACATTGTGTCATCAGCATAACAAATAACAGTACTGCAATTATAAAATAGAAGTGCCCAAGGACAGAACCTTGGAACTCCTTTCTTAACTTCTAGCAATTGTGAGTCTTTGTTTCTGACAGAGGCAAACTGCTAACTATTGTTTAGGTATGATTCAATCACTGCCAATGCAGAGTCTTGTACCATAGAATTTGAGTTTAGCAAGTAATATATCATGAGAAATGCAGTCAAATGCCTTACTTAAATCACATAAAAGAAATGAGGCTTCATTTTTATTTTCAAAGGTTATTATTACCTCATTCACAATTGAAAGAACAGCAGTGGCGGTATTTCTGCCCTTGCAGAAGCCAAATTGACTATCAGAGAGTAAGTTATGCAACTCAAAGTAGTAGTTTAGTTGGTTATAAATAAGAGATTCAAATATTTTCGAGAAAATTGGAACTATTGAAACTGGTTGGTAATTTTTGAGGTCATGTTTGTCCCCTTTTTTATACACTGGGATAACTTTTCATATTTTTAGAGTTACAGGATAGGCTCCAAACTCCAAACACCTATTAAACAGAAAGGCCAATGGTTAACTAAATATATGCATTGTTTTTTTTTCAATTATGTAATTGGACAACCAAGAGTAGTCCATGCTCTTGGAGTTTGAGAACTTTGCCACTACCTTGGTAATCTCAGTGGATGCGATTGTCCTCCATTTAAAGGTTTTGTTTGCAGGTTGTTGTTGCTCAAGTAGATAACTTGCATTAGTGTTTGTTGTTTCAATTTTGTTTCTAGTATCACTTACAGAGTCCATGAAAAAACTATTAACTTTATCTGGGTCAAGAGCTATGCTATGTTCATCACTCCTGCAATGCTCTTGTGCAACAACATTCCATGCAGCTTTGCACTTATTAGGAGCCCCTTCAATGCATCTTTCACATGCTGTTCTTTTTGCCATTCTAAGCTTAGTTCTGTAGGTTCTCTTACATTCAAGATATGTTTTGTACAATTCATCTTTCTGCTCCATTCCATATTTAAGAGAATTTTTATACATGTGGTACAATGATAACATATTTTCCCTCATATTGGTCAGTTCATCTGCATACCACTTAATGTTTTTCTTTATGGGTTGGCTTTTAAAATTTTGATTTTTATAAGAGGAGAACAAGAATATCACAAATCTAAATAAATTTTAATGAAGTTCTCAAAAGCCATTTCAGTTTTATTTATTCTCACTTGACAGTAACATATACAGTCCCACTTAATATCTCTGAGTTTATGAATGAACTGGTTTACTACTTCTTCCTTCTACCCTCTAACCCATGTTACCTTTTCCTTGGCATTGGCACCTGTGTTGGAGGGGAGTCTTTCAGTTTTGTTTTGGTTCAGTGTGAGGAGTATTTGATTATGGTAACCAATAGATTGTGGTCATAGTACACATCTGCCTCTGGAAATGCCTTACAGTTTAAAACCTGGTTCCTAAATCTCTGTCTTACCATTGTATAATCAATCTGAAACCTTCCGGTATCTACAGGCCTCTTCCATGTATACAACCTTCTTTCATGATTCTTGAACCAAGTATTAGCTGTGAAGTTATGCTCTGTGCAAAATTCTACCAGGCGGCTTCAAAAAATGGCTCTGAGCACTATGGGACTTAACATCTGAGGTCATCAGTCCCCTAGAACTTAGAACTACTTAAACCTAATTACCCTAAGAACATCACACACATCCATGCCTGAGGCAGGATTCGAATGTGCGATCGTAGCAGTCGGGTGGTTCCGGACTGAGGCGCCTAGAACCACTTGGCCACTGCGGCCGGCCAGGCGGCTTCCTCTTTCATTTCTTACCCCCATTCCATATTCACCTACTACGTTTCCTTCTCTTCCTTTACCTACTATCAAATTCCGGTCACCCATGACTATTAAATTTTCATCTCCCTTCACTATCTGAATAATTTCTTTTGTCCCATCATACATTTCATCAACCTCTTTGTCATCTCCGGAGCTAGTTGGCATATAAACTTGTACTACTGTGGTAGGTGTGGGCTTTGTGTCTATCTTGGCCACAATAAAGTGTTCACTAAGGTGTTTGTAGTAGCTTACCTGGACTCCTATTTTTTTTATTCATTATTAATCCTACTCCAGCATTACCCCTATTTGATTTTGTATTTATAACCCTGCATTCACCTGACCAGAAGTCTTGTTCCTCCTGCCACCAGACTTCACTAATTCCCACTATATCTAACTTTAACCTATCCATTTCCCTTTTTAAATTTTCTGCCCAATTAAGAGATCTGACATTCCACACTCCAATCCATAGAACACCAGTTTTCTTTCTCCTGATAAATATGTCCTCCTGAGTAGTCCCCACCCGGAGATCCAAATGGGGACTATTTTACCTCTGGAATATTTTACCCAAGAGGACGCCATCATCATTTAACCATACAGTAAAGCTGCATGCCTTAGGTTTTGCAGCTGGGTCTTCCACAGGTATATGATTCTTGTGGCAAGAGCTTGGGATTGGGAGTGCCCTAGGGATGGAAGTGCAACTGTTTTGTTATGTTTCATGCTTCCAAAGATCCTAATACATAGGTGGCCATTAAAATTACAACATACATCAAATTTGGATGACATGTATACATTTCAGTGTTGTTTCTTTTTGAGAAAATTATCCTTGTATAAGAAGAAGAAACAACTACCAGCAGCTGTTGGAATTTGACTGCAGCTAGATTGTGACCTCTCAAGGCTGTAGTTTATTGTTCCATGATATTGTTGTTTGTGTTTGTTGGGAAACTACGACTTCATGCGAATATGGTATTAATGAGTCCAACAGAGCCACCATTTCAGCAATCTAATATGACTAGCACTTGAAAGGACACGCATAGTGTTTGCTCAGTGACGCTTAGGTTAAAATCTTGGTTTCGTCAACAGTCTCCAAACCACTGAAGCTACTGATGCTGCCAAACTTGTAATCTATTAGAACTTGTCACTGATTTGGAAAGAAGGCTCAGTCACAGTGTTTAGAGGGAAACTACAGAATGAGACTTATAAGGCAGGCAGTGTATATGAAAAATTTAAATCTTTCATAATTACATTCCTTCTGCACTTTGAATCTTATTTTCCAGTGAAACAGAGATGTGTAAAAAATGAAGCAGGGACAGAATAAATAACTCCTGGGATTAAAGCACCTTGTGCTACAAAAAGAAAGAGATTCACCTACTTCAGAGGACAAACTGCCTCCAAGAGTTGAAACTCCAATGCCACCAGTAGTGTCAAACCCTTCAGTTTGTTATTTAAAACTGCTAAAATGCTCAAAAAATAAAACAAAATCAATTTGGAACATTATGAAGCAGGAAACAAACAAGAACAGCAATGTAAATGGAATCGAGTTCTTGCAGTATTTCTGTGGAAGCAGTAACACACTGAAATCATTGACTGCCAAATTCAATTATTTCTTCCCCACAGTGGCAGTAAATATTTTACCCAACAATAAACAATGAAATACAAATGCACTAGGCTTATTTTGGCAGATACCGCCTGCACCAACCCCTAATGGGCAACAAAATTTATTAGGTCGCTAAAAGTGCAATTCTACTGGTTCTGATACTGTTTCTAGTAGAGTATTAAAATCTTCAATATATATTGGAAATGATCTTCCAGCAAGATGCACTAATCATAAAATCAGTAATTTCTGCATTGAAAGTGTTTTGAGGCATCTGCTATACTATACATATCAAAGCTGTGTGTGATAGAATGTGCCAAGTTCCTGTCTCAGTTTACAAACATTGTTGAAGCTTTTGACAACTTTATCAATCTTGTTTTTAATATGTCTAATAAATGCTGTCCTAAAGTATTAAAAAGACACAAGGGAAACCAAGCACAAGTAATCATAGAAGTTTACATTCATTGTTAACACCTGCCTCTAAAAGTTAAGGTCACAAGTCATCAATCTGTTTAACATATCAAAGAACAATGAAGACTATAGACTCCAGCATCTGTAACTGAAAAATGGTACAGACCAGAAGTCATAAAACAAAAAGGAATGGCAAATGGTAACTATGTTCAGTAATCACAAAACAAATGCAAGGCTGCTTGGAGAATCATTAAAGCAGAACTGGATAATACTAATAGAGTCACTTGTGACACTACCAATACCACACTCAATGAAATGGAAAACTTCTTTATCAATTCTGCTAACAAAGGACACCCAACTCAACAAAATGACAACTATATATCAGGCATTAATAGACATTTAAAAAATGACATTATTTATATTGCACAATGAACCTGCAACATCCTCATTCAAGTGGGCACAAGTTGCTGTCACTGATGCTGCAGTAGCTATAGCAAAATTCAACAGTTCGAAATCAGAAGACTTGTATGGTCTATTAAGTTCTGTTAAGAAAAAGATAGTGGATTATACTACTATCGGTCTGTGTACTGATAAACTGGGTTTTTATGAGTTGTTCTTTTCCAGCCTGCTTGAAGGTAATAGTAGTTACCCTCTACATAAAAACGAAGTCAAGTCATGCACTGATGACTAGCATCCCATTTCTCTTGTACCAAGAGCTTTGAAAACAGTTGAACGTTGCATGTACCAACAAATCTACAAACATTTTACCTGTCATGGAACGTTGGCAAACACTCAGTATGGCTTGAGGAAAAATTCATCCACACTGAAAGCTGCTGAAAATGTTGTTTCAACAATACTCAGTGCCTTTGAAGCAAAATCATCTGTTGATTTCCTGCTAACTGACCTAAGCAAAGCATTTGAATCTATGAGTCCTCTGATACTAATAGGTGCTATGGCATTCTAGATACAGAACTCATCCTTATAGAATCATATCTTGAAAAAAGGAAGCAGAAGGTACATTTTAATTGTATAAACTCTGGATTCCTATATGTTCCAAGAAGTGTGCATCAGTGTTCTGTACTGGGACCATTATTGTTTATAATCTATATTAATGACCTACCCAGTATTATGCCATGTAAATCTGTGCTGAAGAAGAGAAATTTGTTAACATAAAGTATAGATTTAACTGTCAGGAAGTATTTTCTGAAAGTACTTGTATGGAGTGTAGACATGTATGGAGGTGAAACATGGATGATAAACAGTATGGACAAGAAAAGATAGAAGCTTTCGAAATGTGATGCTACAGAAGAATGCTGAAGATTAGTTGGTTAGATCACATAACTAATGAGGAGGTACTCAACAGAATTTGGAAGAAGAGGAATTTGTGGCACAACTTGACTAGAAGGGATTGGTTGTTAGGACATGTTCTGAGGCATCAAGGGATCACTAGTTTAGTACTGGAGGGCAGTATGGAGAGATAAAAACCGTAGAGAGAGACCAAGAATGAATACGGTAAGCATATTCAGAAGGATGTAGGCTGCAGTAGTTATTTGGAAATGAAGAGGCTTGCACAGGATAGAGTAGCATGGAGAGCTGCATCAAACCAGTCTCTGGACTGAAGACCACAACAACAATAACCAGGTGTTGTAGTATTGTCAGGGCTCACTCTCCCAAGGATCTCAAAAATTCTGAGGGAATGTTATTTACTCCAGGGGCTAAGTTTTGACCTGAGTCTTTCAGTGCTGTGTCAATTTCTTTTCGCAGTGTCATTTTTCCTGTCTCATCCTCATTTATTTCCCCTTCTCTTTCTATAATATTGTATTCACATTTGTTTCCTTTATATAGACCCTCTATATATTTCTTCCATATCTTTCAACTTTTCCTTCTTTGCTTAGTTCTGGTATATCTTTTCTCCAAAGGTCTCTTTAATTTTCCTATTATTTGTATGTATTTTTCCCATAGTTACACATTTTTTACAATCATGCATTTCTTGTGTAGCTAGTGCTCTTTTGTCACTTTGCACTTTCGGTCAGTATGACTTTTAGGTGTCTCTATTCTCTTTTAAGTGCTTCACTCCTACATTTTTATGTTTTTGCCTTTTCGAAATTTTGATTCAGTATCTCATTTGTTACCCAGGATTTTTACTGGGTCTTGTCCTTTTACTTATTAAATCTTTTGCTGCCTTTTGGTTTTCTGTTGTATGTCTTTTTCCTGTTTCAGTCAGATGTTGCCTAATGTTATGTTTGAAACTCCCAACAATGTCTGGTACTTTCGTGTTATCCAGGTCCCATCTCTGTAATTTCTTATGTTTCTGCAATGACCTCAATGTTAATCTGGAGTTCATAACAAATAAACTATTATCAGAGTCCACATTTGTTCATAGAAATATTTTACAGTTCATAATCTGGTTTCAAAACCTATGGTTTGCTGTTATGTAATCTATATGAAACCTTCTACCACTTCCACATCTCTTACTAGCTAGTAACATTCTTTCATGATTTTTAAATTTCGCTCTGTGCAAAATTCTATCAGATAGCTTACCCTTGCATTCCTCTTCTCCAGCCATATCCTCCTACTATTTTTTCTTTGCTTCCTTTTTCTACAATTGAATTCAATTCCCCATCACAATTTAGTTTTTGTTCCCTTAACTACATGAATATTGTGTAGCATATCAAAATTATATACTTGACTACAGCATTATGTGTACTTTAAATGCTCTGTTATCATTTTGACATAGGTAAATCACAAATTGTAAGTGGTTCAGTTATATGCAGTAAAATGATGAAAGACTTCCACTTGTTAAAATCTTGAGAAACTGTATCAAAAACTAATAGTATAATAAACAGAATACAGGTGCCCATAAACCAAAAATTAATCTTAGAAAAACTTTAGCAGGCTTGTCAACGTACATATTGCAAAAAGTGACTGTATCTGTCAAAATAATTCTGGAGCACTAAATTTTGAGTTACCATTTGCAGGAACAAAAGAATGAGATGCTAAAAAATTTGCAGTTTATGTGAATGAAGGAATTATTCTGCTTATGGAGGCATCAGTAATAAACAGAAAGGCATGAAGTAAAACAGAAGTGATACCTGGAATTCCGCAAGGATGTGTTACTGGCCCTCTGCTGTTCCTAATCTATATAAACAATTAGGAGACAACCTGAGCAGCCCTCTAACATTTTCCACCAATGATGCTGTCATTTACTGTCTTGTTAAGTCACCAGAAGATCAAAACCACTTGCAAAATCATTTAATCAAGATAGCTCCATGATGTGAAAAATGGTAACTGACTCTAAAAATGAAAAGCATGAGTTCCTCCACATTAGTACTAAAAGTATTGTGTTAAATCTTGGCTGCACAATAAATCGCACAAATCTAAAGGCTGTCAATTCAACTAAATGATTAGGGACTATAATTACAAATAACTGGAACTTGAATAACCACAAAGATAACATTTTGGAGATAGAAAACCAAAGACTACATATTATTGGCCGAACACTTAGAAGGTGAACTTCGATGACAGATTCAGATTTATTATTCCATACTGTTCTAACTCAATGTCAGAGTTCATCAGTCATAGTGATTGGTAAGTAGTGGCATGCCAGCCTCTCAGCAACCATGACTGGATACATTCACTGGGTGAGAGATCTGTAGAACCTGATGGCCTGGGCAACAGTCAAAACCCTCTGTCTTGAGGTTGGTCAGAAGAGCATGGCCATCATGTGGTCATGAATTATCCAGTTGAAGGATAATGTTACAGAGATCTCAAAGATAGGGCACAGCAACAAATCCTAACACGTTAGAAATGCAATGACTACTATCCATATTACTGGCTATGCAAAATAGAGATGATCGCTTTGTGTACCTAATGTCACCTCATATCGTCACATCAAGTGCTAGCCCAATGTGTCAACAACAAATGCAATCTAGCAACATTCATTCTCCTTGGTGGCTTACATATGGATATGTCCATGATGGTGTTGTAGGTGAAACTTGTCTGAAAAGATGACATGGTACCATTACTGTATCTAGGGTTGTTGTTGAGCACACAACTGCTGCCACAGCTCTGCTGCTGTATGAAGGGAAGTTGTAACATTTATCACCATGCCGACAGTCTGTAATGCCCCAGATACCGTCATTTTGTCCATGAAGGTACTTGTCTTATTACAAATAACCCATTTTCTGACCAGAGGTATGTGATGTCCTGCGTCACTGAGAAAACACTATGTGTATCCTTTCAAGTGCTAGTCATATTAGATTGCTGAAATGGTGGCTCTGTTGGACTCATTGATACCACATTCGCATGAAGTCATAGTTTCCCAACAAACACAAACAACAATATCATGGAACAATAAACTACACCTTGAGAGGTCACAATCTAGCTGCAGTCAAATTCCAACAGATGCTGATAGTTGTTTCTTCTTCTTACACAAGGATAATCTTCTCAAAGAGAAACATCACTGAAATGTATACATGTCATCCAAATTTGATGTATGTTGTAATTTTAATGGCCAACTACGTATTAGGATCTTTGGAAGCATGAAACATAACAAAGCAGTTGCACTTCCATCCCTAGGGCACTCCCAATCCCAACCTCTTGCCACAAGAATCATATACCTGTGGAAGACCCAGCTGCAAAACCTACCCAATCCACCCACCCAGCACTTCCTATTCCAGTTCTGTCATATGTTTATGCTAACCGAACAGGAGCCGGTCCATCTGTGAAAGCAGCCGTGTCATTTACCAGCTCTGCTGCAATCATTGCACAACTTTTTGTATTGGTATCACTACCGGCCAGCTGTCCACCATGATGAATGGCCACCACCAAAATGCGACCAAGATCAAAGTAGGCCACCCTGTGGCACAACATGCAGCTGAACGTTACACATTTGATTTCAATGGTTGCTTCATTACCCGAGCAATCTGGATCCTTCCCTCCACCTCCAGATTTTCTGAACTGTGCAGATGGGAGTTATCCTTACCACACATTCTCCACTCCCATAATTACCCCAGCCTCAACCAACAGTAACAAGCTGTCCCCACACCCTCCACCCAACAGTTTCCAGCTCCTCTGTTCTATTATCTTCTCCCAATTCTTACCTCCTACCCTGTTTATTTGCAGCCCCTCCAGATTGCTGTTGCACCCCATGTGATGTTGCATTCCAGCCTGAGATGCTGGAGTTGATGGTCATGTGTGCATGAGGTGTGCATGAGATGTGTGTGTGTGTGTGTGTGTGTGTGTGTGTGTGTGTGTGTGTGTGTGTCCCTTTACAACAAAGGCTGTGGCCAAAAGCTAAATGTGACTGTTTTTTAATTGTGCCTTTCTGCAACTTGACATGTCTTCTTTATGGTAAGTAGCAATCTACCCTTTCGTACATTGTTAAAACAGTTGCACTTGATATGCAACATATATGAGACAGGTGAAATATCTCGTGTCAAGAAGAATGTAATAATTCCATTTCCAGAGAAGACAGGTGGTGACAATTGTGTATATTAATGAACCATCTGTTTAATAAACTGTGATTGCTAAATACAACATGAATTATCCACAAACATAGAACAACTGTTAGAAGCCAATCTTGAGGAATATCACTTTGGATTCAGAATGAGTTATAGAACATGTGAGGCAACACTGACTCAGCCACTTATCTCATAAGATAGAATGAAAAAAGGCAAAGCTACATCTATAAATATATTAAGAAAAGTTCTGGCAGATTGTAAGTAATCTAGGAGTAATGGAAACCACTACTGAATAACAGAATCATTTAGTCATTGAGAGGCACACACAAAAGAGGATGAAAATTTTGCTAGTTTTTGGAAGAAATCCTGTGATAAGCTAGAGCGCACACACACACACACACACACACACACACACACACACACACACACACACACACACATTACAATTATGCAACTACACCGTGCTGGCTGGACACACGGTCTGGCAGGTAAACTGGGATAAGGGTTGTTGTAAAGTGGGATGGATAGAAGGAGAAAGAGTCAAGAAGGGTCTCAGATGACTGTGCAGCATTATCGGATGCGAATTTCCTGACCACTGTTATTGGGTACAGAATTTCAGGGTTCCCCTTAGTAAGTAAGGCATGCACTACAAGCAGGAAGTGGTTACTAGGGTAGAGGAGTACATGTGATGTGCACATGGAACTTTTTTAGGTTAGAAAAAGCCTCCTTTGGGATCAAATATAATTTTCCTGATAAATCAGGCACAATCTCCTCAGAGAACATTCATTGTAACAGATCAGAGCTAGAAAAGGTTAATACGATTTTAGTAAACTGCAGGAACATCCAAGGAAAGGTCCCAGAGTTAGTATTGCCTACTGAAGACAATAAAGCACAGAGAGCATTAAGAACAGAAAGTTGGTTGAAACCTGGCATTAATGACAACAAAATCCTAAGTTCAGATTAGAATATTTGTCTAAAGGAAAGCTTAGTCAGCATTGGTGGCAGCATGTGTACTGCAGTAAGGAAATCAATCAAATATAGCAAGTTTATCATGGATTCTGATTCAGAATTAATCTGATTGAAGTTAAGTATCAAAGATTGGTCAAAAATGGTAATCAGATGCTTTTATAGACTGTCTGGGTCAGGAGCTCTAGTGGTAGAACACTTCAGACAGAACTTGCAGAATATTGTTAGTAATTTTACTGATCATACCATTGTAATAGAAGCTGACTTCAAATTGCCAGGTATAGGTTGAGAGTGTCATGCTATCAAAACTGGTGCCAGAGACAGGGATTCATGTGACATTGTTCTGGATATTTTGTCTGAAAATTACTTTGAGCAAATAGTTAGAGAATCAACTCACGAGGGTAATGTCTTAGACCTCATGGCAACAAACAGACCTTAACTTATCGAATCAGTTAATGTAGAGGAAGGTATCAGCGATCATAAGGCTGTGATAGCATTTGTGACAGTGGGTCTGACAAAGAATGTTAAGAAAGGTAGGAAGATATTTCTGCTGAGCAAGAGTGACTGTGTACGAATTTCAGAGCATCTGAGCCATTAACATCATATATTCAGTGATGAGGATGAAGATGTGGAAAACAAATGGAAAAAAAATTCAAAGGAATCATGCAATATTCCCTAGAGAAATATGTTCCAAGTAAGGTCTTAAGGGATGGGAAGGACCCACCATGGTATAATAGCCATGTTAGAAAACTGTTACATAGAAAATGAGAACTTCACCTCAGATTCAAGAGAAGTAAAAACCTAGCTAACAAACAAAAGCTGAACAAAGCAAAAATGAGCATAAGAAGAGCAACGAGAGAAGCATCCAATGACTTTGTAAGTAAAACTTAGTCAAACAACCTGAGTAAAAAACCTAAGGGGTTTTGGTCATCTGTAAAATCAGTAAGTGGGTCAAAATCATCTATTCATTCACTCAGTGACCACACTGGCACTGAAACAGAAGATGACAGAGAGAAGTCTGAAATACTGAATTCGATCTTCTAAAATTGTTTCACTGCAGAAGACTGTAACACAGTCCCTCCTTTCATCAACCATATGAACTTAAAAATGGCATTTATTGAGATAACCAACCGTGGAATAGAAAAACAACTACCATCACTTAGTAGTGGAAAGTCATCAGGATCACATGAGATACCTATAAGATTCTGCAAAGGATATGAGAAAGAACTTGCTCCCCTTGTACCAATAATTTATTGTAGGTCACTTTAGCATTGAAGGGTACCTAGGAGCACAGATCATTCCCATTTTTAAGAAGGGCTGTAAGACAAATTAACACAATTATAGACCTATATCATTGATATCTGTCTGTTGTAGAACTATGGAACATGTTTTATGTTCAAGGATTATGATGTTCTTGGAGAAAGAAGACCTCCTCTATAAAAATCAACATGGATTCTGCAAACAGAGAACCTGCAGAACTCAGCTCTCTCTGTTCCTTCATGAGATCCACAGTGCTGTAGACCATGGTGCTCAAGTTGATGCAATGTTCCTTGACCCAGTAAGGCATTTCACACTGTTCTGCACTGCCGTTTAGTGAAAGAAATACAAGTTTATCAAGTATCGGAGCAGATTTGTGACTGGATTCAATACTTCCTTGCTGACAAAACTCAACACATCACTCTTAATGGAACAAAATTGAGAGATGTAAAGATAGTAACAATTTGCAGAATGACCTCCAGAGAATTGATGAATGGTGCAGGCTCTGGCAGTTGATTCTGAACACAAATAAATGTAACATACTGCACATACATAGGAAAAGAAATCCACTACTGTATAGCTACACTATTGATGGCAACCACTGGAAACAGTATCTAGAAGTAACTATCTTGACCAATCTTAAGTGGAATGACCATATGAAACAAACAGTGACAAAAGCAGATGCCAGATTCGGATACATAGGAAGAATCTTAAGAAACTCATCCTTGAATGAAGTGGCTTATTAGGTGGATGTATTCTTGAGTATTGTTCATCTATCTGGGATCTCTACCAAATAGGACTCATAGAAGAGATAGAGAAGATCCAACAAAGACTGGCACATTTAATCACAGGATCATTTAATTAGCATAACAGCATCACGGAGATGTTCAACAAAGTCTGTTGTCAAATGTTACAAGAAAGGTGTTGTGCATCACAGAGAGATTTACTATTGAAATTTCAAAAGAGCGCTTTCTGGGAAGAGTCAGACAACATATTACTTCCCCCTACGTAAATCTCACATAATGAACATGAGGAGAAAATCTGAGAAATTAGAGCCATTACAGAGGCTTACCGACAATCATTCTTCCCACACACTGTTCACAAGTGGAACAGGGTTGGAAGGCTCAGTTAGTGGTACAAAAAGTACCCTCTGCCACACACTGTTAGGTGGCTTGTGGAATATGATGTAGATGTAGATGTAGATGTAGAAGCAGGAGGAGGGTTTGGAGACAGGTACCTAGCAGCTTGGAGGGAGGCAGCAGTTGTGCAGGGTAGGAATGCAGGAGGAAAAGCTGGAAGATGCTCAGGGTAGGCATGTGACACATGGGTAACAGAACTGGTGAGGTACAGTGGATGTTGAAGATGCTGTGGAAGCATGGAGGGAGAGAGTGGCAGGACATAGGGGGGAAAACTGGTGGGAAGAAGTTGTTTGGACAGTAGGGTAGTGGAAATTCATGCCATGAGGATTATGTTAGTTCAAAAGAGCTGGTGCTGGAGGTAAGAATCCAGATGGGCAGATTGTGATGCACCCATTCAACTTGAGCATGTTGTGCTCAGACGTGTGTTGTCCCACTCAGTGGTCAACTTTGTTCCTGTCCACAGTTTTGCTTCCTGCCTCTTTCACCCTCTACCAACCCCACCCAACACAATCCCCACCCCAGTTTACCTGCCAAACTGCAACCACAGAATTGTGTGTCCACCTGACACAGTGAAGGTGCACAGGTGTTTGTGTAGCCCATCAAAGGATTCCTTGTGAAAGTGAACAAAATTTTCATTCTCTTTTGTGTGTGTCTCTCAACAACTCAATGCTTTTGCTATTCTGTGAATGGTCACTTTTACGCCTAAATTAGAAAACCTACATCTACAGCATTTGTAGATTTTGAGAAAGCACTTGACAATGTTCACTGGAGCTCTCTGAAATTATGAAGGTGGCTGGAATAAAACACAAGAGTGGAAGGGTCCTCAATATCGTGCAGAAAAAAACTGCAGTTATTTGTGTCAAAGGACATAAAAAGGAAGCAGTAATGTGAAAGATAGTGAGTGAGGATTGAGCCCATCCTCCACATTATTCAGTCTGTCCACAGAGTTTGCAATAAAAAACATGAAGGAGAAATTTGGAACAGGAGATAAAATTAAAGGAGAAGAAATTAAAACTTCAAAGTTTGTTGACAAGAGTGAAATTTTGCCAGAAACACAAAGATCTTGAAAGATTACTGAACAGAATGGACAGTGGCTTGAAAAGTGATTATACTACGAACATCAAAAAGCAAGGGTAATGTAATGTAGCTGAATTAAGTCATATGAGGGAATCATATAGGGAAACAACACATAGAAATTAGTTTTGCTACTTAGGAAGCAAGATAACTGATGGTGACAGAAGTAAAGAAAATATAAAATACATACTTGCAATAGTAACAAAGGCATTTCTGATATGAGAAATATGTTAATGTAAATTTAATTCATTAACAAGGTATGATAATAATAATAATGGCGTGTGACGAGGGCCTCCCGTCGGGTAGACCACTCGCCTGGTGCAAGTCTTTCGATTTGATGCCACTTCGGTGACTTGCGCGTCAATGGGGATGAAATGATGATGATTAAGACAACACAACACCCAGTCCCTGAGTGGAGAAAATCTCCAGCCCAGCTGGGAATTGAACCCAGCCCCTTAGGATTGACAGTCTGTCGAGCTGACCACTCAGATACCAAGGGCGGACATTAACAAGGTATGTAGAATAGCAGAAGCATTGAGTTGTCAACAGACACACACAAAACACAAAGGAAAGTTGCTACCTTTTGGAATAAGTCCTTTGGTGAGGAGAATAGCAGAAGCATTGAGTTGTCAACAGACACACACAAAACACAAAGGAAAGTTGCTATTTTTTGGAATAAGTCCTTTGGTGAGTTAGAGAAGCACAGACTAGGCATGTGATAAACAACTAGTGAAACCAGTGAGGTACAGCACACAATGAAGGTGACATAGAGGCATGGATTTGGAGGGGGTGAAAGGACAGAGGAAGGGGAAATGGATGGTTAGAGAGTATGTGAACAGTGGTTAATGGAGATTAAGGCCAGGAGAATTACTGGAGTTAAGGATGTGTTGTGAAGACAGCTCCCATCTCCGTACTTCGAAAAAGCTGGTGGTCTAGGAGAGAATCCAAATGGGGCCCAAGTTGTGACATAGTCATTGAACTCTAGCACATTCTGCTCAGCTACATGTTGTGCCACTGGTTGGTCAACTTCATTCTTGGCTACAGTTTGGTGGTGGTCATTCATTCTGATGGGCAGCTGGTTGGTTGTCTTATCAACATAAAAAGCTGTGCACTAATGGCAGTAGAGTTTGTATATGACATGGTTGCTTTCACCTGTGGCCCTGCCTCAGAGGGGACAGGAAAAACCTTTGATAGGACTCTAATTGGAAATGCTGGGTAAGTGGACTCAAGAAGTCTTGCTCCTGGATCTTCCACAGCAAGGAGCTGGAAGTGTGATTGGCTTAGAGATGTACCAGTGTCTTGTGTACATTGGATGAGTGACAGAATACCACTTTAGGAGGGGTGGGAATGATCTTGGGTAGGATGTTCCTCATTTCTAGGCATGATGACAGATAAGCAAAGCCCTACCAAAAGATGTAGTTCAGTTGATCCAGTATAGGGTGATATTGGATAATGAGGGGACACTCCTTTATAGCTGACCACCAGAGGGTGGTGGAAGGGTTAGAGATGTGTGGTGAGGATATGACTGGAGATCAGTCTGCAGACTAGTTTTGGGGGGAGGGGGGGGGGGGGGAGGGAAGTAGCATCTGTCTGCGAAGGACCTTGTGAGACCACCGGTATACTGTACAAGGGAATTTTTGTCACTCCAGGTATAATGGATCATATTAGTTTTTTCTTTCTTCATTCTTTTATTTTTTATACGTGTACAAAGCCAAATGTGAATTAATGAACTGCTTTGTGGCAGAGATAGTGTTTTGATATAAAAAGAGAGAAGAGATACTCTATTCAGTTGATTAATTACTATATCTTCACCTGTTTGTTTCTGTAAGTGTGGTAGCAGGCGGATGTATGACTAGCTCTGCTGAGCCAGTTTTGTTTAAAAATGTGTATCAGCATTTCAGCATTGTCATAATCATCTCTATGCACTGTGGAACTAATGTGAAGCAGTATGTAACAAAAAATCTGAATATTGATCTTAAATGCATTGACAATGAAGGTCTGTTGGTATTAGTACCTGTTAAAATTAATGTACGATATGTCTACAGATTTATAAATTATCTTCCAAATTCGTGCAGTTATTCTTTCCAATCAATTTTTTTATATTATTCAAGCAGTAATTATTAATCAGTTTCCATTATTTCATCCCCCCTCTGATATGACACTGTTCAATGGTGACCATTTAAACGACGGCACAGAGTGGAATACGAACAGACCTTTCAATTGTTGAGATAAAAAAGTTTTTGAGATAAATGATTCAGTTTACTGTCACAAGAAAGTATTGAGACTTTTTTTGTATTGTTACATATCCATGAGATTGGGAATAAGGAAAACATTGAAGGAGCAAATTAAAAATAAATTCTGGCTACAAACGACACGCGCCGAGAATGCTGGTTTCAGCGGTAAAGGTAGGAAGCTGCTACGCTGTATGCTTATATGGCTGTGCTTGGCACCGTCTCTCTAGAAGTAGATAATCTCTTTTCTTTTCAATTAATATTCTTTACAGAAACTGAATTTCTGCAGAAAAGGCAAAAATTTGCATAAAGTCATCATTAAAGTGCAAGATAAGTCATCAAATCCTATAAGACTGTGTCAGATAATAATAAGCTTAATTAGTGAACACACAGATAAATCTACTTTAGTTGAAAAGTACCAACACAGAAAAAATTTCATTATTGAAAAAAAAAATTTCATGATTTTGTTAAACACTATTCCTAATAGAGTCAAAGGAAATGGCTATTGTTGAAAATTCATTACAAAATGCAATATGACTAGATGTCAGAAATTCGAGCTTGACAACAGTTGAATGTAATGGACCAACTCATGAACTGGCCGATGGCTTCCGAAATAACAAGTTGATGTTCAACTATCAAAAAATGATGGCACTGATAATATAACTAATCATGATGTCACTTTTATGACACTCAATGAGACAATTTCTCAGTTCTCACTGGGAAATATTTTTTCATATAGTGAAATTGAAGTGCATGACAGTGAAAATTCCTTTGATTATTTGCTCACAATGTCATGAACCCAAGAACAGAAAACAGTTCATAGAAACAATGTAAATGCTAATGATACAGTTTGACACAATTCATGCAGCTAATAACAAAACTGTTTGCAAAATAACAGGAATTTCAGGAAATTGTAACACAATAGCTTAAGGAAAATATAGGACAACAGTTTACACTGCAAAATCAGGCATTTAATGATTTCAAGAATAGTATTAGTCAACAGTTCAGTGAGGTGAGTAAAGCTATATGCACTGAATTATCTGACAAACTATCCAGGAAGTTGAACGAGCTAGGTAAACAACTAAAGCAAGAAATAGTTACCGACATGCCCTGCAGTATAAATACGTTAACAGAAAAAGAACAACTTGCAGGTGAGTTACAAAACTTAGTGAAGCATATTCTCAAATTCAGGAGACACAATCCCAAGTGGATGCATTGGTAAAAAAATGTGACGAATGCAGTCAGCAAGATCCAAGATGTATGCAAAAACTTACCTACAGAAGCACAAAAGTTAAGTCTGAGAGTAGACCAGTTAAGTCTAGAGTCAAAATTTGCCACAAAACAGAGAGATAAGATATGTGCAGATGTATAGGAAATAACTGAAAAAGCTGAAGTGAGGATGCTGGATAAGTGCAGCACCTTGGCTGAAAAGGTAGTGTCAGAGTGCAAAATTTGTCTAGGTACTGTAAAAGAAGCTCTAAAGGAAAAAGAAAGTCAGCTTGTATGTAAAATAGATTCAGGTTTAAAGGGGGCAGGTTAGGGGCAGTATTGCTAAACAACATTTGACAGAAAACAAACCCATGCTAATAGAGAGGTTAGATACTTTCACTGGTTACTCACAATACAGGCCTAGCCTGTCGAAGGAAAATAGTGAAGGGTTCAGAATGCAACAACACTTGCCAGCAGCTGTACGTGTTGTCAAACGCTACGACACAAGTGAACACAAACACACCTGTCACTGACAGCACGACGTGTTTGTCAACATTACTTTCCTCTGAAGGGAAAAGAACAAACCCCGTGGTCTTTATCAGAGCATTTCAAAATGTTTTACCTCGTACCTGCACCGAAGCCCAGAAAATTAGATTTGTTGTTGGATACACACTAGGTGACATGCTGCTATGAGCTACAGAGATGGTGGAACATTGCCACTACTACAAACAGTTTGAGAGAGCCTTTCTGGATAAATATTGGTCTGTGGCTGTACAAGAGAGGCTCAGGCTTGAAGTATTCAACCCAGCTCCATTCAATAGCAAACATGGAAGCTTAAGGGGCTATTTTGAAAAATATTCGAATAAGACCACATACTGGATGAACCCAGTATCTCAAGTAGAGGTGCTGAAAATTTTATAGAGCCATCTTCTTGCCCATGTTAGGGAAAACTCATTACCATTCTGAAACATGATACTGAATACTTTCTATCAATACTGGACTCAATAGATATGATATACGAAGAGAGTCCAGTACAACCCAAGCCTGTTAATACACAAATAGTGCCACAGAGATTCACGGACCAACAAGTGAACAATGGATTCATAGTACAACATGGATCGCAACCTTACTCACAGAGACCTATGGTAACGGTAACGGTAATGGTAATCACAACAGCAGTGGACAAAGCTGTAAATTGATGGGCGATATAAAAGAAATGGGCAAAAATTTAACAATGGGCAAGTAGCATATGGCCAGCCTGTGAAATATGTGCAGACAAGCTACCAGCAGTAATCAGCCGATTGCTTGGCAAACACAAAACAATACCAGACAGCCGAATAATTCACAGACAGCAGAATTCAGTCATAAAAGTAACGCACATATGCCGAATAATGCACAAAAGCAAAGAGAATTTCAGTTGAGAGCCTCATAGGATACTCATTGGCATAATCAAACACCAACTGTCCATATAGTAGAAGTTATGCCTAACCCAGAGACCGATGCCACTGTAATACCGGGAAACTGGAACCCCCCCCCCGTCCTGTGACCTTGGAGGAGAGTGGGGGCATGACCTTGATCGACACTTGCCTTATCAGATGTGATCAAGGTAGGTATGCCCTCTAAATTGTATATATGTATAATAATATTAGATTTAGGGTGCTGGAAAATCACATTACAAAATTTATGTTGTTAGTTAATAAGGAAAATTTTTGTTTGTGTTTTGTCTTGTATGTCAAATGTGTAAATGATAAGATGAATGGATGTAACAAGGAAGAATTTTACTTTTATGTGTCTAGAGATGACACTGTGCTAAATATAACACTTCACCTTGGCCCAGTTGTAAACAAATAAATGAACTTGTAAAACACACAGTAGTGCACAATGCAATACACAACTCGCCACGATGTAGATGGTATCAGAGCGATGCAGCACATGTGCATTGGGGAGCAGGCTAGGCAACAAACCGCATGTGTGTATGTGCCAGACAGACCAGCTGAGAGTGTAGGAGCATCCAAAACAAACAAACCCTATGAGCTGCAGCCTGTACTAGCATTTGTAAAGCCTATTGCATAAGAAGGGACATTAAGAGAGAGTCTATACAACTGTGTCTGTCTACACAATACACACATATGAAGATAAGCTAAGAAATTATATATATATGGAAAGGGACCCTAAATTAAGACTTACGTGACGCTACTATATACATTAAATCTATATATGTGTGTTGTTGTTGTTGTGGTCTTCAGTCCTGAGACTGGTTTGATGCAACTCTCCATGCTACTCTATCCTGTGCAAGCTGCTTCATCTCCCAGTACCTACTGCAACCTACATCTTTCTGAATCTGCTTAGTGTATTCATCTCTTGGTCTCCCTCTATGATTTTTACCCTCCACGCTGCCCTCCAATACTAAATTGGTGATCCCTTGATGCCTCAGAACATGTCCTACCAACCGATCTCTTCTTCTGGTCAAGTTGTGCCACAAACTTCTCTTCTCCCCAATCCTATTCAATACTTCCTCATTAGTTATGTGATCTACCCATCTAATCTTCAGCATTCTTGTGTAGCACCACATTTCGAAAGCTTCTATTCTCTTCTTGTCCAAACTATTTATCGTCCATGTTTCACTTCCATACATGGCAACACTCCATACAAATACTTTCAGAAATGACTTCCTGACACTTAAATCAATACTGGATGTTAACAAATTTCTCTTCTTCATTGCCAGCCTACATTTTATATCCTCTCTACTTCGACCATCATCAGTGATTTTGCTCCCCAAATAGCAAAACTCCTTTACTACTTTAAGTGCCTCATTTCCTAATCTAATTCCCTCAGCATCACCCGACTTAATTAGACTACATTCCATTATCCTTGTTTTGCTTTTGTTGATGTTCATCTTATATCCTCCTTTCAAGACACTGTCCATTCCATTCAACTGCTCTTCCAAGTCCTTTGCTGTCTCTGCCAGAATTACAATGTCATCGGCGAACCTCAAAGTTTTTATTTCTTCTCCATGAATTTTAATACCTACTCCGAATTTTTCTTTTGTTTCCTTTACTGCTTGTTCAATATACAGATTGAACAACATCGGGGAGAGGCTACAACCCTGTCTTACTCCATTCCCAACCACTGCTTCCCTTTCATGTCCCTTGACTCTTATAACTGCCATCTGGTTTCTGTACAAATTGTAAATAGCCTTTCGCTCCCTGTATTTTCCCCCTTGCCACCTTTAGAATTTGAAAGAGAGTATTCCAGTCAACATTGTCAAAAGCTTTCTCTAAGTCTACAAATGCTAGAAACGTAGGTTTGCCTTTCCTTAATCTTTCTTCTAAGATAAGTCGTAAGGTCAGTATTGCCTCACGTGTTCCAGTGTTTCTACGGAATCCAAACTGATCTTCCCCGAGGTTGACTTCTACTAGTTTTTCCATTCGTCTGTAAAGAATTCGTGTTAGTATTTTGCAGCTGTGACTTATTAAGCTGATAGTTCGGTAATTTTCACATCTGTCAACACCTGCTTTCTTTGGGATTGGAATTATTATATTCTTCTTGAAGTCTGAGGGTATTTTGCCTGTTTCATACATCTTGCTCACCAGATGGTAGAGTTTTGTCAGGACTGGCTCTCCCACAGCCGTCAGTAATTCCAATGGAATATTGTCTACTCCGGGGGCCTTGTTTCGACTCAGGTCTTTCAGTGCTCTGTCAAACTCTTCACGCAGTATCATATCTCCCATTTCATCTTCATCTACATCCTCTTCCATTTCCATAATATTGTCCTCAAGTACATTGCCCTTGTATAGACCCTCTATATACTCCTTCCACCTTTCTGCTTTCCCTTCTTTGCTTAGAACTGGGTTTCCATCTGAGCTCTTGATATTCATACAAGTCGTTCTCTTATCTCCAAAGATCTCTTTAATTTTCCTGTAGGCGGTATCTATCTTACCCCTAGTGAGATAGGCCTCTACATCCTTACATTTGTCCTCTAGCCATCCCTGCTTAGCCATTTTGAACTTCCTGTCGATCTCATTTTTGAGACGCTTGTATTCCTTTTTGCCTGTTTCACTTACTGCATTTTTATATTTCCTCCTTTCATCAATTAAATTCAATATTTCTTCTGTTACCCAAGGATTTCTACTAGCCCTCGTCTTTTTACCTACTTGATCCTCTGCTGCCTTCACTCCTTCATCCCTCAAAGCTACCCATTCTTCTTCTACTGTATTTATTTCCCCCATTCCTGTCAATTGCTCCCTTATGCTCTCCCTGAATCTCTGTACAACCTCTGGTTCTTTTTGTTTATCCAGGTCCCATCTCCTTAAATTCCCACCTTTTTGCAGTTTCTTCAGTTTTAATCTACAGGTCATAACCAATAGATTGTGGTCAGAGTCCACATCTGCCCCTGGAAATGTCTTACAATTTAAAACCTGGTTCCTAAATCTCTGTCTTACCATTATATAATCTATCTGATACCTTTTAGTATCTCCAGGGTTCTTCCATGTATACAACCTTCTTTCATGATTCTTAAACCAAGTGTTAGTTATGATTATGTTGTGCTCTGTGCAAAATTCTACCAGGTGGCTTCCTCTTTCATTTCTGTCCCCCAATCCATATTCACCTACTATGTTTCCTTCTCTCCCTTTTCCTACACTCGAATTCCAGTCACCCATGACTATTAAATTTTCGTCTCCCTTCACAATCTGAATAATTTCTTTTATTTCATCATACATTTCTTCAATTTCTTCGTCATCTGCAGAGCTAGTTGGCATATAAACTTGTACTACTGTAGTAGGTGTGGGCTTCGTATCTATCTTGGCCACAATAATGCGTTCACTATGCTGTTTGTAGTAGCTTACCCGCATTCCTATTTTACTATTCATTATTAAACCTACTCCTGCATTACCCCTATTTGATTTTGTGTTTATAACCCTGTAGTCACCTGACCAGAAGTCTTGTTCCTCCTGCCACCGAACTTCACTAATTCCCACTATATCTAACTTCAACCTATCCATTTCCCTTTTTAAATTTTCTAACCTACCTGCCCGATTAAGGGATCTGACATTCCACGCTCCGATCCGTAGAACGCCAGTTTTCTTTCTCCTGATAACGACATCCTCTTGAGTAGTCCCCGCCCGGAGATCCGAATGGGGGACTATTTTACCTCCAGAATATTTTACCCAAGAGGACGCCATCATCATGTAATCATACAGTAAAGCTGCATGCCCTCGGGAAAAATTACGGCTGTAGTTTCCCCTTGCTTTCAGCCGTTCGCAGTACCAGCACAGCAAGGCCGTTTTGGTTATTGTTACAAGGCCAGATCAGTCAATCATCCAGACTGTTGCCCTTGCAACTACTGAAAAGGCTGCTGCCCCTCTTCAGGAGCCACATGTTTGTCTGGCCTCTCAACAGATACCCCTCCGTTGTGGTTGCACCTACGGTACGGCTGTCTGTATCGCTGAGGCACGCAAGCCTCCCCACCAACGGCAAGGTCATGGTTCATGGGGGGGGGGGGGGGGTATATATGTGTGATATTTACAAATTTAAGCACAGAAAGTACAAGCACTATTTATATTTGATGGACCAGAAAAGTCTTGCTGCAGGTAAACAAGTGAGTACAGTGTAAATGGCAAACTGAATAAGAGGTCACACTATGCCTGTAATACACTTTATCTTACAGATTTATAAGGTAAGTAGAGACACACACATGACATTAAATAAGATTTGTGACGGTATGAGTGCACACTGAAGTGAATGAATATATGGTTGAATATATTAGTAGCCATTGAGCCACTATACACTTATCTATGAGGATTTAGTTTTAAATTAGTATTAAGCTTTTCTTCCAGGGGACAATGCATTGACACATCCTAAAGTGAAGAAAGATAAATGCTTGTAGAGTGTTAGGTACCATATAAAAATAAAAAATGACTGCACTGCAAGGTAAATATTTTTGTAAGTTTATGATACATACAAATGTGATAGTGTGAAAGTATGTGAAGAAGAAAACAGTTGCAGGATGTCACACATCACGATGTTGAAGTAAGGTTAAGCACTACCAAATAATCAGGGGATTGAAACCTAACTACTGTGAGCATTGATTACCCTGAAAATGTCAAACACCTGATTTACATTGAAATTTTTATGCACCTTTGTAACTTACGTAAATACTGTTTTACGCTCATTGTAGGTAACATTTCATATTGATGATACAACTCTGTATAACTCAGCATACGAAATGAACATAACAAGTAAATATTGAACTGCATTTTTAAACACTGAATAAGTTGTTGTTGTTGTTTTTGGGGAGGGAGACCAGACAGCAAGGTCATCGGTCTCATTGGATTAGGGAAGGTTGGGGAAGGAAGTCGGCCGTGCCCTTTGAGAGGAACCATCCTGGCATTGGCCTGGAGTGATTTAGGGAAATCACGGAAAACCTAAATCAGGATGGCCGGACGCGGGATTGAATCGTCGTCCTCCCAAATGCGAGTCCAGTGTCTAACCACTGCGCCACCTCGCTCGGTACTGAATAAGTATTTGATATGATTGGTATCACCAGATTTGAGTTGTGTTTATAAATAACAAACTATTCTGTTCTTGGGATCACAGTTAAGTTTAGTAATGAGTCAGAACTGAGCACATAAATGCCTTCTCATGGAATTTCCTCAATCCCGTAGTGTGTAGATCCTTCTTGGAGAATACTAGAGACGTGAGGTCATGTATAGTTATCTGAGCAGTGCATAGTATCTATTCTAGCAACTGTTGTTTAATTCTTTAATTGATAAATATGCTCCGATGAGAAGTCATTGTAAATTGAAATGAAATGCATGTCAATTTATGCCATAAAAGAAAATAGAATCTATTATTGTATGAATGTTAAATGAGGAATGTATAACCAAACAAGAGTAAAATGTGTACTCATAGAACTGGTATTGAATAATGTAACAAAATTGTAATTTAACAAAATGTACTAAAACAAAATGACAAGCAGGCTATAATGTGTGTAAGTGATGATAATGGCATGTCAGAAAATGAATAGGATAAGTGTATTTTGTAATTGTATTTGTATTTTTTATTTTATTTATTTTTTGTTATGTGTGTAGTATGTGGAAAGGACACTACAGAAACTTTATGTAATGCAACAGTATGAAAAATGCTCAAAAACTAAGTGCAAGAACATAGAAACATGGCTCCAAAGTGTTAAGTGTGTATGTGATATATGTGGGTGTGGGTGTGATAAACTAAAGATGGCAATACTTTGTGTAACATGAATTTTCTGTGCTCGACAAGGTCATAAAAGTGGCAAAAAACTTACCTTATCTACAGGTGTCAGATGTACGGCTGGTGTCTTCACTGAGTAAGTGAGAGCAACGAGGTGCAATAAATTCCTCGGGCCACTGATATGGAAACCAATTGTCACCACGTCAAAGATTACACAAAGGATCACGCTGCTGAACATGAACTTCAAGAATTTGTGCAGTGAAAGCTAGTGTAAATGCACAATATGGACACTCTGGCTTTGTACTAAACATGTGAGCATGAGCTGGGATGATAATGGATGTTGCAGTGCATGTGCATGCTTTGCAAGCTAAACACTGTGCAGATACTGACTGACAACAATGTGAGTATGTGGTTACAGCAAGTACTTTGTTAGGAGAGAAAACTTATTTATGTACGTGTTAGAAGAAGTGGACATGCCGATATAAATTGATAACCATACAGGATAACTCCAATGACCGAAAATAAAGGCTATGCCATACCAGCCAGGGTTATCAACCTTCAAAAAAGGAAATGAGCTCAGACACTGCACCTCCTAATGACGTCAGTGCATGGGGGAGGGTCAATTATCATCATATTATTTTTTAATTCTTTTCTTTTTATACGTGTACAAAGTGAAACGTGAATTAACGAATTGCTTTGTGGCAGAGATAATGTTTTGGCACAAAAAAAGAGAAGAGATACACTCTTCAATTGATTAATTTCTGTATCTTCACCTGTTTGTTTCTATAAGTGTTATAGCGGATGGACATATGACTAGCTCTGCTGTGCCAGTATTGTTTAAAATTGTGTATCCAACCATAGGTTAAAAAGTTTTATTTTTTTTATATATATATATATATATATATATATATATATATATATATATATATATATATATATATATATATATTTTTTTTTTTTACATCAGTCACACCCATGTTCCCTACTTCACACATGCCAAGAATCCTGCATCAAGAGGTTAGAAACAGACAAAAGGAATTTGCATGAGTGGTGGAGGGGTGATCCTGTATCAGCATTGTCATAACCAGCTCTATGCACAGTGGAACTAACATGAAGCAGTACGTAACAAAAAATCTGAATATTGATCTTAAATGTGCTGACATTGAAGGTCTGTTGATATTAGTACCACTTAAAATTTGCCTAGGATATGTTTACAGATTTATTAATTACCTTCCAATTTCATTCTGTTATTCTTTCCAATCAATTTTTTTTAATTAATCAAGTGTAATTATTAATCAGTTTCCTTTATTTTGTCCCCCCAGTCATATGACACTATTCACATGGTAAGTCACCCACAGGTGGCACGGTTGTGTGGGACTGGTTCTTTGGTTTGTGTAGGGTGACGGCTTGCAGAATGCAAGTACTGTTGGTTGTTAGCAGTTTCATATGGTCAGAGGAGTGGTTGAAGCCATCAGAGAGGTGAAGGTGAATATCCAGGAATGTTTCACACTGGTTTGAGGAGGACCAGGTGTGGCAGATAAGAGAGATGTTGGAGTTGTAAATGAATGAGGATAGGGCGTCTTGGTCCTGAGACCAGATCATGGAAACATCATCAGTGAACCTGAACCAGACAAAATATTTTGGGTTTTGGGAAGCTACAAAGGTTTCCTCTATATGGTCCATAAAAAGTTTGACATATGAGGGAGCCCATGGCTGTGCCACAGATTTCTTTGCATGCCTTCCCCTCAAAGGAGAAGTAGTTGTATGTGAAGATATATTTGTTTAGAAGTATGAGGAATGCGGTAGTGGGTCTGGAGTCTGAAGGAGACTGAGAGAGGAAGATTCAGTAGCAGCAAGGTGACAGGCATGAGAGTTGATGGTGTTTAGGAAGGTGGCACCAATAGTGATGGGTAGGGATCCAGGTGGTAAAGAGATAGGGATAATGGAAAGTTGGTGAAGGAACTGGGTAGTGTCTTTGATGTGAGAGGCTAGGCTTTGGGCTAATGGTTGCCGGTGTTGGTCAACAGGAGCAGAAATTCTTTCAGTAGGAGTGCAATAACCAGCTACAATGGGTTGTCTAGGATTGTTGGATATGTAGATTTTGGGAAGCACTTAGAAGGCGGGTGTGCGGGGAGTCATTGGTGAGAGATGGATTGGACTCAGGGGAGAAGTTCTGAGATGAGCTTAAGGATTTCACCAGGGACTGGAGGTTATGTTGGATTTCTGGGATTGGCTCACTATGAAAGAGCTTGTAGATGGAGAAGTCAGACAGTTGGCAGAAGCATTCTGTCAGTTAGTCATTGTGATTCACCATGACAGTGGTACAGCCTTTGTCTGCAGGGAGGATAACTAGCTGAGGATGTGTTTTCAGGTTGTGAATTGCTGTCCTTTCTATTGTTGTAAAGTTGGTGTTCTTGGGAAGGGGCATGGGCAAATATTGTGAGATCAAGATGGTGATAAGGAATTCCTGAGAGGTGACCTGGGGGTGGTTAGGTGTGAGAATGGGAGGCTCACATTCGAATGGTGGTATAAAATGGAAGACCCAGACTTCCACAAGGGAATAGGTTGGTGCTGGTTGGAGGGGCTGGTAGCAAAGAAGAGGTTCACCTATAAGAATTCGGAGAAGGAGAGTAGGTCTTTGACAAGTCCTACATGGTTAAACATGGGAGTGGGGCTGAAACTGAGGCCTTTGGGTAGGACTGAAATTTATGTAGGATTGAGGTTTTTGGTGGAGAGGTTAACATCATTGTTTGGGATCTATTTGGGTTGTGGATTTTTTGGAGTGTTGTGACTGAGTTTTTGGGGCTGTGGAAAATTGGAAAAGTTAGCTAGACAGTGTCTGGAAGCTATTAGGGGTTGTCGGGAGACTTCACTGTGAGTGACACAGGTGTTGATGGGCAGTGGTGTTCCAGGGTGGAAGTAGGATGTCAACTGGTTGGACAATTTATGGTGGTACCTGGAATGCCTTCCAGTTTTTGGAGGGCAAGTGTTTCAGTTTTGGAGACATGGAGTACCTAGTTATGACTGTGCAGTAACAAAATCTTGCAGAGAGAGCATAAGTGGTTCCAGGACGCCTGTGCCATGGAGGTGTGTTTCTGCAGTACCAGTTTTGTAAGGGATAGGGACTAATGGAATCTAAACATATGAAGGCCATTGTGAAAGGATGGGTGGGATCCAGGAAAGGAAATTTTTAGCATTAGGGGGCTCCATGGTGTAGGCAGCACTTAAGGAACAGTACGCAACATTGGGCTTTCTCTAGGCAAAGGGATACTTTCCTGAAATGATGCAGATGGACAGAACAAGGGTCCACTGGGGCTGGGATGATGCTGGGAGAATGTAAAATGTTGCAGGAAATCGATGAATGAAAGCATTTAGTGGCTGTAAAGGGAACTGGATAGCGAAGTGTGGGTTTGGGGAAAGAGAAGGATAGAAAAAATAATACTGGAGGTAATAGGATAGTTGTGTGACATGAGGATATTTGGTCACATGTAAATTCCTGTCACACATAGGAAAGATAAAGAAAAGGTATAAAATATCAGTGGGAGCAATGTTTCTGTTTTGAGATTAAATATAGTGGTTTGCTACTAGGATAGTGTGTTGACTGTGATCTGGTAAATGGGTGGTTCATAGAGCAGTGTGCATCACAGTCAGGCCAGTACTGGTGCTACAGAGTGTCACAACACATGTGTGACCACCCTGATTGTGGCCTGTGATGTGTGTGGTTGTAACAAATGCAAGAGGAAAAACACAAGGAAAGATCTGAATGCAAAATATGGGAGACACAAAGTAAATGAGGTTTATGAGAGAGAAACAAAGGATGGATGACACAAGGTTTAGGATGAGAGGGATTGATGAGGCAGTATAAATAAAGTAAGGAAAGATCTGACAGAATTTAAATAATTTAGGACTAAGAGAGACCACTCACCAAAAAGAGAATGAACACTTGCTGGCTTTTAAAATAAACCCTCTGTCAAGCTAGAGCTCAAACACACACACACACACACACACACACACACACACACACACACACACACACACACACACGTGCGTGTATACACCTGTACCGGAATTGCATTTCAGCAGGTGGACTAGATTGGGGTGCAAGTGTGCATGGGAGTGTGGAGGTACATGCTTTTGCGTGTGTGTGTGTGTGTGTGTGTGTGTGTGTGTGTGTGTGTGTCTAAACCTGCTCAACAAAGAATTTTTTCTGAAAGCTAGGAAGTCGTCTTTCTATTTTGTGTCTTTCTGTTGACAACACAACACTTCTGTTATTCGGTGAGTGGCCTCCCTTACTCATAATTATGTACATTCTTCCCGCTACAAATCTAATAAGCAGCCCCTTGTCACCTAGTGTCACTCTGTTCTGGAACAACTGAACTGTATCTTTCATTGGAGCTTTGTTTATCTGTCTCCCTGCCTGGCACTTAAGTGTGAATTGCAGAGTAGTCATGTTGGACATAGATGCTGTCTATGAGTTGTTCCTTTATTCCTAAATGATTTACATTCTGCAAGAACTTTCCTTGCTATGTTAATGTATATTTAAGTGTCATTAAGTCCTTCTGAAAGCATTTGAAGTGCAGCCTAGTATGGAAGTTACTGGATGATAAACAATACAGATAAGAAGAGTGTAGTAAATTCTTAAATATGGAGCAGTAGATTAACACAAAAAATTAGACAGTAGAGCAAATAACTAAAAAAGAAATATTGCTTTGAATCAGGGAGAAGCTTATGACATAAGTGCACTACAAGAATGGATCAGTTAGGATATTTCCTGACGTAAGAAATATTCAGTGTTGTAATGGAAGGTGGTTTACAGTTTAGTGTCTTTGAGGGGGGATGGCATAAAATTCTAGAGGGAGACCAAGGTTTGACTACAGAAATCAGATTCGAGTTGACGTAGGTTGTAATAGTTACACAGGAGACTAATATGGAGAGTTGCGTCAAACCAGTCTTCAGACTGAAGACCACGACAACAATCTACCAAATTTTTTGATTTGATCATGGCATTTACAAAGTTTCTGAAATACATGCATCCTATCAGGAATGTGAAAAGGCACTGGTGAGCAAAAGACACAATAGGCACAAAAGTGAAAGAAAGTGGATATAACTACAAAGTGAACAAATGCATAAATAAAACATATGAAATACAAGTACTAAAATAGAATACAACAAGAAAGGCACTACAAAAAAAAAATAGAAAATGTATTGCAGAAAATGGAATTTTAGTGGAACAGTCAGATAATTTTCTTTCTTGTTGAAGTCTGCATGTTCTTTCTCAGTTAGTTATGACTGCTCATTTTGTGTTTTCTGTGATTTAATACAGTTTAACACAGTGTGAAATGCATAGGAACTGTGTTGGTTACATATGCTCACAAAAAAATTGATTGCTGTCTGGAAACAGCTAGAAGCTCCAGTGGCCATAGCTGACAGGCTTTGGGCTGATGTTCTGAGCTGCAACAATAATGGGGCACCATTAGCAAAAGCTGACATTTTTGGTGTCATTGTAATCCTCTGAAAACAACATTGTCACTGTGTCTTCTGATGCACAACATCTGACCACCTGTCTTCAGTTGACATTGTGCAATGAAAAGTGATGGTATTACAAGTCTCTGCATGCACTGCATAAGTGGCAGCTGGCTGTACAGCTGCCCCTTCATGTCTTACCAACATGTATGAGATGCTGCCTAGTGTTGACAGCACATCTGAGCCAGCATGGAATGCCTTGTCTGTTGGACCAGTGGCTAGTTTTCCTGCAAAGTCTGGACAAGAGCAGGGGGTGAGTATGCTGGTCATTGGAAGCACCAGTGTTAGGCAGGTAATGTAGCCCCTCATGGAAATAGCTGGCAGGTCAAGAAAGAAGGTCGTCGTATACTGGGTATACTTGCTGGGAGATCTGATTCTATTGGCAGCTATTGAGTGCAGTGGATGCAATCAGCTGCAAATTGTAGGTCATATTAGCACAGATGATACTTGCCACTTGGGCTCTGAGGCCATCCTCGAGTCCTTTAGGTGGTTGGTTGAGTTAGTTAAGGCAGGGTTTGAGCTCGTCTTGCTATTTGTACCACTGTACCTAGGCTCAATTGCAATCCACTGTGTGGAATGTCTAAACCAGAGAATCAGATGATTTGCTAATCATATCAGTTGCAAATTTGTTGAGCTCCACTATGGGGTAAAGTGCCTCACTCAATGGGTCAGGCATGCACTAGACAAAAGAAGCAGCTACTCAGGAAGCAGAGTAGGTGCACATGAGGCATTTAGTTGGCGGAACCGCGGAACCCCTCCATAGGATCAGTGATAAACTGCATGCCGAAATTGAAGATAGAACAGTAGTAATACTCAGAGAATGTTCATTCTCATATAATGGAAATAGAAAAGGTTAATATGATGTTAGTAAGCTGCAGCATTATTCATGGTGTTGCTCATTAAAGGCAGTAATGCCCAGATAGCATCAGGAAAAGAAAATTGGTTGGTGATTACAAACAAAATACTAAATTCTGACTGATATACAGGGTGGAGTGGTTAAAACTATTTGTGGAAATATCTGGGACACTACAACCCAGATGAAAAAAAAAGTTGTAATAAAAGTTGTTCATCTTGAAAGGTGACATCCAATGACACTAAATATGACACCCCTGCCCCACCCCCAGGGGTTTGGATTGAGGGGGGGGTCAACTTTGAAATCTTCAGTAGGAACCCCAAGTTTTTATTGTGGGTTCAGAGTCTCCAGAAAAAAATATGTAACTTTTGTATGGAACAATTTTATCATTGTGTGATGGATGGCACTGTAATAAACACAAATCAAAATGCATTACAACCCATTGAAAAGTGATAGGGGATGTTTGATACATTAACTACTGTCTGTGATACACTTTGTACCATTCAAATAACCATCTGTAATGAGTGGACAGTGAACATATGTTGCAGTCCATGATCAGATACCTGCTGCAGGTGCCACACCTCTAGGTGCAAGGATGTAGTTTCATTGTGTCAAGCACGTCTTTGGCTGTGCCTTGAATAATGGACAAGAACACAGTGGCACAAAGCGGTTGTGCTTCACTTCACTGCAAACATCTATAACTGAGTGTGCAACAGTGTTGATGATTGCAGAGAGAATAGATATCATTGCATCATAATTTGCATCAAATAAGCATGTAGGAGAAGCTTGTCGATGGTTCTGAACCTGTTCCTGAGATTAATGTTACTTCTGCAACAACATTTCACAGTATTATTCAACTGCTTAATACAACTGGAAATGGCAAATCCACATGAAGAATCCAACCACCACCTGTGATGAACAAAAATGCCACAGTGGATGTTTCTGCTGTAACTGCTGCGTATCAGCACATTAGTTCATAACAAATTGCTCGATATGCAGGAATTTCACAACAAAGTGTTCTGTGCATACTGCATCAACACAAATACCACCTACAGCACCTGTTGCATAAAGCCCTGCAGCTTGAACTATTGCAACTGAATACAATAACTAGCAGCCAATGATGATTTTCATTCACAGCTACTTTTCTCTGATGAAGCAATGTTTATGAATTGTGGTCGCATGAATCAGGATAGTATGCATTACTGGGCAATGTAGAATCCCCAGTGGTTAAGGCAGGTCTATCTTAAATGCCCCTGAAGTGTCAATGTTTGGTGTGGTGTGTTAGGTACCTGGATAATTGGCATAATTGGCCAGTACTTCATAGATTGTAATGTGAATGGTCAAATGTATGGCAACTTTTTAGATAACATTTTGCCAATACTACTCTCAGATGTCCCATTTCAAACAGGAATGGATATGTGGTTTCATGACAGCTGTCAAACGCATTATTTGTGGATATCTCATGAAGTTCTGAACTGACATGACCCTCGTCAATGGATTGGACAAGGAGATCCTCATGAGTGACATGCACATTCATCCAATTTGATGCCTCCAAATTTTGAATGAATAAATGAAGATGTTTACTAAGATGAATGACCTTTTCATTTATTAAAGAGACAACAGGGAATATTAATACCTCTATACTACATGGAACTACAAATTTAGGAGAACACAGTTCATTGCTGCAGTGTGGACAAGAATGACACAGTGAAAGATAAGTACAAGAAACTATCATTCAGTATTGTTTCACTAACCAAGTAGAAATTGAATTTGTTGTGATAACCTCATGACTTTCGAGAGCACTTATGAGTTCACACAATAAATCTGAGTGCAGCTTACATTCAAGAGCTGTAGTGACAGCGCAATTCATGGAGAACATGCAGAATATTATTAACAAGTCTCCTGGTCATGCTACTGTTATAGGGGGACCTTCAATTTACCAACCATGGGATGGGAGAGTGTCACAACATGCATCACAGGAACAAGAAATAAATAAAAATAAATTAATGTTATCAAAGCTGATGGCAGAGACAGAAATTCAGTTGAGTTTATTGTGAATGTTATGTCCAAAAATTACTTTAAGCAGATTGAGAACTAGTTCATTAGTATAGTTTCTTGGACCTCTTAGCAACAAACAGGCCTGAATTTTTCAAATCCTTTAATGTAGAGAAAAGCACCAATGATGAAAAGACTGTGATATCATCAATGGCTGTATGTGTTACAAGGAATGTTAGGAAAGGTAAGTTTGTATCCATGCCAGTGGACATCACATTGCAGGCAGACAAGTGCAGTGGAATTGCGTGGAAACCTACCACAGGTGGCCCACGCAACACATTAGATCAGCAAACCCACTGATGGAGATGTTTACCTGTGTGTGGCAGTTGACTGGGTGAGTCAGTGCTTACTTAGAGCTCATCCACCACGACATCACCTATCATATAGTGCCATGTGTTGTTCCAAGTGTTTGGCTATTAGCCATCCATGCTTGCCACAGGCTGAGTTCTTCTTGTGCTCATCTCTATGAGGTTCTGGACTCTCTGCTTCCTTCAGATTGACTGTCACAGCAAGTTCATTTCCCTCTCAGAGGGTTCTGTTCCCTGGCTATTATCAGGCCACCATTGCCTCATTAAACATTTGTACTGACTGTGCAGTGTAGCAGCACTGTCATGCCTGTGCAGGTACTAAAGTAGGAAAATATTTTTACTTATAGAGAATTACAGGAAACAAATTGCAGAGTACATAAGTAGTCAACTTCATATATTCTGTTCTTAGTATGAAAATTAATTCAAAAAGCATTGTTCATTACATGTTGGACATGTGCATGCTAAGCAAGGTTGTCAGGGATGGGAAAGACCCACTATAACTCAATAGCTATTTTAGACAGTTGCTATGAAAGCAGATTTGTGACTGCACTAAGCACTTTTTGCAAGCAAAGCTTAAAATGTCATTCTTAAAGGATCAAGATTGACAGATTTAAAGGTAAATACAGGAGTATCCCAAAGAAGTGAGATATGACCAGTACTGTCATAATACAGGGTGTCCAACTCAACCCTCCCTGATTTCAAGGACCCAGGAGAGAAAACTCACAGTAGATACAACAGTGAAAAATGCACCACATTGTAGAGCATCTCAAAGAATTTATATTCCCACGTCAGAACTGCCAAGTATCATCAGTAGAGTGCAGCATTGTCACATGAAGTGAAAATGGCGACTCCACAGTAGCGAGCGCAAGCAGTAGTGTGGTTTGCAGAAACAAAATCGCCAATTACTGCAAAGAAATTATCATTGTGTGTATGAATGTGATCCACCTAATGGGAAAACAATTAAGGAATGATATAGGAATTTTCTGGCAATGGTAAGTGTTCTGAAACATTCTGGTGGTGAATGTTACAGAATTTCAGAAGAGATAGTGGAGGACATCAGGCAAATGTTTCTCAGAAGCCCATGTAAGTCAATTCGTCAAGCATCTAGGCAACCTGAAGTACCTCAATCAACATTGCATCATGTAGTTCACCAGCATCTTGGTATGTGTGCTTATAAAGTGCAAATTCTGCACCATCTGACACCAAGCGAGTAACCACACCTACAACAATTTGCTGTGGATATGCAGCAGCGTATTGATATGGATGCCAGCTTCCTGGTAAGATGTTTATTCTCAGATGAGGCAACCTTTCATCTATCAGGAAGGGTGAATAGCCATAATGTTCAGATTTGGAGTTTGCAAAATCCGCACGTTGTCACTGAACATGTTCGTGATAGCCCTAAACCAAATGTCTGGTGCGAGCTAATGCATGACAGGATTGTTGGACTGTTGTTTTTTGCTGAAGAGACAGTGAATGGGTCCATGTATCTGGACATGTTGGTGCAGTTTGTGTACCCTCAGATACAAGACTTGCAACCCAACATCATTTTTCAATAAGATGGAACTCCGCCCCATTGGTCAATGGCTGTTTGCAAGTTCGTGGATAGGAAATTTCCCAGTTGTTGGATCAGACACAGAGGACCTATTGCCTGGCCACCACATTCACATGACATTACACCACTCGATTTCTTCATGTGGGGATTTGTGAAGGACCATGCACATATGCAACCAAAGTGGACGATATTCCTATGTTGTGACATCGTATCACTAATGCGACTGCAACAATAACAGAGGAAATGTTACAAAGAACATGGCAAGAAATTGAATATAGACTTGATATTCTTCGTGCTACAAATGGTTCACATGTAGAGGTGTATTGATGATAAATAGGTAAATTCTTTGAGATGCTCTACAATGTGGTGCATTTTTCATTGTTGTATCTACTGTGATTTTTTCCTGATTCTTTGAAATCAGTGAGGTTTGAGTGGGACACCTGGTACATTTAAATGATTAAATGGATAATGTTGGAAGATCCATGATAATGTTCACAGATGATTCAGTCGTCTATAAGAAGGCTGCAGTGCCAGAAGACGTGTAGATGATCAGTAATTGGTGCTGGGACTGGCACTTCAACCTGAATGAAAATACTAAAATGGAAATGAAGTCCCATGCTTCTTGACAGATCATAGGGGATTGATTTGGGAGACCCACACTGCCATACTAGGCAAGGTACTAATGGAGGTGGTTTGCCGTTGCATTCCACTGACTGTAATGGGGATGAATGGTCATGATAAAGATGACACAACAACACCCAAGTACTCTTGAGGTTGGTAAAAGTCCCTAACCATGCTAGGAATCAAACCCAGGACCCCATGCTCAGGAAGCAAGAATGCTACCACAAGACGACGAGCTGCGGACAAATGTAAACATATTGGTGTGCAAAACTTAAGAACAGAAGTAACTTTTGCATGATGTGCCACTGTAAAATAATATAGCTCAAGGAAACTTGGGGCATACATAGAAAGAACTGCTACAGTAAAATACAGAATGTAACCTGAAAGAAATACACAATGAGGTGGACAGAAATTACACTTTTATTCAAAGACAAAATTACACTACAGTCACTGACATTCATGATGGTCCCCTGAACATTACAAAAGGTGGAACACCATTCGTAACAGGTTGTGTGGTAACCAAGGGTAGTAATAAACGCTTTTCAATGTGCTCCCATGCAGGCCACAGGGTTGGTAAGGAGTTCTTGTGGTACGGCATTCCATTCCTCCACCAGCACAGTAGACAACTGCTCCATATTTGTTGGTGCATGTGGACATGATGCACTATGTCTCCCAACTACATCCCACATGTGCTTGATGGAATTTAAGTTGTGGAAATCAGCAGCCCAGTTCATTCACTGAATATCCTCTCATTTCAAGAGCTCTTCCACCTACATTGTTTGATCCAGTCATGCATAGTCACCTATAAAAACCTATGAAGTCTGAGCCAAATGTACTCCCAAAAAGGCACAATAATGTTGACCAGTGAGTGTACTGTGTTTAAATATTTGGAGGTCAGTATGCCCATGAAACATTATACTTCCCAAATCATAAAACCTAGACCACCAAAACAATCTATGTTTGGGAAAGTTTCTTGCTGTATTACATGTTCCCACCGCTCGTCATACGAGGGCACATCGAGAATCACTACTCAGATTCAATCTCCTGTCATCCGAGAAGAGCATGTGACCCCACTCATTGTTGGTTCAGCCCCTGTGTTCTTGGAATAATTGTATATGGTGCCACCTATTTGCAGATGACAGTGGAACACAATGTGGTGGTCATCAGGCAAGAGACCACCCCCGTGCAGTTGCTGTGTCACTGTGGAGCATGGAGATTACATGCCTTGCAGTCCTGTTAAATTTGGTTTCAAGTGCACTTGCTGTTTGACATCAGTCTCTTCTTGCCTGTAGTATGATGACAGGAACAAGATAAAATTCAGAGTGGGGAAACATTAAATATGATATGCCACAAGGTTTAATCCTTGCCCCCCCCATACTGGAGGGCTTTTCCAAAACTGCAATGTTTGCTGATAACACAAGTATCTTAGTACAGGTCCCAAACACATCCATAACAGGTACCCAGGAGAATAATGGTACAGGCTCACAGCTAACAGCTTACCACTTAATCTTACAAAACCTCATAGTGTGCTATTGCAGACAAATGTGATTTTCAAGTACCATAGCCAGAGATGTGTGGAATTCCTGGGCATCTAGATATATAATAAACTGAGGTGACACTGGCAAGTGGATAAGTTAACCAAAAAGCTTAATTCTTCCTGCTTTGCTCTCACAAATCTCTCTCATTGTGTTGACCTACAGTAATAGGATTGCTAGCATATTTTGCATACTCAGTTCTGTCCTGTGGCACAATCTTCTGTGACATGCAGCAAAGGTGATAAAGGTATTTATTCTACAGGACTGTGCATAAAGTTGATATCTGAACATTTTGTAGAAGTACTTCAGTGAGGTAAGGATTTGTAGACTTACATGCCAATACATATACATATCCTTGCTTAGATTTAGAATCTCTGACAAGTCTGCATTATTCACTGAATTACCAAAAATTTCATGTAACAAAAACCAAATGAAAAGTAACTTCAATGAAAAGATTAGCTATAGTTAGTAATTAGTTAAGAGGGATTTAATGGCTTTTGATGACTGATGATTTTATGTCAAGTAGTAGCAGCTTTGAAAAATTTTTAAATATCTTTCTTGAAATTGTAATGGAAGTTTCCCACTTAGAACCACATGTAACAAAATGACTAGTAAATCTGAATAGATAATTATACTTAAAAAGTTGTGAAGGCAGCTAAACAAAAGGCAAACAGTAAGTTCAGTTTTCACCATATAAATAAGACAAATCAAAGGAGTGTTTCCATTGTCAAATCAGGGTTAGGTTAACAGTTAGTAATTATAAAATGTCTAGGATTAAAGTGGGTGATAGCCTTATTGTAAACCCAGCTCAAATATTAAAACTTTTTAATGAATTCTTCACACATGTGGCAAAGTCAGATGTTTATACAGCAGAGTACCAGAGTAAAGTAAGTCCCTCAATCTCAAAGATTTAAAAAATAAGTCTGAACAAAGAATGTGGAAAATGTTATAATATCATTAAAAAATAAAAGCTCTGTTGGATGGGTGACATACCAACCAAACTGATTAAAGCAATGTAGAACATAATAGCACCTCCAATAACTCAAATAATCAACCAATCAGGGATGCTTTCCTGAGGTGTTGAAGTATGCTGAAGACAGACTTCTGATCAAGAAAGGGTCAAGGGAAGACGTGGGAAACTATTGCTCTATTCTTCCTATCCTGTCAAAACTCTTACAGAAAGTAGCCACAAAGCAGATTCAAAATTTTACTGTAAAAATTATTATTATAAGTAACAGATTTGAATTTCAACAATGAAGAAAGCTTTCTGGATGCAGTGAATACCTTTATTGAAAAGATATGCAAAGCACTGAATCAGAGAAGTATAGATGCAGGTATCTTCTGTGATCTTATAAAAGCATTGCTTATCTACAAATTAGATAAAAATGGGCTCCAGGCAATGCTTTAAAATGGCTTACTTCAGACTTGCAGAATAGACAACAAAGGGCAACTATCAAATCAAATACAGTGAAGTACTGTTCTAAACAGAATAAAGTGTCACTAGCTGTGCCTTGAGGCTCCATGTTAGGGCCAACCCTGTTCCTGTTCTACATAAATGACTTACCCATAAATATAAATTCCCCATTAGTTCTGTTTGTAGATGATATGTCTGTTTAACTGAAGAGGCAGAATGTCACACAGAAGTGTCAAGGCTTCATCAAAGCACATTGTAAAGTTGCTCATGTTCAGATATGCTTCTTATTTGTAGTAATCAACAGGAATTTAATTTAAATATGTTGAACATGAAGACATCCAACACTGAGGAGTGACATGTTGCCTATCAAATGCTTCATACAATGCAGATTGGAACTAGGTCAGCAAGGGTCACTAAGTTCAGTACAGACTCCACTTGCAAGTTCACCTCTGAGCGGTTTGCAGGACGAGGGTAAGAACCACATTAACTTCTGGGTGGGAATGGTGGTGTGGGGCTGGTGTCTTGTGTGTTCTGATGACTTAATTTCCATGCTGATCATCTGCTGTTATAAAAATACCACATGTAACTAGAATTGTGAAGGAACATTTAAAAGATGCTCACATTGAAATGTGATACAAAATGGCTGCAACACAATACTTACAGCTCGTGCGCAAAACATCGCACAACGGTTGATGTTTGAACTCACCACAGATTGTATTTGACAAATTTTGTGTTGATGTTACTTTTATTTTCATAGCTCTGTGGCTTGGTTGGGGTTCCCAAAAATTTGTCATTGCTTGTACTCTGGTAAATTTCTTATTTCTTTCATGTTGTTAATTTTGATTGCAGTGAAATGAATCTATCATAATTTGATAATGGAAAATCCAGGATGGATTGTAACAATATTGCTGAAAGCTGTATTTATTTGTTACAGTCTTTTTGTTGTGCCTATCTGTGACTCAGCATCTCTGCTGTGTAGTAAGTAGCAACTTTCTTTTTCATAATATTGCACTTTGATAGTAATTTATAAAATAGTTGAAAAATATTTTCTAAAAAAATAGTAAAATAATTTGTAATAAGAAATACAAAATATTCTTGCAATTAATTAAAAGGAAATGTTGTCTTCTTTTGAAACTGGATGAAATTAAATGAAACAACTAGCCCAATTCAGGTCTGTATACAATTGGTGCCGTAATACTAAACTGTAGCCCTAAGAAAAAGTGAAATTTAATTTTTTTATTAAAATTGTGTAATTCCATTCTTAACATTAATTCTGAATTGAATAGAACATGGACTGGTTTATGGGAAACAAGATGTGTAAAAGATGAATAAACGCAAAACCTGAAAACTGTTTCAAGGAACTGATCAGTAACTAAACGAACAAGAAACAACATTAAAAAATTTGAAAACAGATCAACTTCTTTACAAACTGATTATTTAATGGGACCTTGCTTAATGACCCTAATTCACTTCATAGTCCTACCTGCAATGTGAAATACTCATTATGTGAAACATATTTTTCTATAGGAATTCATGTAAAAATAGGATAATGCATTCCTTTCTGAAAAATACTAAAACAATTTATAAAATTGTAATAGAGTGTTTAATATAGAAATATAATGTAGAACATTGTACATCCTTTTTTTACAAAAAAATTGTCTAAAAACTTTAGTTTTGTCTATTCTTCAAAGTGATTGCTAAACATGGAAGATGGCTAGTTGAATGAAATATATCTCCATTTATTGGTTAATGAGCAGCTTTGTTGAATTTGCATTGGTTAATTATGACAAATCTAAAATTAAATTCACAAATATGAGGACTGTTTGGAAAGCAGTCAGACTGGTGACAAAATGGAAACCACAGAGAAAATCAAAAATGTTTTATTTGCAACAGTTTGTTACCCCTTCCAGCCACTTCTCTACATGATTGCCACTCTGACTTAAGATGTATGTCATAGCATTGTGCCAACTTTCCAATACCTTTGTCATAGAAGGCTGTGTTTTCTGCCACTTCTATACACTGGTCTGCAGTTCATTATGTGTGCCAAAATGTTGTCTTCATAGCTAGTGGTTCAGGTGAGCAGAGATAAACATCAGAGGGAGCCAAATCCAGGCTGAATGGTGGATGGTCAATGCTGCAAGAGCATCCTCATTGTCCCTGCGGTGTATGGTAAAGGTTTGTCATGAAGAAGGAAATGCATGACAGGTACATTGTGTAGGGTTGCATGAAATCAGGAGAATCCTCACTATGGGCACCCATACTTAACAGGAGATGCTGTTGTTCTAGGTATCTTTTTGTGCTCACTGTGTGGTCAGAGTTGAAAAGAGTGACATGATGTGATCGACAGACATGCTAGAGACAATTCTCAATATGTGTGCAAAGCTTTGTCATATTTTCACTGACATTTCCATTTTGGAGAAGAGGCACCAGAGATGACAATTGCAATGCAAAGAGTGTTGCTAACAATACAGCTAAACACTGCTTTCTTGGTGGCATTGTCATTTGTTGAAGCTTCTACTGTAAAAGGCAGGTCATAGAACAGTGAGTGTCTTAATTGCTAGCTATTTTAGCTGAAGAGGTTTATCTAGACCCAAAAGTGGTTTTTGAAATGGTTACCAAAGATTGAAAAAACATTGAACAAACTCATAATATGAAACAATGCTGTTTATGTGAATCACACTTTATAAAAGGTGCTCGTCAAGCGAGGTTTGACAGTATGTTATTCATCGTAATAACAATACTGATGTAAAAGTTATGCTATTTATTCTTCCATGTTTTCTTTTTTTGTTATCATTCTTTCCCAAGGAGCATAAACCATACCATCAAGAGTAAAGTACATCATAATTATGGTATAATGTAGCAATTATACACAAATGCACAGCACTTTATTGACACAACTGCAACTTGATAATTAACTAAGGTCTCTCATTTTTATTATTTGAAATTATGTTTGACACTTTCCAGGATTTTGCTGTTTCTGACAGTTTTTATTCATAAGGTGACACCATCAGTATCTGTCACAGATGCCACTTATGCATGTAAAAGTAAGCAAGAGCTGCAGGTCCTACACTACAGGTAAAATACAACAGTTTCAATGAGAAGTCTGTGCCTGTTTATTTATTAATAATTTGTCAAATCATGGCTCTGTTTTTGAGACACAAATAACCAGTTCATTTCCTAATCATAGCCTCCATCTCTTCTTAGTTTTTTTGTTCACCATTGAAATAAATGCTAAGTCACATAGGAAGGAAGTGACGAATGCCACTAATAATTTCAAAGCTTTCCTTATCAGCCATGGACATTCTTGTTTCATCTGGGACACATCAATCTTTTGTGAATTGCATTCCATTTCAAGCATGTTGTCAGCAGCAAAATCTTAAAGTGTTTCTTTCATTCTTGTGCTCAGATCAGACAACTGTACTGACATATCCAAAAATGGATTTAGTCAGCTTCAAATTTCAGTTCTGGAAAGTAACTTCATAGTTTCTGTTCCAAATTGTGGAGGCTCTGTATCATGCAAGAAATCTGAGAAATTACTACATCTACATCTACATACATAGTCCACAATCCACCATACAGTGCATAGAGGAGGGTACCTCGTACCACAACTAGCATCTTCTCTCCCTGTTCCACTCCCAAACAGAACAAGGGAAAAATGACTGCCTATATGCCTCTGTATGAGCCCTAATCTCTCTTATCTTATCTTTGTGGTCTTTCCGCAAAATATAAGTTGGCGGCAGTAAAATTGTACTGTAGTCAGCCTCAAATGCTGGTTCTCTAAATTTCCTCAGTAGTGATTCACAAAAAGAACGCCTTCTTTCCTCCAGAGATTCCCACCCGAGTTCCTGAAACATTCCCGTAACACTCGCGTGATGATCAAACCTACTAGTAACAAATCTAGGAGCCCGCCTCTGAATTGCTTCTATGTCCTCCCTCAATCCGACCTGATAGGGATCCCAAATGCTCGAGCAGTACTCAAGAATAGGTTGTATTAGTGTTTTATAAGTGGTCTCCTTTACAGATGAACCACATCTTCCGAAAATTCTACCAATGAACCGAAGACGACTATCTGCCTTCCCCACAACTGCCATTACATGCTTGTCCACTTCATATCGCTAACTGGTCCTTGTGATTTCCTTGACAATCTCCTGAAAGCAAGGAAAAGACTGTTCCGCAAAGACGTCACTGACAAATGAAGTTTTGTGAGAAATCCTTAGATTTTATCCTTGCTGTTACCTCTCCGTTGGAAAGCCACTGGACCTTGTGTGATAAAGGAGACTTCAATGGAGCAAACCCACATCTTCACAAACAATTCTAAACACTTGAGTCTGCAACACTTTATCTTTAAGAGAGTTCACAACATTGATCACCTCTTTAAGCACATCATTTAAACCAGGAGGTACAATCATGACTGCCAGATGTTGTTGATGTGTGTCCATGAAATATTTGGTATTATTGATTTTGATTTCACCACAAACCCACTTTTATTGCCATGCATAGCTGTAGCACCATCATGGCAATACATTTTGTGCAGTTAATCTCATAGTTAATTGTGAGTGCTTTCTGAAACCACATCATACAAACCACAGCCAATAGTGTTTGCAGGAAGTGCTTTGCAAAATAAAACATCTTCCATGATACTTAGATCTGCCTCAAAGTACTCAGACACCACAAATTGTGCACAATCTCAAACATCAGTAAATTCATCAAACTGCAAAGCAAAATGTGGGTTCTTTAATTTTGGACTAATTGTTCTTGAATGTAACCAGCCATATAATTTATTCTGCGTTCAGTGGTATTATCAGAAAGTGGTATGCTTTTCAGCTTGTTTGCTTCCTGGTTACCTAATACAATTTCAGCAATATTCAGGACAGCTGGCAAAATATTTCTGGCATCTGTAAACAGCTTTCCTGCTTTGACTCATTATGTGACTCTTTAGCTAGCTAATAACCCTTTCTCATTGACACCAGAAACTAATATCTCATAAAAAATATTGTCAAAACAGAAAAATAAATAGTCAATATTATAATATTATTTTTAATCAACAAATAGCAATACTGTTTTGTTACCAGCATAATAGTAGTTTGCTGTTAGTTAAGGGTTTTTAGTTTCCTTAAAAAAAATCCAGTGGTTTATCAGCAGCTTCCTTGGAATGTTGAGTTGAGGGGTGATCCATAAGCTTTGATGGCTTCATAGTTTCATGTGGCACTAATTCACGACAAATTACACATTTATGTTTATTATTCACAACAGTAAAACAATACTTCAAATAACTATCATCAAGTATATTTTTTTGGGTTTGATTCACTTCCACCACTGCCACTTGTACCGGATGAGGTGGGGTTGTGCAGATATTGTGAGAAACTTTTCCATTTTACACTCACTTGGAGTGAAGTGCGAAGACACAATAATCACATGTGTACTCCCTGGCATACTGGGACAACTGATTGAAGTGAGCGAAAATGCCTGCCTATGCAACCATTGACTCCTTCTCACTCCCATGTCTCTTCTGTGCCAAAGAATACATGTATCACTGCCCACAGAGCTTTGTGACACAGTGCACTTGATTTCTTGACCAATCTAATATCAATAGAAAGAAAATTAAATGTGTTGCCTTTGAAAACACTGACGTAATTTAATTATGGTTCTGGGGGAAGTGGGGGGAGCCTCACCAGAATTTTTGTGTTTGGAAAGGGGCTGTGTGTTTAAAAAGGGTGAAAAACACTGCCCTAGAGAAGTGGTTCCAGTTATATAGCTTGAAATTGAACATTGCAAACACCTATATTGTACATTTCAAAACCAAACATTCAATACATGTGGAACTTAAAATAAACATAATAATCAAATTATGGAAAAAGTTCACACAGTTAAATTCATTGGACTAAGTGTGTACAAGGATTTGGAATACACACATTGACTTCCTATCAAATAAATTAAGCAGTTCTGCATTTGCAACGCAAATACTAGCAAATTCTACCGACATGAGCACACAAAAAATAATATATCATAGTTATTTTGAATCTGTCATTAGGTACAGTATAATTTTCTGGGGAAGTTAAAATAGTGTTCCTCAAATACTCAAACTGCAGATGAAAATTATGATACACGTGTGCTGAAAAAAAATTGTCATCCATTATTTCAGAGACTACAAATCCTAACTGTTCCCTTCATATACATTTATAAAATTATAATCTCCGTACACAGTAGACAAAAATAATTTGAGGCATTATTAATGAACCTGACTCATTAATATGTGCTTCATGAGGAAAAAAATAAATAGATAAATAATTTATGCTACCCACAGACTAGTTGACTCCACAGTATATAGAGATGACAATGTATAGCCTGAATGAATAAAGGAGCTGTAGTAGTCACTTAATGCTGGTTGGTGAAACCTTGTAAGTAGGATTTCATTGGATTTACCTTCAAGCTTCTGCTAGTTCAGGTTTTTGCTCTCTTCAAGAGCAATAAATAAAGAGTGCATATAGGCATTTCTATTATTTTCTTTTCAGAATGAAAGGGCATTAACATGTTCATACCTACTTTCATGTTTACACTGTGATAAAATCTCATGGCTTTAATTAGGCCCATGCCTTTCATAGGCAATGAAGTGCCAAGTGTGTCACCAAAGCACCAAAGTACACCTCAAAGCCTCAGTCAGTCAGTACCTCTCTCCTACATGTGAAAACCCCAGAGAAGCTCTTTTGTATATTTGTCTGGACTAGCTCCACTAGGCTGGGGCAGTACCTAGGCATTGTTTCCAGACTCAAACTTCAATGATGAAAACTTTCATCCAGGATTAACCAAGGTTGGGCAGACCATACTTCAAAAGCAGGTACCTCTTTGTCCATGGTATTGAATGTTACCATTATCAACTTGGCTACTGTCATGGCACGAGAAGATCACTGACTCCAGTTTAATACTTGAATGGGAGAAATTTCAAATAGGGTGTCTTACAATGTTTGCTCTAACCTTGGCCTAGATAAATATTATACCAAGAACTCTGGATAATTCTTCAAAAACTGTTATGTTTCCTGGTGACACTAACCATTAAAATTTCAATACAATGAAGGTGGCATGCAACTGACATCATGCTTGAATACGCAAAGGATCAATATTTCAGAGCAACCTCACAATAGGTAGATTGATGCCTATCCCATTTATATATAAATAAATATTATCCAACAGGTGTCTGCTTCAGAAATCACATTTGAATGTTGGATGTTTATAAGGTCATCATGTTATGCATTCCATGGTTAGAGTTGGGTGGGTTCCCATAACTGTCATGGAATCGATGTGTTCATGAGAGCCATACTCAGTGCCATACAGAATTCGGTGGTCCCATGTGTCTAGACCCGGGAGGACAGAAATGTTGCTCACTCACCCACACTGGATTGTGCATCCACATCACATGTCTTGAGTCAGGAAAGTGCTTCTTTGCAGCAAGACAAGTATCCACACAGTTAATGTGATGGTGTCTGGAGCTCCTTTGGCTGTCACCATGGTGACCATCATTGTGGCTTCCCATATCACAACAAGAGAGGCATACTGCCAGTGATGCACCTATGACAGCACTGGATAAAGTAGTGGTACTACTTCATCTTTTCATACAGGCTGTGGTTCTATGTACAGCATCATGGTGGATGTATCCATGTGTGGAGGCTCCAAGGAGAACTAATGTTGAAAGACTGCATTTGTCATTGTTGTATTGGCCCAGCACCTCACATGATGGTACGGGGTGCCGGTGGGGTATAAAACAGGATCACCACTGTTTGACATACCCGATTATTTGAACAGCAGTCTTTTCATACCTGATCTGTTATGGGTGGTGACTGTGCCCTGTTTTCAAGTTCTATGTGATGTTATCTTTCAACAAGTTAATGAAACCACATATTGTCCAGAGCTACATCAGTACAGAGGGTGTTTGACTGATGCCTCTTCCAGCATGTTCTCCTGATCTCTCACTCACTGAAAACATCTGGTCATGGGATGATGAGAGACTAGCATGCCACCACTTGCCAGCCACTGTGATTGATGAACTCTGGCAAGTGTTGAAGCAAATTGAAATGAGATACCCATATCCATCATAAAAGTTCAGTTTGATTCTGCCCAACTGGGTCAGAGGAACTGTTGCTGCCAGAGATGACATGTCTGTGGAACAGACAAGACAAGAGCAGAATTAGTATTAATGTCTCTAAAAGAAATATACAGAAGAATCTAGGAGGAAACTGAAAGAACACTTCAATAGGATAGAGTATTACAGACTATTAGAAACACTTTACAAATACAAACCAACTGGATAAAGGAACATGAGACCCAAACCCAAAGGGAAGGAAATTAATCTCTATAAGTACATATAGCGGGCAAAGCCTAATATGTGCATATGATGATATCTACATCCACATGATTACTCTGCAATTCATGACTTAGTGCCTGGCACCTTCAAGCTATTTCTCTACTGTTTCACTCTCAAATAGCACAGGGGAAAAATGAGCACTTAAATCTTTCTGTGTGAGCTCTGATTTCTCATATTTTATCACAATGATCACTTCTCCCTGTGTAGATGGGCACCAACAGAATATTTTCACAATCGGGGGAGAAAGTTGGTGATTGAAGTTTCATGAGAAGATCCTTATGCAATGAAAAATGCCTTTGTTTTAATGACTACCACCCCAATTCATATATAATGTCCGTGATTCTCCCTCCCCTGTTTCATGGTAATAGAAAACAAGATGCCCTTCTTTGAAATTTTTTGATGGCCTTCATCAGCCTCCTCTGATGTGGATCTCACACTGCACAACAATACTCCAGAAGACAACTGTGGTGTAAGCTGTGTCTTCAGTAGACCTCTTGCCAATAAATCACGGTCTTTGGTTTGCTCTACCCTCAACACTGTCTATGTGATCATTCCAGTTTCATAATTGTGATCCCTAAGAATTTACTTAATTTACAGCCTTCAGATTTATGTGATTTATTGTGTAACTAAGATTTAGTAGGTTTCTTTTAAGACTCATGTGAATGGCTTCACACTTTTCATTATTTAAAGTCAGTCACCCATTTTTGCCCCATACAGATATTTGTCTCAATCATTTTGCAGTTGGTTGTGATCATCTGAAGACTTAACAAAATGATAAATGATTGCATCACCTGCAAACAATCTAAGAGGGCTGCTCAGATTGTCTTCTATATTGTTTATGTAGATCAGGAACAGCAGAGGCTGGTTCAAATGGCTCTGAACACTATGTGACTTAACTTCTGAGGTCATCAGTCATCTAGAACTTAGAACTAATTAAACCTAACTAACCTAAGGACATCACACACATCCATGCCCGAGGCAGGATTCGAACCTGCTCAGTTCCGGACTGTAGTGCCTAGAACCGCATGGTCACTCCGGCCGGCCGAATAGCAGAGGCCTTTATAACACTTCCTTGGGAAATCCCAGATATTACTTCTGTTTAACTCAATTACTTTCTCTCAATTACTACAAGCTGTAACCTTACTGACTGTATATCGTGAATCTACACACATGGTTGAGAAGGCAGAACTCCATAAGCACACAATTTGGTAAGAAGACAGTTGTGAGGAATGGTATTGAAAGCCCTCTGGAAATTTAAAAATATGGGATCAATTTGACATACCCTGTCAATAGCAGTCATTACTTTGTGGGAATGAAGAGCTAGTTATATTTCACAAGAACAATATCTTCTGAATTTGTGCTGAGTAGTTGTCAGTAAACTGTTTTCTTCAAGGTAATTCATAATGTTCCAACATAGTATATGTTCCAAAATCCTACTGCAAATCAACATTAGTGATGTTCGTCTGTAATTCAGTGGATTACTCCTGTTTCCTTTCTTGGGTATTGGTGTGATTTGTGAAACTTTCCAGTCTTTGGGTACAGATCTTTTGAAGAGCGAGCAGGTGCATATGATTGCTATGTATCGAGCTATTGTGTCAGTATACTCTGGAAGAAACCTGATAGACATACAGTCTGAACCAGAGGCTCTGCCTCTATTGAGATATTTAAGCTGCTTCTCTACACTGACGATCTCTACTTTCAAGTAACTCATGTTGACAGTGTTCTAGATTTGAATTCTGAATATTTACTTCATTATCTTTGGCAAACGAGTTTCAGAAAACTGCATTTAGTAACCCTGCTTTAATAATACTGTCATGAGTGGCATCACCATTGTTGTCTTGCAATGAAGGTTGCTTTGTGTACCAAGGGGATCATTATCATCCCTTATTAATTTATGTGGTATGTATCTCTCAACTGCCATCAATACTATTTCTTTGAATCCACACTACAGCTGGTCTGTGCTTACATAGTCAGATCAGTAGGAGTGGGCACTCTCTCCTGGAAAGATGTCAAGAGAATTTTTATCTGCTTTTTTAAATAGCCGTACTTCGTGTTTATTTTTGGTGGGTTTGGATGTTACGGTATTCAGTCTTGCTACAGCTGCCTTGTTGTCACTAATCCCTGTATCTATCATGATGCTCTCTATTGTCTCAAGATTAATTGATGCTAAGAGTTAAGGTATGTTTTTTCAACCATTTACACTTCAAGCTGGCTTATGAACTAACTGATCAAAACAATTTTCTTAGAAAGCATTCAGTACAATTTCAGATGATGTTTTATGCCTACTGCTGGCTTTAAACACATATTTTTGCCCATATATTGAGGTTAGGTAGAAGTCATCACCAGCTATAATTGTTTGAGTGCGATGCCTATTTGAAATAGGATTCAACTGTTCAGTAACTGTATCATCTGAGTCAGGGAATCAGTAAAATGAACCAATTATTAATTTATTCAAGTTGTCAAGTATAACCTCTACCTGTACTCACTCACAGGAATTGTCTACTTCAGATTCACTACAAGTTAAACTACTTCTGACTGTAATAAACGCTTCACCACCAACTGTATTTAATCTATTGTTCCTGAACACAGTTAGGTCCCTTGAAAAAATTTTGGCTGTTTCTATTAGGGCTTGGAGCTCTGATTCTTTCACACCACAGCTATGGCAGTTAACAAGTGCAATACCAATTGTTGCTAGCTTTACCTTCCTGTGTTTGCCCTGCACATTTTTAGACTGATGCCCTTTCTGTAGTTTCCCGAGACCTTATAACCTAAAAAACTGCCCAGTCCCCTCCACACAGCTCCTGCTAACAATGTAGCTGCTTTCTGTGTCTAGTGGACCTCTAACCTATTAAGCAGAACCTGGAATACCAGTACTCAATGGCGTAATTTGAGGAAACTGCAGTCTACACAATCACAGAACCACTTCAGCCACTGACTCAGCCCTCCACTCTGCTCTGTACCAAAGGACCAATGTTAATTCTGTCAATGATGCTGCAGATGGTGGGTTCCACCAAGTACATGGAAAACACTGACCGAAAATACCCTTGCTCAGTCCTCATTATGGTTCAAAGCTAATGGCTTCTTATTAAATGAAAACAAAATGCAGACACTTTACTTTAGCCTCAAAGAGATTCCTAACTACCAAGAATTAGAAGCTGTTAAATTTTTAGGTGTTACTATTGACAATAAATTGACATTATTTATCTAATAAGAAATTTAAAAAGACATGTTTCCAATGACTATGTGAGATCAGCATATTTTGCCTTCCTCCAAAGCATAATCTCTTATGGAATCTTACTGTGGGGTAGTAGCTGTCATGTAAATGATGTTTTACTTTTACAGAGGAAAATAATAAGAACAACAATGGATTCTGATAAAACAGAACATTGTAAACCCCTGTTTATTAAATTGCAGTGTCTTACAGTAGTGAACTTATTCATCTACAATGTTTTATTGTACATTAGAAACAATGTCTCTAATTTTGTGTTGAGAAGTGATATTCATAGCTGTAATACTAGAAACAGAACATCTGTAGACATGCCATATTATAGATTATCAAAATTGCAGAACTCCTACCTAGTTCTTGGACAGATTGTTTAATAGAATAAGTGCTGACCTTAAAGAACTGCCTGTAAATATTTTTAGAGCTAAATTATTCAAGCTACTAGTGAACAATCTATTTTACACCAGTGATGAATTTTTTGAAGATGAAAATACTGTAGTCTAATGTGTATCTATTTTATGTAAACCAATTTACATCAATATAGTATTTTATGTAAAAATATATGCTCTTGACTTTGTCTATTGCTGTACTCAGCCAAATGACAATAAAATTTTTATTATTATTATTATTATTATTATTATTATTATTATTATCACCTCGCAAGTAAAACTGGCAGTCTGTACCACTTCAGCTAGCTGCCAAAAATCAGAGAGAATCTCTTCCGAACCAAAGTGACACACATCATTGGTACTGACATGAACCACCACTTGCAGTTGGCTGCTCATTGTGCTCTTCATCACATCTGGAAGCACCCTTTTCACATCTGGAATGACACTCTCCCAGTATGCACATAGAGAGCACACTAGTATCCCTATCATCCTTGGCTGCCATGTCACTAAGGGGCCCCATTATGTGCCTGATGTCAGAGCTCTCAACTGGCAGGAAACTCACTGTCTGTGAATGCTTAGACTTTTCAGGTCAAGAGGCTTCCCTCTGGAATAGACCAAATGACCGTATCTGACTCAGTAACTCCATTAGCCACAAATAGCCCTTAAGCCTCTTCGTCAGATGAACCAGGGAGGCCCTTTGATCAGCGCCTTGGAAAGTCTTTTGCGGCCTGCCTTACTTCAGAACAACATCCCACTTGACCACGAAAGGGGTCACTTCAGTGCAAGATGTACCCAAGGTGGCCACTGTAATGTAATACTTGGGAGGCACATGGAATGTGCTGCAGATTCCTCAGATCTCGACGTTCAGCCCCCACAGTGATGCCCATTGGCAGCAGCTTCAAACTGTGTGACCAGAGTTAACACTGCCTGTAACTATGAGCAAAGGGTCACCATCTCAGCTCACATCTGAACACAGCAGTTACAGTTCCTGTCCATACTAAAGACAGTGAAAATATACTCTAGACAGCTAATAAACATGGAATTGTGCCTGATAAATAAACAAACACATGCAAAATTAATGAGTTTAAACTAAGGAGCACAGAGGAAATTTAAAATAAGTTACTTGTTATGAGAAGCTGTGTCAAACTCACAGAACAAAACACTATCGTCAGATGTGCTGCAGTCACGAAAGCTAGTACTAGACTGGGACCTTTAACTACTGCAGTAACTGTCCAAACACAAAACAAATGTCTGGCTCAGTGCAACAATGGTACTATGCACTATACAGTAAGTAAATCATGGATGTATCTATAGGAGTACTCCAGTAGCAATTTCCGTAATTAACTTTGTTGGTCTGTATAATCTAACTGGTTCTGCATCCATGAAGGCTCATCTTCATTATAGGACATAAAGTACATTATGTGTGAATCAATCAATATATTGAAAGAGATGTTGATTTTTCATATTGCAGTGCTCCCATCTTTTCATATGACTACTTGAAAGTGTGACATTCCTGTACATCATGGGGACTGAGATTGCTGTGAAGAGAAGTAAGTGCAAGTAACAGCAGTGCATCATAAAGATTACCTCAATTCCATCATCATACGCAGTAGCACAATCTGTAAATTGCCTGTTGCTGACATGCAAGCAACTGGAAGTTGTTTAGTATGCAGGATAGATAATGGTGATTTAAATTTTACAATTCCTTAATATGATTTCTAAACACTATGTCCCCACGCATACATAAATGAGATACTGGAACAGATTATGATTTAGATTTGAATATGTTGGGTGAACACATCTTGTGGAAAACTATCAACAGATATCTTTATATTGACAACAGTATCACGCAGTATTTAGCCAAAGGAAATGTGGAATATCTGCTGTACCCTCCACCAAGACCACCTACAATAAATTGTAGGTGGTCTTGCCTCCACACAGTATATATCTAGGTGAGTGTGCATTTGTATATGATATCTGGCACTGCCTTTGAGTTATTGGAAGCCATCTAAAGAAAATGGATGCAGTATTCAGTTTAACAGTTATAGGTGCATACAACCAGAATGAAACCACTACTTAAAAAGGACCACATCCTTGGAGTTCTAACTATATTATAATGTGGGAAAATTACCCATCTTTATTGTTTTTTCTGCCAGATAAGTTATTGCTAAATTTAATTTCTTACTAATGTATTTTAAAATGATTAATTTTTTTAATGATAGTGCATCTCTGTTACTTTGTTTTTAATTTCATATTACAGAAATACATACCCCTCTGCACCAAATTTATTTGTGATGACTCTTCTGCACAGTGGTAACATTTTAATAGTGTTACACTTAAAGTAGCTGAACTCACTCACAATGTAGAAATCATGAAACATCTAAGTGAAAAATGACAGTGTTGAGATCTTAAAGCAGTTAAGCAAATAGATTATGAGAAATCACAAACACTTTGAGAGAGGCAGCAGATGACCAAAACCAGATCAAGAGACTCAGTAGATTCAGAAAGGCATAATGTAATTGTAAGTGACTTGTTTGCACTTTAATAAGTGTCTCTTGACAAGGACTGTAGGTGGTCTGCTACCCACTTCCACTTTGTTCTCACCTCATTTTGTGCTTTCATTCTCTCACCCCTTCTTCTTCTTTTTCTCATCTTTTGCAGTAGAATGATTGGTTATGGTCCAGTGTGTGTGTGTGTGTGTGTGTGTGTGTGTGTGTGTGTGTGTGTGAGAGAGAGAGAGAGAGAGAGAGAGAGAGAGAGAGAGAGAGAGAAAATCTAATTTAAAGGCCATGGTACAATTATAGCCTGTGTAATGAACATTGCCACTTTACCCACAATTTACATCACTTGAAATTTTGTTTGTTTGTCTCTGTAACTGTAATACTACTAAAGACAATATCTTGCCTCTCTACAAGGATCTTGCTAATGAAAACAATACTTCTAAGACAAATATGGAACAAAGTAGTGGTAAGCAATGATTCAATTCTTCGAAATATTACTGAATGGTATTAGTGGTATAGTACAGTCTGTGAAATGTAGGTAACTCAGTTTGAATCTCAGCCACCACAACATTCTAGTTTGTCATGACTAGTAAAATCAGCAAATACTCTTCTGGGAATAAGAGATTCATCCTTATATAATCACTGTTCAGAATGAAAGTTTTAACTAAGTAAATTTGTGTTCAAATTGTAAATACCTCACAAATAAAAATTACACAACAAGTATGCAAACATGTTAAAGTGACAGCATGGTTATAACAGGTAAAACAAAATCATCTGTTAAACATTGTACTCATAGAGATAGAATTTTATTGCATTCATGGAACTTTACACACTGTATCTTTCCGTAGCAGCATTGCAGCAGCTGAAATCTGCTGCTGAATTGACACAACACAATCTTTTTTCTATGTTGATAGAGTTATTTTACTCTTATATTATTCCTTCTGCAGTGGCAGTGTAACATTCGTGGGTGTCAAAGAAAAACTTTTCTTTAATACATGATAACTGTTAAAAAGTTTTTGGGCTGCAGCAAACAGAATGTATGTGTGTGCCTTTCTTTTCCCCTCTTTTATAGGGTCTTAAATTTTGATTACTTTATTTAAAATTCTGGACTTGCTCACATAAAATTATTACAACATTTCGGAAGACTTTCATACATGACTGGTGACTCAAAAATTTTCTCTAAAGAACCACACGTTTATTACACTGCCTATTCCCTTGCACCCTATGTGGGTTAAAAGAAACTGGCACTGAAGAAATGAAGACATGAGCTATCAACATCAGTAGTGGATTCTTGTGCTGCACCAAGTCCACAAAATTTATTTCTATATTAGAATTATAATAATCATAATAATAATCATAATAATGTGTTTCTTATTCTTATCAGCAAATACTGAGGAACGTCATCCGTACTCCCCAAGTTATCTAACAGATCCAACTGATGGCTAAAATCTAGGAATTATGCATATTCTGCTACTGTACTTCTTGTCTTGCATACATACACAGAACCTTTAAAAAATAAACTGAATAACATAAGCAATATGCAGTTCATTCATCAGGAATATGAGTCTTAAGTACATAACAATATTTACATTTAGAATAACACTTGTCTCCTGCAATGACGCCCAATGCGCGGGGTATGGAGGGTCAGGATTAATTATTTTGAAGAGGTCAGAAATGTTCCCGCTCTATCAGACGTCATTCTTCCAAACTTTGCGAATCACAACAGATTGCTAGAACCGTTAGTTTTACATTTTTCAGATTTGCTATAATAATTACTATAGTAAGTTTCCTAATTACATTAATTTATACATTCCCTTGCCAAAAAATTAATACCTATTAATAGGAATTTCAAAAATGAACCTAATATAGATATCTTTCAACTTCATCATTATATAGAAACTGTAGTTTTAGACATTTGTAATTTCACCATGTAGGACAGAATAACTGCCTGCCATCACAGATTTAATATGCAATTATGTTTCTGAATTTAGTAAGGTTGATCATGATTTTTAATTTTTGGTCTGAATTTCTGATTTTGAAAATGAACTCTGACAGTACTACACTGAATTTGCAATGAAAGAAAAAAGTGTTTTAAAACCTCATTTAAGTTGATTGCATCAAGCACATGCAGTTTGGTTCATATTCCCACATACAAACATTATTCAAGTCCCCTCTTATTATAATTTATTATTTGATCCGGAAGCCCTCCACAGTATGATCACAAACTAGGCCTTTTCCCTGCAGCACATGACGTGCATGTCCACAAGTTATGATACAATAAATCTGGCAAGATTCCAAACACATCATATCCCTAAAAATGTTGATAACTAAATCTTTATTCCTTTTTGTTAAATAAAGGCATTATGGCTTGATCACAAAATTAAATGGCAGGTGAATGCACTTTTTCTCAAGTAACAGGCAAACTTTTCTCGCTGTCACTATTCCTCTCATGAGCACAGTGGCAGTGAATCACTAAGCTACAGAAAATGAAAACAATATGACAAAAACAAATGCTGAGAAACAGTTTACCTGTACCCAAGATGAAATCCTCAATTAAACACCTGCCAAATATCACACATTTCCGTAATGTCAACCCCTTCTGGATTTATGTTAGTTGTTTCCCCTGGCAGGTGAGTTGCTGGTCCCATTTCCTACCACATAAAATCACTCAAACAACAGTCCCAGTCTCCACTTGCTCATTCTTCCTAAATGGCAGTAGTTTAGTGTACACAGAATGTATATATAACTTTCATCTCTGCTTCATAACAGTAAACAACTCCAAGAGTTCAGTGTGCGCTAACAGTTTACTCAGCTCACGTGCACAAACTCTTCTAAAAAAATAACTAAAGTAAAAAAAACAGCTGTGCACATTTCGTTGGATAGAATTGTCTGTTTTCCAGTTATATTACAACTGTTCCAGAGTATTCCCAGTTGTCTGAGGCCTGAGGGCAGGACACGGTTGCTCTTCTCTGAGGGAAGAAGTGGTGGAGGCACGAAGATGGTCGTACACTCAGGCTCTCCTCTATCAGCCGCTGGCACCGGGATCTCGCGGGAACCGCCACCGGGCCCTCACACAACACACACGTGCGGTAGCAGCCTTGCTGCTCAGGGACAAACCAACACAACAAACCAACCCACTGTAGTAGTGACGGCAGGGAAAGAGGGACAGAAGGGTAATCTGATTTGGTGAGGAAATGGAAGGGCGGGGCAGGAAACTCTTATGCAATATGTTTATTTATATATATGTGTGTGTGTGTATATATATATATATTTATATATATACATATATATATATATCTTTTTCATTTACACTATTTTTATTCTGCTTGTGCCTAGTTATACTACTACTAAACATGTCCTGATCCATACTCTGGTGACAACTATTGAAAATTGAGCACCTGAACGCTGGTGACGTCAGTTTTACAAGTACACAAGTTTAAAAAAAAATAACACCAATCCGTCCTTTTACGACAGGAGATACTCTCCCTTATAACAATTTATTTACAGAGGAGAAGATATTTCTAGTCTTTTGAATATTTCTTAATGCTTTAAGTTTAAAGTCCTGGCAGTGTACGTACTTAGAATTTGTCGCGAAATTTTATATACACGACGGTACAGTGGATGTAAAAAATTGTTTCACTTATTATTTTTATATTTTCTATTTGATTTTGCGCTGGGTTTGGGATTGATATTAGTGCCACAGGCAACTTACAAGTTAAGTTGCCAGAAATTGTCAGAAAGGGAAGGGTTCAATGGTACAGGTGTCCCGCACCTTGTAGAGTTGAAAATGGCATGTTACCGTGGATGGCTAGAGGATGATTGTGGAGCTTGAGGAACAGGGAATCAGTTGTATTTGTTTGCTGAATCTAGTGGCCTGTGTATTTTTCCATTGTTTTCTATATTTATGAATGTGATAAATTCATACAAGTCATTTCTAAAAAAAGGAAGATTGAAATTTATAACATCACACTGTGGAAAACGGCACTGTCCACACGGCAACAGCATCCCTCCCAATGGTTATCTCGCTCCACCAGTCTATATAAAAAAGTGATAAGACTATTCAAGTAATGTTTCTCAAATTCAAAACCCACCACATTACCCAACAGATCTCACAGGTCCTCGTGAACACGTTCGACGGAGGCAACCAGATTCCGGTCTCAACAGTGTTTGCAAGGAAACAGCCCATTGGTGGAGCTGGAGATGTCTCCCTCCCACTGGAGCTCAGCGCCGCAGGCTATGGCGCAGGTACACGAAGCAGGCCTTGCCATGCTCCGACACCAGCCCGTACAGTCGGCCTTCCAGCATCGTCAGCGACACTGAGAAGTTACCGACGTTAAGAGTCTCCCAGTGTCAGACAGCACTGTTCGGGAACCGTGGTGGGGGTAGCGGGGGGGCCTGTGTCCTGCTGGTCAGCAAAGCAGCAGTTGAAACGAGTTCTCGCGATGAGCGCTCGGAGGCAGCTGCAACATCATATGCAAAATCAGTTTATTATAGTCAGTCTTTTCACATACATTTTCTCAGGCTCAGATTTATCCTCAGCTGGATTGACCAAAAATGATTAAAATGAAACAGTCATTAGTGCTTATTCAAATAGCAACTGGAAGCTGATTACCAGACACTGAAAATGGCTGTAACTGCACTGGAAGTGTAAACTGCTTTAAGAACGTGTTTTGATTTTGTAAAATATTTTGACATCAATTTTGCAGATATATTAATACTAACAAATGAATTTCACCTTTCTGAGAGTACACAAGAAATCCAGTGTAAAACTGGAGTGAGTCTAATTGTTATTGTAATGACTGGTCATAATATTTCAGCAGAATTTTTTTTCAATTAGAAATCAATTGCTGGAAAAGCATGCATGTGTTTCCATCATATTTTTCTTCCAGGACAAAGTTTGTAGCTCACAATTTCTAGCATAACACAAACAATGTTACTGCTTACATGACATATTTCTTCCCAAATCAGCAGTGTATTATTTGATAGTGATTTTTTAACTTACCACTGAAAAAGTAAATCTCATGGAATATTTGATTTCAGCATTTCTGACCATCACTTTGAGCAATCACTGTTAAATAGCCTGTTCCATTAAATTCATTTTCTTTCTATATAAGCATTCTTGGTCATAAATTTGTGCAGAAATGACACCAGAATTACGACATCAGTTATCAATAGGCAGCTTGAATGCCAGTGGCAGAAAGTTTATGCAATGAAGACATTTATTTCTCATAACAAGCAAAGTTTAATGAAAAGACACAATAATAAGTTACTGAAGGTGAAAGTTGTGATGTATATTGGACATAAACTGTACCTGTGAAAAAGTGTAATGATGCTAGATATGGCAACAAAGGCAGCACTAGAAGGACACCTGCATTTTAACAAAAGATATTGTGTTTCAATTATAGATGTAGTGCACACTCCATAACTTGGCACAGGGTGGGTGAGAGGGATAGTGCTGCTAGGAGCCTTCAAAGCATATGAATTGCTCTTCCAAAGCATACAGAAGATAAAGAAATAAACACATACCTTTCTACTGTATTTTGTGTTTTACAAGAGCAGAATGCAAGTGCTGTCACTTAAATGTTTTTTTAAAACAGAAACTGCTACAAATTACTACTATAAAACTCCTTCACAGACAGTAGTGTTTGAAATGACTGTTGTTATTAGCTGATTTTTATGAAGTTCAGTAACACCTGCAAAAGTAAGTAGTTGTTGTGCACCTCTGACACCTACTGCTGAAGAATTGTAATGCTAAACTGAGGGTGCATATGATGCCAAAAGCAGGAGTTGTGATGGTAACAAATACTGGAGGGATATTTTATATTCAAAAATTGTGATGTGATACCCAGGCTGCACACAATGTGCACAAAAATATCTTCTGGCTTCACTTGGATGAGAGGAGATGTCATATTAACTGTTATGAGCAGTTGAAAAGGAGTAGGTCATAAAGTCAGTGTAGATTTTGATGCCAATGGGAAATTAATGCTTTATTTTCAAGTGACTGATGTGGAGTTCAACTTTAAATGTCAAAATGTCTTAACAATGATACTGCAGCTGACTTAATCCATTACACTATTTTATTTACATTACTGCCTTTGCAAACAGTGTTCACTGAAAGATACCAACAGCAAAATATTACTAACTGTTTCACCACTAGAAAACTAAGTTGTTGTTTAAAAGTCCCAAACTAATTGTAATACCTGTATGGTAATTCAAAAGGTCAATAGATGTAAAGTATTTCTAGATGAGACATTGTATGTTGGTAACAAAAAGCAAAAATACTATGGGTTTTCTTGTTAAATTTTATAACCTTAACAGAATGTATATTAGAGAGATTCAAGCCAACCTAGAGGCTCACTGGCAATTGTTCTTTCCACAAGCTATTCACAACTGTAACTGGAAAGGAGAGAAGTGACAGTTGTACACAAAGTACCCTCCACCACACATTGAAGGGTGGCTTGCAGAGTATAGATGTACCAAGTGGTTGAAATTAAAGTTCATCTACTCGCATAGGTCCAGTGTGGGGTGTAATTATCATGTGACAGCAAAACTTGGTAGTTTTGGTAAAGCATTAGTGCACAACTGATTCACATTGGAAAAAAAATTAGTTCCAATTTTAATGATCAGGTGCAAATCTGGCACTGTACAGCATTTTGTTGATGTCTCTGGTGCTCATATGGAACAAATTGTGCAAATGGTGGTTAGTAATAAAATCAACATTAAGCGTTTCTCACTTGTCTGACGTTTCTGCACACGTCCCGTCCGTAGTCCATTATGTAGGGGAAAATTTCTACACATGTTTCTTGCATTCACAGAGCCAGATTTGCACCTGGTAGACAAACTTGCCACTATTTTTTTTTTTTTTCTATTGCTGATCGGCCTGCACTAACACATTAGAACATGTACCAAGTTTCGCTGCAATGCTACAGACATCAAAAATGCTTTGCATCACCCCATTTCCCAGAACTCCTGAAGATAGACATTGACTGTGAATATTGTATCACAGACACAGTCCCTTTCACTATTCAGAAATGTCACTAAGCCCACCCAAAGATGTAAACAACCATGCATGGGAAGTGCCTATTAGATGGATGGGGGTCCGACAGCCGTTCAGTTCCAGTCATTCCATGAGGGAAGGAGGTACATGGGTCATGTTGTCTGTAGATCAACCATGCCTAGACAGTCAATACCACAGTTTGATTGGATCCGCATTGTTACTTTGTGCCACGAAGGTCTCTCAGCAAGAGACAGGACAGGCATCTCAGAGTGAACCAAAGTGATTTTGTTCAGACATGGAGGAGATACAAGCAGGCAGGAACTGTCAATGACATACCTCGCTCAGGCCATCAAAGGGCAACTACTGCAGCAGATGACCACTACCTATGGATTATGGCTCAGAGGAACTCTGACAGCAATGCCACCATGTTGAATAATGCTTTTTGTGCAGCCACAGGACGTCATGTTATGACTCAAATTGTGCACAATAGGCTGCACGATACGCAACTTCACTCCCAATGTCCATGGCGAGGTCCATCTTTGCAACCATGATACCATGCAGCGTGGTACAGATGGGTCCAACAACATTCCGAATGGACTGCTCAGGATTGGCATCACGTTCTCTTCACTGATGAGTGTCACATATGCCTTCAGCCAGACAATCATCGGAGATGTGTTTGGAGGCAACCTGGTCAGGCTGAACACCTTAGACACACTGTCCATCAAGTGCAGCAAGGTGGAGGTTCCCTATTGTATTGGGGTGACATTATGTGGGGGCAACATATGCCGCTGGTGGTCATGGAAGGCACCGAAATAGCTTTACAATACGTGAATGCCATCCTCTGACCGTTAGTGCAACCATACAGGCAGAATATTGGTGAGGCATTCATCTTCATGGACAACAGTTTGCACTCCCATTGTGCATATCTTGTGAATGACTTCCTTCAAGATAATGATATCACTTGACTAGAGTGGCCAGCATGTTCTCCAGACATGAACCATATCAAACATGCCTGGGATGGACTGAAAAGGGCTGTTTATGGACAATGTGACCCACCAACCACTCTGAGGGATCTACACTGAATCACCATTGAGGAGTGGGACAATCTGGACCAACAGTACCTTGATGAACTTGAGGATAGTATGCCACAATGAATACAGGCATGCATCAATGCAAGAGGATGTGCTACTTGGCATTAGAGGTACAGCGATCTGGACCACCACCTCTGTAGATCTCGCTGTATGGAGGTACGACATGCAATGTGTGGTTTTCATGAGCAATAAAAAGGACAGAAATGATGTTTATGTTGATCTCTATTCCAATTTTCTGTACAGGTTCCAAAACTCTAGGAACCGAGGTGATGCACAACTTTTTTTGATGTGTGTATAATTACAGCCCAAATTGGACCTCTGTGACTAGCTGCACTTGGTAATTACAAGTACCAAGTAGGTGTGGAGGTAGATGTATATTAAAATGTCATATTATTGCAACTGTAAACTAAAGGAATATGTTTTTTATTTATTAAAATATTTGTTTTATAACCCTTGTGAACTGATTCACCTAGCCAATTAAAAATGGAATCTGCAGTTAAATGTGGAATCAGGTCTATGCAGTGTGGCATTTTCTACATACAAAAGACAATTCCAGGGAACAGTCCTACAACCTACCAAGAACTGAACCTCCAAAATTTAATTTGTTAACACTTATCCTTGCAGCTACTTAGCCAGAGACATGTAGTGTATGGAGAATTTTAAATCAAATGTCTCATTTTCAGCTGAAAGGGCTGTAAACCACAAATGTTCTAAAGAACTACTTCAACATCTCAATGAAGAAAAAATGGGAGGAACCTTTTTCCAAATTCAGTCATAGGCTTAGGAAAAAAATGTAAATATGTAACAAGACAGCCACAGCAAATTATGACCTTATGAGAGCAGCAGCATAAAAAATTTGGGGATTACCTAAGAACAAATGTGATCACTGTGTCCTGCAAGATTGTAAATACGCCTTCATTTTTAGAAGATGGGAAAGGGAAATTATGTCATCAAGCCATAATAAATTTCAATCAACAATATCAGAGTTTGACAATATTATGAAAATGATAGATCGCTACTTTTCATATAGTGAAAATGTTGAGTTGCAGACAGCCACCACAAAAAGAATGCTAAATAAGTGAGCTTTTGGCCAAAAGGCCTTCTGGAGTAGAAAACACACACACATTCACACAAACACAACCCAGCACAAGTGACCACTGTCTCTGGCTGCCAAGGCCAGTCATTCGCCAGGAGAAGACCTTTGGGCCAAAAGTTGACTTGTTTTGCAATCTTTTTGTCGTACCTGTCTGTGACTCAACATCTCCACTATATGGTGAGCACCAATTTATCCTTTTCATAATATTGTCATTTTCCTTAGGATCAAAAGTTCAGGAGGAGTGAAATGTGTGCTGCAATGTAAGAAATAGATACATCATTTTGATTAAATTGCAACCCATAAATTTACTCATCAACAGATTGTCGTGATATGGGTAATGACAGATCTCAGTCTGTTCATTTTCAGCAATCTCAGAACTTCGGAGTCTTGTGCCAAGCAAGCAGTGTTTGACACTGCATACATACTTCTAAAAAAAATCAAATATTTGTAAGACTATTCCATTGATTAACATTGACAGTATGCAGTAGTAGGTATTGTATACAGTATAATGGCATTCACTTCCATCAACTTTCTTTTGCTTCTGTGCCAGAGTTTGTTCAGCATAAGAGCCTATAGAAGGATGTATGAAGATACACATAACTCATCTACATCTACATCTACATCTACATTGATACTCCGCAAGCCACCCAACGGTGTGTGGTGGAGGGCACTTTACGTGCCACTGTCATTACCTCCCTTTCCTGTTCCAGTCGCGTATGGTTCGCGGGAAGAAAGACTGTCTGAAAGCCTCCGTGCGCGCTCTAATCTCTCTAATTTTACATTCGTGATCTCCTCGGAAGGTATAAGTAGGGGGAAGCAATATATTCAATACCTCATCCAGAAACGTACCCTCTCGAAACCTGGCGAGCAAGCTACACCGCGATGCAGAGCGCCTCTCTTGCAGAGTCTGCCACTTGAGTTTATTAAACATCTCCGTAACGCTATCACGGTTACCAAATAACCCTGTGACGAAACGCGCCGCTCTTCTTTGGATCTTCTCTATCTCCTCCGTCAGACCGATCTGGTACGGATACCACACTGATGAGCAATACTCAAGTATAGCTCGAACGAGTGTTTTGTAAGCCACCTCCTTTGTTGATGGACTACATTTTCTAAGCACTCTCCCAATGAATCTCAACCTGGTACCCGCCTTACCAACAATTAATTTTATATGATCATTCCACTTCAAATCGTTCCGCACGCATACTCCCAGATATTTTACAGAAGTAACTGCTACCAGTGTTTGTTCCGCTATCATATAATCATACAATAAAGGATCCTTCTTTCTATGTATTCGCAATACATTACATTTGTCTATGTTAAGGGTCAGTTGCCACTCCCTGCACCAAGTGCCTATCCGCTGCAGATCTTCCTGCATTTCGCTACAATTTTCTAATGCTGCAACTTCTCTGTATACTACAGCATCATCCGCGAAAAGCCGCATGGAACTTCCAACACTATCTACTAGGTCATATATATATATATATATATTGTGAAAAGCAATGGTCCCATAACACTCCCCTGTGGCACGCCATTTAATGTCTGTAGACGTCTCTCCATTGATAACAACATGCTGTGTTCTGTTTGCTAGAAACTCTTCAATCCAGCCACACAGCTGGTCTGATATTCCGTAGGCTCTTACTTTGTTTATCAGGTGACAGTGCGGAACTGTATCGAATGCCTTCCGGAAGTCAAGAAAAATAGCATCTACCTGGGAGCCTGTATCTAATATTTTCTGGGTCTCGTGAACAAATAAAGCGAGTTGGGTCTCACACGATCGCTGTTTCCGGAATCCATGTTGATTCCTACATAGTAGATTCTGGGTTTCCAGAAATGACATGATACGCGAGCAAAAAACATGTTCTAAAATTCTACAAGAGATCGACGTCAGAGATATAGGTCTATAGTTTTGCGCATCTGCTCGACGACCCTTCTTGAAGACTGGGACTATCTGTGCTCTTTTCCAATCATTTGGAACCCTCCGTTCCTCTAGAGACTTGCGGTACACGGCTGTTAGAAGGGGGGCAAGTTCTTTCGCGTACTCTGTGTAGAATCGAATTGGTATCCCGTCAGGTCCAGTGGACTTTCCTCTATTGAGTGATTCCAGTTGCTTTTCTATTCCTTGGACACTTATTTCGATGTCAGCCATTTTTTTGTTTGTGCGAGGATTTAGAGAAGGAACTGCAGTGCGGTCTTCCTCTGTGAAACAGCTTTGGAGAAAGGTGTTTAGTATTTCAGCTTTACGCGTGTCATCCTCTGTTTCAATGCCATCATCATCCCATAGTGTCTGGATATGCTGTTTCGAGCCACTTACTGATTTAACGTAAAACCAGAACTTCCTAGGATTTTCTGTCAAGTCGGTACATAGAATTTTACTTTCGAATTCAATGAACGCTTCACGCATAGCCCTCCTTACGCTAACTTTGACATCGTTTAGCTTCTGTTTGTCTGAGAGGTTTTGGCTGCGTTTAAACTTGGAGTGGAGCTCTCTTTGCTTTCGCAGTAGTTTCTTAACTTTGTTGTTGTACCACGGTGGGTTTTTCCCGTCCCTCACAGTTTTACTCGGCACGTACCTGCCTAAAACGCATTTTACGATTGCCTTGAACTTTTTCCATAAACACTCAACATTGTCAGTGTCGGAACAGAAATTTTCGTTTTGATCTGTTAGGTAGTCTGAAATCTGCCTTCTATTACTCTTGCTAAACAGATAAACCTTCCTCCCTTTTTTTATATTCCTATTAACTTCCATATTCAGGGATGCTGCAACGGCCTTATGATCACTGATTCCCTGTTCTGTACATACAGAGTCGAAAAGTTCGGGTCTGTTTGTTATCAGTAGGTCCAAGATGTTATCTTTGGCTATTCTTCATAACAATTGTGCAATAATGACCCCTACATCTGTTTACAAAACTGCATACTGTCAAGTCATTTTCTTAAATTTGGAATGGTATATATTACAGAAGTGCTTCAAATGTAAAAAGGCATAAGCAAGAACTCCTAGTTATTTATAACAGTGTAAAACAGTTCTTTATTTTCCAATTTTAGATTACTAAGAGCTCAAAACAGCCACCACCAACACCAGTTCCCTTTTCTTCACACTTGGAAACTTCTCATCAATATTTGGTTATAATATAGTCATTACACAAAACTCACTCCTCATAAATCTAAGTATATTAAGTGTTCTGTCACTATACATATATGAGCTGATTATCTTTGTACACAGTAAAGTTGATTTATTTGCAGCAAATAATTTTCAACATGGTTACAACACCAGAACTAAAAATAATTTTTTGCTGCTCACCCACCGTATAAAACTTTACGCTCGAACTCCACATTATATGGGTACGAAAATTTATAACAAAGTGAAACGAAGAGAATTGCTCAGCATAAATTTAGAAACACTGAAAAAATCCTTATATGAGAAACCAGTGCAGAAAGGCTACTATTCAGCAGAAGAATTCATAAATGACAACCTGAAAATTTGAGCAGGAGAGAGCAAGTATTTAGGACAGTTAATTTTTAAAAGTTTGTTACTTTTGTAGAAAAATTATTAATTGCTTAATTAGTTATTCAGTACCATATATTATATTACTGATATTATAAGGAAAATTGTAAACCCAGTTTTTGCATTTTGACTAGTCTCTTAAGTCAATGGCTTGAAATTGTATGTTATGAGACAATAATCTTCTATTCTATTCTATTCTGTTCACAATAAAATAGTTGTTGTCTCTGTCCATTTATACAGTTTTTGTACACAGTAGATAATACCTGTGGTGAGAATTTTCAGGCTTATTTACTTTCATCTAATTTCAATAATAAAGTTGAAACTGAAAACTAAAAACTGAAAGGTTATAGACTTTAACATTGCATCAAGAGTGCATGTAAATATAATAAATGCAAAAATAATGAGATCAATAATCAGAATATTCAACAAAAAGAGACAGAGAGAGAGAGAAAGAGGAACAAAAGACTAAAATAGATCAATAAAGGATGTGGAAAGTTGAGAATAAACATAACATTATGAATCACTAATTTTCACTAGGCTCAAGTAAAGTCACTGAGAGAAGTTAAAATAAAGAAGTGCTACATTGATAGTTGAATGTCTGGAGGCACCACCAGTTCTGTAAGTTTTAACAGAAAAGGCGAAAACGATCATTAGCAAATAAATCCATGACACAGGAAACTGGAATAAGGAGGCTTGAGAGGAAGGAACATTTGTAAATAAATAAATACACACATCTACAGAAAAAGTAAATCTATGCTAATATATAAAGCGGAAATGTTGTTCCCAAAAAATTTTTAAACTGATTTACTTCACATTTTTTAAACAACAATGAACAGAGTTTCTGTTCTAACCAACTACAAGAAAGAAAATGCTGTGCTGCATTATGAAAATGCATGGTTTTATTTCCTTTTTCACAGTTAGTTTTAAGTATGGTAGCAAGGCATCTAAACCAAACTATTAGACAAATTATTTCTCTCAAATATATTGTTTCTCTCTCTGACACACACACACACACACACACACACACACACAAATTGTATTCACAGTGGTGTGCCATTTCGTTTTCTTGGTCAAGGTGAATTGTAACAGAAAACTTCTGTATTATGAAAGTTGTATTCATGGCTTATCAGTTTGTGATTAGAATACTACTGTGCAATCTGAATTCATCCAAAACTTTCTACTGCAACCTGTTCACAGACTAAAACTATGTGAAATAATGTCATTGAAGCTACTATCCTTGCAGATCCAGGAGCCGGAGAGGTCTCACATACCCAGTATACCAATTATCCTTTTACCCATTCAGTTTAAGCAAACCAAGTTTTTGTTTGCAGTAGCAGTAAAGAATTCTCAAGGTTGGATTGGAATTAGTTTATGATCCGAGTGTGTTTAGCATGGTCAGTTGTATGTGCTCTTTCGCCAGCTCTTATCATACAATTATTTTCTTGTACAAACACAGTGTCCCAAAAACTAAAACTATGTATATTAGGATAGCTATATATTTTTAAACAACAGTTTTTCTTCATTTCAGTGAGTTTGAACTACAAAAGCAGGGCATTTAAACAATTAGACAAATTTTTCACATGGTCAGTTGTATGTTGTCCCATCATGAACTGGTAGTTCAGAAAACCAGTTCATACTCCTACCACAAAGTATCCAAGAAATAAAAAAAATGTATATTCTGAAGTACTGTAACCATATTGTGTACATAAATGAAAAAAAACCACTTAAAACAATGAAAACAAAACATGAAAACTAAGGATTCTTTTTCTGTCATATTTTTCCTTATTAACTTCAAGGTTTGTATGTTCAAAGTGACCTAAGTCACAATAAGAAGCCAAAATCACAACACAATTCACATATCCACATCATGATGTATATCCAATTCCCATACATATTTAGCAATTGTGAAGCATTGCTGGGTTCACTAGTAGAATATTATAAAAGAATCCACCATGTTTAGCAACTTTAGTACCCTCTAAATTCCACATTTTCTATCATATAATGATGTAAGAACCTGGAAAAATGTCTTACAGCAAACAAATACAAGCAGTGAGGAAACAAAATTGAGTTTCCAGGTGGTAGCTGCATGGAAATAATGATACGTTGTATCACTGGGCACCAGTTTAAACGATAACTTTTCACAGATGGTTGGAAACATAGGATTTACTAGTAAACAAACAAATACTAAAGGAATGAGGTTCAGACTTGCACCTAGTGATCTAAATTTTAGTATTAATGGTTTCCATAAATTCTTATTATGTCACACACTTGGGTGGTTGCTTTGGGGGAGGGGTTTATGACTTTGTCACTGACAAGATGTTAATCTTCCTCCCTCCTTTTCAACCAATATAAGGAAAAAGCTAAAAGCATTATGCCACTTAGTAGTGGTAATTCTGACTATGATGATGTTTATATAAGAGTATTAAATATTCTGCTTGTTTGATAGCATCATCCTTGAGCTCTCTTTGCAAACATTCAGTGACTCAAGGGATATATTCTGACAGATTTAAATATACTGCAGTGACACCTAACTATAAAAATAAATGTAAGCAACTCACTTATAATATTAAAGACCCATTCACTACTTCCGGTGCTTCCAAAAATTGTTGAGAGTGTGGTTTACAATGGAATACCGACTCAGTTTTTTTCCACATTTCTTAATGGTCTCTTGTTTTCACTTTTGTAAAGGATACTGTACAATGTGTATATGATATCACGTCTGGCACGGCTACACAACAAAAATTATTCTATTGGTGTATTCTATGATATACTTTGGAAACTAAAATGTTGTGGCATTAATGTCATCCCCCTTGCATGGATCAAATCTTACTTCATAATAGAAAATAGAGGATCACATTAATAAATTGCACTAATGGAACAAATATAAAGTCAGGTATATGAGACATGGAGTCTCACAAGGTTCATTATCGCTTCCCATTGAAATACTGATCCACACAGATGCAATTCTAACACCTTAATTTTAAGTCTTGATCTCAAAAAGACTCATACTGTGTGATTTTGAAAGAAAACCTTACCAAGGAAATTAAATTTATTGAGTTGAAATGAATTAAGTCAATGGAGATGAAGTCAGTGACAATGAAATAATATCAGCACAGATCATTCAGAAATTCTGTATTGGATTAAGACTTGAATCCAGATATCTTGCTTATTGCTAGCAGTTGCCTTTACCATTAGGCTATCTAAGCACATTCCAACATCTTATTCAGACTGTCATTGTCACTGATGTTTCCTCCTAATATTTATGAATGCTACAACCAGTCATATTCTTTACATTACAGATTTTTTGAGTGTTTTCCAGTGATATCATTTCATTTCATTGATCTTCATTGATTTCATTCCCATTGGCACCTTCACTTAATTTCAGTGGACTTAATTCAGTTGGTACATACCACTATTATTAGGTAAGGCATGGTGCCCAAGAAATATCAGGTGTGACAAAAAAGTAACAGAAATTTTTATTTTTCTTAAACAATCTTTCTTCATTCATCAACATCAACTTTGTCCTCTTCAAAGTAATCCTCTTCAGATACAATACGTTTGTGCAAGCACATTTTCCGGTCTTGGAAACACTTCTGGAACTCATTTTTGGTATGGTATTCAGTGTCTTCAGCAATTCTGTTTTTATTGTATCAGTGGTGGTAAAATTAGATTCTTTCATGGTTCTCTTTAGTCCCCAGAATAGAAAGAAATCACAGGTGGCCATGTCCAGTGAATACAGTAGCTGACGCAATGTAACACTTTTTTTTCCAAAAAAAGGATGAACAAGCATTGAGGTGTGAGCAGGAGCATTATCGAGATGCAGTTTCCATTAATGGTTTTACCACAATTCTGTTCATTTTCTTTGAACTGCTTCTTGCAAATGTCACACATCTTCCAGGCCATAAGGCAGTATCTCATAAATGCACTATCCCATAGTAATCAAAGAAAACAGTGAGAAGAACCTTTACATGTGATCAAATTTGTCTAATTTTTTTCAGTCCCAGCTCTTCAGGCAGTTTCTATTGAGGTCACTGGGTCTTCGGTTCGATGTCATATCCATATATCATGTTTCATCACCTGTTATAACCTTCTTTAAAAATTCTGGATCATTGTCAGTTTCACTCAGCAGTTCCTGAGGCCATGATGTCGGGATCATGGATTTACTTCAAACTTTGTACACCTTTAGTAGGCCATTAAAACAATGTAATCTGAAAATAGAAAGTGCACTACTCTGGAAATTCCAAGAAAACCGCAAAAGGTGTTTTACATGTCTTTTATGTAAATTATGTATCTGTGCTAAGTCGCTTAGGTGTAAGAAGTCCTTGTGGTTACGTGGTTAGCATTTGAACATGGCAAGAGGAGTCATTGGTTAAGCAACAGCTTGAATCCCACTTACACTTACATGTTTAATCTGTATTTATAGTCACTGGTCTCATTATTTTATTTATATGACAATTAAGAGGTAATATAATGAAAAAAAAAAAACATGTGTATTGGCATGAAGTATTTGCATGAAGTATCAATTTATGTTTTCCGTGTCTGTGTGACAAATAACACCCTACAACATGTTATGATGAGAGCACATCTCACATGTAATTCTGCATTACCATTTTGGTCTGGCATTTTATGACCTACTATATCACTGATTGTGAATAACGTCATTCGCATCATTATTTATTGAGGTTTGGCTTGGGCTTTCCAAGCCCATCCCTTGTCCTTGAAAATTTAATTACAAATAGTAAATAGTCAAATCAAAGTGAAGGGTATGTTATTAAGAATAACTACATAATTCAGAGAAGCTAGTATTCAGGAGGAAACAGAAGGGGACAGAGAAGATCCAGATGGCTTGGATTATGAAGCAGCCATTGAAATCAAGCACCATAGCTCAGTAAAATATTCTACCACTGGATAGTCAACATAGCTGTTGGTCACAGTTTTGTAGTGGCCATTCATCAGGGTGGGAAGTCAGGCCAACATAAAAGTCTGTGCAAAATTTTCAGCAGTGCTAATACTGCTTTCGCAGGTTGCTCTTCATCTGATAGGATAGGATATGCACTGGAATAGGTTTTGAAGCTTGGCCTTGAATAGGCATATGGTCCATGTAGTATAGGGTTGGGAATAAGTGTGGCCTAAGAACAGACCAGGATGTTTTGTAGATTGTGTGAGTGACTGAATATCAAAGGATATTGAAGGATTATGGGTATGATGATCATTTCCAGGTATGATGTTCTTCATTAGGTATAATGATAGGATGTTGGAGGCCTGGCCAAGAAAGTGGTTTTCTTATTCAGATCTGGTGTGATATAGCGTAATGGGGACAATAAGGGCTGGGGGGCCATGCGTGATTAGCCGTGCAGTATAAGGCGCTGCAGTCATGGACTGTGGGGCTGGTCTTGGCAGAGGTTCGAGTACTCCCTCGGGTATGGGTGTGTGTGTTTGTCCTTAGGTTAAGTAGTGTGTAAGCTTAGGGACTGATGACCTTAGCAGTTAAGTCCCATAAGATTTCACACACATTTGAACATTTTGAAGGGCTGGGGGGCTTGCATCTTTGCAACTAGTTCATGGAGGAGGATGGGGTATTGCGGGTATGTGCGGGAACATTTGAAGAGCAGTATTTGTCTGTGAAGGCCTTAGTAAGACCTTTAAAGTACTGCTGACCATTATGCAGAAGACTGTTTAGTATGAAAGAGATGGCAGTCTCAAAATGGAGGTATTAATGATGGTTGATTGACCTGATATGGGTGGAGAATGTCATGGAGCCACTGAATAGTTGGGGATTAATATCAAGAATGTGTCACTTTGGGCTGAAGAGGACTAGGGAAGTGGATAAGAGAGATGCTGTTGAGATTGTGGAAGGAATGTGAATAAAATGTTTTTGGCTCAAATTCTGATTATAAAGATATGATCAGTGAACCTGAACAAGATGAGGAATTCAGGATCTGATTGGCTGGAAAGATTTCCTCTAGATGATATGAGAAGGATAGATTACTGTTCACTGCATAAGGAGGAACTGAGTCACAGGCAAACACATTGAAAAAAATTGCTAGACATATTCAGCTGCCACAATAAGTCCTGCATCAGACATAAAAAACTAGCGCACATTCCCACAAACACAGTTTGCCTGTCTGCAAGTGAATGCCTACTCTAAGTGGTGAGTGGTAATCTACCCTTTTCCTATTGTTGTTATTTCATTCTGGATTTTCCATTGTTTTGATTTTCCTTCTAGATGTGGGTGACCTGTGGGTGCCCATGGCTATGGTGTGGATTAGTTTGTATATCTTCTTCTCACAGTAGAAGTAGTTATAGGTTAAGACATTGTTAATTAGGTGACTGAGGAGTGATGTGATTGGCCCTGAGTTTATAGAAGTAGTCTTTGAAAGCAGCAAGTCCATGAGGATGGTAAAGTTGGAGTACAAGGGGAGTGCATCAACAGTGACAAGTAGGATCCAGTTTGTTATGGGATGGAGATGTTTGAGAGGCAGTGAAAGAAGAGATTTGTGTGCTTAATATGGAAAACCAGGTTGCAGGTATGTGTTGGAGGTTTTGGTCAATCAGAGCCTAGATTCTTTTCCATTACAGCAGAGCAACTTCCTTCAGCCAAATATCCTGGATGACTAGGTTTACGGATTTTGAGAATCATGTAGAACGTTTGCATTCGGTCTAGAAGGTTTGAGGCTAGTTTTGGTGAGGAGGGAGAGAGATTTAATGGAGAGGTTCTGGGACAGGCCTAGGGGTTTGAATAGGATTGTAAGTTGTACTTGACTTCTGAGATGGGATCATTGTAGTACAACTTGTAGTAGAAAGAGTCACACAGTTAGCAGATACCTTTCATTGGCAATCACTGTGGCTCAGCGCAAAAGTAGTGGAATCTTTAGGATATCAAGGTTGTGAATGGCTATTTTTTCCTCTGCTGAGTATTTGTGTCTTTGGGAAAGAAGCATGAGGCCGTATGTGGTAAGGAATTCCTGAAAGGTATCCAGGGATTGGTTGATCAGATCTGGGTGGCAGGGGAGGGGGTCTATCATAATTGACCAAAAGTGTTTGTTGACAAAGGAAGTTTTGATGTTGTTTTTTGGTGAGGTTGATGGCAAAAAATGATTTTGTGCTGTAAAAACTGAGAGACAGAGATTAGATCTTTGATCAGTCAAGCAGACTTTAGGTGTGAGGCTACATGAAATTATTTTTACTTCTAGTATCATTTAGTATAATTGTGGATTTCACAATTCATCACAAACTTAATCTAATTGTTAGTCATATGTACCAATACATTGACTCCCAAAAGGTATTTAATTGTATGAAGCTCAAGGTCCCTGAATAGGCAGGATGTTCAGTTATCAACTTAACACGTTATTCTTACTGCACTCATCTACAAAATAAACAGTTTCTTTACCTTAGCTGCATTGCTGCAGAACATTAAGTCATAGGGTGGTATTATTTGAAAGAATTTGAGCAATCCTCTATTTAAGTCAAAACAGTGAGACAGATTTCTATGTGCAAAGCAGGCAAAGCTGAAATTTCTAGTTAACATGCTGGTGCCACTTTAATTTATTACTTATTTCAATTTCTAGGAGCTTCAAATGTGGAGCCTCATTGTCCATTGAGCTCTTCACCTGGCATATGTAAGCCACTTTTATCTGTTTGGAATTCATAGTGTTAGCCTTTGTAAAGTAACAAGATCTCATATTATTAATTCAGAGTGAGTGAATGACGGAAATCCATTTGTTGGAAAAATTGTGACAACAAACAATCTACTATGAATTTTATTGGTTCACAGTGGATGGTATTTTGCTAAACATAAATAAAGGCACCAGATTTAATGATGAAATCTATCATGATGCATCATTAATTCATAATGAAACACTGGAAAACCCAGGATGGAATAATGACAATATTATGAAAAGGATAGTTGCTACTCACCATATACTGGAAATGCTGAGTCACAGATAGGTACAACAAAAAGGCTGTCAAACAAAGCTCTGGGCCAACAGCCAAACCGGCCTTTATCAGAATTAGACAATACACCAACACACACACACACACACACACACACACACACACACACACACACACACAAATGCAACTCATACACACATGATCACTGTTACTGGCCTTGGCAGCCAGAGATTGTGGTTATGTGTGTGTGTGTGTGTGTGTGTGTGTGTGTGTGTGTGTGTGTGTGTGTGTGTGTGAGTTGCGTTTGTTTGAATGTGTGTGTGTATATATCTGTTGCCTAGTTCTGACGAAGACCTGTTAGTCTGAAAGCTTTGTTTGACAGTCTTCTGTGATTCAGCACCCTGCTGTATGGTGAGTAGCAATTATCATTTTCATAATTCTTAATGAAACGTTTATATGACAAAGAAGATTGTTTTTAACTTAAAAAGCAAAATTCATCTGATGACGTACTTGTTACTAGTTCTTGGGTCTAAATTTTGATGATATATTATTGTGCAGACAATATATAAAATATATCAGCCACCAGTTTTGCAACTTTGTATTACTTTTTATTTGTATTTTGTGTGTGCAGATCTTTCAGTCATTTTTTTTCCATTTTACCACATAACAATTTCTTTATTGTGCATGTACAGTATAGTAGGATGAAGAAATGATTAAATTTATAGGTGATAGATGATTTGTGTGTGAGTGGGTGTATGTGGTGGTGGTGGGCGGTGGGCGCGGGGGGGGGGGGGGGGGGGGGGGGAGTTTATATACAGAATGCAAAATTTACTACATCACCTCTGTCAGCAAAAACAGCTCTAACTCAGCTGGTCAATATACAGAACTGAAGTTAAATGACAGCTATAGGTATATCATTCCATTCTGCTTCAGATAGATTGCATAGATCATCAATGATAGTGCCTGAGTGGTGTTGGCATGCCAGTCTCTCACTAAACTGTGACTAAATGTTTTTAAGGTTGAGAGATCTGGAGAACCTAATGGCCAGGGCAACAGTCAAGAGAAAGATAATGTCACAGAGACATCAAAGATAGGGAACAGCCACCAATCTTGACCCATCAGAAATGCAATGTCTGCTTTCTATATTATCAGTTGTGCAAAACAGAGACAAATGTGTTGTATACCGAATGGTACTCCATATCATCACACCAGGTGTTGGGCCTGTATGATGATGACAAATACAATCTGGCAGCGTCCATTCTGCTTGGAGCTTGACACATAAAAATGGGATGCTATCCAAAATATCCAAGAATCTCGTTGTACCGGTCAAAACAATAGCAGTAAGATATTCCATCACCAGATGTCTTGAGGTACACGTTTTAGCTACTGCTGTCATCTTTTGTGCATGCAGTTATGAATTATAGTGGTGCATCTCAAGGAAATGTTTCAGTGCTTCTGCAAACTGTGAAATGGATAATGTGAAGGAGCAAAGTATTTGCATCAAATTCTGTTTTAAGTTGAAGAAAACTACAGGCGAAAACCGCCGCATGCTGGCAGAGGCATTTGGTGAGAGTCGACAGAGTCAAGTAGGAATATTTGAGTGGCTCAAGTACTTCAAGGAAGGCCAAGAATCTGTGAAAGGTGACAAACATTCTGGTCAGCTGTCAGTATGCATAACACTGGAAATGATCGTGAAAGTATGTGATGTTATTCACGAAGACCAAAGGCAAACAATTCACAATATTTGTGACAGACTTGGACTGTCATACCGTACATGTCAATGAATTCTAGCTGATGAACTGAACATGAGTCAAATCACAGTGAATTTTGTTCCTCGTCTTCTGAGCATCGACCAGCGAAACCTCAGGAATCAGACACACACTGAGCTGCAACAACGAGTTCAAGAGTGTCCAAAATTCTTATCCAGAATCATACCAGGTGATGAATCTTGGGTCTACAATTATGACCCTGAAACAAAGCAGCAGTCATCACAATGGAAAATGATGAAAGAAACTCAACAAGTTGTTTTTTTTCCATTTAGGGGAATAGTGCATAAGGAGTTTGTTATACCTAGTCAGACTTTCAACAGGCAGCTTTACTGCAAGGTATTGAGACAACTGAGGGAAAATGTTAATCACAGATGGCCAGACACTAAAAAGAAAGATTGTTTGATGCATCATTATAATTCACCTGCACACACCTCGCTCATTGTGAATAAATTGATGGCCAAAAATAACATGGCAACGGTCCCCCATCCTCCCTACTTGCCAGACCTAGCCCTGTGTGACTTCTACCTGCTCCCAAAGATGAAAATTGCATTGAAAGGGCAACACTTTGACTCGACTGAAGACATCCAAGTGGAATCACAATGGGTTATGAACACCCTGCAGACTTCCAGGAGTACGACTTACAAACAATAGTGGGATCATTGCATGCATGCCCAAGGTGACTTCTTCGAAGGTGGTGGAGAACATTAGGATGTAAATATAGTTTTCTGATTTTACGATGAAATTCTCAAGTATTTTCGGTAGCATCTCATATGTGCAGCATATTATCGCTGGTTGCACCACTGCTCGTGTACCTCTTTGTGTTGCCACATCAAAGTAAATCACAAAAATGGTTACCATGTTGACAGTCAGTGATGTTCTATATGTCATTACACTATCAGTGTGGATGCTTGTCTAGCTGCAAGCAAGCCCATTTACTGATTCATGGCATGTGTTGTGGCTGTATGATCCTGCATGGTGGACCAAGCAATAAGTCTTGTCTCTTGGGCACTATTCACATGGAGTCCCTAAGGTTCCTGCTTGATATTGAGTATGGCTCTCCTGAACCACTGATTCTGTATTTACATGACAGTTATGGATCATGTCCAGCACAAGAAGAAATATCATTGGACAATTAACTGCAGTCTAGGTAGACCATGATCATGCCACTATTGAGTTTTGGCACATGCTCTATCTTACACGAGTCATATCACAGTCTTCTCACAAACAAACAACATTCATATTTGATTTCTGAATGAGATCCCTGCTACATAATATTTCCTTGTATAAAGAATGTAGATGAAATTACTCTTGTCTACTTTGCGTGGTTGCACAGAAATGCTAATCATTTGCATTTCCTAGCATGTAGCACACATAATGCCAATTTGAAGTTTCTGCTGAAATTTAAATGGCCAGCAGTGTAGAGAACACCACCTCACCATCTAGTGTTATATTGGCACTGCAGATATGGAGACAGTAGTTTTCCAGGTGAAAAAACCTCTAGAATTTGAGAATTACTTTTTTCTTCTTTTCAACAAAGCCTTGCTTCCACACTCAGTAATCTATAACACTCCAATCCCAGTTTCCTGTAAATATGCAAGTATTCTTAATGATCAGCTGCATTTTTGTGGGAGTTTATCATTTTTATACACCAGTATTCCTTTCATGCAGTACATCTTATGGATTTAATTAAAAAATCTGGTTTAACACACTCACAAAAATATGTAATTCAGAGCAACCCTTACATTCTACTTTTCAGCAACTCCAAAGAATATTATTCATTTGTCTTCATCCTCATGGAAACTTCTTTCCTATATGCATTGACGGGCTTATATTAGAGTGTGTAATTAAAAAACTTCAATGTATGTGGATTAAATAATCCTAACAAGAACTGCTCTCTCACTATCAAGGTATCTAGAACAATTAATGAATTTTGTACCAGAAATCAGTGTCAGAACATCTTATTTTGTATTTTGTCAAAGTAGTATATTATACGGTGATTTGAGGCAATTCTAGTTAAAATTGTGGCATCATCTGCAGAAGAAGGCTGTTAAGAGTACTTACAAGATCTTCAAATAAAGCAGACAGTAAACTACTTTTTGAACAAAAAATCATGGCTGTAATAAACTTTATCCTATGTATAAAAATTTTAAATTATACATAGAAGATGATTCCTGAAGTAAAATGCCAAAACACATCTGATCTGACATACAGAGCAACTGATCAATCTGATGTGCTAGTGACATTTTCAAGATATTAAGTAATGAACTATAAAAGAGTATATTTTAGATTTTCAACTATTTTAGTTACTGTTTTGTCTTGGAACCTTGATCAGAGTTTTCTACAACCAGCTACTTCAGAGCAGTCAAAGTGGATATCCCACTATAGTATGGAGAAGGAGGGCAATTACATTTATCTGACAATATAAATATACTGGCAACTGTTGCTAATGGTGGTCAGACAGTGAGAACTTTATTGTGGAAGCATAATAAATCATAACATGAAAACTATAAGCAGCAAGTGAAAATACAATGCTAGATAAACTCACTGCCTCAGTGTCTACCCACAGCTCTGGTATGACATGCTCAAATAGTTTAGATTTTTCTAAGTTTAGTGGTAATAAGACTGGCTTAGTAGAAGAGCATCTTTTTGTAATTCCATCTCAAAAATCTTAGTTCTACTGAGAAAATGAGATTAGGCCTTATTCAGTGTCATTGATGTGAAAAGAATAAAAAAAAGGACTTCAGAGGGAACAAAAAGTAAAACTACAAATGTGCATTTTAACTTTTGATTCTCACTCTTCCACAATTAATATATTTACTCATACTTCATATAAGCTGTGAAGTATCACTATGTATTCCTTCAGCTAAGATGTGCTTTAATTCTCTTAAATTTGGGAATATGGAGATAAAATGTATACGTCAGATTTTCACCAAGAAAGAAAATAGAGGCTGAAACCTACAATAAAATCTTTCATCATTAGTTATACCAGTCAATACATGTGGAGAATTCAAATCAGACTGCAGGAGTTGGAGCTGTGCTCGTACAGGCACAGAAGGAACTAATTTATTAAAAGCAACAGAAGATCATTATTGACTGTAATGAATGAGAGCCAACATTTCCAGGTGGGAACTTTTTAGCAGACCACTTATCAATTTAGCTAAATGTCAACAACAATATATCAACCAAAAAGAGGCAATCATTAAATGGGTAAATTATTGGGTATTCCTCAAATGTGAGACATTAATGGTCTTAGTGGTCCATTCATTTAAAAAAAGAGAGTGATCAGGAGGGGAGGAGGAGGGCGGGGGAGATTGTAGATTGCGGGATTGAATAAGAGGCTTGGGGGTGGAACTCAGAATGTCCCAGAAGACAAATCATGCTCCATACATACAAGAGAAGTCCTTCTCTAGATAATTACCTGAAATTTTGCAAAAAAGTAAAAATTCATTGGGTGTAGACAATATTTCCAGCAAACTGCTAAAAAGCCAACGTAATCAACTCTCTAAAGTTCTAACTCATACATTCAATTCCTCTCTAAATCAAGGTATCTTCCCTGACAGAATGAAGTATGTTACTGTGAAGCCGCTCTACAAAAAAGGTGATCCCACAGATGTTCCCGACTATCATCCTATCTCTCTTGTAACAGCATTTTCTAAGGTCTTTGAAAAATTAATATACGTCAGGATTGTCAATCACCTTGAAAAATTTGCACTAATTAGTAAACAACAATTTGGTTTCAGATCAGGTATATCTACAACCAAAGCAATTTATGCACTTACAAATAACGTTTTAGACTGCCATGAATAGAAAAAATTACCCGTTGGCATATTCTGTGACCTGACTAAGGCTTTCGACTGTGTCGATCACAGAATACTTTTAGGAAAAGCAGCCCAATATGTAATCCGTGGACAAATGAGTAACTGGCTCAGATCATATCTAGAAGACAGACAACAAAAAATAGTATTAGGTGTTAACAATCTACAAGTAGGATAGGTAGAGTCTGCTGGGGAGCAGTACATCATGGAGTTCCACAAGGGTCAGTCCTTGGTCCCCTCCTATTTATTATATATATTATTGTCCTACCCCTGCCCTCAAATAGTGCTAGCAATATCACAATGTTTGGAGATGACACAAGTATAGTGACAGCCAGCAAAACCTCAACTGAGGTAGAGTTAAATGCCAACGAAGCACTTGCAAATGTTCTGAACTGGTTCATGGCAAATTCTCTAGCAATAAACCTCAGTAAAACAAATTACATGCAGTTCCAATCCAGTTACATAAGCCCAGAAGACATTAAGATTGCACACGAGAGAAAACAGTTACAGAGCGTTCAGTGCACAAAGTTCCTCGGTGTTCACATAGATAACTGGCTCAACTGGGAATTCCACATACAGCAAACACTAAAAAAGCTTATGAAACTAAAAAAGCTTAGCTCAGCAACATTAGTCATACGAATAATCTCCAAAATTGGAGACATCAACATATCAAAGGCTGGATATGTTGGCTACTTTCATTCAGTGATGTGCTATGGAATAATCTTTTGGGGCAACTCACCACTTTCAAAAAAAATTTTTGTGAGCCAGAAAAAAGTAGTTCCTCCAAGAACCTCATGTCGCAATCTTTTTAAACAGTTAGGTATATTAACCACTACCTCACAATATCTCCTCTCACTCATGGCTTTCACTCTTCTCAATTCCTCTGAATATGAAACAAATGAGAGACGGAAAGGTGATATGCACTGTGAATGGAAAAATCTCTCTCTGGTACAAAAAGGGGTAAAGTACAAAAATACAAAAATCTTTAATGCACTCCCGAGTAATATAAAGTGTCTAAAGGAAAAAAAATGCTATTCAAAAAAAAGCTAAAGGAATTCCTACTAGAAAAATGTTTCTACTCTTTAGATGAATTCTTCAACAGAGATAAATAATTTGAGTAGTAATTCAGATTATTTCCTTTGTCATTGTTATCTGTATTGTTTTTTATCACAATTGTATTTTTGTATTGTATTGTTTATTATCTTGATTATACTATTGTATTTTACCAGTTTTGAATCATTCATCTACCATGTGTAATATACCAGTATGTATTGTATTGTATGATATATATTGTATCTGCTTTGACTTGTTCCACATCCATGCGTAATCATGCCATACTGGATCTATGGAATATGTATCTCAAATAAATAAATAAAGATGGATGATTCTTGTTTAGAAGCATTTATGGAGAGACTAGGTCCTCTGACAGTGCATCTACTTTTCAGTATACCAGCTGTTGGTTATTGAGCTCACTTTTATGTCAATAACTTCAATATGCAGAACATATTAAATGACAATGAAGATTCCTACCCAGGGTAGGCACATGCATTACTCAATGCAATACAATCATACATACAATAATAAACTACATGAATGAGATGGAAAGGCTTCCCCTAGGGATATGTTAAGTGCTTTGCTTTTTATATTCCATACCTCAGATCTAGAACCTGTTCCCTCTTATTCAATCAAAATTTTCTAGTTTGCTGATAATATATGCCACAGATAAAAGATATAATACATCCTACATTACTTGTAAAAGGCTACAGCTGCCTCTAGTGCACATAAACTTCAAGAATGAATGAAAGAATTTAATGTACAAAGTTTGAAAGTAGGACTGAAAATCAATTATAAAAAAACTAAAATTATGTATAATCAATATGTTTCCATTTCCTTCTCACAGTCACCAATACCACCTAGCTTATCATGTGTCTGGAGGACTATTTCATCTAGTTCTGACCTTTCAGTCCGAGCTGGAAACTATTCACTGATGTAGCTTATTACAGTTCTCATTATTGCTTAACTATAACAATCCAGTAGGGTTCAGAATGGTTTACCTGTTACTACAATTTTTACAATGTTTGGTATTTTTTTCTTCTCATCAGTCTCTTTAATCACCCATTATAATACAAAATCTCTGAAATCTTAACACTTTTTACATTCCTTTTGATCCAATTACTGCACAATAATCATGATTTTTTTCAGTAACTACATATTTTTCATGCACCTTTCAGAATTTGCAGTTGATTTTTCACATTTAAAGGTATCTTATTTCCCCGTTAACACTGTATGATAAAAGTATGGATTCAGTAATGTGCAAAATTTCTGATAGATGTATTATATGAGCACACTGACACTGATGAGTCAAGGAAAATCACAAAAATAGCAACAACAAAAAAGGGCCACCAACTCCAGCTTTTCGGGTCTGAGATGCTTGAGTTGGCGGTCATGAGTGCATGAGGTGTGCTTGCTCATGTGTGTGAATGGTGTGTGTCTCTCTTTTACTGATGGAGGCCATGGCCGAAAGCTTTATGTAAGTGTCTTTTAATTGTGCCTTTCTGCTACTTGATGTGTCTTCTTACGGTAAGTAGCAATCTGTCTTTTCCCACATTGTTGTATTCAGTACTGGTATATTACCCAAAAGAGTAACATAGTTTTCAGTCTTGTTTATGTGGATATCAACCACCAAAAATCTCAACTGTATGTTTTTTTATTACCTTTACTCCCTCCATTATTTGAAGAACAGAAATGGAAAATGTGTCATTTTTTCACAAAATGAATTTTCAGTGTTGTAATGTTTTTGATAGTCTGTTGCACATCTATAGACTTTATCTATGTGCCAAACCATGGAGAAAATCTTTCAAAAATGTGCTTATGAATGGCATGTGGTCTTTCCACTTCTACATGCGTACTCCACAATTCACCATATGTTTCATTGCAGAGGGTATCCTGTACCACTACTTGTCATTTCCTTCCCTGTTCCACTCCCAAATGGAGCAAAGGAAAAGAACTGTCTATATGCCTCCACATGAGCCCTAATTTCTCTTATCTTATCTTCATGCTCCTTGCACAAAATGTATGTTGCCAGCAGAAGAATCATTCTGTAGTTGGCTTCACATGCCAGTTATTGAGAAGAACATCACCTTGCCTTCAGGGATTCCCATCTGAGTTCCCAAAGCATCTCCTTGCATGTTTTTCATGTCTACCAATAACAAATCTAACATCCTACCCCTTAATTGCTTCGATGTCTTCCTTTACTCTGACCTGGTATGGATCCCAAACACTCACACTATAATCTGTTCATCATAAGAATAAACCTGATGTAAACAAACACAAATGCAATGATTGGTCAGAAGTTGTAGCACACATACACTGGTGTTGTTATGCTCTTGGAATTAGGTCCTACTTATGTATTAGATATCTTATTACTAAGTTACTGTAAATGAAACTTTAAGATATTCAAGTGTATTAACAGCCATTAATGTTTTTCCTGATCACACTTTAGCTACATAGTTTTTATTTCAAAAATTGTGTACACTCACAGCCTCTGCAGCATTGTGTTCTGATTGTCGTGCAGTTAATGAGCAGTACGAAAATGGCTGAGGCTGCTTTTTGTTCCATAGTGAAACACGCACATGGAACATGGTCAAAAAAGTGCCGAGAAATAGCCTGTTCTTAATGTTTTTCATAAATTTATGGAGATAATTGGCTTTGAAGTTTTTCCAGCATTGTAAAGTATCCATTTGATAGCCATCCACACATTGAGCGAGTAGCATAGACATTAGTGTAATAGAATTTGAATCAATTTCAGTTATTCGTGCATTGGTTCAATTTTTCCCTGTATCATTTTTTCTCCTTCTTCAATTTGAAATACCTGCACATCATAATTACAAAACTCATCATCATTTTTTATGAATAGTGAACATCTCCTTGTTTATATTGGATGCAAATTTCCTGTCTCCATTTCAATTATAAATTCTTAATTATCAATGTTTTATGAAGAATTGTTCATAAAAGTTGTTTCAATTAAGAAAACATAATAATTTAACTATTTACGGCAAAAATGAACACCCAAATCCTCTTTATTTGGACAATGTCCATCGTTTTATATCAAAGAGGTACGTAAGTATCATAGAAACATGAAAAACAATCATTTTCACAGCATCAAGCACATCATAGAACTGCTGTGTTTTTACATTTGCTTCTGTACCATTACAATATGAACTGAACAGAACTGATCCAGAGCCAAGCTGCAGGATTTGGCTCAAGAAGTAACAAGACTGTTAAGCTGCCAGACATACTAGAACTAACGCAAGCAGCGTTTTCACACATCACTGCCAAACACTGGTGGGTTATAGAACGGCTCATCATAATAGAAGAAGAAGATTATGATGATGATGTTTGGTTTGTGGGGCACTCAACTGCGCAGTTATCAACACCTGTACAAACTCCCAACCTTTGCTCAGTCCAATCTCGCCACTTCCATAAATGATGATGAAATGATGAGGACAACACAAACACCCAGTCATGAAAGAAGAGGAGAAAATGGTGTGCCTGGTTGGCTTCACGGATTCTGTTGTTGATAGGCTTGTTATCAATGTAGCAGGTGGCACTTCCAGAACTGAAATTTATTTCTTGGATTCAGATGAGGAAGGAGCTGAGAGAGTACCAGACTACTGAATCTAAGTAATACCTTCAGTGGCTTCAATATTTAACTATATGGTGAAATCCTTCAATACTCTCTTACATTACACACAGCTTGCACAGAATAATTACCCTGTGGTTAAGTCAGGAATTTTCATCATTATTGATTTTAATTACAATAGTATGTTAGCTAAAAATGATAACGTGTTGCGGTTTTCGTCTGGTCATCTAAGGAGCATATTGTGCGAGATTTGCAACGTATTATTTCATTCTGCTTAAAAATTAAATGACATTCAAAGCTGTATTGCTCCTTTTCTTGTCTCTTTTTACGCGTGAACTGCAGCTGGCCACGTCACTGCAGTGTAGCTGTACCAGCTGACCAGCCAGTGCTGCCCAAATTAAATGCACCATAACGTACAGCACAAAATGTACCATTATCATCATACTTGACAGTACTTGAGACAAATTGGCTGCAGTCTCACATGAAACAGAAATCCAATGAGGTTCCAGCAGACGTGAATGAATACATAGTGCAATACTTACATCAGGTTTATTCTTATGATGAATGATTTATAGCACTCTGTGTGAGGCCTTCTTTACAGATGAATCACACTTATCCACATTTCTCGAAATAAACTGAACTTGGCCATTCACCCTCCATACCACAATTCTCCCATGCTCGTTTCTTACACATTGCTTTGCAACATTATGGCCACACATTTAAATAACATGGCTGGTCAAGCAGGACACGGCAGGTGTTATATCCAAACACAGGTTTGTTTTTCCTACTCATCTGCATTAACTTACATTTTTCTACATTTAGAGCTAGCTATAAACTTTGTCTAGCTATAAATTTTGTCCAAATAATCTTGTAACCACCTACAGTCACTCATCAACAGCACCTTCCTGTACATCACAGCATCATCAGCAAACAACCAAAATTGCTGCCCACCATGTCTGCTAGATCATTTACATGTATAGAAAATAATAGTGGTCCTATTGAGCTCCCCTGGGGACTCCTGGCAATACCCTTGTCTCTGATGAACACTTGCTGTTGAGGACAATATACTGGGTTCAATTACTTAAGGAGTCTTTGAGCCATTCTCATATCTGGGAACCTGTTCCATGTGCCTGTATTTTTGTTAACAGCCTGCAGTGGGGCACCATGTCAAATGCTTTCCAGAAATCTAGAGCTATGGAATCTGCCTACTGCCCTTTGTCCATAGTTTGCAGAATATTATGTAAGGAAAGGAAAACCTGAGTTTTGTATGCACTCATACATACTTTCTAAAACCATGCTGACTCGTGGGTATAAGTTTCTTGATCTCAAGAAAAGTTATTATGTTCAAACTGAGAATACATTCAAGGATTCTGCAGGAAACTGAAGTTGCAGATATTGGTCTGTAGTTTTTGGGTCCATTCTTTTACCCTTCTTATATACTAAAGTCACCTTCGCATTTTTCCAGTCACTTGGGACTTTGTGCTGGGCGAGAAATTTGCAATAAATGCAAATTAAAATTTTTGAAACTGAATTGGGATTCCATCTGGATTTGGCAGTTTATTTGTTTGGACTAGATCTTGCTTCCCTCTGGAATTCCAAAATGTTAAAAATATGAGAAGTGGTTTGTCTAATTAAAAACTTAATGCTGTATTTCTGTGTTGTTCTGTCAAAAATAATACATAATGGCTCAGTATTAATGCACTTGGAAAAAAACTTTCCTCCTCCTGTTTTATCAAAAACTAACAATTTTGAGACCATGATTGTGTACAGAATAGAGGTTGATTCAAGCAAAAAGGAAAACAGCAACCAGCCCTTGTTAATGTTATTTATTTACACAAATGGTGCCATTACCAGTTTCAAACCAACAGGTTCACCCTCAGACAGCTGTTCATGTTTATATTAAATTTGTTGTTGATTGCATTAGTTGCTCAGTAAAAAGCCAACAACTACAGTAAACAGCATCAAATGTAATGATTCCAACAATGTTGCACAAAAATCAAGACACAAAATTGCTTAGCAAGCCTGGAAAACTTCTTAGAGGCCAAAAAATCTTGAAACACAATAGTACAATGCTACCTCACAGGCATGACCTATATTTCATGTGTTAACAAGGAGATACGAAAAATAAACATCAAAATCAAACAGATGTGTGCTTCATTTGAGAAATGTGTAGTTTAGTAGATGTAGGTAAAATCGACAAATGCCTACATATCAGACATGGGCCGAATCTAAATTTTTAAGCGAAGAAACATTTGTGAGAGAAAACAAGCAAAATTATTGCAGAGGAAGATTACTTAAACAAAATTAGCAATCAAAAAGGTGATAGAGATGCTTTTTCTGGAGTAAAATGTTGCAATTTAATTCTTACATGCCAGAATGTTCAGTATATAATGAATAAAACAGAGCACCTGGACATATACTTAGATGAATCAAAACTGCATTTCTTCATAGCGAGTGAATTAGGTTGCAAGGAAGAGGAAGCATGTGGATACAGGCTGAGAAATTACAGACTCATAAACTTGTACTGCAGAAAGGCATATAAAGGTGGAGGGGTAGGCATATATAGTACAAAAGATATAGCATGTGAAAAAGTCAGCTGGATTGATGATCTGAGTAAATAACTTGGGAAAAACAGCCTGATTATAGCAGCTCTGTATAGGTCACCTGGAAGCAATATTGTAGAATGTTTCAGTTGTCTGGAGGACCTGCTGGAGAAGACATCAGCTTATAAAAAGCATGTGCTGTTTGTTGGACACATCAACATAGCCTCTTTAAATTACACCAATAATTATTTGTGTTATACTGACTCACTTCAGTGTTATACCTGTTATCACATAAACTCAGAACCTACAAGAATTACTGAAGAAACACGGACTTGCATTGACCACATTATCACAAACATAACAAAGGAGAACATAAACACAACCACCATAGAAAACAACATATCTGACCACAGATCTCTTCCAATGGAAATTGATGTAGGGAATGTAGATATGGATGAAAGTGATATGATTATGTATAAAAGAAAAGTCAACTATAATAAACTTAGGAGGGTATTAGGCAATGCAAATGGGAACCAGTTTACAATGGAACAAATGTGAATGATGAATGGGAAAATTTCTATAAATTATTCAATAGAACTTTAAATGAAACATGCCATTTAGTAAAACAAGCAAACAAAGCTATCAATCACAAAACTCAGAATTTCTCTCCAGAAATCATTGAACTGAGAGAGAACATGAAAGACTGGAGGTACTGAATTACAATACTATTTAACAAAATACAAACCGCTCAGGAAAAAAATACAGATTCCTTGACTAACCTTAAAGCTCAGAAATATGCCCATCAAATAAGTAACTCAACCAGTGTTAGTAAAACAGCCTGGAAAATAATATATGAAGAATGTGGGAAACAGCAGTCTGATGAACACACCATCATAACATTAAAAGAAAATGACGCTATAACAAATGGCCCAAAAGAAGTGTGTGAGAAATTCACACAGATGTTTAATACAATTGGCACAAATGAAACACATGACTAGGTACTCAATTTAAATGTTACAAAAACTAGCCAATCAATTTTCATCCATGGCATTACTGAGAGGGACCACTTAACAATCATTTCAAAACTTCAAGCAAAAATGTCTTGTGGCTGGGATAACATTTCACCTAAGCTGCTAAAGGAAAATCAGAGGTGAATTAGCGAAGCCTCTGACACATCTAATAAATATCTCCCCCTCCCATGGAGAATTCCCTGATCTTTTTTGAAAGTCACTGAAATCCAACCGGTTATAAGAAAGGAATAAAAACTAGCATGAAAAACTATAGATCAATATCATTAACTTCAGAGCTTGGGAAACTATTTGATAAAGTAATATTAAATCAATTTGAGGCCTATTTCATCAAACATAATCTTTTTAACAGTCTACAACATGACAGCAGTATCAATTTTTATACATTAAATATTAAAGGAGCTAGATGAAGGAGACAAGGAAAAAGGCACCTTCTTGGATATGAGTAAAGCTTTTGATTCTGTGAATCATACAGTTCTGTTGCATAAATCAGAAGCAAGTGGGATGAGAGGGGTAGCCTTACAACTACTTACCTCCTATTTGAATGACAGGAAACAGTGTGTCAACCTAATTTATAAAAGGAATGAACAGTTCCAAATAACCAAATCAACCCACAAGATACATCAATGTGGTGTGCCCCAAGAATGTATTTTGGGGCCTTTTCTGTTTCTTGTCTATATAAGCAATTTAATTGGACCCCAAAACTGCAAGGTTGTAAGCTGTGCTGATGAGACACCTTCTGTCAGTTGGAACCTTGATATACAAACTACTACAAGCAGTAGTGAAACCAATTATAATTTCTGTCAAGTTATCTTACATCAAATAAGTTACTCATAAATAAAGAGAAGACAGTGGCAATGCAATTTATCCTTAGCTGTAGTCAGAACATAAATAGAATTCTATCTAGACCACCCCCTTAGCTACACAAACAAACACAAATTTTTGGATCTAACTGCTGATGAACACCTGTTATGGAAAGAACATATAGACCATGTTTGTAAGAAAATTAGTATAATGTATATCTGCTGAAAAGAGTCTCAGCCTTCCTGGACCATGATAGCTTGAGGCAAATATACTTCGGAGTCATACATCCACATCTTCACTATGGTATTGAGATATGGGGTGGGGTACCTGCTATCTATACAGACAGGCCCTTCAGACTACAAAAAAGGCAATAAGATGGGTAGCCAAGGTAAACAGGAGTGAGCCTTATACAGAAATCTTCAGAAAATATAAAATATTAACCGTTTACTCTATGTACATCCAGCAGACAGTCATGTTTGTGAAACAAAGTCCAGAATACTGTAACAAACAGTAATGAAAACAAGTGCAATAAAAAAAAAAAAGGGCTGCAGACCATAGTATAATAATAATGTCGTGTGACGAGGGCCTCCCGTTGGGGAGACCACTTGCCTGGTGCAATTCTTTCGAGTTGACGCCACTTTGGTGACTTGCGCATCGGCCCTGAGCGGAGAAAATCTCCAACCCTGTTGGGAATCAAACCCAGGCCCTTAAGATTGATAGTCTGTCACGCTGACCACTTTTTTTTTTTTTTCATTTTTTGTTCGATATAGTTCATTGCATTTGGTTGGGGCAGATGTCACAAGACATCCGTTCAAATTGATCGTTGGTTCCTTGACTCAGTTCTTTTATTACAGGGGGCACGCAGCCCTCTGACCGAACATGCCGGCTTCCACTCAGCTACCGAGGGTGGACTGCAGACCATAGTCCACATACAATAGGTACCATCTTTTATAATAGACCTCCATCTGACCTCAAGACAGCTAATTTAAGCACATTAAAGAACAAACTTAAGCATTTATTAATAGAGAAAAGCTGTTATTCAATAGAAGAGTTAAATGTAATCTCCCTTTTGTAAAATAGTGTATATAGCATAAGTTTGTTTTTTCAAAACAAAAATGATAATTTCTGATCTTCACACAATATATCAATGTATGCATTTATATTTAAAGTTGTAAAGTCTCTCTGTAAAACAGTGCTTATAGCATAAGTTTGTTTTTTGCAACAAAAAATTATAATTTCTGACCTTCACTACTTACATGAGTATGTGTGCACTTATGTACGTTAACTAAACCTTTGTATATGTAAACTAAAATCTCTGACAATGTCCAAAAACTGATTGTTATGTGAACAGCAAACAAACAAATAATAGAAACATGAACAGCCATCTGGAGATGAACCTGTAGGTTTGAAACTAGTAACAATGCTATTTGTGTAAATGAATACCATTATTAACAGTGGGTGGTTGCTATTCTCTGTTCCATCAACTTTTACAAGCTTTCTTACTGGTCCCTAGAAACAGTCAGTTTCTTGGTATGGCACTTGCGATATTTATTTTCTACTATGTCTCATTATTATTATTATTACTGTTATTATTACTATTATCATTTGGTGAGCAACATAATTCTGTGGTATAAGAACACCTTCTCAATTTTTTGAATACAGATGTACAAACAGAGATACATTGATTTTTCATTCTCCTGACAAATGTCACACTTGGCACTTAAAATGTCTTCATTTGTATTCTACACAGATCCTTCCCCTATCAAATTTTAACTTTAACAAAATGGAATGAAATATAAGAACATTAAAACAAATGCAAAAGGTAGAAAACTTAAAAGTGGAGGTGGACAAGTGAAGTTTGCTGTAATTGGTTAGACGGATGTACATAGAGCAGGAAAAGGGATAACATATTCTATACTCAAGAGAGGAGAAAAGTGAAAGTGGAGTTGTCACCATATTAAGGAACTGGACTGTTGAAAATATTCTGCAAGTGAAGTATGTTAATTCGAGTATGTGTGCCACAACTGACCACAAAGTGGGTGTCATATATGAAGAAATAAGTGACAGCCTGTATCAAAAAGTGATAAGAAGCTTCAAATGTGTAGTAGTAGGAGAAATGCTAAATGAATCAGTGGGATAGTTCATGTAGAAGAAGTGAACTTCACAGGATGACTACACAATTCTATAAACAAAATGATGTGTTGGTGAAGAATACTTGGTTCAAAGAAATGAAAACAAGTCTTTTTATTTAGAAACGGTCTGGAGACAGTAGGTGTCACCAGACTGATCATGTTTTGATGAAACAGATATCCAGGAATAGCGTATGAGATGTGAAAATACTACCAAAAATGAATATCATATCAGACCACAGTCTCTTACTAGCAGAAGCACAAACATGGCTAAAATCCATTGAGACATCTGATACAGTAGAATGAAACCAAAATGGAGCTCGGAGAGAGTAATAAATAACAACAAGGAAGTGAAGAAAAAGGTAGAAACCAGATTCAAAGAAATAGGCCATACGGAACATACTGAAGAAACTTTTTGGGAAAGACGGAAGTGGTACCAGGGAAAACACAGTGCATGAAAAGATGAAAGAAGGGGGAAAGGTAAGGAACAGAGATATAACAAATATTATATAATATTGCATTTTTACACAATGAATTATGGAGACAAATGGAAAATCCAGGAAAAGTATGTGGCTGTGATATGCAAAGAAATAATAAAGTTCAAAACATGGAGGGTTGGACCTAACATACCAGGACATGCAGGAGACTTGGAAAAATATACACATTTATGACACAGAAAATGTACAAGGTTAATTAGTTAATTAGCAAAAACAAACAAATCTGTTATCTTCACAGCCATAAGAACCAGCAACATGAAAATTAATTAGAAGCAGAAGAGAGAATAAATGACGACAGCAAAATAGCAAAGTGATAAAAGCCATTAAGGAAACTGAAAAAGGAAAAAAAAAATATAAGTGGTCATGACACAACAGCTAATATATTCACAGAATTAGGAGTCAATAGAATAACACTTTGACTACATTTGCCAATAAAATCTATCGAAGCGTAAAATGGCCAGTTCCAAGACAACATCAGCAAATAAGTTCAATTATTGCATGGCTTTCAGCCTTACATCACATAATGGTGAAATTATTACACTCATAATTTCTTGATGTTTGGAGAATAAGACAGAACAGTTGATGGAAGAAAATCAGTAAAAATTTAAGAGAGGAAAGAAACAAGAGCCACTATACGATCACTGGTTGGTTAGTAGTTACATTTTGCACAGGTCACATCCTAATGACATGAAACAAGTCAGTTTACAGAAGGCTAACTTAATTTGTTTTTAAATAATGCTCTGTATGCTGACCATTTACAGATGAGTTTGCATTACCAAGAGCAATATTTAGGTTAACAACACAACTAAGTGTGTATTTTTTGCACAAAAAAGGTAAAATATTCTATATAAGAAGTCCCCTGCATAAGAATAGTTCCTCAGAGGGAACTTACAAAGCTTGTCTTCAAATTTAGGTTTGCTATCTATCAACCTTATAAGATCATTTGGTAAATGATCAAAGATTTTGGTGGCAGAATTATTCACCCCTTTCTGCACTAAATTCAGTTTTACTGTAGAGTGTTGTAATATTGTAATTACAGGTGTTATTACTCTTTCTGAATTCTGATTGATTATTTACAACAAATTCAATGACAGAAAAAATTAACTTTGATACTTCAGTTAAGATACCTTACATTTTATACATTTGGTTACAAGATGATTAAGGGTGAGCACCAAATATTACTTATATTGCACATTTCTACACAACGAAGACTTACTTTTTCACTGATGAGTTACCCCAGAATACAATTCCACATAGTACTAGTGAATGAAAATAAGCAAAGTATGTTAACTCACTGACTTGTCCATCCCCAAGACTTGCAATAGCGCAAAATGAAAAAATTGACTGAACTATGATTTAGAAGTTCTAAAAAAAATTAATTTTAATTCTCATCAATACATGCACTTCAAAATTTTTGAAGACTCTGCCTTGGTTGCTACCTTCTAATCATGATTCAACTTTAACACTAATAATGCACAGAAGTGAAAAATGGTGCTTCCAAAAAAAAAAAAAAAAAAAAAAAAAAAAAAAGGAATTAAGAGAGAAAATTTGCAGAAAACTGGTCAACAATACCACTAAACAAATTATTTGTAATTTCATCTCTTGCTGTATGTCTAATGGGAATTAATTATAACACTTCAGTCAACTGCAAAAGTAACTTACTCTGTGTGATGTTTATTAAGTTGGAGATCTTTAAGAAATATGAGAAACAACTTGCACTCTAATAATAATTTTTTACCCCTTATAAACTGTGCACAGCTGAATTATGGAGTGTAACTATCTGCATTCTTTCTGTCACCATTAATTCAATAAAATCTCAGTGTTTGTAGCAAAACATTGTGATTTACATAATCCGAAAAGAATATATTTATAGACACCATTAGCCTCTGAAATCCAAACTGTAAAATATATTATAACTTTAAAATATATTATTATTACCAAGATGTGACACTATTTTAGAAACAAATTAGGAGCTGTGTTTGTGTTTCATTGGCTGGCAAAAATGTTCTGACTTTCAAAAGACTAGACTGTTAGAAGTTCTAAAGAAAAATGGAGTAGATTATAGAGGTTGGAGATTTATTTACAAACTACATATGTAAAAAGTAAAATTATGATTGAAACCAGTAGTGAAACTTCCCATGTGCCAAACCAAGACTCAAACTCAGGACCTTTCCCATTCACTGGTAAGTGCCCTATGTCTGAACTACCCAAGCATAACTCATTACTCATCCTCTCAGTGTTACTTCTGCCAATACCTTATCTCTTACCTTCCAGACTTCACAGAAGTTTTCCTCTGAAACTTGCAGGATTAGCACTCATGGAAGAATGGATATTGTGGAGACATGGCTCAGCCACAACCTAGGGTACGTTTCCAGAATGAGGAGGAATCTAATACACTTATTGCATGTCTCCTAAATTATGTAGAGTACTTGATGAAAGTGGGTTTGATGGAAATGGGTGTTCTTATGTAAGAGGGTAAATTGTAAAAAAGATAAGATATGCTGATAAGAGTTGACAGAGAGAGTGGTTGACATGGAGATAGAATAAGTAAGGAAATTTGTATAGAAATGACAAATGTCATAATAATAAGTCTAAATAATAACCTCATAAACGCAAGATGCAAGACTTGAATAAAGTTATGTGGAAGATGTCGTATAGTTCAAATATCTGGGAAGCTCTATGGCAAGTGACACTTATTGTACCAATGAAGTATGTTGTTGAGCCATGGCTAAGAAGGCATTCACAAATAGAATATCTTGGCTGACTTGCATGATTAGTACTGGACTGAAGAAAAAATTACAGAAGACAGAATGTCTGGCCAATATGTACCTTTAGAAGGGAAAATTCTAAGCACTGTCAATAAACACATATTAAAATTAAAAAAACTATCCTAGCTTCTGAGATTGTTAGTTCCTTTCTCATGAAGGAAGGAGGTATAGGCTGGGGTGGGTTGGGAGGGAGGGACAAGTAACACAAAATAACAAACCAATAGGTGATGAAACAAATAGATGACAGGGAATATATTTTGGCAAATAACATTCACAGTAAAAGTACAGGATATGCCCATATTTTGAGACGCAACTGCCATTTGTGTGATGCTGTCAAGGCAAGACATAAAATACGGTTACTGTCACTATTGTTATTTTCCCACAGTTTTCCTAAATTGTTCCAGAAAGATAGATCCTGTCTACAAAAGAATGTGGGCCTTTCTTTCCCCATTGTGTGTCCACCATTTGTAGTCTAATCTTTGCTTCTTACACACTTATATTACCATCATTCTTACTCGTTCATTCAGTATACACAATTATTATTCATTTAATTTAATGAAAAGTATCATAATCATATGGTAATGTTACAGTAAATACTTTTTTTCTTCTTTCTTTTTGGGGGATCATCAGTCTTATGACTTGTTTGACACAGCCCACCTTGAATTCCTCTCCTGTGTCAACCTTTTCATCTCAGAGTAGCAATTGCAACCTATGTCCTCAATTACCTGCTGGATGTATTCCAATCTCCATCTTCCTTGGCAGGTTTTTTAGCCATAAGGAATGAAAAATAATATTAATTACTTCGGTAAGATGAAAAAGATTATTCTGTTTACTCTGACATTTCAGCTACAGTTGTGAGTGATACATGTGGTGTTTCTCAAGTAGCTGAGCTCCAAACACATTGGTGTTTTGTGGTAGCATCCACATAAACATGAGTAAATATGGTTTAGTATCTCAACAATATGATTTCTTGATATGTGTCTCATGGTCAGAATAAGTCTTTCATTTTGTGTTTTTGATGCAATGTCATTATGAGCCTTAAAGGAGTAACAGTCTGTAAGAAAATTAAAAATTAAAAAAAATTGAAAATCATGAGAATTGAAAAACAGTGCATAAAAGTGCAACATAGCATACTACAAAGTGAAGACTGGAAGCTTGACAGCCAAAGAACCTAGAGGACAAACATACAGAACACCAATTGATGAAGACTCCAATGAAGGCACTTACAACCCAGAAATAACCCCAGTATTAATTTATTCAGCAGCTTCTTTGTCAGTATAAATAGTGAATAGGGTATGGCATATGCCTGGAAATGAGCAACAGTCCTCAAAACACGTTCTAACTGGACAATTTTAAATAGTATTAATGGGCTGAAATATCTGTTGCTAATCTCATAGGGATACAAGGCCGCAGCTTATTTTGACATGCTCGGTGTGTGTCTACAAGCAGCAGTTATTGCATTCAATAATTCACTGCCCTGAGTTAACATAGGTTGCTTCCAGTTACTCTGTGTAATAAAATTGAAAAGGAGAAAGAATACAAATGTTTACTTCCTTCAGTAGTAGGGGAAGAACTAGTTACTAGTCAGTAACAACAGAATAATTAATTGCTAAATTACGGAATTCACAGAGCATCTGTGCCATGGCAAGGTATAAGCATGAGGCAGCACTCCAAGTGGCAGGCACATGAACTCTTTGACATTCAGTGGTGATCAGTTGACCGTATATGTCAAGCATGTGATCTCACCTAGTCACCACATCAGTCCCCCAAGGAGAAAAGGAGCATCACTAGTGTCCACCAGGCTCAGCGTTGTCTCAGAATCTTGAAGGTCTGTACATGACAACCCAGCCATGTCTGGCATAGTGGCTGTGGCAATTGAGAGAAGGGAGTTGGCCAATCATTTTTAGATAGTGGTGGAGGCAGATGATATGGCTGGGAAGTAATGAGTGATTCTTCTAGCACAAATGTAGGCCTTAGGTGGTCAATGGAAGTGGTGTGCAATTTGCCAGTGATCAATATGTCCATCAGCTTGTCATTCTGTGCCAGGACCCAGTGAGGGCTGGTATAAGGAGGTGTAAGTGCAGATCTGACACTATCTCTACAGAACATGATTGGAGTACTGTTAGACAACTCCCTGTGCACAAATGGTGGTTGTGAGCCATGACATGGTGCTGGCCAGGGTTAGATTTACAAGGTGTGCTCCCTCAACTGTGCTTTGAAATCTGGCGGATGTGAATCATCCCACATTGAGGCACGTATATTAAAAAATTGCCTTGGCAGCCACAGCATCTCGCCATATAACATTTCTGTTGGTCCCACATGAAGATCTGGCTTATGTACTGTTTGCAGGCCAAGTAGAACAAATGGTAAGGCTGCGTCCACTCAGAGTCATAACACAGGAGCGCTGTCTTAAGAGATCTGTGCCTCTGTTCCACCATACCGTTGCTGGCTGGGTGGTAGCTTGTGGTAAAATGGTGGGTTGTGCTGCAAAACTTGCTGTGATGTGCAAACAGCTCGGACTCGAACTGGGGCTCTCAGTCAGTAGTAATGTGTAGTGAAAAACCATAATGCACAACCCACTGAGACTTGAACACCAATGCCAGTGTCTCAGTGGAGATGTTGTCCACTGGGATCACTTCTGGACAATGTGTAAATCTGTCTATGATTGTTAGCAAATAGTGTTGTCTGTCTGATGGTGGTAGGGGTCCCACAACATCAATGTGAACATGGTCAAATCTCTCACTTGTCCCCAGAAAGTTCCCAATAGACATGTGGATGTAGCATGAAAATTTACTACATTGGCATCCTAGACACGCACAAGCCCATTGCTGGCAATCCTTCTGTAGTCCAGGCCATATGTAATGGATGGCGACAAGTTCAACAGTTTCCCTGATTCGTGGGTGACAGAGTTCATGAGGACAATTAAAAATGTGCTTTCAAAGCTCTGCTGGCACATATGGGCAAGCTTTTACATTGGCTGTATCACAGTTTTGCACATTTGTGACTGGAATGTTTAGGTGTTTGAGTTGAAGGCCTGTCTCAGTATCTTTGAGTAGGTCACGGAGCTCCTGATCAGATTGTTGCACATTGGGCAGGCATAGGAGGTCAACAGTTTCTGTGATGGCACTGACTCATGACAGGCATCAGCTACAACATTATTCAGCACTGAGACATGCTGGATATCCTTGCCATGATGTTTACATAATGGGCAGTATCATAGCATATCTATTGCGGGGTGCCAGGAGTCTTGTAAATGATGGAAACCGGTCAAGTAGTTTGGTGTACTCTCCTTCTGCAATCTGAATGACCTCGGCATCACAGCCAGCTGCATGACATCAGAATCCAGCCATAGAGAGCCTGGTGATGGTGTCCCATGAGCCAGATGTCAGCTTATGGGATGGAGTTCCATGGTCAATACAGGGATAGTTAATGCTGTTTGTTGATGACTCTGGAGTTTTCATATAATGGTATCCAATATGTACTCAACTGGAGACAGATCTGCTCATCAAGCAGGCCAAGGCAACATACTGACACACTGTAGAGCATGTTGAGTTACAACAGTGGTATGAGGGCAAGCATTATCCTCTTGAAAAACACCCCTGGAACGATGTTCACAAATGGCAGCTCAGCGGGCTGAATCACCAGATTGCCTTACAAATTTGTAGTTGCTGCATGGGAAAACCATGAGAGTGCTCCAACTGTCATATAAGATTGCACCCCACACCACCACACCTTAAATCCAGGTGTAGGTCTGATGTGTCCAGTATGCAGACAGGTTGGTTGAAGGCCATCAATTTGCCTCCTTCTAACGAACACACAACCATCACTGGCACTAAGGCAGAACCTGCTTTCATCTGAAAACACAACATGCCTCTACCCTGCCCTCCATTCAGCTCTCCTTTGACACCACTATAGTCACAAATGGTGGTGGTTTGTGGTTAGTGGATCACATGCTAGAGGGCGTCTGGCTCAGTGCTGTCCTTGAAGTAACTGATTTATAACAGTTTGTTGTGTCACTGTGGTGCCAACTGCTGCTCAAATTGCTGTTGTAGATGCAGTATGATGGTCCAGAGACATATGCTGAACACAAAGGTCTTCCCTCTCAGTAGTGCCGCATGGCTCTCTGGAGCCCGGTCTTCTTGTGATCATACAACCTTGTGACCACCATGCCAGCAATCATGTACAGTGGCTACATTCCTGCCAAGTCTTCCTGCAGTAGTGCAGAAGGAACGTGCAGCTTCATGTAGCTCTATTACATGAAAATTCAGTGAGTTGTTGATAATGGCATATTTGTTGCTGTAAAGGTATTCTTGACTAACATCAACTCACCCCATCCAACCTCAAAGGTAACTAGTGCTCATGGCTGTTACAGCATGTATTTAAAGGTGAACCTGTTTTTTTTTTTTTATTTTTTATTTATTTACTTATTTTACACATCTAGTTCCATAGAACCAAATTCAGGAGCAAATCTCCATGGCCATGGAATATGTTAGTACATGAAATTATATCATAAAATTAATAATAGATAAAATAAAATGTTTACAAATCCTAAAAGGATGACAACGTATAAATTCATAAAAACTCACTCAAGAATATGACATACGAATCAGCTTAAGTTTTCAAGGAACTGCTCGGCAGAACAGAGGGAGTGACCCTTGAGGAAGTTCTTCACCTTAGATTTAAAAGTGCGTGGATTACTGCTAAGATTTCTAAATTCTTGCAGTAGCTTATTCAAAATGGATGAAGAAGAATACTGTACATCTTTCTGCACAAGAGTCAAGCAGGTGCAACCGAAATCCAGTTTGAATTTCTGACTAGTATTAACTGATTGAATGCTTCTAATTCTTCGGAATAAGCTCATATTGTTGACAAGAAAGGACTTTAAAGAATCTATATATTGAGAGGACAATGTTGGAATACCCACACTAATGAACAGGGGTCGACAAGACATCTGTGAATTTACACCACTTATTGCTCAAACCATCTTTTGTGGACCAAAAATATCCTTTGAGAATGGAAAGAGTTACCCCAAAATATAGTACCAAATGTTGTAAGCGAATGAAAATAAATAAAGTAGACTAATTTTTGTGTTGAACTATCACTCACTTCAGATACTGTTCTAATAGTAAAAATGGCAGCATTAACTCTTTGAACTTTCCACTGTCTTCTGAACACCTACAAATTTGAACTGTTCAGTCTCACTAATCATATGCCCATTCTGCTTAATTAAAACTTCAGATTTTGTTGAATTGTATGTTAGAAACTGTAAAATCTGAATCTTCTGTGATTTAGTGTTAGTTCTCCCAATTTAACCATACCCTACTCAGACCACACATTACAGCCTTTCTCAGTACTGTGGAGAATGTCCTTTTGCTGTCAGTTATTAAGGTAAGAGGTGAACCACTTGTGCACTACTCCCTATATTCCACAATTGTTCGACTTCTGGAGCAATATTTTGTTATCAACACAATCAAATGCCTTAATTAAATCAAATAAAATGCCTATCATTTGCAACTTTTTTTTCATCCATCCAGTACCTCACAGAGAAAAGAGAATACAGCATTTTCAGTTGTTAAACCACTTCTAAAACCAAACAAGACATTTGGCAGCAAATTGTGTGAAATGAAATGATCAATTATTCTTATACACACAGCCATTTCAATAATTTTTGCAAACACTGGTGGCATATAAATAGGTCTAAAACTGTCTACATTATCCCTTTTCCCTTTTTTTATAAAGTGGCTTTACTACTAAGTACTTCAATCATTCAGGAAACTGGCCATTCCTAAAGGAAAAAGTTACAAATATGGCTAAGTACACAGCTAATATGTGCCTCATAGTACTTTAGTATGTGCTAGATGCTCCATCATATCCATGAGAGTCCTTCGTCTTCAGTGATTTAATTATTGACTCAGTCCCCCCTTGTAAGTATCATGGAGGAGTACTTTAGGTATCAGCCTTGGAAAGCCATTTTGCAAGTGTGTTATGTGATTCCCTGTGGAAACTAAGCTTTTATTTAATTTACCAGCAAAGTTCAGAAAGTGACTTTTAAATCCTTATGTTACACTATTATTGCCACTCTTAAATCACTGGTGCGAAATCTGAACAGACATCATCTTTCAGATGTAGAAACATGCCTACCAACTCTCATTTACATTGCATAACTCATTCTTGGTGTTGTAATTTTTTTCCCCATCAGTGTCTGACAAACTCATTTGATGCTTATAAATCTCATGAACATGTTTTTTGTGAGTGTGATCCTATGGTTCCTTTGTTTTGACATAAAGATTAGAAGACGCCAATGAGTAATTACCAATGAAGCACATTATTACTAAACAGTATTAGATTGCTTCAGGAAAGTAATAACTGGGACATGCACTATTTTGCTGTGGATTATTAAGAGGGACAGCACAGAGAAGGGTGTAATAAATACTTCAAATAATGATTTTTAATGAACAAAATTGATTTGCACAAGGAATTTAAGTACTTAACCTGGACACTGTGTAATGAATCCAAAAGACCTTTGGACCACTAACGAAAGCTAATATTCAATCAGTAGATATTGCTAGTGAGATACTATACTGCTGCATGGGTGCTTAAAGTGTTGTTGATAATTTAATTTATTTGTTAGTCACAACAGATGTTTCCATAACATTACCTGTAAATTTTCATGTTTCTAACATGAATCTTCTTGTAAATGTGAGACATACATAGCTAATGTCTGCTATTAATTACTATGTGCTATGTGGGAGCATTTGTATGTGCCATGGTTTGAATATCCACAGCTGGTGTGACAGTGCAAATATATCACCATGTTTTATACCATGTAAAGGTAAAGATATCAAAAAACAACTTGTTCTTACAAATTTATAGCAGTTTAGTGTTTATTCTGGTTACAGTTATGAAGATAAGAAGTGTCTGTGCATGAACTCAGATATTAACAATACACAATATTGCACGGTATGTAATTTATTAGAAATATAATATTTAGGAGTGATTTTTAAGCTGTGTATTCCAAAAATATGAAAATGATATACTTTACTGCTGTTATCATTTTCCTGGTAGTATTCAACAACAAACTGCCCCTATAAGATTTTATGGAATTATGTCAGAATCCAAAGCTAATTGTTTATTAGCACTTGGAATATAAAGTGCAACAAGAAAATACTTGCACACAACAACTTCCAAACCCCATCAAATATTTTCAAAATAGTTCACACTGGTCTAGATCAAAGTATTTTAACAATATATGGGTAACCACAAATAAAGTTCCCACTTACCATAAGGAAACATAACATACAATAATAATTTCATGTGGCTCACTGGCCTAGTGTAAGTCTTTCAGTTGGATGCCACTTTGAGGGAAAGGGAACCAACTGTTTAATTTGGAATCTGAACCACATGTCATTTCTGGCAACTCCTCACATCGTTGAGAGCTGAAGGCTAGATTAAAACTCGCAGAGAAAAATCGAAGGTCCAACCAGGATTCTATCTCGAGACCCCTTGTTTCCAGTCAAGTGCTTTGCCACTAGACTACCAGGCCCAACAGAAAATATAGCACTGCACTCAATGTTGAGATAATTAAAAAGATAGAGATTTTAAATTTCAGTAATTCACACTTCTTTCACTTGTACAAGAAAATAAGACATTTAAAGGTGTAAATGATACCACACGCACAATGTAGAATTAAAGTAACAGAAATATGCAAGAAAGAATGTGCAACTGAATAGAAAGGAATTCCTATAAAGTCAATAAAAAATTGATATAGGAAATACGATAATAAATCATAGCACTGGTCAGTTAAAAAATCACTGCTTTTAGAACACAGCAAAGAATGAAAGCCATTTAATATTTATTCAGTCTTTCACTGTGGTCTGTAGATTCAATCAAAAACAAGAATCTTCGTCAAAGTGGAATAAGTTAGTGTGAACAAAAGAGAAGCAACTCTAAGAGCATAGTCTGCACACTGTTTAAACAATAAGTTATCACTGAAATGTAAACACTTTCATGGATTGGGCCTTAGGACTAGTCTGACTGGATGACTGACACTTACAAGGCAGTACAAGGAGTGAACTAGGATGGTGGAATGTCATCAGCATGTTGCCAGTTCCTGCAGCTGTAATTGCCAGTATATGAATCCTGATGATACCATCCTTTCTTTATTCAGGATTGTCACTACACTGATTGATACTGTTTACAGTTACACCAACTAAATGTAACCTATCACATCAGCAGGCAAGCCAACACTTTGGAGGAATAAGGCTGTTTTAGATAACTACTTCTCATCACCTACTAGCAGCTTAGTATTTATATGAATGCAGTAGTAGATGTCAAAGAAAATTGTTAAGGAAGCACAATGAAACCATGCTTTCCTCAAGGAATAGGTGGCTCCTTAATTCTTATACAGTGAAGTGAGAAAAGTCATGGGATACCTCGTAATGTCATGTCAGACCACCTTTTGTCCAGCATAGTGCACCATATTGACATGACACGGACTCAACAACTTGTAAGAATACCGCTGCAGCAATATTGAGCTATGCTACTTCCCTAGCCTTCCATAATAGTGAAAGTTGGTGGTGCAGGATTTTGTGCACGAACTGAACTCTCAATTATGTCTCACAAATGTTCAATGAGATTCCTGGGTCTGGTTCTGGGCAGCCATATCATTTGCTCAAACTGTCCAGAATGTTCTTCAAACCAGTCACTAACAGTTGTAGCCTGGTGATATGGTGCATTGTCATCCATAAAAATTCCATCATAATTTGGGAACATGAAGTCCACGAATGGCTGCAAACGTTCTCCAAGTTGCCGAACATAATCAAGGACGCAGACCATTCCATGTAAACACAGCCCACCACCAGATTGCACTGTTCCTTGTTGACAACTTGGATCCATGGCTTTGTGGCGTCTGCACCACACTTGAATCCTACTGTCAGTTCTTACAAACTGAAATTTGGAGTTATCTGACCGTGCCACAGTTTTCCAGCCATCTAGGGTCCAAACTGATATGGTCACAAGTCTAGGAGAGGCACTGCAGGTGATGTCTTACTATTAGCAAAGGCACTTGCTTTGGTCATCTGTTGCCATAGCCTATTAATGACAAATTTTGCTGCACTGTCCTTGCAAATGCATACATTCATCATACTGCCCACATTAATTTCTGTGGTCATTTCTTGCAGTATTGTTTGTTTGTTAGCACTGACAACTCTACACAAAAACCACTGCTCTCACTCATTAAGCGAAGGCCGTCAGCCACTGCCTAGTCTGAGTTGAGAGTTAATGCCTGAAATTTGGTGTTCTCCGCACTCTTGACACTGTGGATCTCACAATATTGAATTCCTTAACAATTTCAGAAATGGAATGTCCATACAGACTGGTTGCAAGCCCTCAACTTGCCTACTTCTAACCAACACATCACCATCACTGGCACCGATGTGGAACTTGCTTTCATCAGAAAACACAACAGACCTCCACCTTGCCCTGAAATGAGCACTCACATGACACCACTGAAGTAAAAAATGGTGATGGTTTGGAGTCAGCGGAGTGCACACTACAAGGTGTCTGCCGCAGAGCTGTCCTTCAAGTAACCAGTTTGTAAAAGTTTGTTGTATCATTGTGGTGCCAACTGCTGCTCAAATTGATGTTTCAGATGCAGTATGATGCTCCACAGCCGTACACTGAACTTGATGGTCTTCCCTCTCAGTAATTCCAAGTGGCCATCCAGAGCCCAGTCATCTTGCGACTATACATTCTTGTGACCACCATTCCAGCAATCATGTACAGTGGCTACATTCCTGCCAAGTCTTTCTGCAATAGTGCAGAAGGAACATCCATCTACTCGTAACCCCCTCATTGTTGCCTTAAAAGCATTCTTCACTAACATCAACTCATCCCAAGGTAACTAATGCTCTTGACCCTTACAGCATGTATTTAAAGCAAATTTGATTTGCATCCTCAATGTGACACTACTAGTGCCGCTCTTATGAAAATGGTGCAAAATCTGAAGAAACATCACCTTTCAGATGTAGAAACACACATACTGCACTGCCCTTTTATACCATGTATACTATTGCTGTCACTACCCCATGACTTTTGTCACCTCACTGTATTATTACCAGATCTGAACTGTTTTACCTTTGTAAAAACAACACATTGAAAGTTTCATAATCATTTGTAGGACATAGCTAGAACATAAGATTTTCAACTGCATGGTAAAAAAGGCATGCAATACAACTTATAACCACCTGGAGATTCTCTGACTAGCTTAGGATTAAGTTACTCCCTCCTTTTCCACTACTCTCCCTCTTCCAGTCACCCCCACCCCTACCCCCATATCCCCATCCCAATTCTCCTCAATCTAACCTCCTTACTGCACCTAGCTGCCCCACCCTCTCTCCACCTTGCCCCTGTATGCTCCCACAAGCAGCACCTTATCACCTTACTAAACCCCACCCCTACCCTGCTATCCCTCCCCCTCCACTCCCCAGCCTCCTCCTTACCCCCATCTTCCACACTGCTTCGCCCATCATGCACTGCTGCTTGTGGTCTGGCCTCGGCATCCAGAGACTATGGTCATGGGTGTGTGAGTGGTGAGTGTGTGTCTATTTTGTTTGATTCCAATGAAGGCCTTTTTGGATGAAACTTACTTGTTTGACAGGTTTTTTATTGTGCAAATTTGTGACTCAGCGTCTCCACTATATGGCGAGCAGTAATCTATCTTTTTCATAATACTTCTATAGGATTTTATGTATTATGAACTTTTGTGGACCAAAAACAAACATATCAAACATCATGTGTCTTAGACCTGAACCATACTAAAATGATCTACTTAGATATATGTGCTTTATACTAGGACATGAAGAGAACCAATTATAGCATTTGTTGAGTAACTACAATGTTTTCATTTTGAATTATGTGATTTCAACACAGATATAAAAATATGACCTAATTTAAACCACAGAAGTCAAATCTCAAAATGTGAAAGATATTAATAATCATGATTTCTTCCAAATCAAATAAAAAAGAAACTTTATTCAATAAACTGTTTACTATCTGGCTTCTGTACTATCCAGGCTACTTAATTCATATCATAATAATATTTCACCACAATAAAATAAGGATTAATTTACTGTACAGTAGACCCTCTGTTAATCCATACTAGCTGTTCAGTCCCTGCCATATTACATAGAAAAATTTACGACTAACAGCAAATTTTGGATAATTTGCACCACAAACTAAAATTTAGCCCCCACATTACATGTTCCATATCTTATTCTTTATCTAAACTGAATAACTATGTGCATATGTAGTGGTGTGTACTACGGTATTTTCCATTACATGTTTCACATAATTTTCTCAGTAATGTGATTTACTGAACGGTACTGTACTGCAATTTTGCAACAATAGTGTGATCACTTGCTTGCTGCTCATGTGTCACTTCTGTAGCATAAGACACATGGGTGGGGGAGAGAGTGGTTGGTTAGTAGACTACATACGGTACATGACAGGCAACAATCCAGAGAGATCTTGGTCTCTGTTTGTAAGTGAACAGCAAATGTGTTTTCCTCCTTTTGCTCCACCATACACAAGATGCTACTGAAACTAAAATGAGGTCATAATGCACTGAGGCTAAAATAAAAATAGCAAATTCCACATAAGGATGAAAGTGGAGGGAAGACTGAAATACAGGTTGCAGAACACTTTCAGAATCCAAAAGCTGTTCTCTCACTGATACTAAGTTCAAGACAGAAAACAGGGACAAGACTGGCAAGCTATTCATTCGGCGGCAATAACAAGCACATGAGGCCACCCAAACAAGAAGTAGTGGAGGATTTGCTGTTTGAACGGTTCCAACACATGCACTCGCAGCAGTCCATTGTGAAGTCCCATGCAATAAAAGGTTCTTGATATCACCCATGAAAAGGGAATTTCTCGGTTTGTGTGTTCTGAGGGCAGGATACGACACTTGCAGAAGAGGTGTAAAATCAGTGCTGTCAGTGTCTGTGGGGAAGTACACACAGTAAACAAGGAGGATGCCAATGAATGGGCATAGGACTTTCATTTCCAAGCTCTCTCATTTATGAAGCAAGCATTTTCCATAACTTGATGCATGAAAAAACACTACATGTCAAAGACACAAAATATGGAGTAAAATGACACTGATGGTAGTCTTGCATTGTAATTCAGATGGTTCTCAGAAGCTCAAGCCATTAGTGATTGGAAAACAGAAAAATCCACATTCAAAAATCTTGGCAGTAATCCAGGGGCTTTCAAATCAAAACTGAAGAGTTTCCTCATGGGTCACTCCTATTCTGTTGAGGAGTTCACTGAAAAATTAAGCTGACTCTTATGTTATATTATTGATTGTGTTTACTTAAACTTACAGCCTGACTTTTTGGGTTTCATAAACATTTTGTTTTTTCTGTTAGTACTTATATGTTGTAATTTCATGTACTGACACATTTCATGATCTCCAAGTTTGCTCCTCAATTTTGCCCTAGGAACTAGACGTGTAAATAAATAAAAATTATGACAAGCATTTGACAAGATGTACATGTACTTTCTCAACTAAACAAACTCCAGAAATGCTATTGTACATATACAGTGTAGTTATTTTTATTTTTTCTTAGAAGTCATGAAGACAGAGCATCCTCATTTATTGGTACCCATAACAACAGAATATGTGAACAGCCATGTATTTTTCCAAAACGCCTCAGTAATTCAAATTTCATTAAACTGGGTTGGCTAGTTTTCACTCCCCTGAAATTTGGTTACATGAGGATCTACTGTATGAACCATACTTTTCCAAAGCCTTAGCAAGCAGGTGCCAGTTATAATTACATGAGGCCTGTGAGCCCTTTCAAAATATTTGATGCTTTTTTTTTTTTATTTTGCTCCTAGCACATCTGGAGTCACAATTATGAAGTATATTGTGTATTGTTATGGAATAAATTACCAGAACCATTCTTCAACATATGGTGTTTAGAAGCCCTCTTCCAGTGCTCACAAACAACAACACTCACAGAGAGAGCTTCTCTATTGGCAACCCTGCACTCTTTGTTTCTTCAGTTGTATATTACATGTCTAAAGCTGTGCATTGTTAAACTGTTATTGTGTGCAGTCCTTTGTGTTTTAATTAGAGAGACCCAAATGGGTGGTAAACAAAGAAACTTGTAGTGACTGTGCATCAGAAACTATGTGCTGTAATCCAACTGGATTTTGGGGCAGCAACCAAAACTATTACTTTGAAGCTACAGACAGGAAAAAGTACTGTTGGGGACTGGAAGATAAATTGAGCAGAAATTGAAAAGTGATGTGCTTCCCAGGCTACTGGAAGTGGACTAAATGTAAGGAAGACAACGTTGTTGTTGTTGTTGTTGTTGTTGTTGTGGTGGTGGTGGTGGTGGTGTTGGTGATGGTGGTTGTGGTCTTCAGTCCAGAGACTGGTCTGATGCAGCTCTCTGTGCTACTCTATCCTGTGCAAGCTTCTTCATCTCCCAGTGCCTACAGTAACCTACATCCTTCTAAATCTGCTTGGTGTATTCATCTCTTGGTCTCCCTCTACGATTTTTACCCTTCATGCTGCCCTCCAGTACCAAATTGGTGATCCCTTGTTGCCACAGAACATGTCCTATCAACCAATCCCTTCTTCTAGTCAAGTTGTGCCACAAACTACTCTTCTCCCCAATTCTATTCAGTACTTCCTCATTAATTACATGATCTACCCATCTAATCTTCAGCATTCTTCTGTAGCACCACATTTTGAAAGGTTCTATTCTCTTCTTGTCTAAACTATTTATCGTTCATGTTTCACTTCCATATAGGGCTACACTCCATACAATTGCTAAAAGGTAAATATAAAGAAATTGAGTAAGCTTAATTTTTGTGGCATGAACATTTTGAGAGGAAAGATTTGTCCATTACTGGACTGATATTGCAGGAAAAAGAATTGCCATTTCAGTGATAAATAGGAGAAGATTCAGAATTTAATGCCAGCACTGTATGATTGGAAAAACAATTCAGTATTCACCAGATTACCATTAGTGGAAAGGCTTTAACCATCAACAAAGAGGTTGTACATTGTTTAAAGACTATTTGTCAAAGTTAATTGATGAAGAGGGAATTTCTGGTGATCTGTTATACAGTTGGGATGAGAGTGGTTTAAATTACAAAATGCTCCCTAGAAAAATGCTTACATCAGAAAAGGAAGCTGCGGCACCCAGATACAAGAAAGGTAGGGAATGAGTTAGCAAATTAGCTTGCAGTAATACAACTGGCAACTGGCTTACATGAACAGGGAAATCACAGAGACCTACAGCTTTCGAACACCTGAAAAATGAGGAATCACTGCACCTACATCACACTCATCAAAAGAAAGCAAGATGACTTCAGAAATCTTTAAAACGTGGTTATAAAATACATTCATACCAGCTGTAGAGAAATATTTGAAAGACAACAACTTACTGAGGAAAGCTCTGCTGCTTCTCAATAACGTGCCTTCATGTCCTTCCAGTGATAAACTTACAGATGGAGATATCAGAGCATTATTTTACCACCTAATGTGACTGCTCTTTATCAGCCAATGCATCTCATCTCCATATTCTCAGGTTGTTGGTGTCAGCTATTGATAATAATGAAGACTGTGTAAGAGGAGATAATAATGAAGACCATGTAAGAGGATTGACTTGCTAGATGTCATAAATTCTGAACATATCACTAGTATGTCTTGGAAAATTCTTTTAGACCATGAAGGTGAACACTTCAACTTTGAATCCATGTGGGAAACTGAAGTCAAAGATGGAAACAATGATATTGTTTCATTGCTCAAAAATGAACTGGGTTGTAAGGATGTCCATGCAGAGGATGTTACAGAATGGATGGCGAATGATCGAGTAGATGAACTAACTGACAACGATATTGTGGAAATGGTGATATAGAGGGAAGTAACACAAGAGGAAGATGCAAACTTAGATGAAAGACGAAATCTCACCCCACATTCGGTGGGGTGAAAGATGATTGAGGCTGTACTGCAGTACACTAGTGAGTAGGAGAAAGCAATACCAGCTGATATCATCTTTTTGCCTAAGTAGAGAAGAGGACTATGACGAGGAAACAGTCATCTATCAAAGATGTTTTTAAAACCTCAAACCTGTAAGCTTCATCTTTTTTATTAGGCCTGGATTTTCACATGTACATAATCATACATTCATACTTTACAATGCAGATCATTTCATGTTTCCTGTAATAATTTTTGAATTGTACAGCATGTACACAACACACACTTATGACTAGCATGTGTTAAGTAAGATGTCAGAGAACATTAATAAAATTGGGTTTTTGTACTAAAAAAAATGTGTTTTAAGGCATGGCTGGGGTCAGAAGAGAACATTTTCAGAACTCTGGCCTATCCACTTTTTTTTGTTATCCAGATCGACCTTCCACCACATTTGGACAGACAGTTGAGAGGTTCCTGTAATTTTAAAACACTAATTGTTTTTATGAAAAAGTATATTTTATATATGAAAGAAAAGTTTTCTTAAATCTGACAAGCACACTGGGCAACACAGCCTGTAGATCCAGATCACGCCATGCTAAATTCTTGCCCACAAGGCTCACAAACTGGGTATAGCCATCAGGACAGATGTTACACAGAAAGCTTTAATACTGGGTTTTCACAAAAGCTATGGAGCATGTAGCAGAAACTTGAAATAGCAGTCAAAGCAATCTGTGGAGAATTTCATCAACATATGTGACCACAACTGCTGGACTTCCCTTCAGAGCACCAGATACAAAAAACACTCAACAATTAACAGAAGTAGGTGGTAATAATGCTCTCAAGAAAGAAAATTTGTTCCATTAATTGGGAATCTGATGGTAACAGTTTTATGAGATCTGAAGGGCTTGCAGTTCAGTATGGAAGAGCATAAGAAAACCAAACATACGCAGCCAAAAAACAGTGCTATTGACCATGTACATGTGTCCCTAACTCAAAACAACAGTGCCATACACAGAATCAAGTGGTGCAAGTTTCAACCTGCCCAGCCCATGTGTCATGCAGTGACCTCTGTGGGCCATGGGCTAATTCGTCCATCCCAGTCGGCTGGCAAGCTTAGTGCAGCCTACAGTGTCACAGACAAGGAGCTATCTCGAATTTGTTCAATGTATGCTTGATTTGCGCTATTTGGAATGTATATTTTGTAACTGTTATTATTGTCACATACCTCTAACAGTATAAAAGAACCTATGGGGTACTGAAACTGGCTGAAACAAAAAAAAATAAAAAAAGAGGGAAGCTGTCATTATTGTCAAGCATGTAAAGTCATACATTCATTGAAACCACTGCCAGCCTGCCCCTGCATATTTAATTGAAATAATCTAGAGGGTTTTGTGATTTACAGATGGATGCCTATTCTGATGCAGCAGAGGCAAGGGACCGAATGGCAATTACCTTGTGTGCACAGCTTGGCAGCTGGGGAAGCAAGATGTTGGCATTGCACATCAACCAGTCTTGGCTGGCCTGATATCTTGCACTTAGCTCTACTGGCTTGCAAACCAGTTGGGCTGTCCTGCACATTGTACCGGTCAGGGCACAAGATGCTAAACTGGGTGGACTAGAAAAAGCATCATGTATGACTCTCACTACAAACATCATCAGTACAGTGGGATTACCTTTAGCAGCACAAACTACAATGTTTGGTGCTATTACTTATGGTGTGTATAGACACCACGGCAATTGGTGACCATGTTATAACAACAAGGGGTTTGTGAAGGGGATTGCAAATAATAACACATCTTCCAATTGTATTTAGCTGGTCACTTTATAATCTGCAGAAGATAAGCACACAGGGATGAATAAGCTTTGTCTTACAAGATGACAACCATCACCTAATGCAGCCCCTAAAAACATACGTAAGGCTCAAGAAAAATATTGCTTAAAATTAATGTTCCACCAGCAATGAAGTCATTTGGACATGGAGCACAACTAAAGCCTGTACAACAGAAGATCAATGCTGATATTTTAAAACAATCTATAATGGCATTAATACAAAGAGATTTAAAGAAACGTAAAATCTATCTTGATCATTTAATTGAAATTTGTGCACAAAATAATTATCTTATCTGCATCATCATCATCATCTAAAATACTGAAATAAACTGACATTTTGTATCAACAGCAGTGGCCTTCCTCATGGCAAAGACTCCTTAGCTGAGGATTGAGTTCTTCAATATATAATGGTATCACTAGGTCACCAGCATCACATTTATTAGATTTCATTGGCCCTAAACTAAAACTGGTATGTGTTATGGAGAAAGAGGGTGATATCTGACTGGCTATTTGTGAGTTTCATGGCTTGCAGGCAATCGGTAGCCTGCTACAAGTCAGTGACAAACTTCTGGGTGCCATTTGCGTTTTCCTGCTACCGGTAGTGGAGAGACAACACCAGCTGTACATGAGCTCTTTGTTTAGCCAATCACAGCAGCCAAGACTGGTTTGCTGCCCTGCAGTCACACATGGCCCACTGTACCAGGATTGCTAGCAGCTGGGCACCAGGAGCCTGTAGCTGTCTTCCCAGCTGCCGATATCAGGCTGCACAAAATGGCTGTCTCACCAATACTTGTGGTTTTTGTAACTTGGCAGTCTGCCCACAACTGCAATAGTGCTCTGATAGTGCCCATCTGTTGTGTTGTACCAAACAAATATAACAATCATGCTCTGCTATGTGGGTGTGACATTACACTCACATTGTATCTGGTATACATCTGCTGTGCTGATGGATGCATCCTTAATGGACCCTACCAAATCCTGGTTTTAAGCCTCCTTGGTGAAGTATCTTGCCTACCTGATCACTGATGTCTTTGTTGTAAGGTAAGTGCACCACCAGAAGCTGTGTTGTTCTAAATACTGAACTTAGAAGCTCTTTTTACTACACTCCTGGAAATGGAAAAAAGAACACATTGACACCGGTGTGTCAGACCCACCATACTTGCTCCGGATACTGCGAGAGGGCTGTACAAGCAATGATCACACGCACGGCACAGCGGACACGCCAGGAACCGCGGTGTTGGCCGTCGAATGGCACTAGCTGCGCAGAATTTGTGCACCGCCGCCGTCAGTGTCAGCCAGTTTGCCGTGGCATACGGAGCTCCATCGCAGTCTTTAACACTGGTAGCATGCCGCGACAGCGTGGACGTGAACCGTATGTGCAGTTGACGGACTTTGAGCGAGGGCGTATAGTGGGCATGCGGGAGGCCGGGTGGACGTACCGCCGAATTGCTCAACACGTGGGGCGTGAGGTCTCCACAGTACATCGATGTTGTCGCCAGTGGTCGGCGGAAGGTGCACGTGCCCGTCGACCTGGGACCGGACCGCAGCGACGCACGGATGCACGCCAAGACCGTAGGATCCTACGCAGTGCCGTAGGGGACCGCACCGCCACTTCCCAGCAAATTAGGGACACTGTTGCTCCTGGGGTATCGGCGAGGACCATTCGCAACCGTCTCCATGAAGCTGGGCTACGGTCCCGCACACCGTTAGGCCGTCTTCCGCTCACGCCCCAACATCGTGCAGCCCGCCTCCAGTGGTGTCGCGACAGGCGTGAATGGAGGGACGAATGGAGACGTGTCGTCTTCAGCGATGAGAGTCGCTTCTGCCTTGGTGCCAATGATGGTCGTATGCGTGTTTGGCGCCGTGCAGGTGAGCGCCACAATCAGGACTGCATACGACCGAGGCACACAGGGCCAACACCCGGCATCATGGTGTGGGGAGCGATCTCCTACACTGGCCGTACACCACTGGTGATCCTCGAGGGGACACTGAATAGTGCACGGTACATCCAAACCGTCATCGAACCCATCGTTCTACCATTCCTAGACCGGCAAGGGAACTTGCTGTTCCAACAGGACAATGCACGTCCGCATGTATCCCGTGCCACCCAACGTGCTCTAGAAGGTGTAAGTCAACTACCCTGGCCAGCAAGATCTCCGGATCTGTCCCCCATTGAGCATGTTTGGGACTGGATGAAGCGTCGTCTCACGCGGTCTGCACGTCCAGCACGAACGCTGGTCCAACTGAGGCGCCAGGTGGAAATGGCATGGCAAGCCGTTCCACAGGACTACATCCAGCATCTCTACGATCGTCTCCATGGGAGAATAGCAGCCTGCATTGCTGCGAAAGGTGGATATACACTGTACTAGTGCCGACATTGTGCATGCTCTGTTGCCTGTGTCTATGTGCCTGTGGTTCTGTCAGTGTGATCATGTGATGTATGTGACCCCAGGAATGTGTCAATAAAGTTTCCCCTTCCTGGGACAATGAATTCACGGTGTTCTTATTTCAATTTCCAGGAGTGTATTTTATTGTCATATCTATTGGCTTGGAATATGTCCTGCAGCTCTTTCAGTTCTTGATTTTGTTCATAACTGTTGTTCAGCAGCTGCAGTGTGCACTCTTTTCACCAAAATAAAAATCAGTCATCAGCTGGTCATAAATTTTATTAAATTCACTTTACTGGATTCAGTAGATTGATCTGTCATCTTCAGAAGTTGGATACAGGCTTCAATCATAGGTAAGTTGACATCAAATAGGGATCGGACAATAAAGGCATCAGAATGAAATTTTCACTCTGCAGCGGAGTGTGCGCTGATATGAAACTTCCTGGCAGATTAAAACTGTGTGCCGGACCGAGTCTCGAACTCAGGACCTTTGCCTTTCGCAGGCAAGTGCTTTAATGTAGAGCACTTGACCGCGAAAGGCAAAGGTCCCGAGTTTGAGTCTCGGTCTGGCACACAGTTTTAATCTGCCAGGAAGTTTTAATAAAGGCATCCCTGATTAAAGAACAGTCTGTTGGTTACTATTTATTGCATATACTATGTACTATTTACAATGTGACAGACTGCCGGTTGCTGCGCATCACATATACTTTATATTTTTTGCAATGTGATGCTGTTCTACATCTACATCTACATCTACATCTACATGGATACTCTGCAAATAACATTTGAGTGCCTGGGAGAGGGTTCATCGAACCACCTTAACAATTCTCTATTATTCCAATCTCGTTTAGCGCGCGGAAAGAATGAACACCAATCTCTTTCCATACGAGCTCTGATTTCACTTATTTTATTGTGGAGATCATTCCTCCCTATGTAAGTCAGTGTCAACAAAATATTTTTGCATTTGGACGAGAAAGTTGGTGATTGGAATTTCGTGAGAAGTTTCTGATGCCTTTCTTTTAACGGTTTCCAGCTGAAATCCTGCTTCATTTCTGTGACACTCTCTCCCATATTTCGCGATAATACAAAACGTGCTGCCTTTCTTTGAACTTTTTCGATGTACTCTGTCAGCCCTATCTGGTAAGAATCCCACACCACGCAGCAGTATTCTAAAAGAGCGTGGACAAGCATAGTGTCCTTAGCAGGACCGTTATGTTTTCTAAGTGTCCTGCCAATAAAATGCAGTCTTGGGTCAGCCTTCCCCACAACATTTTCAACATGTTCCTTCCAATTTAAGTTGTTCATAATTGTAATACCTAATTATTTAGTTGAATTTACGGCTTTTAGATTAGACTGACTTATCGCGTAACCGAAGTTTAACAAGTTCCTTTTAGCTCTCAAGTGGATGACCTCACACTTTTCGTTATTCAGGGTCAACTGCCACTTTTCACACCATTCAGATATTTTTTCTAAATTGTTTTGCAGTTTGTTTTGATCTTCTGATGACTTTATTAGTCGATAAACGACAGCATCATCTGCAAACAACCGAAGACGACTGTTCAGATTGTCTCCCAAATCATTTATACAGGGTGTTACAAAAAGGTATGGCCAAACTTTCAGGAAACATTCCTCACACACAAAGAAAGAAAATATGTTATGTGGACATGTGTCCGGAAACGCTTACTTTCCATGTCTGAGCTCATTTTATTACTTTTCTTCAAATCACATTAATCATGGAATGGAAACACACAGCAACAGAACGTACCAGCGTGACTTCAAACACTTTGTTACAGGAAATGTTCAAAATGTCCTCCATTAGCGAGGATACATGCATCCACCCTCCACCGCATGGAATCCCTGATGCGCTGATGCAGCCCTGGGAATGGCGTATTGTATCACAGCCGTCCACAATACGAGCACGAAGAGTCTCTACATTTGGTACCGGGCTTGTGTAGACAAGAGCTTTCAAATGCCCCCATAAATGAAAGTCAAGAGGGTTGAGGTCACGAAAGTGTGGAGGCCATGGAATTGGTCTGCCTCTACCAATACATGGGTCACCAAATCTGTTGTTGAGAAGCGTATGAACACTTTGACTGAAATGTGCAGGAGCTCCATCGTGCATGAACCAAATGTTGTGTCGTAGTTGTAAAGGCACATGTTCTAGCAGCACAGGTAGAGTATCCCGTATGAAATCATGGCAGTGAATCGAGGAAGTACAGTACATACTGAGAAACTAAAATGAGCTCTAACATGGAAATTAAGCGTTTCTGGACACATATCCTCCTAACATCTTTTCTTTATTTGTGTGTGAGGAATGTGTCCTGTAAGTTTGGCCGTACCTTTTTGTAACACCCTGTATAGATAAGGAACAGCAAAGGGCCTATAGCACTACCTTGTGGAATGCCATAAATCACTTCTGTGTTACTCAATGACTTTCCGTCAGTTACTATGAACTGTGACCTCTCTGACAGGAAATCACAAATCCAGTTACATAACTGACATGATATTTCATAAGCACGCATAATACTAGCCACTTGTGTGGTACAGTGTCAAAAGCCTTCCGGAAATCCAGAAATACGGAATCAATCTGAAATCCCTTGTCAATAGCACTCAACACTTCACATGAATAAAGAGCTAGTTGGGTTGCACAGGAACGATGTTTCTAAAGCCATGTTGACTGTGTGTCAATAGACAGTTTTCTTTGAGGTAATTCATAACGTTCGAACACAAAATATGTTCTAAAATCCTGCTACATATCGACATTAACGACATGGGCCTGTAATTTAGTAGATTACTCATACCACCTTTCTTGAATATTGGTGTGACCTGTGCAACTTTCCAGTCTTTGGGTACGGATCTTTCGTCAAGCAAACAGTTGTATATGATTGTTAAGTATGGAGGTAATGCATCAGCATACTCCAAAAGGAACCTAATTGGTATACAGTCTGGACCAGAAGACACACTTTTATTAAGTGAGTTAAGTTGCTTCACTACTCCGAGGATATTTACTTCTATGTTACTCATGTTGGCAGCTGTTCTCGATTCGAATTCTGGAATATTTACTTTGTCTTCTTTTGTGAAGGCATTTTGGAAGACTGTGTTTAGTAACTCTGCTATGGCAGCACTGTCTTCAATAATATCTCCATTGCTATCATGCAGAGAATGCATTGACTGTTTCTTGTGCTAACATACTTCACATACGACCAGAATCTCTTTGGATTTTCTGCCAGGCTTTGAGACAAAGTTTCATTGTGGAAACTGTTATAGGCATCTCACATTGAAGTCCGCACTAAATTTCGAGCTTCTGTAAAAGATCGCCAATCTTTGGGATTTTGCGTCTGTTTAAATTTGGCATGTTTGTTCATTGTTTCTGCAACAGTGTTCTAACCCGTTTTGTGTACCAAGGAGGATCAGCTCCATCGTTTGTTAATTTACTTGATATAAATCTCTCAATTGCTGCTGATACTTTTTCTTTGAATTTAAGCCACATCTGGTCTGCACTTATATTATTAATTTGGAACGAGTGGAGATTGTCTTTCAGGAAGGCGTCAAGTGAATTTTTATCTGCTTTTTTGAATAGGTATATTTTTTGCTTATTTTTCGGAGATTTGGGGATTACAATATTCAATCTCACTACAACAACCCTGTGTTCACTAATCCCTGAATCGGTTTTGATGCTCGTTATTAATTCAGGATTATTTGGTGTTAAGATTTCAAGTGTGCTTTCACAACCGTTTACTATTCGCATGGGCTCATGAACTAACTGCTCGAAATAATTTTCAGAGAATGTGTTTAGCACAATTTTGGATGATATTTTATGCATACCTCTGGAATTAAACATGTATTTCTGCCAACATATCGAGGGTATATTAAAGTCTCTACCAACTATTATCGTACGAGTTGGGTACGTGTTTGAAATTAAACTCAAGTTTTCTTTGAACGTTTCAGCAACTGTACAATCTGAATTGGGAGGTTGGTAAAAGGATCCAATTATTATTTTATTCTGGTTGCCAACAATGATCTCTGCCCATACTAACTCACAGTAAGTATCTACTTCAATTTTGTGACAAGTTAAACTACTTCTGACAGCAACAAACACGCCACCGCCAACCGTGTTTAGCCTATCCTTTTGGAACACCGTTAGGTTCTTTGCAAAAATTTCGGTTGAGCTTATGTCTGGCTTTAGCCAGCTTTCAGTGCCTATAACGATTTGAGCATCAGAGCTTTCTATTAGCACTTGGAGCTCTGGTACTTTCCCAACACAGCTACGACAATTTACGACTGTTATACCAATGGTTCCTCTATCTACGTTCTTCCTGTGTTCAGCCTGCCCCCTTTGTGACTGAAGCCCTTCTTGTGTTTTCCTGAGACCCTCTATAGTGGACACCTGATCTATTAAGCAGAACCTGAAACCCAACCACCCTTTGGCGCAAGTCGAGGAATGTGCAGCCTACATAGTCGCAGAACTGTCTGAGCCTCTGATTCAGATGCTCCACTGGGCTCGGTACCAGAGGTCCGCAATCGGTCCTGTCGACAATGGTGCAAATGGTCAGCTCTGCTTTCATCTTGCAAGCAAGATTAGCAGCCTTTACCACTTCTGTTAGCTGCTCGGAACCAGAGCGAATCTCTTCTGATTCAAAGTGACACACACTGGTACCAACGTGAGCAACCACCTGCAGTTGGCATCTTCATGGCATCCGGGAGGACCCTTTCCACATCTGGAATTATTCCACCTGGTGTGCACATTGGTTTTCTTACCCTTCTTGTCAGCCAAGTCCCTAAGGGGCCCCATAATGCGCCTAACATTGGAGCTCCCAACTTCCAATAATCCCACCCTCTGCAATTGCCCAGATCCTGCAGGCTGAGTGGTTTCCTCTGAAACAGGACATGTGACAGCATCTGGCTCAGCGACAGTGTCAGCCACAGACAGCACCTGGAACCTGTTTGTCAGACAAACTGGGGAGGCCTTACGTGCGGCCACCTGGGTAGCCTTTCGCCACCTGCTTTGCCCCGGGGTGACCTCCCACTCGACCACAGGTGAGGGTTCAACCTCAGTGCGAGCAATAACTGGGCTGGCCACCGGTGAAGACCGATCGGAGGACCCCCATGGCCAGCCCACAACAGTGGTGCCCATCCCTTGCAGCCTCAATCTGTGTAACTTAAGACGTCACAGCCTGAAGCTGAGAGCGAAGTGTCACCAACTCAGCTCGCATTCGCACACAACAATCGCAGTCCCTGTCCATACTAAAGACTGTGGAAAACTAAACTATGCAGATAAACGGACTATCGAACCGTGCTGCGCAACTCTACTGTAAACCCTGATGAAAACGCACAAACTGTGTCTAATAATACACAGATATTCAAAAACCTAACTACCAAAGCACTCAGGTGAATAAATAATTTGCCCCTGGTAAGTAACTTTTAATGTGTCACAGAGTCGGTTTACTTTCTGACGCAAAACACGAGAACTGTGGCTATTAGCTATTAGATTTTAAATTTTAGTTCGTAGTTTCTTTAATGAAGGACATCTCTGTCATTCAATCCACATTTGATGTTGGTCTGCCTCTGATTTAAGCATTGCTAAAATGAAATTAATAAAATTTTTGTGCATGTGATAGCTGATTTTTATTTTGGCATAAAGTTTTTTCAATTCTTATTTGATAATGTTTTTATCACTGATGCATCGGGCTTAAGTGGTCACCAAGTGCAGGATGGAAATGCTTCTGAGTTGGACAATGATGGGATTCAGCATTTATGGACCAGTAGGTGTGGGTAGGTTCTGTAGACCTTGTATTCTAGACCTCCAAGACCAGGAACAGAGGCACACTGTTTCTTTCTTGTTCTGGTATGAACTGGATGATCTTATGCAAGCTGTTAATATACTGATGGAACTTCTGCAGCTCTGTTCTCCATGTGCACAAAACTGCATGGAGCTTAAGGCAGTTTACTCAAATGATCACCTAAAAATGTAAACTGATATCAGAGAGAATGGGGATCCTATTGGCACACTGTCTGTCATTCATAATATTTACAACTCCAGACGAAATAGGTTGATGATAAATATAACTGCATCAGGTCACAAATATCAACCAGTACTCAATCCTGAGTGATGCTGATAGGCATCGGAATGCTGATGAAGAAAGGCTTTGTGTAAGTGTACCAAAATTCAGTTTGCTGTATGTGTTGCTACTGTACAAGTGAACAAAACAACTTGAATCCTTCACACACAATTTTGTGTGTCCCGTAAGGAAAGTTGCTACTCAGTGTATACTGAAGATGTTGAGTTGCAGACAGGCACAACAAAGCGAATCCATCCTGGGTTTTCCATTGTTCCTTAAGGGGAAGCAGTTTTCTAGCCACATACTTTGCCACATTGTGAGTATGTGAATCGATGCCATTAATGGCAAACCTGAGGGGGGCTGGATCTTAAGTGTCTAAGTCCTTGGTGTAGCCTGGATTTTGTTGATGAGTTCCCTGGCTGTGTCATGATCTATTCTGGAGTCTTGGACTAAGGCTCACATGGCCTAACACATGCTAATGTTATTCAAAGGACAATAAAATGTAAAAAATGTGGCATCAGTGCTCTAGAGATACTTAGAAAATTGATATATTGAGGCACACAATCCCCAGCTAATTACTCTTTGCTCTGAGGAAGGCCATAACTCAGCTGTAATGTTGCTTATTTTAGTATTTAAAGTATTTTACAAGATATGTGGCAATACACTCAGAAGGATTTGAATGTGACTGACTTCAGCCATGAATCACCATCACCACCACCACCACCACCACCACCACCACCATCCAGTTTAGAAGTATTCTATCTTATACATGCTAACCACTGAAGCCAGGTGCAACAGCGATTAAAAACAATGTAAAATAAGAACTCATGGAGCTGCATAACACCTTCTGAGCCAATAAATATGATGATAAAACAATAAGAAGAGCAGCTAGGTACAGTAGGAATAAGGGTACAGAAACTGAAATCATAAACAAGCTCCTGGTGGTGAGCTTACCTTGCATCAAGGGTGTCAGTGTTAGGGTAGCTCAAGGCAATTCACTGATGAGTCAACAAGTCAGTATTCTGGAGTGGATCCAAGATCCAGGATTTGGTAGAGTCCTCTAAGGTTGCAGCAAAAATTCTCAAAGCCTCAGTAGTATATAAGATACTGTGTTAGTGCATTGTTGCCTACATTGGGAAACAGGAAGTCTTGCTAGTACCCGAGTATTAGAGCAAGTGTGGCATGTTCAATTGGGGCAGCACAACAGATTGGCATTTTCAGACAAACATTGGCATCATTAGCAGACATCAAGATTTTAGAAGCTCAAATACCGATGATGCAACTTTGGAGACACACATAGAAAACAACAGGGGTAACTGAAATCTTGAAGCAGCCTGACATCTTCAACAGGAAATACAGCTACAGGCTCCCAGGATCCTGACTGCCATCTTCCCCAGTATAAACGGGCACATATATCGTAGGGTGGCTGGCTCACAGGATACTGTCACAACTGACTGAACAAACAGCACACACATAACTGGCATTGTCTCTCTGCTACTAATAGGAGGAAAACGTGACTCCCAGAAGCTTTTCACGATTCATGGTGGGTTACCAACCACGAGCAAGCAGTGAAACCCAGATATAGATGGTCACATGTAACCCCTTCTCTTGTAACACCCACCAATGTTGTTTTAGGGCAAATAAAATCCAATAAATTGTTCAGCAGTGGCCTAGTGACACCATTAGAGAAGCAACATCTGAAGCAAACATTCCTACGGTAATCAGTATTTGCCCTGCGGAAGGCTGCTGCTATTCGGCCAAAACATTTTATTTTAGTATTTTAAAAGATGATATGGCGATACACCCAGGAGGACTTTAATAAGATTGACATTGGCTGTGGAAGCCTACATATTTATATGAACATCTTTGCCACTGTGCACCTGACTGGTTAATGTAAAAAAAGCAATCTCTAGATCTGCACAGTAACAAATTGAAAAAGAACTGTAAATGAAATGACACAATTTCTGAGACTTTACTGGTTTCATACAGATACGATTTGATGTATATAGACTGAGGCAGCAAGTGAAATCCTTTGGTTCCTGGCCTTGGTACAAATTTCCACTCGCTGCTTCAGTCTATATACATAAAGAAATGTAAGGCCATTGGTCCACCCAGGCACTGCCTTATCTAAATGCATCCCATTGTGACATTCTAGACAATAAATAACAGTTTTCAGCTACTCATTAAATCAAAGCATCTGTTTTTACTTTGGTGAAAGCTATGAATGTAAAGAATGATACACCAATGAGAAAAGTGTACATAACGGCAAGCCCCTATGCAAGCACTTCACCTATAATGAACAGTGACTAGTTCTCCTGTGGCTACTGACCTCATACATCTCTTTCTATAAATCCTTTCACATACAGTACTTTGTATCTCCATACTGGTGAGTAAGAATAGCTTACAGGATCACAGTAATATTCCTTCAAATGCATATAATAAATACTGATTATCACCAAATATTGTTGCCTGTTGGATACCACATCAACGGTCAGAAATAGTTGCAGTAGTCTGTGATGAATGAAGCGTGAATAATTTATCACCTGGCCATCATTCTGATCTTGAATGAAAGTAGAGTTATCTCCATTTGTTTTGGCATCACTCCTGGAGTAAATAAATCCTTTGTGCTATTTACTTTCAGATCATAACTCTCTAGGAAATATCAAAATTACGTCACAGGCTATATTTACCAGGTTATTATTATTGGTACCCATAGTGATTATTCTTGTCAAAACTGAGATGAATGTGAAACTTAATAAGTTTTACATTTTTACTTGTTTCACTGAATTTTTTCATAAAGAATTTTAATTTCACTGTGTAACTTGATAATCAAAATTTCAGTAATGAGTGTTCTAAAAATTTTGACCCCCTAAGTAATGTTGCAATGGAACAATAATGTCTACTTATTTAAAGAGAAACATTTTCAAATTATAGAAATTTGTGTGGTTTTATCTAACATGTAAATTTGGAAGTGTCATTGTTGCACAAAAATTAAATTCAGTTTTAAGAAGTTATATGGCTCAAATGGATCTGAGCACTATGGGACTTAACTTCAGAGGTCATCAGTCCCCTAGAACTTATAACTACTTAAACCTAGCTAACCTAAGAACATCACACACATCCATGCCCGAGGCAGGATTCAAACCTGCGACCGTATAGGTCGCGCGGTTCCAGACTGTAGTGCCTAGAATTAAGAAGTTACTTGAATTGCTGAAAGGTGTAAAGAAATATGTGATACTTATATTTTGTTTAACTAATATTTTATTAGCATAAATAATATAAAATAAGCCCATTTAAAAAGTATTGAATTATAAGTATTAATATGCTCCCACTTAGACTACATGGAGACTCCTGAATGTAGCAAGTGATTCACTGTTTCTTAGTATGCAACAGGCATGTAGTGTTTTGCACAATAAATAGCATTTCCACTCAGTGAACTGTAATGTTTTAAGACTTGGTAAAAGCATTTTACATGTTTCCAGACAGAATTCTGTGTAAGAAACACATGGCAGCAAATTATTTATTTTTATATATGCATTAACAAATTCAGTTTGTTAGATTTTGACAGTCATCTGCTAATACACTTTTTTCAATGATGTAAACAAAAGAAAAAGTTTCTTTAAAATTAAGTTAATTATCTATGGAAATCTCTGCCATTAATTAACTTTGGAATAATTATGGGTTGTAACATTACTAACTGTGTCCAATTTGTCATCAGCCTCCACTTAAGTACAACTAATAGGTAATGGCAAAATAGAATTTGACAAAGTTGGCTAGCTCAGCTCAAAGCACGAATTTTTTTTTCTTGCAGCCTTCAGCCTGCAGTTGCTATGTGACATGATGTAAATGGAAACTGAACTGTTGATTTGCATATTCTAACTATTGAAAAGCACTGTGTTGGTAACCCATTTTTTCAAGTACACTGTTTTTGTGAGTTATTGCTGTTTCTGTGTCTTCTCTCTAGTTTATGGAAATCAGTGCAGAGGGAGGGGCTGCAGGATTAAACATACGAGGAAGTTGGGAAACAGGGTGGAGACTATCATAAACTTACTCATCACAGTTTTATCTATACAGTTTTTTTTGTTACAAAGCCAAATTTGTTGCTGATTGTACCTTTCAAATACTGACTTTTAAGAAGCATCACTTTAATTTAAAAAATGAAATATGTCATCTCTAGTCACATTATTCAATGATCTTCACAAACTTAGCATGTCTGATGTTCCAGATAGGTGACACCTATATCAAGCAATCTGCAGCTCTCATTTCTGATTCACTTCACTTGTGAAATTAGATATTTCTTTGCTGTTACAATAATAATAGTAATAACACTGATGATTGTGATTTATAGTTATGGCATTGCCTTTATCCTTTACACATTGCTGGCCATTAAAATTACAAGACCACAATGGATAGCAAATAACAAATTTTACTTTGGCCATATATGGTACAGTATAAAGAATATATTATTAAACTTTTAGATGGCTGGCAGCAACACAGGCCCTAACGCAGTTGTCAAGTCGAACTGAAGTTAGATGACACACCTGGATATGTCATTTGATGCTGATTCAACTCTATGTGATAGTTAATGGATCACAGTAGCTGGTTAGTGGGGATGTACATACCTCTCAGCAACTCATGACCCATTATTTTTAGTGGGTGAGATATGGAGAACGTGCTGTTCAGGAGATACGTCAGGACAGCACGGGCAACAGATGGTGTTGAGTTACCTCATCACGGAGACCTTGGTGACAGGGCACAGCCACTGTTCTTGATACAACAGAAGTGCAATAGTTGCTGTCCAAATTACCAGCTACTTGAACCAAAAGTGATCATGTTGTTCACTCATTGTCACCCTATATCGTCACATAAGGTACTGTAGACAGCAACATTCATGTGCCTCACAGCCTCCAAACATAGATACATCGATTTCAGTGCAGTGCAGTACACAGGGCCAAGACTCAGCTGAGTAGATGACATGGCGCCACTCGTATACAGTACTGTATCGACAGTCCTTGGTGCTGCGGCTGTCATTGTGCTGTACATGTGGATACTTTTGTGTCTGAATAGAAGCACATTTCCTAACTCAGTGCATGTGATGTTAGTGTACAATCCTGCACAGCTGAGTGAAGCATATGAGAGTCCTCTCAAATGCTTTTAATGTGATGTCACTGAGATACTGTTTGGCATTGAGTACCACCCCTCTTAACTCATCTGTGCCATATTCGCATGATAGTCAAAGGATCCTAACCAGTCGGAGCAGCAAGACTGCGGGATGATAAACCACAGTCTCAATAGGTCACAATCCTGTCTGTTATATTCCAGCACATGCTGCTACACGTTTCTCTTTCAGCATGATGATCTCAAAACTAACCAACATTAAAATGTGATTTCAGAGTTAAAACACACTGCTTAGTCTTTTGTTATACTCAGAATACTGTTGTCATTACTCCTGTCTTCTTTGTGCATTTGTGCTGAAATGATGATAATTTGCATAACCGAGCATTTTGTACATTTCATACCAACTTAACATTTGTTGTATGCTGTCTTCATGGTGTTGCTGTTTTAATGACCACAAGTGTACATAAACAAAATCACTGTAGGCAGCCCAAACGACAGATCCAGAGAAGCATAATTTTAAGATAGATATCTAACAATGGCCTTCTGGAAGAGACTATCCAGAGACTGTAACATGTGGGTAATAACTTTCACATATGAAATATAAATTAAAAAAAAAAAATCAGTTATAAAAGAATCTGATATGAAAAAAATGAGTACCTACCAATGTGAAACTGAGAAAGGGATTGTTGGAGCAGGGCTGACATGGTAATACCGGTATTACTCAAGAAACACAACTTCTTCTGTAGTAATGTGCATTTTTTAAATTTGTTCATCTGGATGTAGAGAAAAATAAGACATACTATAGCAAAAAAACAAAATGATATATTATTTTAAGAGATGCTGATGGAAAGGGGAAGTGACTTCAAATTCTGACTCAAGAGAAACAATTGTTCCTCTCCTAATTTCACAACTGATCTGGTGAGGGGAGCAACTTTTCTTTCCCTCCAGCATCTGTTCATTCTAAATTTGCTTGACGCTACATATATGCTCCCCTCTTTCTGTGTAATTATATAGTTTCCACTATGGTTTTTATAAAGCATGTGTCCACCAGCTCTGCTCCAACTGTTCCGGTTCCAGCAGTTTTTGAGTAGATGTTCATATGTCACATGTAATTAAAGAACTTTTTAATATTTTCAAATCTTTTGTCTTGTAGTATTGCTGTCCCCAATATCAGGCTCATATTTAAGTTTGTGATCCAGACAAAGTGTAATTTAAAATAACAAATACTATTGTCTTCCTCTTCACACATACAAGTTCTTCACCATATCAAGAATAAATACTGTAATAGTTTGCTGTTGGTAATGTGGCTGTTCTGAGGTTTTGATATTGCAGCTCCAGTGATACAGTAGTAGTTCCCAATTCTAAAAATATACTTTGTTCAAAAACTTTCAGTAACATCTTTACAGCCAGCTGAGGATATCACCAAGCCTGACAGTTAGTTATTTAAAAGAAGGTTTATCACATGGCAAGCAGCTACACTTACAGGCATTGCACATTCCATAGTAACATGCACAAACATGACAAAATGGAGGATGGATCTGTGCATAGGGTAAGTTGTGGCACTGACCACAGCATGAGATGTGATTGGACAGTCAAATCCAGATTCCCTTATCTTTAAAAGAAAAGTCTGTTTCACCATGAATCATTTGCTTATATTTGTTCAGTCCTTACCAGGATTCTTCTTTATTTATTTTTCAGTTTCATTAATATGGGAATGTACAAGTAAAGTTATGGCACTCATTGAGATCATTTCAAATTTCACTGTGATATTACAGCAGTGCTCATTTTTAGAGTGCAGAATAGATGTGAGTAGAATAATTGCTTCACGAAGTCAAACTTATGACTTTTTATAGTGAATCTGAGGCCGTGCTGATAGCGTGCATCAGTGCGCCGTACTATAAGGTCCCATACCTGGTACTGTAGCATATGCAGAATGCCTCCTCGGATTGTATTTACTCGAAAATGTTCTTCTTTCAAACGGGCTCGGCGCTGGATATGAAATAGTAATTGTTGTTTATAAAATTTCTTATGTGAAATAAGTGTATTATGTGAAGATTTTGATGTTTGTGAGGGTTACAGAAATCGAAATTCTGAGCATGTATTTCACAAGCGATAATGAATGATGATGATGGCTTAAAAACATGCGTTTACAATTAAGATAATTTCCAAACACAAAGGAACACTCATGCCCTCAAAATGCGGAGATTTCTCTTTGATACTGCCTTGAAAATTCAGGTGTCATTCACTAGGAGTCACCTAACAAAAAAGTAGCACATCAATAATAGCTATTTACAATACGTTAGACAAGGAGAGGGAGAGACCTAAACAAAAATTTCCACATTTCTTTCTTTCTTTTGTTTAGCTGCTACTGACATAGGCACAGTCTATTTGCTATTGAAGAGAACAATGTGTGCGTTTAAGATACATGCAGTAAAGAAAATCCAGTTATACAGCAAAGCTACTGGCACTGTGTCTTACAGATATACCTGAAGATACATAATTCGACACACTGAATTTTACAAAACTCTTATAACAAATTTTATTTATTTGTAACCTTTTTTTAAATTACTTATTGAACCATGTTTAAGCACATTAATTTTCCTGCTTCTGTTACTAATGACCCTCTAATGAGGCCCCTAACCCAGGTTCTATATTCAACCATTTTAGGCATATTCTTTATTTTATTATTTCAAATGAACTGACAAAAACTGCCATATGAATACTGATATGTATTTTTGGACCATGCATACAAAAAGCTCAAGTCTTCAGCATTACAAATATTGTGGTATTGATATTTATTTTCAGACATTTTTTCGCAGTATAAACAAGAGATTACACAAAGTACAATGAAATAGAAATTGAATTATATAAAATATTTTAATAAAATTACATAATATTTATGATAAGCTCACAAAGAAGCTAACATGCAAGACAAAATGGTCTATACATTATAAAGTGTTCAAGGAGTAGTGTCCTACTGACTGCAAAATGAAATCATATATTTTGTCCATTTACTACAGTGCATATACAGGTAAAGAATTTCAATTCTTGCAGCCACTAAATGCAGCAAACATAGTTTATGTACTTCATGCACAACAATATCAATATTAATGAGACATAAATTCTCATGCAAATCAATGTGCAGAATTAACAAACTCCTTTTACAAAAAGGATACAATTTTAATTTCAAATTAACTACAACTCAAGTCACAATAAAAACAGTTATCAGAAATGTCTGTAATGGTGCCAGAAGAACAAAATGAAGAAAGTCAGCTTGTAAAAATAAATAAATGGATGAACAGTTCCAAATCATGCGGAGCTGTGATGGGTGCTGAAGCTGCAGCAACAGCAGCTGAGGTGCATGTATCACTTTTAAAATGTTGGTTTCTGTACTAATATTTAAATTGTGTATGTGTGTGTAAATACACACAATGATTTTATTTTTAAAAAATCTGAGTAGAATGTGCGTGTTTGTGAGTGTAACAGTATTATCGAGCCTATATGCTGGCACCCAAAAAATTATAAGTGTAAAATTAAAATAAAATGAAATCTCAAAATCTTAACACCAAAATTCAACTATAACAGAGAAGAGAGTCAGAATAGGGGGGTCAGTGCTTACATGAGTCAGGGTGTGGCTTTTCCTCTGCCACCATTAACGCTGCTCGTTCTGTCGGAGGCATGCGCTGCTCTATCGCATTCACACAGTTTAGCATGCTCCTGGAAAAGAGTCAGCATATCTGGTCTGGGTAAAGCTATGCAACTATTTGTTGGCAAATGGTGGGTGCCTTTATTCTTATTACCTGTGGTGTCAAAATGTGGCAAGAAAGAAACGAGAAAGTCTACAAGCAGTTTCTAGACAATAAAGTCCACTCTTTATGTATAAAAAGAAATATGACACAATTAAATTTCATTAATAGCTCATATAAGCTGAAACCCAACTTTATTATCTGCTGGCACCATCTGAATTTACACCTCTGACAAATGTCAGGACCATAACTCCCATTTCTCACCAAGATTTAAGAATAAATATTTTTCCTTGTGCCTTAGGACCAGACACACTGATTTATCAAAATCTCTCTCTCTCTCTCTCTCTCTCTCTCTCTCTCTCTCTCTCTCTCTCTCTCTCTCTCTCTCTCTCACACACACACACACACACACACACACACACACACACACACACACACACACACACACACACACACACACACACATTCAAAATACAGAAAATGGAAGTACTACAAGTACTATGAACACTACAATAAAATGTGACAAAGCATATTGCTTGTTATACCAGTTTGTAAACAACTATGTGCTTATAATGGCTTATAAAAGTACATGCACTCTAATCTTTAAATTTGTAGTGTGCATATATTTCACAGTACAAACAATTTGCTTTGCCATTCAGTACAATGTTCTAACATCTCAACAGCAGATCAGCATCCTCCTCCTGCATTGTAAGTAGTAACAGCAGTTGTTTTTAAAGGCAAGCTTGACTTGGATGGAGCATCTTCATCGATTTTCACAAAAGTCTCTCGGCTGGCGTTAACACTTCCATCGTCCCTGAAATCGAAGAACACTGCTATTAAGTTTCCAGCTGGTAAGTGTGTACCTGTACTGAAATGAGGACAGACCACCTCTTTGCCTAGGAAATCATGGCCTTGCAACTCCTAAAGCAGGTTCCCAATTTGCCAATAAAATCTATTTGCCAAGAATTATTATTTAAAGTAGATTGGATCTTCAGGGGGCACCACAAGCAGCACACCTGTGAAACTCTAAATGCCTGCGTTCTTTAAGTATTACATGGCATACCATGAATTTGAAATAACTGGAGAGCAAAGCTATGCAGTATTAATTGGCTAGGAGACTGTTACAATACAGCAGTGAGTACATCTGCTGATGTCCTATATGTGCCATATATTGTGTGAAAATTTTCATTGAATACCTTGTACAGATTTCACAAGAAAATGGAATCCTGCTTTAAAGCAAGGGTTTTACAGAAATATACTAAAACAGAGATCATAAATTTAGAGAACAATTTATTGCACATATTCTTATTGGAGAGAAAGAAAGAATGGTGGAGCGAGATATGAGAAGCTGTGCTTCACCACATTAACAATTCTTTCGCACTTTAAATTTCACAATTCACTTTGTTTTTACAATGCTGTAGCTGTGGTGGTATTAACAGCTTGTTTTTAAACAGTTACAGAACAAGAATAACATTCGGAGCATTTTAGCTGGAGGTATCTGTTAGTAAAGAACTCTGTTTTCTGTGCATGGAAACACTTGTCGAATATAGTCTTAGTGATTAAGTGTGTGATTTTAATAGTAAAAGAAACTGTGGTTTAATCGTCACATTCTAGTTAATACTACCTAGTTTGGATGAGGTGTTTTTTCTCTAAAGACACACAAATTACTGGTAAAATTTAATTTTCTAGAATGACTGTAAAATATTCACTGTAACTGGAAATTTCCATTTTTTTATTTCTTCCAGTGTCATTAATGACAACATGAAGTTCCACTACTTTAGTGCCAAAGTGTTACGAATTTCTGTACCAGTCTAGGCTCACTCCAAAAACTGTTCCACCACAAACACAAGCTACCATTGTATTCCAAATCAAAATCACGTGCAAACTTATTTTGGTGCATTGATATTCTTATGTAAAAAAAGAAAATTATAAAAAGCTACAGTAGTGTGAACACTACTCTACAATTTAAAAATATGCATTCAGATTCAAGCTCAGCCAATGCCAATCAGTAAAACTGCCCTCTATTTGATATGTCTCAACTTTTACTGATTTGAGAACTTCAAAAGATAAACATTTTGACAGTGTTTCCCGAAGACAGCATTATGGTTCTTATTTCAATTTTTCATTGATTTTGTTACTGATATATTCATGCAAAATTTTGTGTAAATACACTGATTCTCATGCTTCATTTTAAAAAGTTTTGTTACTCACCCATACAACCTACTGTCCCGAAGACTTCCCCTTTTGTTGTCATGGTAAGAAGAGAGAACCAAATTAAAAGAAGGGTCATACAGACCTTGCTTGATGGATAGAAAGTAATCTATCGCACACATTCTTAATTAAATCAGTAACAACAAATTCCAGTGGCTGCACTATGCATCCTCCACGATACAACTATATATATTTTAAACTTTCAAGCAATGTAAATAAAATTTATTCATACACAGAACATTACAGATTAAAATAAAGATTGCTCATTGATAGCTGCCGAAAGTGTATTCCTTCATACTGTCCAAGACAAAAAGGTTAGCATATTTCAGTTACAAATATCAGTAAATTTAGATTAGCAACCCTAGTATGTGAAGTTTCCGCAAGGAAGCCATTGATAGGGTAAAATATTCTAAAGAATGTAGAAGTCAGTTCACCAAAGGCAAAAATATGTGTTAATTATTTTCAACCAAAATGATACCAATCAGCAAACTATGGATGATTTTGTTAACCCACATTTTCAAAATTTAGATTTTCCCCTCTGAGAGAGAAGACAGAAATAGTACTGAGAAGGGTTAGTAATATCTAATACTCTTTGAAGTAACATTCTGAACAGAAGCTGGATGGAACCTTTATGAAATGAAGATCTTTTTCACCTGCACTGAAAATTTTTATTAATGCCACCAACGTATTAGGTTTGAGTTATTTATTTGTATTTCTTCTTGTCTGATGGTTCTTTTATAAACTATAAGAAAATAATCCACCTTAATCTTGCAACAGCTCACCGGATGAAAAAAACAAAACATGTAATTTCAATCAGGAGTAGTTTTGTAACAAAGATTTGACAAAAGAATAGAATCTCCAGATGCTACTCACCGTAAATATTACATGTTAAGTGGCAGACAGGCACAACAAAAATGTTGCGCCTATCTGTAGTTCAACGTGTCATCTTTATGGAGAGTGGCAATCTATTTTTTTCTTATATTAAAATTTGACCAAATGATTCATAGCCCAACCAGGAATATGATGAACATCCATCAGTGGTGTATTTAAATTATTTAATTATTTATTATGTATGCTAGTTAAAGTTTTTAAATTTGACAGTATGACAAGTTTGCATTTTTACTACATAAAATCTTCCTCCCTGTAACAAAATCCTGTAATTCTGACTCTGTCTGACTTTCTCACCTCTGGCATTTGGAGGGCATAAAAACTCTGGCAGACTCATGTACATTTACTCAGCCTGGTGGTAACTAACTATTTGAGAGCAACATAAATCTGATTTTTTTTTTTTTTTAATCTAAAAATTACTCTTGGTAGCTTTCCAAGCACAAAGTTCCATAACTGAAAATAAGGATAGGATTTAAGATCCTGTTGATAACATGGTTGTTAGATATAGAGTACATGTTAGCAATGAACAACAATGGGGAAAGGAATTAGGTATATCCTTCTAATAATAATAATAATAACATTAATAATAATAACCTGGCATTTGCTTTAAGCAATTAGGGAAAACATGGAAAACCTATTTCTGGATTCTCAGACAGGGATTTAAACTCTGGTTATCCCAAGTGCAAATCCAGTGTCTTACCACTGTACCATCTTTCTTGGTTTGGATCTCTATACTTCACATAAAAATCACAATTCGTCGCTGACCTAAGGAGCTGACACTAAATCCAAACTACAAAAGAGTTGTAAAATATGGAAGCAACTGTAGAGAAGCATATTTCTTACCATGCAGTGTATTCCAGTCCTTTATGGCTATAGAAGGGACCACTCAGTTCCCAAACATGCTGCCAGCCACATATTTCATGCTTTCAGTAGCTCCTCTACAATCAGGAACATATGGCATTTTCCTTATCGGTTCCAGTTCATCAAACATCCAGTGGCAAGAACCAATTCTGATTCAGTTGTGACACAGTTAAAAATCTTGTCAGTCTTGCTGAAAACTACTATTCATCCTTCCATCTCTTCCCTTCTCCTCCTCAGTTTTCTAATTTTTATTCCACTTACAGCTGCACTAATGTTTCACGTCCAATTCACATATACAATGTCAACTGCTCCCCTAATACATCTCTTAGTGCCACCTCCTGTCCACTGTCATTTCGAATAGCATTTGTGCCTTTCTATATATATATCTACTACTGAGTGATTTCTGAATGAACCAATATTCATTTTCAGTGACTGATCCAAAGTCATATCTTTCCCTCTCCTTCCCTCTATCCTGATTAAGCGACCTTGGGTTGTGAAAGTTCGAAATTTGTATGTGTGTGTGTGTGTGTGTTTGTTATTGTTTCTATCAATGTACCAACGCTTTCGCTTGGTAAGTTACAGAATCTTTATGTGAGTTACCCAACGAAAGCGCAGGCAGGTCGATAGAGACACAAACAAACACAAACATACACACAAAATTCAAGCTTTCACAACCCATGGTTTCTTCGTCAAGAAAGAGGGAAGGAGAGGGAAAGATGAAAGGATGTGGGTTTTAAGGGAGAGGGTAAGGAGTCATTCCAATCCCGGGAGCGGAAAGACTTACCTTAGGGGGAAAAAACGACAGGTATACACTCGCACGCACACCCATATCCAACTGCTGATATCCAACATGATGTGCGGTTGGATATAGGAACATTCCACACGGGAAAAATATATCTAAGAACAAAGATGATGTGACTTACCAAACGAAAGCGCTGGCAAGTCAATAGACACACAAACATACACACAAAATTCAAACTTTCGCAACCAACGGTTGCTTCATCAGGAAAGAGAGAAGGAGAGGGAAAGACGAAAGGATGTGGGTTTTAAGGGAGAGGGTAAGGAGTCATTCCAATCCCGGGAGCGGAAAGACTTACCTTACGGGGAGAAAGGACAGGTATACACTCGCGCACACACCCATATCCAACCGCACACCTTTGATGTGTAGGTGAAGGATTAGGTGGGTGAGGGCAATGGATTGTTCTGTTTGGAATTGGTATAGGGACTGATGGAAAGAAGGGTTGCAGCCAGAGATGGGAACTTTAAGTGTGAGGCCTTTGGGGGTAATGCCAAATGTCAGACAAGCCTGAGGAAATAAAATATGGGAGCAAAACCTGGCTAGGGCGAAGGCAGGTTTGTGGAGGGAATGTAAATAAAACTTAATGGGGTCGTTGTGGTGGTGTTTTGAGGGTGGCATGATATTAGAAGTTGGAAAGTGTAACATGAGGCTGAAATGAAAACTAAAATAAAAATATATGGGGAGAGATAAAGGTGAACTAGAAAGCAACTGGAGATCTGGTATGAAAAAAGGCGAAAAAGTGTTGGTTAAAGCTGGGCTATGTTGATCCTGTGGTGAACTTGGGTTGGTAGACAACAATGTGCACAAAGGTTAGGTGGTTGTGTTGCCGCCAAAACACGTTAAAGGGTGGAGAAATTCAGCAAAATTTCGAAAAAACTGCGTGTAAATGTATTAAAAGGAGTGGTTTTGTGGTGGCAGATTATGAAAATGAGGCTACAAATTGTCTGACGAAGAAATAATGACATTAAAACCTGCGAGAAGCGGCTAAAAATGATCGGTGATGTGGGAAAAATGGAAATGGAAATAAAGCGAAAGTTATTAGAACCAGCCGAAATGGTTGTTTAATAGGTGAAAGGAACTGTTTGTGAACTAGAAACGGTGGATTTTATAGCAGCGGTAGTGTTGAATGCGGAATTTTATTTATTTATTTATTTTTTGTGGTTTGGAAGTGGGTTACGTAATATTGAGTATATTTAGGCGGGATAAAATTGTATAGTAGTTTTTATCGGTGAAAAGGAGAAAGTGAATACAAAGTGAAACTAGTGGCAAAAACAGAGCGTTTCGGCCGAAACTCTTTGCCTTTACGAATGTCTGCTTGTGTGTGTGTATGTGCGGTTGGATATGGGTGTGTGTGCGAGTGTATACCTGTCCTTTTTTCCCCCCTATGGTAAGTCTTTCCGCTCCTGGGATTGGAATGACTCCTTACCCTCTCCCTTAAAACCCACATCCTTTCGTCTTTCCCTCTTCTTCCCTCCTTCCTGATGAAGGAACTGTTGGTTGCGAAAGCTTGAATTTTGTGTGTATGTTTGTGTGTGTATCGACCTGCCAGCACTTTCGTTTGGTAAGTCACATCATCTTTGTTTGTGTTTGTGTGTGTGTGTGTGTGTGTGTGTGTGTGTGTGTGTGTGTGTGTGTGTGTGTGCGCGCGACGAGAGATAGAGAGAGAGAGAGAGAGAGAGAGAGAGAGAGAGAGAGAGAGAGAGAGAGAGAGAGATATATATATAGATTTGTTCTATTCATTAACATTTTCACCATTTTCTACACACAATTATCTATTATAACATCAAAACACCTTTTTTCCCATTTAAAAAATGATTCAAGATACAGAGGGATGTCAAAATTTCAACATAATTCCTAGATTATGCACATTTGACACTACCACCTCTCGCTTTCCTTCATGTTCATAGGATTCTAAAAGTATGAGGTTAATTGAGGAAGTAATGAGCTACTGCACACTCCTGTTGTGCATACTGATATGAGACTTCTATCCAAGGTATAATGGTTTCTTCCCCTCCCCCTCCCCATTTCCCTGTCCCTTTCACAAATGGTCCATGGGATGAACAACTGGCCCTAAGTCCCAAGACGAGCTCTTTTGTGTGTCGATTTTCTTGTCATGATCATTTCACAAGCTGTATGTGGGATGAAGTGATATGTTGGCCAAATCTTTTTTGGAATGTATGTGTTGTAATTTTAACAACAAACCACCTGCATTCTCTTTTAGCACCTGAAGAAATGAAAGACTAAATTGTTTAAATACTAACTTGTGCATCTACACAGCACAATAATGAGCAATGGATAAGCAGACCACTCTATCTCATTCTCTGTATCTTGTATATTATTTGTTCTGTGCTTAATGAAAATCATATTGTGTGTTAAGCACCACATCACTGTTGGAGAGTATATAACTCATGTGGCTAAGAACTTAATTTGAACACAAGGCCTGTTATGCATTAAAAAATATACATCCTCATCCTACAACTTGTCTTCAAGGGATTATGTTTGAATATTAAATGATAAAATATAACAACACAAATATGCCACAGGCAATTAATTTCTGTTATACGCATGAAGAGAGAAACCACTTCATAAGAACAGTACACATTTAAAATAAAGTGACAACGAAATTCAAAGTACTCTTACTTTAATCAGACTTTAACAATGTTTATGCTGAATAGTGGTAATGGTGGGGCTGTTATATGAATTTCTCAAATTTTGATTTTGTGTGACTTTTGTAACTACCAGTATTCTGGAATGTAATTCACTTTTTTAATTCTGTTTGTGACATTTATTCAGTGTCATTTCACCACGATCTGAAGTCAATATCCTGCTTCTCAGAGCGGAATGATCCATATAGCTTTATGTTGTCACACAGCTACATTTAATAAGCTATTACCATAATGATAATGTCATTTTCAGTGCTTTCTGCAGAATAATTTTTTAGGTTCTTTGGCTGCTTGGAATACTTACCATAGTCTCGTAGTAATGCCCTGGGTCTCAAAATCTATCCCCATCATTACTAAGATTTTTAATAAAAATTGTCAGCTATAGCAGCTGAAGACATCATCTGCCAATAACTTTGTCAAAAGAGGGAAACAGTGGAAAGAGAGATCCAGGGCACCCTTTCCTGATCATCAGGGGGGGGAGAGGGGGGGGGGGGGGGGGCACAGTTGCTGCCAATGAGGAAGTGACTAGGAGAAAAATATTGAAAACCAATGAAAGGGTAGCATTCTACAAGTCCAAGTGTGGAATGACAGAAGTGTGAATCTGTTGTAGAAACTACAAATCTGGAAAGGGACACGCATAGGCTGAAACTAGGGTTGTGGAGATCAATGAGTTGAAATGAATACAAGAAGGAGGTATCTGACCAGACAAATGCAAGGAAATATCAACAGACTCAGACAATGATATAACAGTAATATGACTTGTTATGAACAGAAAGGTTAGGGACAACACACACACACACACACACACACACACACACACACACACACACACCAATACCTACCGTTCAGGTACACATGACAACATCACAACCAGGTAACTGGAGCCAGAGAATACACAGTATAAGGAAACTTAACAGACAAGTTATTATGAAAAGAGAGATTTAAGTCCAATAATGATAGGGAATTTTTGAGTTCTGTAGTAGGGGAAGTGACTGAACACAGAGTTACAGGAGAAAGTAGGAATGCTAGCTCAGCAATAGTAATGTGAAAGAGAAAGAGACAATGAGTTTTGCACTAAATTTCAACAGACACACTACACGGAAGTTTCAATGGGAGGATGTATACTTGGAAAATACCAACACACAGCAAGATACTAGCTAGATACATCATACTGAGACTCTTGAGATTCTAAAATCATATACTGCATTGCAAGGCATATCCATGAGCCGATATAGCCTCAGAATAACAATTTAGTGATGACAACGAGAAGCCTGAAGTTTAAGAGAGTCGAGTGTGTGCGTGCGAATATCTCGGAGGATGTAGATACTGCAATAATGGATATGACGGTAAGCAGTTCAGCTGATGTAGAATGGGTATTCCAACCAGGGCAGTCACAGTAGTTTGACAGAGAAATATAGGAACAAAGAAGGTAATAAAAATAATGTTCAGGAAAAGAAAGTAATATAACCATGTATCACTCTGAAGTTAAATCAGTTTGATGCACAATGAAGCTAAAGCAAAATGGCAGCTAGAAAAATGTGAAAATCGAAAAGAAGGGATAGTTTCAGGAAATGGAAATGTCAAAATAACTAAGCACTGAAAAGCAAAGAAACAAATACTAAGGATACAAAAGAAAGTCCACTCTTAAATGAAGAGGAGAAAAGAGATAGGTGAAATAGTTAAACTGAGGTATCTATTACGATGACAGTGATGATGATGGAGGAGGAGGAGGAGGAGGAGGAGGAGGAGAACTGTCTGTTAATATCCATATGATTTAAAATAGGAACTGTCTGGAGGACACAGGGATACATTTTTAAAACCAGAGTCTGAAAGAGCTTTGGTAGACTTGCAATATCAAAGCAGAAGGTATTAGTAACATTTCTGTGAAATTTCTGAAACCATTTACAGAAGTGGCACCCAAATAATTATTGAAATTAGTGTGTAGAATTTATGAGACTGGAGACACATCATCAACACTTTCTCCCCATTTGCTTCAGTTAGTTCTCCTCAGCCCAACAATCCATCTTCCTCTATGTCGAGTTCCACCTCAAGGATGGCTTCATCAGTACCACCATACTCGTCAAACCTACCAAACACCAACAATACCTTCACTTTGACAGCTGCTACTCATTCCTCACCATGAAGTCCTTTCCATACAGCCTAGCCACCACAGACATCACATCTGTAGTGATGAACAGTCCCTCTCCAATTGTGCCAAGAGTCTCTCATAGGCCTTCACAGACCAAAATTGTTACCCTTCCCACCTTGTCCAGAAAGTGATCAGCTAGACCTTGTCTCCCCCATCATTTGCCATCCCCCACATACCAACTGACAAGCCACAAAAAAAAAAAGTGCTTCCCTTGCCACTCAGTATCACATACTCTGCTAGGGTTTTGACTGGCACGTGTGTACCATGAAATGAGAAATGTCCAGCCCGTCCCTCCCACACTGGTATAAATGAAGATTAATAGACAGTGAGCCGCAGACAGTCACAACAAAAAGACTGCTATACATCTGAGCTTTCGGCCAAAATGCCTTCTGTGTATTTTCTACTTTAGAAGAAGGCCTTTCTGAAAGCTCAAATGTGTAGCAGTCTTTTTGTTGCAACTGTCTGCAGTTTAACAGCTTCTCTATAAAGTGAGTAGAAATCTATCATTCTTGTAATATTATCATTATTCCCATCTTGGATTTTCCATTTTACAAGGTGTACAACTTTGCTTCCACCATTTTTTCCCCAACATTTGAGGCTTTAATGAAACAAATTGGTTGCAGATGTATCATTCACAGTATTTTCCATCACTGGCCACTACTTTCTCCCATCTTTTGGGCAGTGTATGAATCCCGCGTTGAAAAAATTGTTCATCTTTTGAAGCGATCGATGAATCGATCAAATTTGTGACTTCTTCGTGAGATTGGAAGTGTTGGTCAGCCAGGCCATGCGCCATTGATCTAAGCAGGTGATAGGGGGAGCAATGTCTAGAGAATACGGCAGGTGGGGTAGGACATCCCATTTTAATGTTTCCAAGTACCTTTTGACCTATTTTGCAATGTGGGGTCGAGCATTGTCATGCTGCAAAATCACTTTATCGTGCCTCTTGCTGTATTGAGGCCATTTGTCTTTTAATGCTCTGCTCAAACATTTTAATTGCATTCGATAAAGAACACTGCGATTGTTTCACTTGGTTTTAACACCTCATAGAACACAATGCCAAGTTCATCCCACCAAATGCAGAGCATGATCTTGGAGCTGTGAATATTCAGTTTGGCCGTTCAATGTCTCTTGGTTTCAGCTCACACGGGACCAAAGTTCCTTCTTTCTGAATCATGCCCATAGCCTCGAGACGTTTTGAAATGGCTTGCTGTGGCACTCCCACTAATCGTGCCAATTCTTCTTGAGTTTGACGTGAATCTTAATTCAGCAATGTCTCCAATTCTGCATCTTCGAAAATGTTCTCTCTTCCACCACTATGATCATCTACGATGTTAAAATCACTGTTCTTGAAGCATTGAAACTACTCATGACACGTTCTTTCACTAATAACGTCTTTACCATACATACTTGAGAGCATTTGATGAGACTCTGCCACTATTTTCTTCTTATTGAAACAAAAGAGCAACACCTCCCGCAAATGACGAGAATTAGGCTCGTAAACTGACATTTTCAATTGAGAACAACTTTACGATGGAGGCACAAATCGACTAATGTTTGAATGATGTTATTTTGACTGAGGTCCAAGCTAACTGCTTGACATCTGCAATCTGTTTCTTTTGACCGTTACTTACCATTTCATCATCTATCGGCAAACGGTGGAAGCAAAGTTGTACACCTTGTAAGATACATTTATATTTCTTCTTTCTCTCTTCTCCCATCTGTTCTTGAGGATCTCAGTCATTATGTTCAACTGGTTTCTTGCTACTTCTTTGCCAGCTCAGTTTCTTTTCTCTCTCCCTAATCTGTGTCATTTTCATTTTGTTATCATTTTTTTTATAGACCATTTTATTCTCTCTTTTCACTCCCCACTGGCTTTCCCAACTCTCTAAATGTGGCTCATCCAAAACTCTTAAGTTCCCATACAATTAAAAATCTTGCATCACACAAAACAGTAATATGGTAATATTCAAGTGCATATCTCCCGCTACATTTCTATGTAATCGTATTTTATTGATGAGACACCTGTAATACTGTGAAACCCTTTTATTTCTGCACCTCATCATAGGAATTTGTTACCTTTAATATCACAAAAAGGCTGGACTGCTACTTATAATACAGAGGAGACACTGAGTCACAGAAAGGCCCAATGAAAGAACTGCTGTACTTTAGCGTTTAGCCGGAAGGTATTCTAAATTAGAAATCACATTCGCACACGCACACACACGCAATAGACCACTGTCTCTTGCCACTGAGGCCAGACTAAAGACTGTAAGAACACCTAATGGGAGAAGGAATCTGGCTTAGCTGGTGTGGGTAAGAAGAAGGCAGGGGTGGGGAGGGGGAGGGATAACCTCACAAGATCTTTCGGCCGAAAGCTGAAATGTAAATCAGTATTTTTGTTGTGCCTCTTTGCAGCTCAACATCTCCTCCACATGGTGAGTAATCATATATCCTTTTTATAATATTGTCATTATTCCATCCTGGACTTAACATTGTTTAAATCTGTTACCTTTGATAGATAAGAAAGTGCCCGAGATCAGATGTCCATAAAAGAAGGGAGTAAAAGGGGCACTTGCCTCCCCATTCCCCCGGGAATCTGGAATACAGAGGTTTTATTCATTACAGAACCGTCATATGTTTCTAAATGCAATTTCCCATGGGCCCACTAAACCTCTCATTTAAACAATTGTAGCATTATGTGGCTGATCACTGTGAGATTGTTATGGCATTAGCAACTGCTGTATCATTTACATAAAAAATTGCAATTTTACACACTTGCCGCCCCTTCCCATCGCCTTGGATAAATTTCTGTGGGCACCTATGCCTGAGATCACAACAGCAAGAGTACAGCTATTACTGATGAGATTAAGAGCTTTATAAAGACCCAGAAGAAGTTTCTTTAGATTACTGCTGTCATCATAATGGATGAAGTTTTAAAAACAGTCAAAACAAAGGCCCGAACGCCTAATGATTACCCAAACTATGTCAATGATGTAAAGGTAGGGGGAGAGAAATTTACAGTGAAGTCTGATCAAGGTCTCGAACATGAAGACTTTATGATAATGGATCTCAAAATCAGTGAAACCTATACAGTATGATTTTTTGCTACATGCCACTTCATCAACAGCTCACTAAGAAGTGAAGACAGAGGGATATAATATGAGTATCTTCTAGAATACAGGCGGCATCATTCAATTTTAGGAAAGTACCATTATATCAAGAGCTTAATTCCATAACACAAAAGCATCTTAATTTTACCATTTAGTAAGTCAGATAGTCTGAGATGAAACATTTCCACAGACTTGGGGGATGAGCCTGTAAAAATATTTTTGTAACTTTTTCAGTACATGGACTGGAGACATGAACAGTTACTGGACCAGTACAGTCATCTCTAGTTAATGGAAAAGAAGTTCCCCCACTCTTGGTTACAAAAGATGAAACTGATTAAGTAAGAAATGAAGCCAGCCGGAGTGGCCGAGCGGTTCTAGGCTCTTCAGTCTGGAACCACAAGACCGCTACGGTCGCAGGTTCGAATCCTGCCTCGGGCATGGATGTGTGTGATGTCCTTAGGTTAGTTAGGTTTAAGTAGTTTTAAGTTCTAGGGGACTGATGACCTCAGATGTTAAGCCCCATAGAGCTCAGAGCCATTTGAACCATAAGAAATGAAAACAACTGGCAACAGCTATGATTGGGAAGAAACTCACTGCATATCTTTAAAGTAAAATGACTAAAGTGAGATGGTCATACAAAAGTAAGTACCTATCCACATGACCCCTTAAGTATACTTTGGTGTTCTTATGAATGTTCTTATGAAGAGATCTTGTTCTTACGAATGTTCTTATGAAGAGATCAACAAGATGGTCTAATGATGGCTGATTGGAGTACAACTTCAACAACCAAAAACAACAGATTCCAGCTGCTTGATGGTTACTGTAGAGCTACAATAGCCAGATTATTGCACCTTTGGAGCTCTTTTCATATGTTTAAGTGAAGTTGAGCAATGTGTGATTGATTGAAGTGGGTGAAGTAATCAGACTGATGAACAAAAGAGGGAAGGGGAAAAGCAGATATCTTTATTAACCATCTGTCACCAGAAATAAGTGTTCCAGTGAAATAAAAATTTTTTATTGAACTGCTGTCTTCTAAAAGTTTTATGGTTCTGATTTTCAAAATGTATGACATAGCACATCATGATTCAGTTCCTACTCCCCTGGTCCAATTCTTTACGAGTAACAAAGAGTGATCAGAAAAACCTTCGGTGAAGGTTAATCACCAACAGTTCAAACATACGGCAAATAATGTTTTTCCTTAACGTAGCAAGGTATGGGAAGGAATACCAGATGTACTCATTGTCTATGCCTTGAGGCCTTGTTCAACTTGCTGAAGTGGCTATTCCAGAAGCCACTGAGGGAACAGAGTACGATCAACTGCAGAGTGTGCCCCACACTAGAGCAAATGATGCCTGTCATCTGGGCTTCAAGGTCATACTTGGATCATTCCAATAACTGGCAGAGAAGGTCAAGAAGGTACCTTGCTCAAGAAGTTTCAACAAAGCTCAAAATTTGCAGCATTGTCCCCAGAACTGATCATGACCCCCTGGTTTTGAGTCAGACAGAAGGAGTGAATCAGATTCTGTGACAAGCTAGGCTACAACTTTTTGGGTTTGTGCCATAGGGTTGACAACTGTATGGTCCCCATAAATGGATCAGGGGTGCACTACAAAATAGGCTAATGGTGAATGGAGATGGTGAACTTGATGCAGCAGACAAGAATCTCAAATCTGCTGAGATAGAAATGAAAACAGCATGCAAAAATGTCTGGACCAGACTCAGTAAATGTAATCAGGTCCTTCTACTGGCACTGATTAAGGTACCACAGTTGCTCACACACTGGACTCACATTTGGGAAGAAGACAGTTCAAATCCTTGTCTGGCCCCACAGACTTAGGTTCTCTGTAATTTCTCCAAATTGCTCCTAAGAAATACCAGAACGGTTGCTTTGAAAAGGGCATGGTTGATTTCTTTTTCCATCTTTTTGTAGTTCAAGCTAGTGTTCCATCCATGGATTAAGGCGCTCGGGAGTGGGGAAGGGGGGGGGGGGGGGGCGTTGGGGTGGGGGAGAGGAAGGTTATTTTGTGTGTTCAAAAAGTGACCCCCATTAGCAACCAAAAACATTGATTCTGCTGAACTGTTGACTAAATTACAGCTGTCAGTGTTGCCGGTGTGATACGCACAGAGACTGTCTACATGGTTTCTCGTGGCTCGTTCAGTGTGACTGGCTTCTGTTGATAAACTTCATTTTTCAAGGTCTCCAATAGGTAGAAGTCAAGAGATGTAAGACTCGGAGACCGTGGTGGGTACCTAAAAACCCCTCTTCAACCTAACCATCGTACAGGCAGATTTTCATCCAAGTAGGGTTTGATGTCTCTGCAGAAGTGAGGTGGAGTGCCATCTTGTTGTAGGGAAAATCTTTCATTTCCAACCACCTCCAGGATGGCATGTAATATCAATGTTCGAAGCATATGAAGGTACACCTCACCAGCTACAGTATCTTCAAAGAAGAATGGGCCAATCAAAGAGTGTAATGACAGACCAGTTCACAGATTAACACCCAGTAGATTAACACGTTTGTCCGTGTGAATGTCACATTACTCCATCCTTCAGTCCGGATCATCCTCATTCTTGGAATGTACACTTTCCACTTTGGAGCATTCAGAATTTGCCGTATGCTTGATTGGCTTACCCCACTTTAATGTGCACCTCTTCTTAGATTTCTGAGGGGATATAGTAAAATGTTGCAACACAGCAGCACTGGAAGCTGAGCTTGTTGATGTTTTGGTTGACCAGACCTTTCCTTGTGCACATCCTGAATGGTATGGCCGGCTTCAAATTTATCCCAAATTTGATATATTGTTGTATGGCTTGGTAGCTGATCTCTGTACAAATTATGCCATTGTCATTGTACTTCCATCATCTTTCTGCACTTCCAGTACCACTTCAATACAGCCTTGTGTTGCTCAAATGACAATCTTACTTTGTTCACTATTATCTGCTGGAAAATGCACACCAAGATCGTTTGAGAAAACACTGGCCTATGCTATTTCACACAACTGAAATTATATGTCATTTTGTTCCAAAGATATTAACTATCGAAAGTACCATCATATGGGGTAACAAGTAAAATTTGCGACAGGATTGAGGATCTCTGGGTAGGAAGAATGCAGCAAGCTATCTTGGATGGAGAGTCATAGATGGATGTAGAAGTAATTTCAGCTGTGTCCCATGGAAGTGTTTCAGGACCCTTTTTGATCATGTTGTATCTTAATGACCTTCCAGCTAGTATTAATAATAATAATAATAATAATAATCTCAGAACTTCTGTGGAACACGAAGTTATCTATAACGAAGTACTGCCTGTAAAAAGGTGGACAAATGTTCAGTTGGATCTTTATCAAATTTCAGAGTAGCACATACATTGGCAAACTGCTTTAAAATATTCAGAAATTTAAATTTGGGAACTTTATGAAATGAAAAACAGAGTAGTATTCTATGATAACAGTATCAAGAAGTCTCAACTGGAATCGGTCAACTCACACAAGTACCTAGCTGTAACACTTTGTAGGAATATGAACTGGAATGAGCACATAGGCTCAGTTGTAGGTAAAACAGATGGCAGACTATGGTTCTTTGGTGTAATACTAAGGATATACAAACAACCTACAAATGGATTACTTACAAACCACCTGTGTGATTCAGAATATTCCTCAAGAGTGTGGGGCTAACACCAAATAGAGCTAACAAAGGATACTGAACATACACATGGTGGGCAGCCTGAATGATCAAAGATTTGTTTGAACCACAGGATAGTGTCACACAGCTGACAAAGAAACTTAACTGGAGGACGATTTACAATAGATGCACACTATCCTGAGAACACCTACTTGCAAAGTTTGAAGAACTGGCTTTAAACAATGTCTCCAGGAATATACAACAACCTCTTATGTATTGCTCTCTTAGGAGTCATGGGGGGACAAGATTAGACAAATTACAGCATGCCCAGAGCAATTTAAACAACCATCCTTTTTGTGCTCAATACACGGTTGGAACAAGAAAAAGTTCTAATAACTGGTACAGCGGGAAGTACTCTCCACCATAAACTTCATGGTGGTTTGCAAGTATAGATGTAGACGTAGATGAAGAAGAACATGGGAAGGGGGTGGAGGGAAGAGACAAAATCATAATATTAAAAGCGATGGTGAAGGATCTAGCGTTAAGTGTGAACAAAGGCACTAACAATTGTCAGGACTGTACACATTGTTCAACGACAAGTAGGAACCAGTATATTGAAGCATGCAGCCAAATCAAGGTGTTTAAGCTGCAGTAGAATTTTTGGTGGCTACAGGTGTATTTTCTGGTGTGAAATAGCATGTGGAGATTTAAAGCTAACTGTGTTTAAACTGAACCACTGAATAATAAGTTCTCAGGTTTCCAGTCGAATCAGCTGATTGAAATTACATGAGCTTTTTGACCAAGCACTCCTTGACCATTTTCAAGCAGTATAACTGCCTGTGGGCTGCTGGTATGCCCCTGTATATGCTAAATGGTAGCTGTGATGTCACTGGAGCTCGCAGCATTACCATATATGGACATACATTGACTCAGTGTTTGATGTGCCAATTTTAACTTCACAATCATTGGATTCCACCCCAAGCCGAGCTGCAGGCCACTGTCTCTATTAGGAGTGTTATCATTGATTTTTATTTTACTGGCTTCTTCAATTACACAGTCCCAGAAGCCGTTAGTGTGAGCTATGACAGAGATTTCTTCAAGTTTAGCCGGTTACCATTATCTAAAGCATGCTTGGCCAAAATGTATTTCTCGAGGTAGTTCAGGTGATTAAACCTCTTATGATCCTATCTGTGTTGTTACACACTGTATACTGCTTGTCCATCGTAAGGCTGGCCACACTTGCAAGGTGTCTTGTAGACCCCAGGTGTTCTGAGACCTGCTGTATCTGTAACTGGTCTCGGCAGTCGATGGATTTTTATCAGAGGCCTGAAGACCAATTTGATCTTATGTCATTTTCACCAGGCAGCTTATCTTGCCTGACATGGTGCCACAGAATGGAACAAAGCGAGTTTATTCTCGTGCTCATCAGCTATGGTCTTACTGTGATTCTCACTTGAGATAACTTCATTTATTTTATGATCATTCCAGCTGTTGTTCTTTAAGAGCTTGTGTAGGTGGCTCAGCTCATGGGGCAGGTTGTCAGCATCTGATATTCTTGCATGAGGCACCAATGTTTGTAACACAGTACACTTTTGTGCCAGGTGGTGATGGCTGAGGTGAGCAAGTACAGAGCTGTGTCAATACGTTTTCTATAGATGCTGTGTGCAGTGGATGAGGGTGTCGAGAAAGGGCAGTGCATTGCCTTTCTGTACCTCCATGGTGAACTGGATGTTATGTTAATGTTATTGAGGTGTTGAAAGAAGTAATCAAGTTTCTCATGTCCGTGGGGCCAAATGAAGAACGTTTCGTCAACATATTGAAAGAAGCAAATATACTTTAATGGCACTATGTGCAAGGCAATATCCTCAAAATTCTCCAAGAAATGATTTGCAACAGCTGGAGCTAACAGGCTATCCATTGCAACACCATCCGTCTGATCATCATACTGGCTATTATACAGAAAGTAAGATGATGATAGAGTGTGCTTAAATAGCTTTACCATGTCACTTACAAAGAACTGGGATACTAGGCCCATAGAGTCATTGATAGGCACATTCGTAAACAGGACCACCACATCAAAACTGAAAGTAATGTCACTCTCACTAAGTTGCAGATGGTTAATTCAGCTGATAAAACCTCCTGGGATTTTAATATGATGTTCATAGTGCTCTACTGTGGAGCTAGGAGATTGGCCAAGTACTTGGCCAGCATGTATGTTGATGAACCAATGATGGATACAAACAGGCAGTCTGCAGGCTCCCTAATGAAACAGTGGACGAAATACTGCACAAAACAAGCCGAATTCTCATGAAAGTAAAGTTACCAGTACCCAGCATGACCAGGGGCTGAGCACAATCGCCTGCAAGCACTATGCAATGATGAAAGTGTTGTGGTCCTTCCTGCCGATAATGGGCAACACAGCCGTAATTGTGGAATACGAATTATGATACAAAGACCTGTGTGCTATTGGCTGAAGATACTTACCAGAAACTCCTATGCAAAACAACGTGGAATATGAAAAACATCTGAACTTCTCAAGTACTCTTCTGTGAAAGACGGTGTGGTCAATAATCTTGCCCCACAGGCATCTAGACCACCTACTGCTTATGCTTTACCGAAGATCCAAGAGAATGGAGTGCTATTCTGCCTCATTGTATCTATAAAAAAAAAAAAAAATAGTCACACAGATCTGTACTCTCATTCCATCTGCAATCATCACCCAGCACAGCAGTGTACTGTTTGTTTTGCTTTAGGGCACAAAAAAACAACTGGGGTCATACGTGCCCAAGTTAAACTATAGAACATCAATACATAGAGGAGTTAAACGACTATACGTCAGTCCCAATGGACAGAATAGGAGACAGCTAAAAACAAGCATATGGAAAAAGGGCTGAAAAAACACACCATGCAGAAATGGAGGTCCAAAATCAAAAATTAAATGGCCTTTGCCATATTGCTTTGGAAGTGCTGAGAGGAGGTCGTCCAAGGAGCTGGGAGAGGCTTAATGAGCCAAAGCTTATTCCCGAGAAGGGAGGACCATTGGCGATGCCAAAGGGACACCACCTCCTGACAGATAGCAATGCAGAGATAATCGGAGGGAATATAGGTACCCGCGGGCTAAGATACGAGGACTGCAGCCTTGGCAGCTGCATCAGCAGCCTCGTTTCCTGGCAGACCGACATGACCAGGGACCCACAGAAACATGACACTGGCTCCATGAAGAGTGAGCAAATGACAAATTTTTCCTGGACCCACTACACTAAGGGATGAGCAGTGTACAGTGCACACAGACTTGAGGGTACTGAGCGAGTCTGAGCAGAGGACACAATTGGAAAGGCTGTGTCATCGGATGTACTCCGTGGCCTGATACCAGGTGAAGAGCTCAGCTGTAAATACTGAGGAGTGTGCTGGAAGCCAATATCGAAAGACATGGGTGCCAATGACGAAGGCACACCCGGCCCAATAGTCAGTCCAAGAGCCATCGGTGGAGACAAAGGTACTATAGAGAAGTTCCATGTGAAGGTCGTGAAACTGGAGAGGCGATAGACTGAGCAGTGTACTGTGTTACGTACATTGGTGGATTGTGTATGAACGATATCAGATGCTGCAAACTTGAGCTGAGCCACCAATGCAAAGTCTACAGGAACAACAGCTACAGCGCTCATCAACCACATCAATTGATTCCAAGAAAGAATCACAAATAAACCACCAGTGATGAGCAGGAAAAGAAACTTGCTTTCTTAAAAAGGAAGCTTGCCACTCACCGTATAGCAGAGATGCTGGGTCACAGATGGGCACAACAAAAAGACTGTCACAAATAAAGCTTTCGGCCCATATGGCCTTCATCAAAAATACAAGCCCCCCCACATGCGCACATGACTGCAGTCTCAGGCAACTGTAGTCACACTGCGAGCACCAGTACCACTGCACGATGGGAGTAGTGATTGGGTAGGGGTCAGGAGGAGGATGGGGCAGAGAGGGGGAGCAATAGTAGGACAGGGGTGGTGGACAGTGCAGTGCTGCTAGTTGAGGTGGAGAGAGAGTATGGCAGCTACATGCAGCCAGGAGGTTAGATGGAGGGCAGGGGGAGAGGGGCGGGGGGGGGGGGGGGGGGGGGGAGCGTAGTAGAAAAGGAGAGAAGTAAAAAGACTGGATGCAGTGATGGAATGAGGGCTGTATAGTGCTGGAATGGGAACAGGGAGGCAAGATGGGTGCGGACAATGACTAACGGAGGTTGAGGCCAGGAGGGTTACGAGAACATATGATATGTTGCAAAGAAAGTTCCCACCTGCACAGTTCAGAAAAGCTGGTGTTGGTGTGAAGGATTCATATGGCACACACTGTGAAGCAGTTATTGAAATGAAGGATGTCATGTCTGGCAGCATGCTAAGTAACAGGGTGGTCCACTTGTTTCTTGGCTATAGTTCATCGGTAGCCCTTCATGCAGATGGACAGCTTGTTGGTTGTCATGCTCACATAGAATGCAGTTTAGCTCATACATAGATCACATGACTGGTTTCACAGGTAGCCCTGCCTTTGATGAGATATGTGATGTTTGTGGCCAGACAGGAGAAGGTGGTAATGGGAGGATGTGTGGGACAGATCTTGCATATACGTCTATTACAGGGGTATGAACCATAAGGTAAAGGGTTGGGGGCAGGGGTTGTGTCGGGATGGATGAGTATATTGTATAGGCTCAGTGGACGGCAGAATACCACAGTGTGGGATGACGGAAGGATAGTGGACAGTACATTTCTCACTTCAGGGCACGATGAGAGGTAGCTGAAACCCTGGTGGAGAATGTAATTCAGTTGCTGCAGTCCTGGGTGGTACTGAGTTACGAGAGGATTGCTCCTCTGTGGCCAGACTGTGGGATTTTGGTAGGTGGTACGAGACTGGAAAGATAAGGCATGAGAGATTTGTTTTTGTACAAGTTTGGGAGGATAGTTGCAGTCTGTGAAAGCTTTATATATATATATATATATATAATGGAAGGAAACATTCCACGTGGGAAAAATTATATATAAAAACAAAGATGAGGTGACTTACCGAACAAAAGCGCTGGCAGGTCGATAGACACACAAACAAACACAAACACACACACAAACACACACACAAAATTCAAGCTTTCGCAACAAACTGTTGCCTCATCAGGAAAGAGGGAAGGAGAGGGGAAGACGAAAGGAAGTGGGTTTTAAGGGAGAGGGTAAGGAGTCATTCCAATCCCAGGAGCGGAAAGACTTACCTTAGGGGGAAAAAAGGACAGGTATACACTCGCACACATATATATATAAAAAAAAAATCAAAGATGAGGTGACTTACCGAACGAAAGCGCTGGCAGGTCGATAGACACACAAACAAACACAAACATACACACAAAATTCAAGCATTCGCAACAAACTGTTGCCTCATCAGGAAAGAGGGAAGGAGAGGGGAAGACGAAAGGAAGTGGGTTTTAAGGGAGAGGGTGAGGAGTCATTCCAATCCCGGGAGCGGAAAGACTTACCTTAGGGGGGAAAAAAGGACAGGTATACACTCGCACACACGCACATATCCATCCACACATACAGACACAAGCAGACATATTTAAAGACAAAGAGTTTGGGCAGAGATGTCAGTCGAGGCAGAAGTGTAGAGGCAAAGAAGTTGTTGAAAGACAGGTGAGGTATGAGTGGCGGCAACTTGAAATTAGCGGAGATTGAGGCCTGGCGGATGACGAGAAGAGAGGATATACTGAAGGGCAAGTTCCCATCTCCGGTCTATCGACCTGCCAGCGCTTTCGTTCGGTAAGTCACCTCATCTTTGATTTTATATATAATTTTTCCCACGTGGAATGTTTCCTTCTATTATATTGATATATATATCTTTTCTTTGATTTCATTGTGACTTAATGCCAATTTTAGTGAGTTTTCACCTTTAGCTATAGTAAACTGCCTCAGATTTCATCGTTTCAACCTTTTGCATTTATTTCTTCCTTCTCGTGATTTTTCCTGTGTATTTGTGTATATTTTAGTGAATTTTTTGGATGTAATTCTGTTATTTATGTACTTCTTGCATTTTTTCTACCACCATGGATCCTTGCTCACTGCATCTAAGTGAGTACAGAAAAGTTTCCTTATCCCCAGCCAGAACCCAGTCCCACATACTGTTGCTACATTGTTGCTTGGCTCATGGAATCCTCCCAAATGGACTTACTTTCAAATTACCCATCTCCAGCTGCCATCCCCACTTCCGTAATGACCTCCACCAGCTAAGATTCCGCCAATCCTTAGCCCTCAGCAATACAGTCCTGCAAAATGTTATCAACCAAGCCCTTTGCTTGCATCTTCTCTCCATCCACAAAATTTCTACTGCTGGGGAACCCCAAATTCCTGGAACCCATAACATACACTGAAATTCTTGCCCTGCAGGAACTACAGCAAAATGCACAATGCCACCTGAAAAATCTCTCAATCATACTCATTTCCTACTAATGCCTTGGAGTACTGCTGTCCATCACCTCTACAACAACCTCCAAACCACCTCCACGTCCCCTCATAGCTGACAAACCCTGTGTAGCAGACCTACTACACTTACCCCACTCTCCAAAACTCACTCCCACCATCCAGAAACTAAACAGACCCAAAACACTGTCATTAACCTTTCCTCCAAGACCCTTAGCCCCATAGAAATATCAGTCCTTTCCAAAGGCCTCACCTTTTGTCCCCATGCCCAAATTCAATCATGTAGGACTTGTTACAGACATTCTCTCCTTCTCCCAGTCCCTACAGTTGAAACATGTTTTCGCCACCAACCCTACCAATCAGACCGACCAAAGAAAAATGTCGAACCCTGCCTAACTCAGTTCACTCCTCCATCCAATCGTGATCCACCCCCTCTGCCCCCAAATCATCCCTGTTAACTTTCAAGAATGCCTTAACCTCAAACCTTGCTTCACCATCATTTCCCCTAATCCCTCAACATGCAAACCAACCTTACATCCACAGAAAGAACCTCAGTCCACCGTCTAAAAACTGATCCTGACCTTATAATCCTACCTGCAGACAAAGACTCCACCACAGTAGTTTTAAATCACAAGGCTTACCTAGCAGAAGGACTCTGCCAGTTGTCAGATATTTCCACCTACAAACCTCATCACAGTGTCCCCACTCCAGAAATCCAGCAGGATCTCCAGTCGCTACTCAAATCCTAAGGCCCATCCCAGAACCTCTCCCTGGAGTCCATCTCTCTGCTCACCCCAACTTCTCCCCACACTCCTATCATCTACATGCTTCCTGAAGTCTGTAAACCCAACCACCCGGGACACCCCATTGTGGCTGGCTACTGTGCCCCCACAAAGAGAATATCTGCTCTCATAGACCAACACCTTCAAACTATTACCCAGAACCTACCCTCCGATATAAAAGACAGCAACCATATCCTGCCCTTACTTTTCACAGTTTCTGTCCCCTTACCACATGGTGCCCTGCTCGTCACTGTTGATGCCACCTCCCTTTACACTAACACCCCCAATGCCCATGGCCTTACCACTATTGAAAGCTACCTTTCCCAATGCCTGACCAACTCCAAACCAATAACCTCCTTCCTAGTTGCCATGACCAACTAGATCCCCACTCGAAAATTATTTCCCTTCGAAGGCATTACCTACAAGCAAATCCGAGGTATGGCTATGGGCACCCACATGGCACCATCTTATGCCAACCTATTCATGGGCCATCAAGAGGAATCTGTCTTACACACCCAGAATCCTAAACCCCTTACCTGGTTCAGATTCACTGTCCAGCCACAGAGGAGCACTCTCTTCAGAACTCAATACCACCCAGGACTGGAGCAACTGAATTACATTCTCCGACAGGGTTTTGACTACCTATCGCCGTGTCCTGCCTACTATTCTTCCCATCTTCCCACACCTCCCACAGTGATATTCCGCTGTCCACCGAACCTACACAATATACTCGTCCATCCCTACACAATCCCTGCTTCCCCTGTAATAATCTAGATGCAAGACCTGTGGGACCACCGCCACCACCACCACCACCACCACCACCACCACCACCACCACCTACTCCAGTCTGTTAACAGTCATCACCTATACCATCAAAGGCAGGGCTACCTGTGAAACCAGTATTTTGATCTACAAGCTAAGCTGCAACCACTGTGCTGCATTCTATGTGGGCATGAAAACCAACAAGCTGTCTGTCAGCATGAATGGCCACTGACAAAGTGTGGCCAAGAAACAAGTGGACCACTCTGTTGCCGAGCATGCTGCCAAACATGACATCCTTCATTTCAATGACTGCTTCACAGTCTGTGCTACATGGATCCTTCTCACCAACACCAGCTTTTCTGAACTGAGCAGGTGGTAACTTTCCTTGCAACATATCATATGTTCTTGTTTCACTGCAATACATCCGACATTCCCGTAATCCTCCTAGCCTTAACCTTCGTTAGTCATTGTCCTCACCCATCCTGCCTCACTGTCCCCATTCCAGCACTATACAGCCCTCATTTCACCATTGTACAAAGTCTTTACTCCTCTCCTTTTCTGCTACCCTCCCCCACCCTCCTCCCCTGCCCACTGTCTGACCTCCCAACTGCACATAGTTGCCCTATTCTCTCGTGTGTGTGTGTGTCTTTGACAAAGGACTTACAGCCTGAAAGCTTTATTTGTGACAATCTTTTTGTTGTGACTATCTGCGATTCAGCATCTCCTTTATATGGTGAGTGGCAACTTTCTTTTTTTGTAATACTGTTACATTCCATTCTGGATTTTCCATTTTTGAAATGTGCTTTCTTGCCATTCTTGGCTCCATGTCTGGCAAGATAAGCAGCCTGCTGGAAAGATCCGAAATCAAATTTGTCTTCAGGCCTCTGACAAAAATCTGTCAATTACTGAGACCAGTTAAAGGCACAGCAGGTCTCTGAACACTTGGGGTCTATAAGATGCCCTGCGAGTGTGGCAAGTCTTAGGTCACACACACAGTGCACACTGGGCAACAGTGCATCATCGCTACCCCAAGAAATCTACTTTAGCTGTGCCTGCTTAAAAAACCGTCACTGGATAAAATTCAACAAAATATCTGTTGTTGCTTGCATCAATGGCTTCTGGGACTGTTTAATTGAAGAAGCCTTTCAAATGACATTCATCAATAATGCCCTTAATGGAAATGGTGACCTGCAGCTCAGTGCAGCATAGGACCTAGTGATCGCCAAGTTAAAGTGGGCACACCAAATGTTGAATTAATATATGCCCATATATGGCAATATCATAAGCACCAGTGATATCAGAGCCGGCAGTCAGCATATGCAAGGGCATACCAGCAGCCAACCTACACTCATACCACTTGACAACAGCCAAGGAGTGCTTGGCCAAAAGCTCGTGAAAATTTAATCACTTTATGTGGCTGGAAACCTGAGAACAATGTTACCACTGTGAGACCTTACATTTTTGATGTACCTCACATATTTATCCAAGCTGAGTGGTGGGTGTTAATCTTCTTCTACTGCAAACTGTCACTGAGGTCAAAACACAAGTAGTATTTAGCTGAATAAATAAAGACCAAGAGGACAATAAAATGGAATGAATCTAGAGATTCAAGATTTTTGTGGACAGTAGTGAAATAAGTGTGGGGGAAAATCTTTTACGTATAGTAATACATCAGGCTCATAAGCGTACAAAGATCAACAAAAAGAATGTATGACTAGTAGTGAACTGGGGCTATAAAAACAATTGAAAGCATAGAGGGATTTAATAAGAGAGAAGGAAGAATGAGAACCACAACAGATGAGAAGAAAGAGCCTAAGGCACACACCTGAAGACAGAAGAACAAGAGAGAGAATGGCTACAGGAGGTGAAGATCATAAAGAAATTCTTAAGTCAATATTTTGTAGGCCAGTTTTAGCCAAATGTGAGGTATCAGGATCAAAACAATCATGAAAGAATTTCCAATCTGGAAGCAGGACTACAGAACCAATCTGAAACAGTTGCAGCTACAGAGAAGGAAATCTGATCAAGTGCAGATTTATGTAAGAACAAAGAGTTTCCATTGTTTGATAAAGCTGATGTTAGTAAATGGGCCAAAATACTGGATAGAGAACATTGGCAGGAGGAATGGATGGCAGAAAGAAAAAGAAAGAAAGAAGAGAGTAAAACAAGAAGAATGAGGGAAAAGATTCTTTGCAATCTCAAGAAAGTCAAATGTGTGTCAAAGAAGAAAATATACAACATACTGCACAGCAAGTAAAGAAACAGAAGAAAGAAAAAAATGGACAAATCACAAACCTAGTTACACAGCAGAAACAACAAGAATATTGTGATGTTTTTATTTAAAAACTTTATGGGCATGATTTAGCTTATTAACCTTTCAAGTGATAGTTGCAGTGAATTAGGATTAGGAATGCAGCAATGCTAAGTCAAAAAGGACTCTTGTGTGAGGTAGTTGTGCAACAGAAGCAAAGACGATTAACAATCTGAGTAGGTACAGAAGAGAATCCCCCTTCCTGCAACACAGTTCTTATACTGGAGTCAGATGGTACCTCTACACAGGTGTAGGGCAAATCTGCTTGCTTACCTCCCCTGTGGCAGACATAGCCATGAGTGACCAAGTGCAACTTTCACTCATGCGGGCTACATAGCTGACCCGTGCTGAAGTGTGTGACACATTACACTCCAATTTACTCAGCTGGCAATGTTGAACAAATACTACACTCCAGCAGCACCAGTGCATATGCACAGCCACCCCACCCCAATGGATAACAAGACGCCTCATAACACAAAGAAAGTGTGTCTCATTGTCAAAGTGAAGTGTAAAGTATTTCCAATTTCTCTCTCTCTCTCTCTCTCTCTCTCTCTCTCTCTTTTTTTTTTTTTTTTTTTTTTTTCCCCCCCCCCCCTCCAGCAGACTGTTAAAATAACAGTGCGGAGTGGTTTCAGCTCTCTGAGACTGCACTGCAGACATGTGTGCAAGTTGTGTGTGTGTGTGTGTGTGTGTGTGTGTGTGTGTGTTTTGCTGACAAAAGCCTTAACGTCGAAGTTTTAATTGTATGAATCTTTTTGTTGTGCCTATCGCGACTCAGCATCTCCGCTACATGGTGAGTAGCAACTTTCCTTCTCTGGTAGTGCTAGAGTATGTAAAAATGAGAATTTAAACAAATGAGACAGGGACAAAACTATACAGAGAAAGCATTGGGAGGGAACTTCACTCCTTGCTACTTAAGGCATGCTTGCTAAATACTGAGCTGAATGCCAAGTCATTACCACCTAATGTGCCTACCAGCACTAAGTAACCTGTGGTTGGGCTTCTCCCTGGGCTGGGGTTATCGAAGTGGACTGCCTCAACTTATGCTGAATATTTCTGGAGTATTTTGTGCTATGTCTTCAGATGCTCAAAGATTTGTCTCTGCCGAGATGAACATTATTGTAGAAATAAATTTTAATTTTTGACTGTGCAACTTCTCTGGGAGTTTACAGTTGTTACAAATCCAGTGGGAGGTAACTACTGTTTTTCCTTCAATAGTTTCTGATCTGATTCTGATAACCAGTCAAGTTAAAATATACATCAGTGTTTCACTGTTTTTTTTTATAGTTAGCCTATAAGTCCATAATACCTAAGGCACTGCATGTATTCTTTGCTCAACAAAATAAAGAAATAAACATTTTATATTAGTTAAATGTGTTTATTAGGTCATGTATCATACATTATTTTTTGTTACAGTGCACAGAGTACACCATTTCATTGCACATGAGGACTGAATGCCACCACTGATATAATTTTGTTTTTTGTGATTTTGTAGTCAAAAGCATCTTGTTACATTGTATAGTGAATGAAATAATACTAATTATCTCACATTGTTATCCAATATTGGCAGTACTTGTATACCACATTAAGGATTTTTTAACTTCACTTTTATTGTATCACAAAACTTATTTGTGGCATCATGAACAGTTCTTCTCTAGACTAATTGTGTGGTTTATCACAAAAGGAGGACATACTGTCAATCTGTTACAAGTACAATATGCAAACAGTACATGGGTGGCACAGTTGTTGCCCTGAAGAGAAATTTTGCAATGTATTTCTTAAATTTCCAATACCTGCTTGTCCACTGAAATGGATGACTTAGTTCTTGCTTGCAGGTACACATATTTTGTAACTTTACCGTGACTTTTAAAATAAAGCACAATACTTTGTCCATAGACTGCCACAAAATGTGGCTCTCATCAGTTTATGGAAATGTACAACAACAGTAATTTGTGTGTTTAATTGTGCAATAAATCCTTCAAGTGCACAGAAATCAAGATGTTTGAATACTCTTTGTCAGAATATGGATAATTCCATGTCATAAATAAATGATTCCTTTTTTGTTTTTGTCTATCTGACATAGTGTACGCTGCATTTTTACTTTTGTGTACTTCACAAACAAAAGATATCATGCCATTTCACATCTCTAGTCTGCATGTTCACCAGCAGGGTAATTATCTGGAGAGAACCTTCAATGTCTTAAAGTAGATGTGCAAATAGTTTTACACAAAGTCTGTGTGTTTTCCATCCTTTTTTATTGATGCTTTGCGTGGTTGCTAGTGAAATTAAAAATTTATTTTTATTTTGTTTTTATTTATTGTTTTATTCTTCATGCTGAGTTATTCCTGTTAGTTTAATTTCATCCATCCTACACAGTAGATTAGTAGTTACTGTTTAGTAAAAGACAAAACAGGGTACAACCCAAAACTGTATGCTGCAAGTTTTTATTTTTATCTGGTTTCTCAGCATTATTTCAATTTCCAATAAACCAAGCATCAACACATTCGCACATTTTTTTATTGTTCATTCATTATAACATTTGGATAATGACTACCCACAATTGTAGACAATCATCACAGTAGCACAGCCAGGTTTTCTGCATACATTTCTACAAGTTCCCTTACCAACAACTATGCAATTGGCATTTTTTGACCTGTTACTGACTTTGTTGAACATGAGAATTTAGAATATACATGTCAGGAACTTGAAAAAAGAACTTTTTATACCATTTCATCATCTCCCGTATTGGTCTGACACAGTTTAGTAGCACACCATAGTCAACTGCTTCCATATTCAAGTTACAATCTACAATGCATTGCAGTTTCTTAAATTTCATTCCAATATTTCTGTCAGTCTATCTCATATCAAGCATTTCTGCACTGTTATATGTAGTCAACATTCACACTTCTTTTTATCAGACGGTTCTATGGAAAGCATGCTCATTTTAGTTTTTTCTGAAGTTTTGGAAAGTTGGAACTGTTACTATAAATAGTAGCATATGCATTTCTCACGGTTGTGAAGACAGCAAAACAAGTGTGGGCTTGACTAACAATTTTAAACACAAATGATCCACAGTCAAAATAGGGCTACATATGTACTGCCATTATGTCACCACTTTTCCACAATTTGAGACAGCAAGTTTCTCCTGTTTTATCTACATAAACAATAGAATCCAAGATGGCACCAGTCTGACATTCATATAACATGCCCTTTTTGTTAAAAACTTACTCCATTTCAATGGAATGCCTTGTCTAAAAGGCTAATGTGCTTTGAATGACATACTTTCATCAATGCAGAGCTTCTGATGCAGATTAAATCCACAACGGAATCCTGTATGAACCCTACCAAATATGTTTTGGTGTTAAATAATCTGCTTCCTCCATCACTGACAGATTTGGTACTGAAGTTTATCATTTTGCTGACAGCTGGAATATTGTTCTGAACATCTCTGGACCAATATTCACCAATTTTTAGTTTTTTTTCATGGCATGAGAAGCGCTATGAAGTAATACGTTTCTTCATATCCTGTATTTTTCCACATTGATAACTGAGAATGCAATGACTCTGAAGTAGTTTCTGTGATGAATAATTACAACTAGATGGCTTCATCAGCTATAAACATCATCAAAACTTAAGTTAAAAATAACATGAAGCTTGACAGAATTCTTGGATCATTCCCTAGTTGAAACTTGTGTCCCAAAAGGAAATAACAAATGTGTGATCAAATGCATGAAAATTATTTTATTTACAGTTAAATTACTCGCTAAACTGTGCATTCTTCCTAAGCATTCCATTATCACTTTTAGAGTCTTTGGATTCAGAAGACTAGTCAATTACATCTCTTTTTGAAACATAAGACTGCAATGTTACACTTGGTGACAGAGAAATCTTAGGGCTGTTGCTTTCTGAACTATTGGAGGGGTTATCAGTTATGTTCAATCAAATAATTCATTCTCAATGTTGCTCTCCAGAAGTACCTCCACGACCTCATCCCTACTGCAACCATGATGCCTTGACATTATAGAGTGGAGGATGAGAAAAACACTGATGTCTATCATTGTGAACAGTATGACAAAGTGAAATCCAATGTGGCAAAATGAGATCACAACTGCTGAAATATCCAAGCACAACTTAGTGGCCAAAAACAATCAATCATCTGAAGAGGCCAGAACTGTGAAAATCAGTGAGGCTGAAAATCCACTGTATTCTTAAATTTGACAACAGCATGCAGGTACCAGAGTGGGATATGATATACTTATCAGCGCTCAGAGGTCAGCAAGGAGGCATGAATTAACTTTTCAATAGCACCGAAGGAAAACTCAAAGGCTGTGCTTACACACGAGTAGCACCTGAGGAGCAGCAGAGACAATTTAACTCATCCACATCGGTCAATGAGTTACTGGTCACTTAGATTCAGTATGATCAATTTCTGAAGATTTACTAGCTTAGTACCTTCAGGACTGTCAATAAGACATTCATGCAATTAACTTCTTATAAAAATAATTACCATACCAATCTTTTTACTTATTAATTATTCCTGTTTCATTAGCTGCTACTACTACTTGATGAAGGTACCCTAATTTTCACGTATTCATTGATCTATTTGATAGACATGATTGCCATGTCCTTGTAGCTCTTTGGATTATGTTTAAGTGGAGTTGGTGAGTATAGGAACGTGTGATCAATTGAAGCAAGTAAATCAGCCAAAGTGCTACATGAAAAAGAAGGAGAAAATCAGCTGTGTTTATTGATCATTGGTCATCGCATATAATTAGTCCAGTGAAGTAAAGAGTTTTGATTTAACTGTTGTCTTCTAAAAGTTTTATGGATCCCATGTTCAAAGTAGTAATGACTGCTCAAGTCCTGCTTCCCCACATTGATCCCTTACATTGTGCTATTTAATGACCCCCATTAGTTTACTAGTAATAAGGGTCACTGATTTCAAGTTCATCATGAACTGTTTCATCCATGTAAGAACCACTGATTCACTCTTCGAATCATCACTGTAGACATCGCAGGTTTTATGTTAATAAGTTGTATCAGTGACCAAGTGTGCATGATTTTAGGTAACAAGTCACGTTTAGCCACACATCATTTCCATAATTCACCAACACATTCCATTCTCCTGTGTCTGCTATGTGACAAGCCAACAAAGATTCATAGTGGTTCTGGTACATAAAACATTTACAGGTAAGTATTAATATGCAACGCTATCCACTAATGTATTATTGGAACATGTCATGTATCACTACAGTGGAGAGAACACAGAAAATGAATGTTTGATGTGACATGTGAGTAATATACATTTTGTTTTACTTTTAATAATGGGCACCATTTACAACCAGTTGCTCACACAGAGAGAGCCACTAGCCAGAGTCACCTAAATTATGAGTACTGTCACCTTTTCAGCCAGAAGCTGCAATATTGGAATACATCATTTTGCAGGTTTGTTACTGCAGTAAGAAAATTATTTGTTTCCAGCTGGAATTTCCTTGTCAAAATTGCACTTACATGGTTCCCAATACAAATCTTCGACGTGTGTGATTGGAGTTCATAAATACTCCAAATCTGCTAAATCACACAAATGTCCACTGTGTTACAGAATTCATAACTGAAGTTTCTTTTTCAAAGATCAATCGTGCATCCATACATTTACACATGACCCTGAAAATTCAGTCATGTATTCTTCTGCTTCAGTCTGCTTGTCAAAATGGTTCAAATGGCTCTGAGCACTATGGGACTTAACATCTGAGGTCATCAGTCCCCTAGAACTTAGAATTACTTAAACCTAACTAACCTAAGGACTTCACACACATCTGTGCCCGAGGCAGGATTTGAACCTGCGACCGTAGCGGTCGCACGGTTCCAGACTGGAGCGTCTAGAACTGCTCAGCCACAATGGTCGGCTATCTTCTTGTCATCTGACATCTTCACAAAGATTAATTTCCAGAGTAAATATCTAAGTTACATCTCACATTCCATAATTTCTTCCCCTTTACAAATCAAAATAATTCTTTGCCATGTTACCCCATTTTGAACTTGTAGATGCAACTATCCTTTCTTGTATAAAATTATGGGAGAATTGCTGAAGTAATTACCTGTAGGAGAAGTGTCAGTTCTGCTGATGGGCACACAAACTACCTTACATCTCGGAACTAATAGACACTTCCTCAGGAGTGGGAGAGAGGACATCCTTCATCATGGTATTTTAGTGACCTGAACATTTATTTTAATCTCCCCAATCTACACCACCTCCACCTCCACCTACTCCTCCTGTCCCCCCCCCCCCCCCCCTCTCTCTCTCTCTCTCTCTCTCTCTCTCTCTCTCTCTCTCTCTCTCTCTCTCTCACAATGGAACAATTAGTTCCAAAAGCTAGGCTAGCACATATACTTCTCTACAAGTCTCAGCCGCAGTGCCATTTCTCCTCGAAATAAGTACGAGCCAGCAATTCTGCCTCACAGTTTTACAACTTCTCAAGTTCAGAAATTGTGCACCTCCTAATGTTTTGCTGGATTGCTTTACCCATCAAGGAAGTTCAAGTAAACATATCCTTCAAAATTATCAAACATTCACCCTGACTACTTCAACAATGGAGTTCCTCTTCTTGCCTTACAACTGTTACTTTAAACACATGTCCCAATAACTGTAAACTGATATTAGCCTCCCCCTACTCTTCAGACATAAAGCTACTCATAACAACCTGCGCAGAGGAATGTGTGGTGTCACCGCCAGACACCACACTTGCTAGGTGGTAGCTTTAAATCGGCCGCGGTCCATTAGTACATGTCGGACCCGCGTGTCGCCACTGTCAGGGATCGCAGACCGAGCGCCACCACAAGGCAGGTCTCGAGATACGGACTAGCACTCACCCCAGTTGTGCGGACGACTTTGCTAGCGACTACACTGACGAAGCCTCGCTCCTTTGCCGAGCAGATAGTTAGAATAGCCTTCAGCTAAGTCAATGGCTACGACCTAGCAAGGCGACATTAGTAACATTGCATGTATCTAAAGAGTCTCACTTGTATCGCCACAATCTCCAGATGTACCAAAAGGATGGATTAAAGTTAAGTATTACAGAAGCTACATACTTTTCTTTATAGCAATCATTACGTATCCTGTTTCAGACCTCACGCACCCTCTTTGGCTTAGCGCGTGCATGTCTGCTTCCTCTCATTGTGTCTAGGCTGTCTTGTCTAGACACAACAGAATGAATCTGTCTTGAAAGACCTTTATGTCCTGCTCTATTATTTATACACCCTGAGGCCATCCTTCATTTGCAAAGCAAACAATTTGAAGCAAAATTTAGCTACCCACTTTTTTAGAATTTTTTAGTAATAAACCTAACAGTAAAACTTAGTTTTGTCCAAGATTCCAAATTCATCTACACATCTATCACACTGCTTTAAGATATTCAACTTTTTCTACACCCATTATGTCTTTCAATACGTGGCTCTACAGCATGGCCTCAAATTAAGTCTTTATCTGACAAAAAAAAGAACTGCACTTAGGTGAAGCTTCTGAGTTAACATTGGTGAAAAAAACCTTGGTTCTGATAGCTGACAATTTTAACACTTTTTCAACATCTGCTGGTGCCTAGTAAGTACATATTTTTTCTATATTTATTTGATTGCAGTTTCATTCCATCAGTTGAACATGTTTACCTACTTTAATACAATAATTCTTCATTTCAGTGTCACAGTACTCCTACTATACTTCATTTATTGTCATCTGATGTAATTTAAATACACTGGGGGGAAAATGGGGGAGGTGGGGGTTTTCAACTGACTGGAGTTCTTGTGATCTTGCCCACCAGGGCAATAATTGCACATTATGAGGAGTGTGCTGCAATGTAGCAGCCACATGTGGGCAAACATTGTCCTGCTTAAAAAGCACATCATATTTCTGCTGAAGAAATCGCAGTAGCATAGGGATAACAAACTGTGCAATGCAGTGGGCACCCTACATAAAAACCAAATGTGATGATGAGTTGCAACCGATAGCCCCTCCCATACCATGAAGCCTAGGACAACACTTGTGTGTCGTGGGTGAGTACACTTGGGCAAGTCAGGTCTACACTATACACGTGTGCGTCCATCACTCGCATACAGACAGAACCTGTTCTCATCACTGATGACAAGAGCATCATTCCACTCTCCAGTCAATTCTTTCATGACACCAGAGTAGCCATGCTTTGCAGTGGCATAGTGTCAGTGTTAGTCTGGGCAGAGACACATGATATTTCTGCTACAAGCAAACAGTTCCCAATGCTCCATGGTGAAGGTAACATGTGCCTGGATTTCTTCCCTGGATGAAGTTCAGTTGCCAACTGCTGCACAATGCTTCTAACCTGAGGTGCTCTGTGCTACACAAACATCAAGAACCTGGTCTATGGGTGTGAGAATCTTCACAGACCACTACTGAAGGCGACGGCACATGTCCGATACAATGTGCCCAACATCTGCAGCAACCAATCAACAGTCTATCGAACTCCCTGCAGGGCCATAATGCAACTCCGTTCAAATGATTGAAGTTGTTCAATAGGAGTATGTACTCAATGGTGGGGCACAGTTGTACGATAGAATGAATGTTGCAGACATTGTTCACCTCTAAACCCAGTATAGTTACTGCTGGCAAGGTAAAAACAGAGGTTACACAGACAGGTCTCCCGAGTGCCATCTGATCACTGGTGAGCATGACAAATGAATCAATAACACTACAGTTCCTCAGTAAGAACATGTTATACCCTGCTTCCACTGAACAAAACCTCTGAGAATATTGTATTTTTTCCCCAGCAGTGTATGTACATTATTGCATGAAGAAGCTGTAATTTCACCTGCACTTACAGAATGATTTCTCAAGAAACTTACATAGTGCTAGTAGGATGCTCAATGCCACGAGTATAGTTAGCAGATGGACCAGGGAGGGGAAGGCAGGTTTGTGTCGTGTGGGGTGAGTACAGGTAAAGGAAGGAAGGAGGAAAGAAGATGCGTTAAGATGGATAGTTAGCGGCCTGGGGAGAGAAAGTCAGTTTGCTGGCTAGGAAAGTGGGAGGAAGATGTGGCAGGTGCACAGGCTATGCATTTGATGCTTGGGTGTCTTAGCCAGAGAGCAGCAGTGGACGATGAAGGTAACATGATGAGGTGAATTTGAAAGGGGTGATAAGGACAGAGGAAAGGGAAGCTGTTGGTGGAGAGTGTGGGAACAGTTGGCTAATGGAGATTGAGGCCGTGGTTGTTTCGGGAGTGTAGGATATGTCTGAAGGATAACTCCATCTGTGTAGTCCAGAAAAGCTTGTGATGGAAGGTAGGATCCAAATGGACCAGGTCTTGAAGCAGCCTCTGAAATTGTGCATGCTGTGTTCAATTTCATATTGTGCCACAAGATGGTCTATTTTATTCTTGACCCCAGTTTGACTGTGGCCATTCATTCGAGTGAATGGCTGGTTATTTGTTGTACTGGCTTAAAAAGCTGTGCACGGATTGCTGCAGAGTTGCTGTGTGACGTGGCTGCTTTCACAGGTGGCCTGTTCTCTGATGGGGAAGGGTAAGCCTCTGACAGGACTGGAGTAGGAAGTTTTAGTAGAGTGGATTTGGCAGGTGTTGCATCTTTGTCTATTACAGGGACATGGTCATTGTGGTAAGGGGCTGATAGGCTGACAGTGGAAGTGGTATAGGAATGGACTAGAACGTTGGTAGGTTGGATGGGTGACGTAACACCACTTGAAGATGGGTGGGAACGATCTCGGGTAGGATATTCCTCATTTCAAGGCATGATGATAGATAATCAAAGCTCTGAGGAAGGATATGGTTCACTTTTCCAATCCAGAGTGATATTGGATGACAAGAGGACACTCCTTTGTAGCTGATTCTTGGAGGTAGTGGGAAAATTGTGGTGAGTGTGTGAAGATATGGCACACAAAGTCTGTTTGTGGACCAGTTTGAGAGGTAGAGTCAGTCTGTGAAGGCCCTCATGAGACATTCAGCATACTGAGCACAGGAATTCTCATCCTAGTGCAGATACCCTGTCCATGGGTTGCCAGGCTGTACGAAGGGGATTTTTTGGGGTGGAAATGATGACAGCAGTCGAAAAGCAGATACTGCTGGTGGTTAATGGCAGGTGGAGCCATCAGAGAGGTGGAGGTCAATGTCCAGGAAGGTAGTATGTTCACTTGAGAAGGAACAGGTGAAGCAAATGGGAGAAAAAGTTCTGAGACTGTGTCGAGATCATGAAGCCTTGGGCGCTCACATGGCATCCTCCGATGCCAACCTTTCTCTGGGCTATTTAGACCAATTGTTCCTACCCTCCTGAAACCACTAAGCTCCTTTTCTGGTTCAGGTTCATTTATGATATCTTCGTGAACTGGACTCTGGCCCAGGAAACAATATCCCCATTCCATCACAGTTTCAACAACTTCTCCTCAAGCGAATGACCCACCTTCCTGGATGTTTACCTCCATCTCTGATGGCTCCATCTACACCTCTGCCCTATTAAACCCACTGACCACAAACAGCACCTGCATTTGACAGCTGTCATCTCTTACACACCAAAAAATCCCTCCCATACAGCCTGGGTGCCTGTAACTAACCGAAGGACATCACACACATCCATGCCCGAGGCAGGATTCGAACATGCGACCGTAGCGGTCGCGCGGTTCCAGACTGTAGCGCCTAGAACCGCTCGGCCGGCCACCACGGCCGGCTGCAACATCCGCACATACCCCTAATCCTCTCACCACTGCCAAGAACTGGTTACAAAGTAGTGCATCTCGCACCACCCAGTATCACCCAGAACAGGAACAACTGAAACATATCCTTCATCGGGGGTCAGATTCATGTCATCGTTGCCTGAAATGAGGAACATCCTACCCAAGATTCTTCCCACGCATCTTAAAGTGGTATTACACCATCAATCCAATCCACACAACATCCTAGTTTATTGCTAAGCCACTCTCAATCCCAATCCCTTGCCAGAGGGATCATTTCCAAGTGGTAGATCCAGGTGCAAGATCTGCCCAATGGTGCCACCCAGCACTTCCTGCTTCAAGCCTGGCACAGTCTTACCCTACTCCATCAGAGGCCAGGCTACATGTGAAAGCAACCATGTTATATAGCAGCTCTTTGCAGCAATCACTGTACAGCTTTTTATCTCAGTATGACAACCAACCACCAAAATGAATGACCACTGCCAATCTGAGGCCAAGAACAAAACACACCGAGTAGCACAAAATGCAGCTGAGCACAAAATGCTCAAATTCAATGGCTGCTTTAAAACATGGACCATCTGTATCCTTCCCTCTGCCACAACCAACAGCTTCCCCTTCTTCTAAATTATCACACCCTCCCGTTCATCTCTTCATGTCACCTTCAATGCACACTGCACCAGAATGGCTCCAGTACCTATGTCTCAAATGTCTAGCCTGTGCACCTGCCACCCTCCCCTCCTGCATTCTTAGCCAGCAAAGAGGCTGTCTCCCTCAAAGCCAATAGCAACCCATCCCTAATCCCTCTTTCTGTCTCCTGCATCCCTCTCCCTTGCCACCCCATCCAATACAATTCCCCACTTCACCCTTGTCCACCAACTGAACTGCGCTCCTGGCATTGTGTGTCCAGCAGGCACTACATAAGGGCATGTGCATGTGTGCGTGTACTCTAGCTCACAAAAGGGTTTATTGCAAAAGCTAGAAACTCTTTGTTCTTTTTCTGGTGTACCCGTTGACAACACCATGCTGCTGCTTTTCAGTGAATATTCTCCTTTATTTCTAATGTATTTAACTCCCCAGTACTATCACGCACTGAATAGTGACAGCCATTAATCACTCTCATAATGTTAAAGAACTGATGATTGTGGTATCTTATACAGCATCCTTTCTGGTAGGCCAAAATATACTACCTCTCTTTACTCAGCTTTCACCCTTACAGGTCCAAGTGCACCTTAGTTGTTAACCGAAGACCCTAATCATTGCCAGTAATATGCTTCACATATTTTTAGCAACATTTCAATAGATTGCATTCTACTGAAGGCTTTTTTTCAAATAACTGAAATATTGCTTTGTTCGCATTATCCACCTTTACCCTTGTATCAAAATATGTAATTCATTCCATGTGAAAGACAGGAACGTTTCACTCTCTGAAACTCAGTAGTATCATTGGAACTACAGCAATTAAATTGTTAGCCAAGCTGATTTTTTTCTTGTTTAAGAAGATCAGCTCACCCCACGCCATTCCACTCATCTTCTCTTCTCCCCCCCCCCCCCCTTCTCCTTCCCTCCCCCCCACCTCTCACCATCTACCACCTAAATCCATCTTGATAAGTTTTTCTCAAGAAGTTCACTATTTACATCTGTGCTTGCTTTGACAATAACAGCATCTGAGTAGTAATTCCCAGGTATACTTGGATACTACCTAATTAATTCCATTTTTATGTCACTTTATTAAGTAATGTTACAGCACTGCTGAACTCTTAAATTTTGCTTAATTCTCTAGGCATTGTTTCTCTAATGTTTCCCCATTCTCTTCTAGTAATGAACCTGATATTAACATTATTCAAGTCAGGTGTAACATCTTTTGTAACTGTTACATCTTACGTACATGGACACCAGTCCTCTGAAATAGTAAATTATACAGCATGTCATGAAAAAAATGAAGATAATGTCTTTTCAGTCTTACTTTCAATGTCCACATGCACAAATGCTGAAACAGAATATCTTTTAAGAATTACATCAGCTTGTACTGGTACTACTCAATAGAAATTACTAAAGCATTAAGTAATTTGAAAAGCATCCTCAATAAAAAAACCCTTACCTTCCATTCCCATGTCTGAAAAGAGCCAAGATCTCTTCAAAAGTCTTGTTCTTAGTTTCTGGAACCTTCTTGTACGTAAATGTCCAGAAGATGGCCAGGAAAACGCTGAATGGGAGGAAAGTGTAGTTCTCCAGCGCATTCTAGTGAAAAATAAATAATACAAAAACATTACTTATTAATAAACAAATGTGGCCATTAAACAGCTGTTTAATTATAGTGGGACTGTTCTGGTATAATGTAAATACTTCACGAGTGAAGGAGACCACTCACTGACAAGGAGAAACATCAAGTCCTTGACAGGTACAGGTACGTACACACACACACACACACACACACACACACACACACACACAGTGACTGGTAGTTTATTAGAGGTTATCTATGGTGACAATGATGACACCTGAAGGAGGGGAAAAGAGTGTACAACTGGGAATGGGTAAGATATCAAAGACAAGGCACATAGGGAGACAATTTAAGTCATCAGAGGGGAAGGGAAGAGGCTTTCAGTGGCCACAGCAAAATGAGGACTGAATAAAGTGGTCATAGTTGAACAACTGAGGGAGAGGAACATGAAAGAGAGGAAGGAAAGAAAGAAAGAGAGAGAGAGGAAGGGGGCCAAAAGGGGATGAGAATATCAGGTGTGTTTGAAGAGAACATGGATGGATGTGACACAGGGATCCACATGGCTTTGGTACTGAAGAAGCTGTTAAAACCACTGTACATCACAATGTATTTAGCAACTACAGGAACTGTGATCAGATAGCCACAGTAATTTTTACAGTCAGATAGCTGGTTAATTGTCAAAGCGATACAGAATGCTGCACAGTAACTGTAACACAGGTGGTATATAACATGGCTACTTTGACACACGTCCTGAACTTTTTCAGGATACAAAATGCCCATGACTGGACTGCAGTAGTAAATGGCAGGTGCTGTTTGGGGGCAGGGGTGGCGCCTGCATCATCTGCTGGGGAATGCGCCTTTAGATTCAATTTTGTGAATAGGATACTGCATAGGTTGTATGGGTAATGCAATACTGGTTTCGGAGTTGAGGATACGCTGTGAAACTCAGTGCAAAGAATGAAAGAAGAAAAGGGGATGCCACCAGAAAGTAGTGTTTCATGACAGAAAGATAATGGACTCACCAAAAAGTGAGAAGACTGATGGTAATGTGGCATTCACTGTGTGAAAAACACAAAGAAAGCACAGAAAAGACATTTTAATACCAAATCTGTTTATTTACTGTCTGATTAGTTTTGGGGTTTGCCCATTGTCACAAGCCACCTATTACACAGAACAGAATTTGTCATGAGTGAATGTGTGGAAAGGTGATAATACAGTTATCAGTGATAAAATGGTTTGTATGATAACTACTTAGATGTGGGACATGTCCAGAAAGTAAGTACTATTTTGGAGAAAACTCTTAACAATTTTCACAAACCAAAATAATTTTTTTACAAAAAAAGGCACTTTGTAAATAATTTATCTATGTAGGTGGCACCATTGTTCAGACATTTGTCATAGCAGGAAGCCAACTTTTCTATGCTGCCTTTGTAGAACGATGCCACCAGTGAAGACAGCCACTGCTGACCACAGTTTTCTGTGTCATCACCACTGTCAAAGTGTCTTGCTCCAAAAATCACACTCCAAGTTGAGGAACAAGTATTAGTCAGAAGGTGCAAGGTCGAGGCTGTACAGCAGATGACTGAACTGCTCTCAACTGAATTGGTTAATAAGGTTGTGTGTGAGCTGCATTGATGGGTTAATGTCTGCAAAGAAACTCAACAAGCAGTTCTGCTTAAGAATTCACCTCCCTCATCCCTGTACTGTGTAAGAAATGTTGCTTTGTTTTTTGCACATCCATCAGCATTTTCAGAACACAAGGGGAACACAATTTGAGAAAATTTAAGCTTTTTGTGGTAATCTCATGCAAAACAGTTTTTGAAATTTGTGAAAACTCATCACAAAGCAGTTATATTGTGTACTGTTTGTTTTTGAAAACTTTCTTAGCCAAATCATAATTGACAATAGAAGGCTATCCACTCCATGCTTTATCATGAACAATGGTTCATCCAGCATTGAACTGTATGAGAAACACTCTCACCAACACATCAGTCATTACAGTTTTGCCACATATCTCTACAAGCTGATGATGAATTTCAGCTGGTTTAACATTCTTTGAATTCAAAAACTGTATTATAGAATGCATTTTACATTCGGCAGTCTCAGGGATTGTCTGAAACATTTTGAATGATCACTACCAAATGTGAACACAACACAATCTGGCTGTAATGGCACCAGTGGAAAGACAATGAACCATAGAGATGAGTGTGAATGTGCAGAACTGAAACACTAGTGCTTTGAAGGAGGTAGAATGACACGATACTTACTTTCTGGACATGCCTTGTATTTATATTTGGGATAACAGTTGGGATGAACAGTTCTGTTTATGTCATCACATTTATATGTATCTTACATCTGCATTAAAAGATGTCAGATGTAACTACACTTTACAGTATTACGTTAATGTACATGCATAACACATATTTTTATTGACTGTGGTACCTTCATTATTCAGCATGATGTGATCCACATGACAACACTATTGTATACACTAATAACTATTATTCTTGTTGAGTAACAGTGTGTGTCATGCTGGCTTATCTATTGTAGTTGTTATTGTAATTTTGACAGATGTAGATGCAAAGAAATTTTTTTATAAACTCTTACATAATTCTGATATATTCAGTTTACTCTGCAATTGTATTAGTATCACTGACACAGTGTTCCATCACACCACAGTTGTACAATAAACATTTGTTCCCTTTTCAGCACTATCTAAGAGGAAACATTCCATTTCATCCATATTTCAATGGAATCCACACATGATAGTTTTGTTAAGCTGTTACAGTTTTTAATGTATAATTTGTGGTGTGCAAGAAACTGCAAAAATGCAGGAATTTAAGGAGATGCTACCTAATAAACTGAAACAACCAGAGGTTGTAGAGGGTTTCAGGGGGAGCATTAGGAAACAACTGACAAGAACAGGGGAAAGGAATGCAGATGAAGAATGGGTAGCTTTGAGAGATGAAATAGTGAAGGCAGCAGAGGATAAGTAGGTAAAGAGACAAGGGCTAGTAGAAATCCTTGGGCAACTCGAGAGATATTGAATTTAATTGATGAAGGGACAAAATATAAAAATGCAGTAAAAGAAGCAGGCGAAAGGGAACACAAATGACTAAAAAATGAGATTGACAGGAAGTGCAAAATGACTAAACAGGAATGGCTAGAGAACTAATGTAAGGATGTAGAAGCATATATCACTAGGGCTAAGATAGAAATTTCCTACAGGAAAATTAAAGAGACATTTGGAGAAAAGAGAACAACTTGTATGAATATCAAGAGCTCAGATGGAAAACCAGTCCTGAACAAAGAAGGGAAAGCAGAAAGGTGGAAGGAGTATGTAGAGGGTCTATGCAAGGGAGATGCACTTGAGAGCAATATTATGGAAATACAAGAGGAGGTATTTATTTATTTATTTATTTATTTATTTATCTATCTATTTATTTATTTATTTACTTATTTATTCTTTGCCCATGGACTCCAGCTGAAAATCCAGCTGAGAGTATTGGGCATGTCATACAACAGGCTATTAACATAAAACTTGATTTCATTATATATAAATGAAACAAATAATTAAACAGAAATAGTCTATAAGCATACAAAGATATTACATGTTTCACATTATATATACACACAAATCCAAACAACATACAGAAATGATAATTTTTAAAGATACATTTCAGTAATGATATAATATATTTAAATACCATCTTAGTATTCACTCAAACTGTATATACATTTCTCTGTGAGATATAGTTTCAAATGATTTTTAAAATATTTTAGGTCTGTTTCTTTTTTATTTTAGGTCTGTTTCTTTTTTAATGATTTTGGGGAGTTTATTAAAAAAACCTTTTGCCTGCTTCTTCAGGGGCAGTCATAGACAGTTTTAGATTTCTGTTTATCATGTGGTAATTTTCATTTCCTCTTGTACCATGTTTGTGTACTTCTTTATTTAGGAGGATAAGCGTGACCTTACTGCCATTATGCTTTGGTATATGTACAGTGAATATACTGTCGTAATATTATAGTGTACAAAAGCTAGCCTACAGGTCTGTCTTGGTGGTATTTTTGCAATGCATCTCATTGCCCTTTTCTGAATTGTGAATATTCTTTTTAAGTAGCCAGCTTGTGCACTTCTCCATATATGAACTGAATAAGACAAATGTGAGAAGACAAGTCCATAATACATTGATCTGAGGACTTTATGATCCACAATCTTAGCTGTTTTATGCATGATGAAGATCTGTTTGTTTATCTTTTACACAGTGCATCTATATGCTCCCCCCCATGCCAAATGTTTGTCTATTATAGTTCCCAGAAAGTTTGTGCCGGTTACTTCTTTACTAGTCTTTCCATTTATATTAACATTTATATTATAATTTTCACTATGCATGGTCTGAAATACTACATTCATTGTTTTACACTGATTCATAAACAGGTTGTTTTGTGTTAAACATTTATTTGCATTTTCGATATTCAGGAGTGCTTCCTTCTCAAGCTCCTCCTCTGTGTCAGCTGTGCAACTGATTGTTGTGTCATCAGCATACATTATAAGTTTCTGATTTATGTAGCTAGGGAAGTCTTTTACATAGATTACAAATAGTATTGGCCCTAGCACCGACCATTTCAGCACACCATGTTTAACTGTTTGCAATTCTGATCTGTAGTTTGTTATATTTCCCCCACTAGTATTTCTGATTTCCATGCATTGTTTCCTATTTGTAATGTATGATTTAAGTATGTCATAGAATTTTCATCTAATTCCATTCTGATATAATTTCATCATTAATTTTGAGTGGTTCACACAATCAAATGCCTTAGATAGGACCATAAAAATCCCACAAGTCTTTTGTTGCCTGTCAAGTAAATTAAGAATGTGCTCAATTATATCTGTTGATGCTGTTTTTGTTGACTTCCCTTCTCTGAAACCATGTTGTGATGAATGCAGTATACTGCACTTTGTTATAAAATTTACAATTCTATTCTTTGTTATCATTTCATAGATTTTAGCAGATGTTGAGATCAATGATATTGGCCTGTAATTTCCTAATTCATCCCTGTTCCCTTTCTTAAATATTGGCTTCACTTTACTTACTTTCAGTGAATCTGGAAATATACCGGGTGATCAAAAAGTCAGTATAAATCTGAAAACTGAATAAATCACGGAATAATGTAGATTATTGTTGTTGTGGCCTTTAGTCCTGAGACTGGTTTGATGCAGCTCTCCAAGCTACTCTACCCTGTGCAAGCTGCTTCATCTCCCAGTAACTACTGCAGCCTACATCCTTCTTAATCTGCTTAGTGTATTCATCTCTTGGTCTCCCTCTACGATTTTTACCTTCCACGCTCCCCTCCAATACTAAATTGGTGATCCCTTGATGCCTCAGAACATGTCCTACCAACCGATCCCTTCTACTAGTCAAGTTGTGCCACAAATTTCTCTTCTCCCCAGTCCTATTCAGTACCTCCTCATTAGTTATATGATCTATCCATCTAATCTTCAGCATTCTTCTGCAGCACCACATTTCGAAAGCTTCTATTCTCTTCTTATCTAAACTATTTATCATCCATGTTTCACTTCCATACATGGCTACACTCCATACAAATACTTTCAGAAACAACTTCCTGACACTTAAATCTATACTCGATGTTAACAAATTTCTCTTCTTCAGAAACGCTTTCCTTCCCATTGCCAGTCTACACTTTATATCCTCTCTACTTCGACCATCATCAGTTATTTTGCTCCCCAAATAGCTAAACTCCTTTACTACTTTAAGTGTCTCATTTCCTAATCTAATACCCTCAGCATCACCCGACTTAATTTGACTACATTCCATTATCCTCGTTTTGCTTTTGTTGATGTTCATCTCATATCCTCATTTCAAGACACTGTCCATTCCGTTCAACTGTTCTTCCAAGTCCTTTGCTGTCTCTGACAGAATTACAATGTCATCGGCGAACCTCGAAGTATTTATTTCTTCTCCATGGATTTTAATACCTACTCCGAATTTTTCTTTTGTTTCCTTTACTGCATGCTCAATATACACATTGAATAACATCGGGGAGAGGCTACAACCCTGTCCCACTCCCTTCCCAACCACTGCTTCCCTTTCATGCCCCTCAACTCTTATAACAGCCATTTGGTTTCTATACAAATTGTAAATAGCCTTTCGCTCCCTATATATTACCCCTGCCACCTTCAAAATTTGAAAGAGTATTCCAGTCAACATTTTCAAAAGCTTTCTCAAGTCTACAAATGTTAGAAATGTAGGTTTGCCTTTCCTTAATCTAGCTTCTAAGATAAGCCGTAGGGTCAGTATTGCCTCACGTGTTCCAATATTTCTTCAGAATCCAAACTGATCGTCCCCAAGGTAGACTTCTACTAGTTTTTCCATTCGTCTGTAAAGAATTCGCGTTAGTATTTTGCAGCCATGACTTATTAAAATGATATTCGGTAATTTTCACATCTGTCAACACCTGCTTTCTTTGGGATTGGAATTATTATATTCTTCTTGAGGTCTGAGGGTATTTCGCCTGTCTCATACATCTTGCTCACCAGATGGTAGAGTTTTATCAGGACTGGCTCTCCCAAGGCCGTCAGTAGTTCTAATGGAATGTTGTCTACTCCCGGGGCCTTGTTTCGACTCAGGTCTTTCAGTGCTCTGTGAAACTCTTCATGCAGTATCATATCTCCCATTTCATCTTCATCTACATCCTCTTCCATTTCCATAATATTGTCCTCAAGTACATCGCCCTTGTATAGACCCTCTATACACTCCTTCCACCTTTCTGCTTTCCCTTCTTTGCTTAGAACTGGGTTTCCATCTGAGCTCTTGATATTCATACAAGTGGTTCTCTTTTCTCCAAAAGTCTCTTTAATTTTCCTGTAGGCAGTATCTATCTTACCCCTAGTGAGATAAGCCTCTACATCCTTACATTTATCCTCTAGCCATCCCTGCTTAGCCATTTTGCACTTCCTGTCGATCTCATTTTTGAGACGTTTGTATTCCATTTCGCCTGCCTCATTTACTGCATTTTTATATTTTCTCCTTTCATCAATTAAATTCAATATTTCTTCTGTTACCCAAGGATTTCTACTAGCCCTCGTCTTTTTACCTATTAGATCCTCTGCTGCCTTCACTACTTCATCCCTCAGAGCTACCCATTCTTCTTCTACTGTATTTCTTTCCCCCATTCCTGTCAATTGTTCCCTTATGCTCTCCCTGAAACTCTGTACAACCTCTGGTTTAGTCAGTTTATCCAGGTCCCATCTCCTTAAATTCCCACCTTTTTGCACTTTCTTTAGTTTTAATCTACAGTTCATAACCAATAGATTGTGGTCAGAGTCCACATCTGACCCTGGAAATGTCTTACAATTTAAAACCTGGTTCCTAAATTTCTGTCTTACCATTATATAACCTATCTGATACCTTCCAGTATCTCCAGGCTTCTTCCATGTATACAACCTTCATTTATGATTCTTGAACCAAGTGTTTGCTATGATTAAATTATGCTCTGTGCAAAATTCTTCGCAACGACTTCCTCTTTCATTTCTTACCCCCAATCCATATTCACCTACTACGTTTCCTTTTCTCCCTTTTCCTACTATCGAATTCCAGTCACCCATGACTATTAAATTTTTGTCTCCCTTCACTATCTGAATAATTTATTTTATTTTATCATACATTGCTTCAATTTCTTCGTCATCTGCAGAGCTGGTTGACATATAAACTTGTATTACTGTAGTAGGCGTGGGCTTCGTGTCTATCTTGGCCACAATAATGCGTTCACTATGCTGTTTGTAGTAGCTTACCCGCATTCCTATTTTTTTGTATTCATTATTAAACCTATTCCTGCATTACCCCTATTTGACTTTGTATTTATAACCCTGTATTCGCCTGACCAAAAGTCTTGTTCCTCGTGCCACCGACCTTCGCTAATTCCCACTATATCTAACTTTAACCTATCCATTTCCCTTTTTAAATTTCCTACCCTACCTGCCCGATTAAGGGATCTGACATTCCACGCTCCGATCCATAGAACGCCAGTTTTCTTTCTCCTGTTAACGACATCCTCTTGAGTAGTCCCCGCCCGGAGATCCGAATGGGGGCTATTTTACCTCCGGAATATTTTAACCATACAGTAGAGCTGCATGCCCTCGGGAAAAATTATGGCTATAGTTTCCCATTGCTTTCAACCGTTCGCAGTACCAGCACAGCAAGGCCGTTTTGGATAGTGTTACAAGGCCAGATCAGTCAATCATCCAGACTGTTGCCCCTGCAACTACTGAAAAGGCTGCTGCCCCTCTTCAGGAACCACGCATTTGTCTGGCCTTTCAACAGATACCCCTCCGTTGTGGTTGCACCTACGGTACGGCCATCTGTATCGCTGAGGCACGCAAGCCTCCCCACCAACAGCAAGGTCCATGGTTCATGGGGGGGGGGAGATAATGTAGATAGAGACGTACAAATTGACACCTATGCTTGGAATGACATGGGATTTTATTAGAACCAAAAAAATACAAAAGTTCAAAAAATGTCCAACAGATGGCGCTCCATCTGATCAGAATAGCAATAATTAGCATAACAAAGTAAGACAAAGCAAATATGACGTTCTTTACAGGAAATGGTCAATATCTCCACCATAATTCCTCAACAATAGCTGTAGTCAAGGAATAATGTTGTGAACAGCACTGTGAAGCATATCCGGAGTTATGGTGAGGCATTGGCGTCGGATGTTGTCTTTCACCATCCCTAGAGATGTTGGTCGATCACGATACATTTGCAACTACAGGTAACCCCAAAGCCAATAATCGCATGGACTGAGGTCTGGGGACTTGGAAGGCCAAGCATGACAAAAGTGGTGCTGAGCACACAATCATCACCAAACAACGCGCGCAAGAGACCTTTCACGCGTCTAGCAATATAGGGTGGAGCACCAACCTGCATAAACATCGTACGTTCCAGCAGGTGTTTATCAGCCAGGCTGGGGATGATGCGATTCTGTAACATATCGGCGTACCTCTCAGCCATCACGGTAGCAGTTACAAAACCAGAATCACGAATTTCCTCGAAGAAAAAAGGCCCGATAATGGTAGATGTGGTAAATCCAACCGATACTGTGGCTTTCTCATCGTGCAATGGAGTTTTCATGACATTTCTAGGATTTTCGGTAGCCCAAATTCTGCAGTTGTGGGCGTTGACAGACCCTCGGAGTGTGAAATGAGCTTCGTCGGTCCACAACACGTTACTCAACCAATCATCATCTTCCGCCATCTTTTGAAACGCCCACATCGCAAATGCCCTCCGCTTCACTAAATCACCAGCTAACAGTTCATGATGCCGATGGATTTTAGCATCGGAGGGCTCGCCTAAGTGCCACCCAAACAGTAGTGTATGTATGGAATGCCGGTGCGACGTCCGACTGCACGAGCGCTGACTTCCCCGTGCATAGACGAACCCGCTACAGTCTCCATTTCTCCCTGAACTGTCTCAGCAGCATTACGCCTTGTGCTCGGTCGGTCACTACGGCGTCTATCGTCTAAACAACCCGTGGCTTCGAACTTCGAAATCATTCTCGCCACAGCTGCTTTTGTCAACGGACCTTTACCCATTCGAATCCCCTTCCTATGGCGATAGGATCATAACGCTGAACAAGCACATTCCCCATTCTGATAATACAGCTTCACTAAACGCGCCTTTTCAGGTAATGTCAACATGCTGTGACTGCTGGCGCATCTGATTCTCTCTCTCTCTCATTACATCTCCTTTTATACGTGATTGTCATGCACGATCACTAACATTTTGCTGTCCAGCGCCATCTGTCGGACATTTTGTGAACTTATTTCCCCCCCCCCCCCTAATAAAAACCCATGTCATTCCAAGCATGTGTGTCAATTTTTATCTCTCTATCTACATTATTCCGTGGTTTACTAAGTTTTCATATTTATAGTGACTTTTTGATTACCCGGTACCTTCTTCTATCGCAGCATTCAGCATGTGTGTCAATGGTTTTAATATACATTCTCTGCATTCCTTTATGAGATGTGATGTGACACCATCCCAGCCAGATGAATGTTTAATTTTAATGTTTTATTAGGTTTGACACTTCTGTATCTGTTGTATGTATGAAAACCATAGTATGATTTGTTTGTGGGGGTTTTAACAATTTATTTACTGCATTTGTTTTATTTTGTCTTATTAATTTGTCTGCTACAGTAATATAATATCTGTTAAAAGTACTGGCTATTTCTAGAGGGTTTGTGTTGCTTTTCCCGCTCATCAGTGGGCAGATGTCCTCTGCCCGGTTTGTTACTTTTCCTCTCTCTTCATTAATGAAAGACCATAAACTTTTTGAGAAGTTCTTTCCCTTATCTATAGACATCCTGATGAATGATGCTGTAGTTTCGCTGGTAAAACTACAGTACTCTTTCTTTTTTATTTTATACAGTGTGTTGTAGGCCTCAGTATATTTTTTTTTGTTTGGAGAGGTCATAATACACTCTCAGATTATTTCTGGCATGGATTACATCCCCAGTCACCCAGATTTTCTTTTTTTGTTGCTTTTTGACAAGCCTTTTACTAACAGGACATGTAACATCATAATAGTTGAATAAAGAAAAAAAGTGGTTCCATTTGGTTTTTGCATCTTTTGCTGCATATATTGTTTCCCAGTTTTCTGCCTCTAACATCTTTTTTAGCAGATTTATGTTATGTGGGTGGTTCTGTCTTCTCATCTCCCGTATCTTCTGCAGTGAATCACTAGTCTTTATATTTATGTTTATCATGATTGTAAAATGGTATGCTAATGTGGAGTTTATTACCTGTGTGTCACAATAGCATGTAGGAATATTTGTTATTACATGATCAATTATAGTTTCACTATGCTTTGTTACTCTGGTTGGTTTATCTATTTTTATTTTTAGATTTATATGCACAATAAGTCCAGTAGGGTCTTAGTATTGTCTGTATTTTTACTTGTGTATGTTCAGATCTCCTATAATGATCAAAATAAGCTTTTCTTTTTGAGAGGTGTTGGATTATATCTTCCAGCTGTTCAAAGAAGGTTTTAATTACACTATCTGGTGATTGATAGAAACCTAATACACAACAAATTCCCAGCAATTTTAGTTTCCAGTGCTGTAGCTTCAAAGCTAAATTCTGTAGTATATTTTGTTATATTTATGGCTTTAGTTGATTTATAGTTAGAAAAAACCGTACCACCTTTATAGGAAGTTCTGCAAAAACTGGCTACTTTCACATAATTCTTCAAGTTGTACATTCCTATGTGATTTTCTTTTAGCCCATATTCTGTAGCTACTAGAATGTTTGGCCTATATTCCTGTAATATTGCCTCTAGTTCCTCTGCTTTATTGTTTATGTATTGAACATTTTGGTGAAGTATTCTAACAGTTGACTTTAAATTTAATAGTTCCCCTTCCTGTAATATACTAAGCACATCACTTGCTCCCGTTGCTTCTGGTACTATGCAGTGATTTTTTTCAGTTTGTATCATTAAACCTGGGTCATATCTTTGTCCTATGTTTATATTCCTCTCACTATTGTCACACTGGTACTTAAGATGGACAGTTTTACTTACATCTTTTTCCATGTTCTCTTTCTGTTTACTTGATACCATAAAAATCCTCACTTAGTGTAGCAGGTCTCCTAGTTCTCAGGCATCTGTCTTGATTGGAAGCTGCTTCTGCTGTTGATCTCGCAGGCCTCAGGTACCTCTTCTGTGTGGTTGCTGTTGCTGGTGGCTCCTGTGCTCTCTGACTTTGTGACTTCCCTCCTTTGTTAGCTGCTGCAGCTAATGACCCTTGTATGATTTCCTCACAAGCATTTTCATTGCCTTGAGATAGTATTATGGGGTCTGCTGTTCTGGATGCTGTTGCTGATGACAACAGCTCTGCTGACGATTGTGGTGATTCTGCTGCTAGTGGTTTATCTGACGCTGCTGGTGAGAATATCAGAGCCTTTGCTGCTGCTACTGGTGTTTGTTATAGCTCTCCTGCAGATAATGATGGTTCCACTATTACAGATTCTTGTTTTGGCGGAATTGGGATTGGAGAGCCTTCCATTACAGATGACTCATTAATAAATTTAAGTATTTCGGCACTAATAATCTTTTTCCCTTTTACGTTCATATGGAGACCATGTCTTGAACACTGTTTATCTCTACAAAAGTCGTATTCTGGAAACCTCTACATATTTTCTCAAATAGCCTGTTTGTTGTAACAATCTCGATGTTTACACACGAGTTTTCCATCAGATCGTGTTTCCTGGGGATACTAACAATGTAGAAATGCACTCGAGGCATCCTTTTTATTGTTTCCTTTAGGATTCTCATTGTACGCCAAGTTTCATTACAGTAAACGTCATTTGCGCCTCCTATTATGATGCAGCTGTTACCGGTCCTCAATATATTGTCACTGTTTTTCAAAAATTCGCATAGTGGCACGTCTGGTTTGATGATGCCTGTTACATTAAGATCTGGGTGATTTCTTCTCATAATTTCTGTAACTCCTCTCCCATGACTATCTGCAAAAATATGTGTTTGTTGCTTGTATCCTTGCTTATGCATAACATGGTTGTTTACTTTTCTTTCTTTATGAACATTTACCTTGTGGTTGTCTCCGTTTAATCCACTTGCATCTTTTTGTGTGGATAGTTTGTTCATATTTTTATCCATAGACGCACTATTAACACTGTCTTTTCTAATGTTTAATTCACTTGTGTCTTTTTGGGTGATCAGTTCGTTCATATTTCTAGTTACAGTCGTACTGTTTACACTTTGAACATTTGGTTGTGCAGACCTACGAATTTTATGGCTAGCATTAATGAGATCTTGTTGCCTTGATGATTCAGACAGTTCCCGTATGGTTAGTGCCACGTTTTCCACTGTTTTTATATATTTTTATAATGTCAATTTCTTTTTGAAGTTCGTCATGCACACTGTCTTCTAATCCTGCGTAGCACTTTTCACTCGCGATCTTGCGGCTGTTACACTCTATGTCATATTTACACTGTATTTGTAAATCTTCCTGAGCAAAGCAGTGTTAATGGCACCATTTATGTTTAAACACGCACATTGTAATTCTATTTAGCACTGTTTCGTCACACACAATACACTTGATTGAAATTAAGTCCTCAAAAACTGCAGAGCGGTTTAAAGTTACATGTACACTTGCCGCCATCTTGTAGAGGAAGATGAGAAGGGAAATATGATACCACATGAAGGATTAGACAAAGTGCTGAAAGATCTAAGTTGAAACAAGGCCCTAGGGGTAGGCAACATGCTGCTAGAGCTACTGACAACCTTGGGAGAGCAAGCCAAGACAAAACTCTACCATCTGGTGATTAAGATGTATTAGACAGGCAAAATACCCCCATATTTCAAAAAGAATATAATAATCCCAGTTCCAAAGAAAGTAGGTGCTGATAGTTGTGAAAATTCCTGAACTATAAGTTTAATAAGTCACAGATGCAAAATACTGCAGGGAGTAGTGGGGGGTGAGGGGGGGGAGAGAGAGAGATTCAGGGAAGAGATTCTGCTGTGGGCTTCCTGATTTGGGGAAGTACTGAAGATCCTGCTGAGCTTCTGGAATGAGGTCACTGTGGTAGTGTTTGTAGGTGGACAGCTGGCAGAGTTCCTCTGCCAGGTAATCAATGTGATTCATTACAACAATGGTGAAGCCTTTGTCAGCAGGCAGGATTATGATGTCAGGGTCAATTTTTAGATGGTGGGTTTTGGTTCTCCCTGTGGATAATGTGCTTCACTTTACAGCCTGCTTCACAGCCCACACCATCTTGAGGGATTTGGGAATGATGGTGATGCATTGTTTGAGGTTGGGAAATTCTGGACAGTTAACAATGGGTTATTTGGAGGCAGTGGGGGAGTAATATGGTTGGTTTGAAGAGTAAACTTAATCAGGCAGGGTTCAATGTTGGTTTTGAATTGGGTCTGATTGGTGATGAAGAAGTGTTGTCACTGTTGAGATTGGGAGAACAGCAGCCTCCCAACACTGCAACTAACAGCCCTCTCCTGTCTCCACCAGACACCTGCACACTCTGATAGACAGCACTAGCATTTTCCTCCACTCCTACCCTGCTACTTGTCCTGCTCTCCAGCTCATGCCTCCCCATTATCCCGCCACCCATCCCTCAGTCACCATCCAAGAATAATTTTGTGCACTTTTGTGTTAGCCATGATTATGTTTAACACCAGCTTGCATTTAGTATTCATCAAGAACAGACACTACATCAGCCAGTATTATCAAGTCGGCTGGTGCCCAACAATCATCGTATGAAGTTACAGTCAGTAGTGCATGACTGTATTAAGTACATGACCTTAGAACACATGTTTATGTTTTATATTCTTCAAGCCACCCTACAGTATGTGGTGGGAGGCACTTCTGGTATCATTACCTGGTCTGCTATTGTTTGACCATTGCACCCACATGGATGACAGTAATAATCCTCTCTGGTGTAGATAAACAACAGAAATAGTAGAAAATAAATAAGTCATCAGGTCCAGATAGAATCCAAATTCAGTTTTACAAAGAGTACTCTATGGCATTAACCCCTTACTTAGGGTGAATTTATCGAATCACTTGCTGTGCTCAAAGTCCTATGAGACTACAAAAAAGTCCAGGCAAGTCCTGTGTGTAAGAAGGGTAAAAGAATAGACCATCAAAATTACAGACCGATATCCTTAACATCAGTTTGCTGCAGAATTCTTGAACATGTCCTGAATTAAAAATATAGTAAATTTCCTATAATGTGAAAAACTTAAGTCCACAAATCAAGACAGTTTTAGAAAGCATCACTCGTGCAAAACACAGCTTTCCCTTTTCTCACATGATATCCTGTAAACTAAGGATGAAGAATAAAAGGCAGATTATTCTTAGATTTATGAAAAGCGCTTGACGCTGTACCCCAGTGCAGGCTTTTAACAAAGGTATGAGCATATGGAGTGGGTTCTTAGAATTATAAACGGCTTGAAGACTTCTTAAGTAAAAGTACCCAGTATGTTGTCCTTGATGGCGTGTGTTCAGGAGGGAGAAGGGTATCACCAGGAGTGCACCAAGAAAGTGTGATAGGACTAATACGATCTTCTATAAGCATGAATGATCTGGCAGACAGGGTGGGCAGCAATCTGTGATTGCTTGCTGATGCTGTGGTATACAGGAAGGTGTCATTGATAAGTAACTATAGGTGAATACGAGATAACTTAGACACAATTTCCAGTTTGTGTGATGAATGAGAGCTAGCTCCAAATATAGAAAAATGTAACTTAATGCAGAACAGTAGCAAAAACAAACATGTAATGTTCAGATACACCATTAGTGGTGTTCTGCTTGACACAGCCATGTCATTTGCTTATCTGGGCGTAACTTCACAAAGTGATATGAAATGGAATGGCCATATGAGCACTGTGATAGGGAAGGCTCAACTTTGGTTTATTGAGAAACTGTGGTTCATCTGTAAAAGGGACCTCATACAGGATGCTATTGTGACCTGTTCTTGAGTATTGCTTGGGTTTTTTGGATGCGCAACCGATCAGAACGAAGGACAATATCCGAGCAATTCAGTGGCAGGCTGCTAGATTTGTCACTTGTAGGTTTGAACAACTTTCAGGAATTTAGGAATGCTAAAATGGGAATATCTGGAGGCAGGGTGACTTTCTTTTTGAAGAACACTATTGAGAAAATTTTGAGAACCGGTGTTTTAAGCTTACTGCAGGGCAATTCTAAATTAGGGCCTCTATGGAGGCATACAGACAGTCTTTTTCCCTTGCTGTATTTGCAAGTTGATTTGGAAAGGAAATTGCTAGTAGTGGTACAGGACAGGCTCAGTCATGCACCGTACATGTATGGCGCATGGAGTATGTAAGTAGATAGATCAGGACAAGTTTCCCAAGATATATATGCCTGTAATAGTGTACATTTGTCCTACAGCCCTTCTTGAAAACTGGACTGACTTGCACTTTTTCCATTCACTGGATACTCCCTGTTCCGCCAGTGACCTATGATAAAACTACAGCTAGAATGGAGAGCAAGTTCTTTAGCATAATGTCTCTGGAATATTAAATTTGTCTCATCTGATCCAGATGCCTTTCCACTACTACATGACAGTAGTTGCTTTTCTGTTCTGCAATCACTTATCCCAGGATTTGTCATTTTGGCAATAATGTGGTAATGAAAAGGAAGAACCATATTTTGATCTTCCACAGTAAAACAGTTTCTGGAGATGAAATTACATGTCACCCTTGATTTCTGTCATCTTCCATTTTGGTACCAGTATGGTCACTACGCAATTGAATAAAAGATTTTGATCTGCTTATCAACTTAGCCCTCAAGAAGACTGGAATAATCCCAGTTCCAAATAAAGCAGGTGCTGACAGGGGCGAAAAATTACCAAACTATCAATTTAATATCTCATGGTTGCAAAATACTAACACAAATTCCTTACAGAAGAATGGAAAAACTGATAGAAGCCAAGCTCAGGAAAGATCAGTTTGGATTCTGGAGAAATGTAGGACCAGCAAGGAAGTACTGATACTACCACTTATCTTAGAAGATAGGTTAAGGAAAGGCAAACCTACATTTATAACATTTGCAGACTTAGATAACACTTTTGACAATGTTGACTGGAATACTCTCTTTGAAATTCTAAGGTAGCAGTGGTAAAATACAGGGAGCGAAAGGTCATTTACAACTTGTCCAGCAATTAGATGGCAGAAATAAGAGTCGAGGGTCATGAACAGAAAGCAGTGGTTAAGAAGAGAGTGAGACAGTCCCTGACATTATTCAATCTGTACACTGATCACGCAGTAAGGGAAAACCTAAGAAAAATATGGAGTAGGAATTAAAGTTCAGGGGGGAAAAATAAAAACTTTGATGTTTGCCGATGACATTGTAGTTCCATCTGGGAAAGCAGAGGACTTGAATGAGCAGTTTAATGGAATGGACAGTGTCTTGAAATGTAGGTATAAGATGAATATCAACAAATGCAAAACAAGGATAATGGAATATAGTCGAATTAAGTAAGGTGATGCTACGAAATTGAATTAGGAAACAACACACTTAAAGTAGTAGATTAGTTTTCCTATGTGGACAGTAAAATACCTGATGACTGCCAAGATAGAGAGGATATAAAATGTAGACTGGCAATGGCAAGAAAAGCATTTCTGAAGAAGAGAAATCTTCTAACACTAAATATAGATTTAAGTGTTAGGAAGTCTTTTCTGAAGTATTTGTCTGGAATGTAGTCATGTATGGAAGTGAAACATGTATAACAAACAGTTTAGACAAAAGGAGAATAGAAACGTGCAAAATGTGGTGCTACAGAAGAATGTTTAAGATTAGATGGGTAGATCACATAAATAATGAGAAGCTACTGAACAGAACTGGAGAGAAAAGAAATTTGTGGCGCAACTTGACCAAAGAATGGGATTGGTTGAAACGACACATTCTGAGACATCAAGAGATCACCAATTTAGTATTTGAGGAAAGTGTGGGGGTAAAAACTGTAGATGCCGACCAAGACATGACTGCAGTAAGCATATTCAGAAGCATGTAGGATGCAGTAGTTACTGGCAGTAGGTCTATGACTCATTATGGAATTTTGCTGAGAAATCTTTCCCCATCCTCTTATAATTTTGACCTTATCCCATCTGCTTTATCTTCTTTTCTTATACTTGAGAACTTTTCTTGTTGTCAAACAAGCAGTTAATAATTTATTATCAATACAAGCAAAATCATTAGGAGATTTAAAGACAGAACATCAGTTTGCAGTACATTTCCATCATTTTTAATTACCAGTGGAACATATCTTCTGAATATCATGTATTGAACTTTTATATACCTCTACAAAAACCAGTACTACTATGAAACTTTGCTCTTCTTTTATCTTCTAAGTGTAAAAGTTCCACTTTCAATTGTATGTATTACCAACAACAAACTGCACAAGAACATTATACATGTATGAAAATATTAGTGTCATATTAGGTAGCATGTTAAAAGGAAATTTCTGAAGGTTGGCTAATTGCTGCTTGTGAGTGATTAAGATTCTTTGTTATGGGACTGAATCGCTGCCACGATTTCATGAATATAACATCAGTCACTTGCAAGTGAATGGTTGGTTATGGTCATTTTTGTTTATTGTTTCGAACTGTATGTGAATCCTTTTTTTTTTTTTTTTTTCATGATGTTATTTCAGTTTATAACCTCCATTTAAATTCTTAAGACTGCTAATACATTTTCCCAAATTTGCTAAGTAGTTTTTAGATAAAGTTAGTTGATTACAGTAACCTGGAAAAAAATCACAGAACTACAAACATATATGTAAATAATGTAGAAGCACCATTTGACCGATTTATCATATAAGTCTATCTCATCAACTGTAGACAAATCAAAATACATAAATTTCAGCTTCTTCCAGAAATGATGTTCTCAGCAATAGATTATGCCCCACACAGAATACACTTTATTTTTATCACATCATCTTTAGAATATTTTATGTTACCAACATTTGAATAATTTGTTATAGAAATGAAGAATTATAGTTTGTAAACAAATGAAAATATTTTCCTAGGTAAGACACAGACTCCATATGCAGAAAATATTAGACCAGTCAACAATCACCTTTATATATTATAATTTTGTATTAAACATATGTGTACTTCTGTCATATGGTATGTAGAAACTAACCTGCATGCTGGGGAAGCCTATGCCAACAAGGAAGTTTGCAATCCAATTAATTAAGACTGCTATGGACATGGCAGCAGGCCGTGGTCCTTGCGAAAAGAGCTCAGCTGTAATCATCCATGGTATGGAGCCAGGGCCGACAGCAAAGAAGACCACAAAACTCAGTGTTGATACAACAGATAGGTACGACATCCAGTCTATCATTTCCTGCACATACCCAAAAAACTCCTATCAGGCGTTGGTACCCTGTTCTTCTTTCCTGATACAGGTGAAGGAGAGTTAAAATAGTTAAACTCAAGAAAAATTATGCAGGCATCCAGAGGAACATGCTGGAGAATGCATTGATTTCTTCATTGCTAAATAATTTTTAAACATAAATGGTCAGCAAATTCAACTTCTCCTTCAAGTTGTATCAGGAAAGTTTTCTGATAACAAAAAAAGGGAGGGCTGCAAAAGAAGCATCATGCACAAAATAAAAAGTAAGCATTCATGTGCAATGTGAACAAGAAACTAACCTGAAAGTACAGCTTAAAATCTCTGGATGAGCCAGATATCTACCTTTTTTGTAGTCCAGAAGCATTTTATAGCTAACAGTAGCATGCATTTTGAAGTATTATAGTTCTGTTCTGTGTCAGAACTTTTTAGTTTAAAAAAACGATATATACATATACCAATTGATTTCAATCCAAAAAGGGTTAATGAAATGTCCAACTTCAGATAATGTATGACAAACAGCATTTCCATTTGTTCCTTTCTCTTATTTTGTTTCTTTGTCACCAAGATTCTTCTTTGTTTTATTTTCATAGTGATACCCAGCTGACAAATCATCTAGTCTTTTGCAATGCATCTCTCTGCATAAAAATATCAATTTTGGTTTGCAAGTCCTTATTTCACCAACATCATCTGTAGCAATATTTGGAACGCTCAGTGACACTCTGACAACACATCTCACCAGCAGTGTCTCATGAACACTGGCATAAATTTTTCTAATATCAGCTTTATATGTTACACAGTGTTGTATTATCCATATAATCAATTGTAAATTATGAAAAATCATTTGAACTTTTGAGGAGCTGTAATATGGTTACTGTATCTCATCCCTCCATTTCATCTGCAAAAGCAATCCATCTACTCTTGCAACATCAGCCTTACTGGTACTTAAGCTCTCCACCAACTCATCACCAAAGAACACGCATGATGTAAATATTACTATTTTTGCGTCAGAAGGCATTGCTTTACTCCCTAATCTGAGCAGCCTTCCAATGTTAGATCCAAAGTGGAACATTATGTAAAAACAGTTTCACTTTCCATGTTTCATTTACTCATTACAAATTTTCCAATGGTTTTTGCAATGTTGCTTTATCATAATGATTTAAATATACTGTGTGTGCTAGAAACCTTCTACTCCCTGAATCACATGCACACATCACTTCTTCCAATGCAATAAATCTGTCCGCTGATCATGCTTTTTTAGTTCTGAGATTTGTGGCAGAGAATCTATTCTAAACCTCTAGAAGTTCTTATTCCAGTTATTATTATGAGGCACGACCTACAAATCCTTAACGTAACATAAAACTAAAGTCATCCTCAAAACTCTTGGGATCCCTCCATCCAAACCCCTGGAATCCCCTCACATGAAGATATATACCTTTACCAAATCCAGTATCCCACACACCTAAACTCACTATTTGCCTCCTGTCCAGGATACTTTATGGGATTCACATTCATTTACTCTTAACATCCACAGCCCATACCCATTGTTATCTCTCTTGTAATATACTGAAAGCACCTGGAGTGATGTGTTCTCCCATGTGCTACACCTTACACATAATAGTACTAACGATGTTATATATCAATGCACCTACACAGCTTACACAGAAGGTAGGATGATTTCAGAAGTAGATCTGTGCAGCTTGAAGAAAGGTTTCTTCAGAGACCTATCAAGGAATGAAATATTAACATGGAATTGAAGAATTTCCTGAAAGTGTAGACTGGAAAACCGCATTTTATGCGGTGAAATGTAGCCTACTGGAAACTCAGAGAAGAAAAAACAAATAACTGAAACGTGGTGGCATTGACAGAAATTAAAAATTAACTGGATACATAAGAAACAAAGTTATTATGAACAGTAGGTAAGGAAGTGAGTCTAGCAAAATCTTTACTAAAAGCAGAAATCAGCTCCTGGAACATCTGCTACAGCATTCTGTACTGATTAGCATTACACAGGAATGAGCATTAGAGGAAAAGACTTTTAGAGACAGGTAAAGACTAAAATATCCAGAAAATATACAAATGATGACTGTAGTAGTTATCTAGAAATGAAAAAGATTTAAAACAAGAGTGGAAGATGTGGAGACACTATAAAAAGAGAGTAAAAAGAGAGTGTACAGCTCTACAGTGGAATGGTGAGCAAGCAACTTTCTGCATAAATGAATGGAGGGTCAAACAGCCTACACTGGCAGCACACACTGTCATGTTGCAGTCCATACCTTTGACTGCAACAGTAAAAGTATAGCAGCATCTTTCATAACTTGAGCCATCTTGAAACAATCCCCCTTCTTTACCTCTTTTTCTCCTGCTCCAGCACACCTGGACACCATGTCTTATAGACAGCAACACGCCTTAGAAGCAGTGCTTGTTTCCCCTCCCTCCCTCTTCTTCCAATGGCCATGATTTGCATAGTTTCAATCTGTCTTTATTGTTGCCATTTTCATTTGTAGCAGTTTTGTCGATTTTGATTTAATAATAATTCCAGTACCAGAGCACAAGAATTAGTCACTCTCAGATAAGTGAACTACCTTTGTCAGTATGTATGGAAATACCGGCATTTTCCTGACATCATTTTCAAGTCTTCACTTTGACATATCTAAAGCAGTTTATACTAGTTTAAGACTTAACTAACAAAATCACATGCTGGGTTTAAAAAAAGTTCCATGACTATTTTCAATGTAAATACAATTCTAGCTAACAAATTTTTGTGCAAGTATCCCACAAAGCTACAATGTTAAAATTCACTTTCAACAGAAAATGAATGAATGCATTGTAATGTATGTGCATACAATATAAATCAATGTGATATTACAAAACAAACAAATACATGCATGTGGAAGCTGCAACTGAAATTTAAGTTGAGGGCCATTAAAATCATTCGTTTAATACATACATGGCATTTAAATACTGAAAGGATAACATAAAATTATTAACATTAGCCTGAATTGACATTGTTAGAAGGGGGGTTCACATTATAAAAGTGTGCACATGATGAACCCATCTGAGTTGGTAGTACATGTTTGAGACAGTAAAACATTTATCTTAACTTACTCACAGAAAGATTGAACCATACAATCAGTGTGCAGATCTTGTACTGATCAGCCAGAACATTATGACCACCTATCTAATAGCATGGTTAACAGTAGCGACTTATCGTGGCATGAAAGCAGTGAAGCCTTGGTAGGTCACTGGAGGGAGTAGGCACCACATATGCGCATGCACACATGTGCTGTCATGGAATCCAAGTTCAGATTGAGGTAGGCCTTAGATCATGCTGTCCTCCATGGAACCCCAAAGCATTTCCCCATAGCATCTAAGGAAATCATGGATAACCTCAATTTAAGCAGCAATTTGAATCTTTGTGTTTTGGAATACAAGTACACAGTCTTCCTAATGAATCACTTTGCATTGTAGCTAACACAACTTATGGATTCTGATTTAAGTAGCTAAGCCAAGCAGTTTAATCATGTTACACCTCTCTTTCATGAAGATTATTTTGTTTTGGGTGTGTAAACAGTTCAAACTCTACAACACATAAATGAAAAGTGAAGCTCATTTATAGCTTAACAGTGAAATTACTTAATACTGACAATGAAGAAAAATTAAAAACAGCATAGCACATGATTATAAAACTCTGGAATTTGCTTGGTCTAAGAAAAATGTTTAGGACAAAATTAATGATCAACAGAATTTTTCTACATCACATTTTCCAGTGCTCACAGTAAGTGACTCCATGCATAGTTTTTTGGCCCTTGGTTGGCTCAGAGAAGCAAAATACCATACTGTGATGCTCACTGTAAGCCTCACGTATACAAAATAACTTGCAGACAGTGAAATTACTCTGAAGGCCAGTTACGGATAAGTTTTTTTTTTTTTTTTAGGGCGCAAAACTGCTATGGTCATTAGCACTCGGTCCGGGACTTAGGAAACAGTAAAAAACCGAAAATGGAAACCAGCAGCAATGGGACATCTGCTAAAATCGACGATATATCAGGCGATAGCTGTAGACGGGAGCGTAACGGATTAAAATAGGGGCACTCAATTAAAGGTGTCTTACCGTCCACAGCTGAGAGCAGTGGGGACAGAGTGGGGGAGGATCGCCGCTTAAAAGATGTCGATGGCTAAAAAGACAGTGCCCTATCCCGAGTCTAGTTAAAATTACCTCCTCCCGACGACGAGCTCGGGAGGGAGACGTCCAAGCACAAGAAAGAGCTTTCATGTCCCGCAATTTATTATGGGGAAGTGTCGACCAATGTGCGTGCCGTAAATGAACAACACAACGACATAAAACGCTCCGTAGATTGGCGAAGGTAATCGACTGAATAGCTGGCCGAAGAAGAGAGACTGCAGCCTTGGCTGCAATATCAGCCGCCTCATTTCCACAGATACCAACATGTCCCGGGAGCCAGAGGAACGCCACCGAGACGCCCCCCAGGTGGAGCAAGTGCAGACAGTCCTGAATCCGGTGGACCAGAGGGTGCACAGGGTAAAGAGCTTGGAGACTGAGGAGAGAGCTGAGAGAATCTGAGCAGATAACATACTGTATCCGCTGATGGCGGCGGATGTAGTGGATAGCCTGGAGAACAGCGTAAAGCTCCACAGTATAAACCGAACACTGGTCGGGAAGCTGAAAGTGATTTGGGGTGTCGCCAACAATATATGCACTCCCTACACTTAATGATGTTTTCGGGCCGTCGGTGTAAATAAATGTGGCTTCCGTCATTTGCGCACATAGAGCAGCAAATGCCCGATGATAAACAAGTGAAGGGGTACCTTCCTTGGGAAATCGACAAAGGTCACGGAGCAGGCAGATCCGGGGACGGAGCCAAGGCGGTGCTGTACCCCAAGTTGTCAAGAAGGTTTTAGGAAAGCGGAAGGAAAGAGAATGGAGCAGTTGACGGAAGCGGACTCCCGGTGGTAGTAGGGAGGAGGGGCGGCCTGCATATCCTACATCAAACGAGGCGTCGAAAAAAATGTCATGGGCTGGATTAGCAGGCATGGAAGACAGATGGCTAGCATAACGACTCAGAAGGACTGCTCGCCGATTGGACAGCGGAGATTCAGCAGTCTCAGCATAAAGGCTTTCCACAGGACTGGTGTAAAAAGCTCCAGACACTAAATGAAATCCACGGTGGTGGATAGAGTCGAGACGCCGAAGAATAGACGGTCGAGCAGAGGAGTAGACTATGCTTCCATAGTCCAATTTCGAGCGCACTAAGGCGCGATAGAGGCGGAGAAGGACCACTCGGTCCGCTCCCCAGGAGGTACCATTCAGGACACGGAGGGTGTTGAGGGACCGCAGACAGCGAGCCGAAAGATAGGAAACATCGGAGGACCAGCACAGTTTTCTGTCAAACATAAGACCCAAGAATTTAACGACGTCTGGAAATGGAAGGTTGACAGGACCTAGATGTAAGGAGGGCAGAAGAAACTCCTTACGTCGCCAAAAAGTAACACAAACGGTCTTACTGGGAGAAAAACGGAAGCCGGTTTCGATGCTCCAAGTGTGGAGGCGATCGAGACATCCTTGAAGACGTCGTTCAAGAAGGCTGGTCCATTGAGAGCTGTAGTAGATCGCAAAATCGTCCACAAAGAGGGAGCCCGAGACATCAGGAAGGAGACAATCCATAATTGGATTTATGGCAATGGCAAACAGCACAACACTCAGCACGGAGCCCTGGGGTACCCTGTTTTCTTGGGAGAAAGTATGGGAGAGAGTAGTGTTCACCCGCACCCTAAATGTGTGCTCTGCCATAAATTCGCGAAGAAAAAGGGGCAGCCGACCTCGAAAGCCCCAAGAGAACAGTGTGCGGAGGGTGCCTGTCCTCCAACAGGTATCGTATGCTCTCTCCAGATCAAAAAATATTGCTACTGTTTGGCGTTTCTGGAGAAAATTGTTCATGATATAAGTGGAGAGAGCAACAAGATGGTCAACTGCAGAACGATGCTTTCGGAATCCGCATTGGGCAGGTGTTAAAAGACTGCGGGATTCCAGCTACCAAGCTAAACGGTAATTCACCATACGCTCCAAAACCTTACAGACACTACTCGTGAGAGAAATGGAGCGATAGCTAGAGGGGAGATGTTTGTCCTTTCCAGGTTTCGGAACAGGAACGACGATAGCTTCCCGCCATCGTCTGGGAAAAGTACTGTCGGTCCAAATTCGATTATAAAGGCGAAGGAGGTAACGCAGACTATGGGTTGATAAATGCAGCAACATTTGGACGTGGATACCATCCGGTCCTGGGGCGGAGGAGCGAGAAGAAGAGAGTGCATGTTGTAGTTCCCGCATGGAGAAAACAGTATTGTAGCTTTAGCGATTTTGAGAGGAGAAAGCAAGATGTCGCACTTCCGCTGCACGTTTCTTCGGGAGAAATGCTGGCGGGTAATTTGAAGAGCTCGAAATCTCAGCAAAGTGCTGACCCAATGAGTTAGAAATTGCGACAGGGTCCACTAATGTATCATGCGCGACAGTGAGCCCAGAGACCGGGGAGAAACTAGGCGCGCCTGAGAACTGTTGAAGCCGACTCCAAACTTCCGAGGAGGGAGTGAAGGTGTTAAATGAGCTAATAAAGAATTTCCAGCTTGCCTTCTTGCTATCGCGGATGACACGACGGCATCGCGCACGGAACTGCTTATAGCGGATACAGTTGGCCAAAGTAGGATGGTGGCGGAGAACGCGGAGAGCACGTCGCCGCTCACGTATTGCGTCACGGCATGCCTCGTTCCACCAAGGAACTGGGGGGGCGCCGGGGCAATTCGGAGGTGCATGGTATTGAACGTTCCGCAGCTGTAAGAATAACGTCGGTAATGTGTTTGACCTCATCATCGACGCTGGGAAAGTGACAGTCATCGAATGTCGCTAGAGACGAAAAAAGTGTCCAATCGGCTTGGGCAAACTTCCAGAGTCGCGGGCGCATAGATGGCAGTTGAGGCTGCAGTCTAAGGACACATGGAAAGTGGTCACTCGAGTGTGTATCATCAAGAGCGAACCATTCGAAGCGCCGAGCTAGCGGAACAGTACCGACCGCAAGGTCCAAATGAGATAAATGTGTCGTGGAGGCAGACAAAAATGTGGGGGCCCCAGTGTTGAGGCAAACTAGATCCGCTTGGTGGAAGACATCTAGCAATAGGGAGCCACGTGGACAAGGATGTGGAGATCCCCAAAGCGGGTGGTGGGCATTGAAGCCCCAACCAGCAAATAGGTGGGTGGAAGCTGACCAAGAAGATGAAGGAGATCAGCTCGTGCCATTGGTGTGGACGATGGAATGTATACAGTACAAAGAGAGAACATGTATCCAGAAAGGGAAAGACGAACGGCGACAGCTTGGAAGGAAGTGTTTAAGTGGATTGGGCGATAATGGAGAGTATCATGGAGAAGAATCATGAGTCCTCCATGGGCTGGAGTGCCTTCAACAAAGGGGAGATCATATCGGACAGACTGAAAATGAGGGAGAACAAAGCGGTCATGGGGATGCAGCTTTGTTTCCTGACGACAGAAAATGACCGGCGATTAGGATCGTATGAGGATCGACAATTCATCCCGATTGGCTCGAATGCCGCGGATATTCCAGTGGATAATGGACATAGGGTGAACAGAAAATGGAGGAATGTGACCAAGGTCGCTGTCAACTCAACGGCTGCTCAGAGCTTGTGACCGACAGCATGGAATGGCATTCAGCCGAAGGCAGAAGATCCTGATCCATAGGTTGTTCAGCAGCAGCTCCTGCCACCAGTGATCGGCCGGCTGATCGGCCGCCAGCAGTGCGCCTCGACGACACAGAAGACGGCCGAGGGCGATTTCCGCCAGGTGGTGCTACAGATGCGACACGCCTTGGCGGAGAAGGAGATGAACTGGGTTTCTTTGTAGCCTTCTTGGAAGTATGATGTTTAGATGAAGGAGGAACCGATGGGTGTGAAGTTGGGGTACGTAAAAAATCTTCACGAGTATGCTCTTTTTTCAAAGTCTTGGTGTCTGACTTTTGGGCTCGAGATTTAGCAGAACCCGACGAAGGGTGAGCCATAGAGTGGGCAGGCGAAAGTGGTGAGGTTGAACGGGCGATCTTTGCGCTGGCCGATCTGACGACCGTGGCACTAAAGGTGAGGTCACAAGTCTGCATGGCCGCCACCTTTGTTGGCCGAGGAGAAGCAAGGACAGTGCTGTATTCTCCTATCTGAGGCACGGTGGGCTGTCGACTGGCGAATAATTTTCGAGCAGCAAAGGTCGACACCTTTTCCGTCACTCTGATTTCCTGGATGAGCTTTTCGTCCTTAAAAACGAGGCAATCTTGAGAGGACGCAGCGTGGTCACCCATACAGTTGATGCAGCGAGGGGATGGAGGTGGACAAGCACCCTCATGGGCATCCTTGCCACACGTAACACATTTGGCCGGATTGGAACAGGACTGGCTGGTGTGATTGAACCGCTGACACCGATAGCAACGCGTAGGGTTTGGGACGTAAGGGCGAACGGAAATTATCTCATAGCCTGCTTTGATTTTCAATGGGAGTTGAACTTTGTCATATGTCAAGAAGACAGTGTGGGTTGGAATGATGTTCGTGTCAACCCTTTTCATAACTCTATGAACAGCCGTTACGCCCTGGTCAGACAGGTAGTGCTGAATTTCTTCGTCAGACAATCCATCGAGGGAGCGTGTATAAACGACTCCACGCAAGGAATTTAATGTGTGGTGCGCTTCAACCCGGACAGGGAAGGTGTGGAGCAGTGAAGCACACAGAAATTTTTATGCCTGGAGGGCACTGACTGTTTCTAACAACAAGGTGCCATTTTGTAATCTGGAACAAGACTTTACAGGACCTACAATTGCGTTGACACCTTTCTGAATAATGAAAGGGTTGACCGTGGAGAAGTCGTGACCTTCGTCAGACCGAGAAACAACAAGGCACTGTGGCAACAATGGAAGAACTCTGTCTGGCTGAGACTCAGTGAACTTACGCTTGTGAGCAGACATAGTGGAAGGTAAAAAAACCATTGCGGAAGAATCCCCCATGATTACCGGCGTCTCCGATGGCGCTCTCCTCCTTTGTGGGGGCCCTCTCTGAGGGCACTCCCACCTTAGGTGATTGTTCACACCTCAGGTCACACCTCCCGACAAACGGACGGAGGGACCAATCGGCACTTTTGGAAGGTATCAGCTCGGGTAATCACCCCTCCCTGGGCCTGGCCATTACCAGGGGGTACGTATGTGTCCTACCTGTCTACCCGGGGCGGGAAATTACGCGTTACCCCGTCACCGGCTACGCGTGGAAATGCGTGGGTCGGCCTTCAGACACGCACAGGGAGGAAAAAAGAGAAAGGGAAAGGAAAGAAGAGGGGTCTCAAACGCCGCAGTGGAGAAAACGGCAAAGACAAGAGGTAAGGAAAAGAGAAGGACAGAGGAAGGACGAAGACTTGGAAGTGTAGAAAGCAACGAATTTGTAACAGTTTCGAGCGTTCGTCTCCGGACGTAGGCACAAACCATACTCCCAGAGGGGGAGAAAGAGAAGGAAAGAGCCAGAGGTGGAGGGGGGGGGGGGTGAAGGGGGGTGGAGGGGGGGGGGTGAAGGGGGGGTGGAGGGGGGGTGGAGGGGGGGGTGAAGGGGGGGTGGAGGGGGGGGGGGCGAAGATGGGGGACGGGGAAGGATGCGGAAAGGGAAGGTATGCAGCCCGGAAAGGAAGGAGGGCCACATTAGCTCGGGGTCCCACACTCGCTGCGCACGTATCCACAAAAGAGTTGTGGACCCCCTGGGGGGTTCTGAAGACAGTGCACACAGTTATTAAAGCATAAAAATCTTAATGTCAACTTGCCACAGCATAACAGATTGTGTCAGATGTAACTACCTCAACTGCACAACATGTACAAGTTATCATACACACAGTCCTCATTACAGTTTCCATAGTGTAATGCTGAATAATTCATAAAAATTACATATCATTGGAAATTAGTTACAAATAAGTACAAATCCATGCTCAAAATCTCTAAATAGATGTGTCAGCTAGCTAGTGAACTTCAGTAAGTCGCTTGTAGAAGCTACTTTTCCAAGTCCTTTGCTGTGGAAAAAAAGGCTGAGCAAGTCAACTTCCCCAAGTTTAATCAACCTCTACAAATAACTTCTGCAAGTTTAATGGAAACAGTTCCTTGCATCTTGCTGTAATTACTTGCCAGTTGCTGGAAGTTTTATAAAATTCATAGAAATTTTGTGTGTTTATGATAGGTACGAAAATGCAGTATTGATAAGTGAGAAAAACGCGTGGACCAGTACAAGAAAGCAACTGTGAATTAAGAAAGTGGAACGCTTTCCTGTATTGTGGGACATGAAACACAAAGCTCATAAGAACCGTGTGATAAATTGCTGGATGCACCAGAAAATATTGTGGCAGATTTTGAGGGGAAAAGAATATCACAAATTGTAGACTTAGTGGACAAGAAATTTAAATGTGTTTCTCATACACTTAAATTTGTACACTTCTGTACCCATTTCTTTGCCCAAACAATTATTCTATCTATCTTTTTGCTTTTATTACAATTATTCTTTAATAATAATAATGAGAAGAATAAGAATAAGATGGAGAAGAAAAGAAGAAGAAGAGAAGAAGAAGAAGAAGAAGAAATGGATAGACTGCTACTCTCCATGTTGCAGAGATGTTGCGTCATAGACAGGCACAATAAAAACACCACTAAACACTTTAGCTTTCAGCCAGAAGGCCTACACACACACACACACACACACACACACACACACACACACACACGCGATCACTGTCTGGTCGCCAGGGCCTGACTGCGAGGAACTCCACATGATGGGAGAAGCAATCTGGATGGTGGATTAAGTAGGAGACTGCATCCTTCACCCACCTATTCCCTTCCCTGTTTCCAGTCTACAGCCTTCTATTCCACAAGTGAACCCACACTCGTTTCACTTCTCACCTTTACTTACCCACCCGCCCCCCCCCCCCCTCTCTCTCCCCCCCCCTCCCTCTCTCTCTCTCTCTCTCTCTCTCTCTCTCTCTCTCTCTCTCACCCCCCCCCCCCCCTCCCCCGGTATGCTCCCACAAACATCACTTTACATCCCTCAGCAGTACCCCGCTATCCCTCCCCCTCCATCTCCCTGCCCCAGCCTCCTCCTATGTGTGTGTGTGTGTGGGGGGGGGGGGGGGGGGGGGGGGGGGGGGGGGGGGGGGGGGGGGGGGGGGCGCATGTGGGAAAGCTGACAGGTTTGGTAGTTTTTTCGTCGTGCTTGTCTGTGACTCAATATCTCTGCTACATGGTGAGTAATAATCTATCCTTTCCATAATATTATCTCTATTTCACCCTAGGTTTCACATTGTTTAATAATAATAATAATAACAACAACAACCACAACAACAGTGTCACCTGCTCTGATTTTTTAAGCATGACGTTGTAATATTCCACTTGCCCATCTCATGACTCTAATGGAAACACTGCAAGTACTTGCAAAGAGTTTCCGAAATTAACTTGCTGAAATTAGTTGTGGGACTTAAGTTTCAAAAGCCTCTGTTATAATGTAAAACATCATCAGCAAGTGCTTGCAGAAGTTACTTGCTTTTGAACATGTACCTTAAATACAAAGTATGCACATAATGATCCAAAGGTAAAATGACTGGAGATAAAAGCAAGTAAGACAGTGGATAAAGAATTATGAGATTGAATAAGAATTTTACTAGGCATGTTTAGTGCGTGTAAGCATTATTCATTGCTTCATCTCTCAGACATACTGTATTCTCTTCCTTCCTTTCCTTTCCTCCTAGAACAACAAAATGCACACACGTTTGTGTGTAATCCAACTGCAGCTAAGATATGGAATGTAATACCGTCAGTCTTTTCTGCTATCACTCTTAACTTATAAATTGAAGTATATCCTCAGACCCTGCTGTACACCTGAGAAGTTGTGTTTCCAACAACATAGTAGTTCTTCTAAGGTAGTTCAACAGTAATATTAACCTATTTTGCTCCAGATGTTATATGTGTATGTTCTCAGGATTCTTAGCTGACTGACATTAGTCAGAAACTTTCCTTGTATGTCTCTCTTCCCATCAATGTCATCTGGGCATGACGAATTAATGTGTCTTCTCACGTCATTTATCAATATTCAGTTTATTATTTACTTATTAATATAGCTGCAAATGTACAGTGCCAATAATTACATCGATAAGCCAAAACATTATGACCAACTGTTGGGAACAAAATACTGCAGCGATTCTGCCTGGCATGAATTCAAGAAGACGTTGGTAGGTTTCTGGAGGTATGTGGCACCACAGATCATGCAATTCCCACAAATTGTGAGCCGATGGTTTGTGTATACAGAGCTGGTGCCCAACAACCACCCAGATGTTTTCCATTTGACTCAGATCACATGAATTTGGTGGGAAATACATTTAACATGAGTTCAGTATGATGGTTCTCAAATCACAATTCTGGCTTGGTAATATGACCAGTTCTCATGATGAAAAATGCCATTGACCTCAGGTAAGACATCAAGTGTGAGTGGCTGCAGGAGGTCCACAATAATTAAGTCCACTGCTGTAATGGTGCCTTTGATTCCTATCACAGATCCCATGGAAGCTCAGGTGAATGTCCACAACAGCATGATACTGCCCCGTTTGTCTGTGTGTCCAGACAAGACCATCGATCAGATGTAACAAGAAACACTATTCAGGCAACATGTTTTCATTGATCCAATCTCGATGATCCTGTTTCCACTGCAGTGGTAATTGAGGACGACGTTGGCCCAACACTGGGACATGTAGGGGTTGTGTGTTACAGAGTCCCATGTTCAACAATATGTGCTCAATAGTGTTCTCTGAAACACTTGTGCCTGTACCAGCACTGTATTCCATCATCAGATCTGCAACAGACAATCACTATCCTGCTCTACTGAGGGGTAAGCCTCCTACCTCCATGCTCAGTGATGAGGCATGAACAACCAACATCTTGTTGCCTATTTGCAGTTTCATTGTCTGTCAACTACTTTTCATTAATGCTCATGACAGAAGCATGCTAAAAGAGAACATACTGCATCACTTGTTCCCAGACACCAGGCAACAACAATCTGCCCTTAATTACATTCAATTATGTCAGTACATTTCTCCATATCCATATGACACCCATATCATTGCTAGAATGACTTCCCATTCATCTCTGTTACGCTTATAAACTTTCCTTGAAACATTATGTGCCCGCAACACTACCATGTGTCTTTCAATCTTGTGGTGGGCAGTGGTCACAATGTTCTAGTTGATCAGTGTAAGACAACAATAGGATACCTAATTCATCTGATTTATGCATTAAGTTACTTACTTCACTACTTACAAAGATCCTGCTATATTAGTCAAGGATCATAAATATATGCAAGTAACTGAACTGTGAAAACTGAGATTGCATAACAAACCTTTATTAGAAATGAAATGGTGATGAATATGGAGAAAATGAACATTCCTCCCAGGCCATACAGATGAAGTGTGCGCCGACCGGTGCGGTCCATGAGTGGTATAGAAACAAGTGTCATGCCCACCATAATGGCACCAATGCCAATTGTAGCGAATTTGGCACTTTCCTCAGTAAGTCCTGAGTTTTTAAACAAGTCTGTTGAGTAGTAGAACACCTGAAACAAGAAGGATAATACTAATTATTACACAACAAAACAATGTTACTTACATTGTCAGACAGCAAAATAAAAAAAGGAAGAAGAAGAAGAAGAAGAATGGAATGGAAATTAAAAAAAAAGAATGGAAATTAAAAAAAAAAAGAGAATGGAAATTAAAAAAAAAAAAGAGAATGGAAATTAAAAAAAAAAAAGAGAATGGAAATTAAAAAAAAAAAAGAGAATGGAAATTAAAAAAAAAAAAGAGAATGGAAATTAAAAAAAAAAGAGAATGGAAATTAAAAAAAAAAGAGAATGGAAATTAAAAAAAAAAGAGAATGGAAATTAAAAAAAAAAGAGAATGGAAATTAAAAAAAAAAGAGAATGGAAATTAAAAAAAAAAGAGAATGGAAATTAAAAAAAAAAGAGAATGGAAATTAAAACAAAAGAATGGAAATTAAAACAAAAGAATGGAAATTAAAACAAAAGAATGGAAATTAAAACAAAAGAATGGAAATTAAAACAAAAGAATGGAAATTAAAACAAAAGAATGGAAATTAAAACAAAAGAATGGAAATTAAAACAAAAGAATGGAAATAAAACAATGAAAATAAACAAATGGAAATAAAAATGGAAAAAATTGGAATACAATTGCGGTAAACAACAAGTTGTTGATTCAATCGAAGAGCAAAAATACTGCAAATTAACTCTGTTATATAAAATAGTGTTAATTGGCATCATCGTCCAATCATGTCACATGCTGGTATTTTCTATTGGGGGAGTTGCCAGAAGAACATCTGTGAATGCACAATGAAAAACAACATCATTCTGTGGTGACGAGTGCACAGACAATCTGCTTTACTCTCTGATTTTTATAAGAATTCTTTGTATTGACTTATGTTTTTCAGTTAATTGGTGTTCGAGCTTTAGTAAATAAAATCTTATGGTTTGACTACTACATTGTATCTCTTCAGTAGATGGAGATAAGCTGTAGGTGACCAAAGTGGTGACCCCGTCTACTGAATTCAGTTTTAGAAGAACAAATGCAGCACCGTTCGGTATCGTCTACTGCAGAGTCGGCGCACAACACATACAGCACGATGCTTTGTTGAAACACACAGAATATTTACGATGCAAAATTGAAAACCAGTAAAATGCTGTTTTAAACTTTTCTATTGCACCAAGGAACAGCCGCTTGGCGATGACACTAACAAGATCAAGATACACTCACTGCAGATCATTCCTGATAAACTGGAATTATGGCTTGCAATGCTCGAATTGACTTCCCAGCACCACAGCACTGTAAATGAAGATACCAAATTTATGATCATTGTTAATCTGCTCAAAAGTAAAGCAGCAACTATCAGTGCAGATATAATACTCCACCCGCCCACTACGCAGAAGTATACACATTTTAAACAGTTTCTTTTTGAGCAATTACGTCGGCCAGTGGAATAATGTATCCAACAAGCACTACATGGTGAAGAGAGAGGAGACATGTCACCTTCAGAATTTTGGTGGCACCTGTGATGCTCAGTCAACGACAGCGAGTGGCCAGATATGACACTGCAACATGTATGGCGCGTACAGTTGCCAGAGGCAGTAAAGAACAGCTGTGGTGTTTTATGACACACGCAATATTTCATCGTTGCTCTCACTAGCCGACAAGGTCTATGCTTCATTACATGCAGGACATACGTCATCTGTGACGTTTGAATGCAGCAGTACCTACAAACGTTCAGGAAGCTGCAGCGATACAACAATGCCAACAAATGGATGTTACTCGACAATTGGATGAACTATGAAATCACATTGACGACTTGCGGCGACAGTTATCGACGTTGCTGGGAGGCAAAGCAGCTGCATACAAGAAGAGCAAAGACTTTTGAAACAAGGCGACGCGATGCACATCACCTTGCACTCACCCAAATGGCCACAGCGGCTGGAGATAGGCGCCGCCAGTTGCGAGTTCGAGCACCAGCACCAGCACCAGCACCCACCACTGCAAGGTGAGAGCATAGATGGGAAACTACTGGTGAGTAACCTTTCTTCTTTAGCTTTGCTGTCCCACCGATTTTTTGTCACAGGCGCTAAATCTGGCCGCCCGTATCTAATTGACTCAGGCTCGGATGTCAGTGCATCGCCTGTTAGAAGTTGCAATGTGAAGCTTCCTCCATCTCAATCAAAGCTCACAGCAGCAAATCACACTTCAATAATGACTTATGGAAAAAGCCAGATACATGTAGACTTCGGTTTCCAAGATCGTTTACCATGGACTTTTGTGATTGCCGATATTTCAGACACAATATTGAGTGCAAATTTTTCTTTCATTACGCAGCTCAAGTAGAGGTCAGTATGTGGAGCATCTGCCAGGGTAAACAAAGCATTAGAAGCATCCTAGGATGAGGTTCTCTGCCTACGTTTGATGACTGACAGGAAGTGACGCCACACATAGCAAAATGCAAATCCATGCCGTGTGCACAGACAGTTAAGCACAACACGGTCCATCACATCAGGACTACACCCAGTCAACCAGTACCTGAGCACATGCGCCAGTTAGCTCCTGATCGTTTCGCTGCAGCGAAGGCAGAATTCAAAGAACTCTTGCACTCAGGAGTCGTCTGTAGATCCAACAGGCTGTGGTCATCATCACTTCATCTAGTAAAGAAGAAAGATGGGACCTGGAGACCATGTGGAGACTACTGAGCACTCAATACCTGTACCATACCCTATCACTACACGATACCACATATTAAGGATTTTATGCACACGCTGGCAGGCACGACCATTTTTAGTGCCATTGATTACCAGAAAGTTTGTCACCAGATACCGGTAGCGCCTTCTGATATATCGAAGACAGCTGTCACAACACCATTTGGCTTATTCAAATACCTCCGTATGCCATTTGGTTCGTAAATGCGGCACACACTTGGAAATGGTTTGTCGACTAAGTACTAAGAGGTTTACCGTAATGCTTCGCACACCTCAGTGATATCCTTGTCTTTTCAGCATCCGAGAAATTGCACGAACTGCATCTAAAGACTGTTTACCAGTGCACTGATACATTTCGGTCAATGAATCAAAGTGTTCACTTCGGCGCAGTCAGGTGCCATTCTTGGGATACTCAATGACAGCAGCTGGCATCAGCCCACTGCAAGATAAACTTGCCATTATCAAAGAGATGGCTCACCCCATTGATTATCATCAACTACGCCAGTTCCTTGGAGCAGTTGATTTCTATAGACATCATCTGCCTAATGTGGCAGCCATCCAGGCACCTTTGAGATCAGCACCAGCCAGCAAGGACGCAGTAGGCAAACGATCTTTGCAATGGACACCAGAGACTTTGATGGCATTCGGTAAGACCAAGGTATGTCTACATCAGGCAATCATGTTGACACGCCCAGTTGCTCAGATGCGACTGGCAGTAGTTGTGGATGCTAGCCAGCAAGACATTGGCGCAGCTCTACACCACCAAGTCGAAGGCCACTGGCAGCCCTTGGGCTGCTGCTCTCATAAGCTTACATCATCACAAGAGAAACTGAGTGATTATGATAGGGAATTGCTGGCAATTTATGAAGCCGTCAGACATTTCTGGCCATGAGTGGAAGCCAGGCCATTCACCGTTTTCACACACCACAAGCTGATTACTTTCGCCTTCAGTAGGAACAAGGATGGTTGCTCACCACGACAATTCAGACAACTTGAATTCATCATCCAATTCACGACTGACCTGCAGCATATAAAAGGAGCTAAGAATGTTGAGGCGGATTTCCTGTCTTGGTTGGAATCTCTCTCTCAGGCTATTGACTACAAGGAGCTAGCTGCTGCGCAAGAGACAGACCAACAACTTGCCAAATTCCACTGTGACAGTAATCTGGGTTATGTCTGCGCCAAATACAACCTACTGGTGAACGTTTGTGATGCGATGTATCACAGGGAAAACCGAGACTTTTGTACCTAAGAAATTGTGATGGAAATTATCTGACAGCATCCATGGGCTGGCTCATCTGGGAATAAATGAGTGTCAAACTGGTGACTGACAGACATAATGAAGGACTGCCGTAGTTGGGCAAAAACATGCTTAGACTGTCAGAAGACCAAGGTTGGACGACACTGTGTGGGAGTTGCCAGAAGAACATCTGTGAATGCACAATGAAACACAGCATTATTTTGTGGTGAAGAGTGCACGGACAATCTGGTTTACTCTCTGATTTTTATAAGTATTCTTTGTATTGACTTATGTTTTTCAGTTGATTGGTTTCCAAGCCTTAGTAAATAAAAATTTATTGCTTGACTACTACATTGCATCTCTTAGCAGACGGAGATAAGCTATAGTTTACCAAACTATTGATGCTGACTGAAATGTAAATATACCCTGAAAGGCTAAATTGCTTTTGACAAAACAGGAATAATGTTGTTCTGAAATGCCAACGTTTCATAACTACACATGAACAATATAACAGCTACTGTATAACTAGAAGTGAACATCTTTGAAACAACTTTAATGACTCAATTCATAAATTACTGCCCTCAAGAATTACATGACACACATAATATCACATTGAGAGTAGTCTCGGGGATGTAGAGAAAGTGAAGGGTATACGTTATATTTTACCAAAATGAAAGCAATAACTTATTTCTAAAAAAACTGTAATATTAAAAATGGAAAACACTTTCTAATGTTCAGCAGAATCTATTTATTCTATCATGAAACAGCTTTTGGCTTGCTGGCCATTTTCAAGTGACAACTGAATGTTACAGACACAAATAAACATCACGTGCTACTTACATTGATATTATTTGTACAGAAGATAAAAAAATGACAGTGGGTTTACATCTTGTTTTCACACATAGAAATAATTTCATTAACTAAAAAGGGAGGCTGGGGAAACAAAGTTTTCATGTAGAAAATACATTTAACAACCAATGAGAAATAAGATGAATTTACAGTTTTCTGTTAAAAGATTATCAGCAAAAACTCAATCTTTCTTCCTTAATCTCCAGCTTCTCTCACATTCATATTACCTAACTGAAACAGCTCTACCTCAAATGACCAATATATACTTTTTCACACTGCTTGTATGTGATTTTATGCACACCACTCTGTGCCAGGGCTGCAATTTGTCTTTACTACTGAATAAAAAGTCTGATACATGTTGGCTCAAATGGCTCTGAGCACTATGGGACTTAACATCTGAGGTCATCAGTCCCCTAGAACTTAGAACTACTTAAACCTAACTAACCTAAGGACATCACACACCTCCATGCCCGAGGCAGGATTCGAACCTGCTACCATAGCAGTTGCGCGGTTCCGGACTGATACATGTTGTTTGCACTATAAAATACCCATTGCATGAAGCAATGCATGTGATGGTCTGAAGTTCTGTCTGAAGGGCTCATTTAGATAATGGAACAGATATGAAGTGATGCACCGTCAAATGGAAAGCTGCACATTTGTATCTGTGTTGATGCTGGGTGCTTGCTGGGATTACTGTACCTGTAGCAATGTTTTTTTCTTTAAGTGCTAGTATCTACAAATTATAACCTCATTAAAACAAATCCAAAGGGACCGAAAAATCAAGAGTTCATGTTAAATAAATTCGTATTAGGTAAAAATCACAGTTTTTAATATGTATATTTTAATACATATACATGTACAGTAGTACAGGCATAATCCATTGCTGCATCAACCACTTTACATTAATGACACTATAAACTGACTGTAAAGGTATAAGTACTCAGAAATTATATTTCCTTGGAAAAAATTCAGGCACAGTTTGCCGACATTCACGGGAAGGAAAATATTCACAACCAACTGTAACTCTAGCATCCACAAACCAGCAGCGATGTCAGATGTTGAAACAAATCATTCTAAACAGTCAAATGCTGTAAACATATCCTGAAGGGTAGGTGGAATGATATCTGTCTCTTTCTCCTCTTCCTCCTCCTCCTCCTCCTCCTCATCCTTCTTCTTGCACCTCAGTCACATCTTTTGGAACATCAGATTCCACAGAAGCAAATAAGGTAACACTGTCGTCTGCACTAATGAATTCCTCAGGTGAAGTGACATTGTCCAACTCATGGACATCTTCAGTATTGCTACGTCTCCAGGCTCTGTTAAAGCACTTCTGTATTTGATATGGCAACATGAAGTTCCAGGCTGCTGTGATGGCTTTTACTATGTCAAGTGGATTCTGATTAGAGGTTGCAGTATTATTTTCAACAGCATTAATTGCAACTCTTACACACTGCTTGTGATACGATCTCTTCATGAAAGAAACGATACCTCGGTCCAATGGCTGAAGGTGGCTTGTCACGGTGGGTGGAAAAAATGGAATCTTTATGTTAGTCTGATTCAGATCCTGTATCTAAGGGGCAGTGCAACTTTCCAATGTAAGAGGAACATGTCTGTTCTGAGCAACCAACGACTATTGAAATGAAGAAGTCACTTGCAAAATGGTGTGCTGCTCATCCAACCTTTCTTATGGCAAGAGTAGATTCAAGGTAAAGCATATATATTTGTGTTACTAAAACAACTCAGTTTCTCAGACTTACCTATAACCCAGGGATGAAACTTCTCACTGCCATCTGCATTACATACAAGGACAACTGTTACACATTGTTTGCTGCATGCTCCTCCGTGACACTTAACACCTTCTATCTCCAGGATCCACTGTAGATAAAGTTTGCAGAAAAGTCCAGTTTTATCTATACTGAACATATCACATGAGACATACTTTTCCCTCACTTGGTCGAATTCATGCAGCCAGCCATTCGCACTTTCTCTATCAACTTTATTTCACTCACCACAAATTTGTACAAATGAAACTGAATGTGTCTTTTGGAACCAATACAACCAACCAGAAAACACCGAAGTCTTCAATGTCTGTATATTTGTTTCTGACTGAATCACAAGTCCATTTAAAGGTACGTTAGATGCCCACACGATTGAAGCATTCTAACAGTAACATCTCAATGTCTTCATACTTAGTGCTATGAAGTCATTGAAATTTGTCTGTGGAACCTGATCCAGCATCATTAATGATTTTTTCTCATGTCTTATTTATCAGCGATAAAGTTGATTTGTGAATTCCAAACTGCTCTGCAATTGCTGCTATCTTTGTACCAAAGCCCACTTCATCTGCATCTTAAACTTTTCCAGTACAATTAGAGTTGTCCGTTTCCTCTCTGCCATACTTTGCATGCAACCATTTGTAGGATTTTATTCAGTATTCTAACTCAATTTGGCTATGACTAAAGGAACATCTGGGATCAAATACATTTCTAAATGTTAATGCACACATTATTGAAGTTTTAAATGTACCATACATCTAATTATTGGGCTGATAATCGCAGCTGCCAACCAACAATTTGTTAGAAACAAGTCAATAACATGTAGTCAGCTTTTTAGTTACATTTCTTGCATTCATTTTGGAAAAAAAAATTGCACTTAAAAGCATCAGAAGTTTGTGTTACAATGTAATTTAATCACGCTATGCACAGAAAAAGAGTTTGTAATTCACCTTAACCAAAAGTCATGTTAACCAATAAAACTTCCTATAAAAACTAATATATTTTTTTGGTTTTAACCACAAGTTTGTGTTAAGCGAGTTCACACTAATGAGGTTATACTGCATTAAGACCCAAGAAATATATAAAAGAGCTTCCCAGTTCCACTCTAAAGCGAATTTTCTTAGTTGCATGTTTAAATGTTGTTGTAATGTCTCTGATTGTGTAGTGGTACTAGTACACAAACACAGCACAGCATACTCCTATATGAACCAGTATATAATTTCTCAGTTCAGTGGCTCTTTATGTACTAAAATTTGTTCATAACTGTTCATGAACATTTCAGATAGCATACAACTAAAAGGTGAACCCACAGTTGGGCCATCAGACTAATAGAGTACTTGTTAGGAAGTATCAGTGGCATTCAAATGAAAACTGAACAAACCCACAATATACATTCCACATGACAGGTTGTCCCACTGTTGTTACATTTCGATACTTTCACTATTGTAGTAGAGTAACAGCAGAGTGCCATATAACAGGTACACACAGTTGTTATGTTATGACCCTGGTTGTTGGAACTGGTCTAGTGTGCTCATTCAGGTGCTGATATGGAGGCATGCAAAGAACAGCAGATGCGTCATTCCTTTTTCTGTTGGGTGAGGGAGCTAGAATGTGCAAAATTCTCCTTCACATGTCTGCTGTGTATGGTGAAAACTGCATGAACTTGAATTGTGTCCATTCCAGGAAGAGCGCACATCATTGGGAGACAATCTGTACCCACAACTGGCCCATCGGGCCATTATCCCTGACATGATGGAGTCGATAGATGGCCTTATCCTGGAAGACCAATGCATCACAGGAATGAAATTTGTGTTCAGGTTGGCGTTTGTCATGGCTCCGTGCAAGTCGTCATCCAAGATCACTTGCATTACCATAAAGTTCGCATAGTGTAATATCACTTGAGGGACTAAATGTGGACACAACTGGGTAAAGTCTGAACCATCTACTGTGCCACATGGGATAAAATGTGGTGCCAACATTTCAAGCCTGTAGGCAAATGGCAAATCCAACAGTGGAAACATCCCAAATCTCCCCTGCCGAAGAAAACAACGTCCGGTAAGATCACGATGACCACCTCCTTCAACTGTAGGGGCACTCTGCTCATCAAGTTCCTCGAGCATGGAGCCACAATCAATGCACAGTACTATGAAGGCACTGTGTGCACATAAAAACAAAATGCCCAGGAATGCTCTCTAAGGGAATCATCCTGTTGCTCGATACCGGCCACCCTCACACTATCAATTGGACAAAGGCTACACCTCAGCTCTTTGGTTGGGAAACATTGCACTATCCTCTGTACAGCCTGGATCTGTTGCTGTGGGATTTTCACATCTTTGGCAGTCTGGAAAAAGACGTGTGGGTGTTAGTTTCAGTCAGACAAGGAAGTGCAGTTGTGGATCCATCAGCAACTGACTGCATTCTATGAAACAGGAACTGATCATTTTATCTTCCAGTGGGATAAATGTCTTAAAGCATGTGGTGATTACTTTTGAATCGAACAATTCCATGGCGCCATTGTGGCAGGTGTTCAGTTTTCATTTGACTGCCTCTCATAGTTCTGTTTTACACTTATTTCAGTAGCATCGATTATGTCATATTCTGCAGTATTTACTTTGGATTTGTGCAAAAGTTCTGTTAATATATTCATACATTCATCAATGTGAACATTTGTAAATAAACTAGCAACATCAAACAATACTAGTTTAGAACCACTGGAATTTGCATACCTTTAATTTTATCAACAACAACCACAGAAATTTTTATATTAAATTTAGGTTCAATTTTTTTTCTTTTTGATGCAGTCTACCTCTTCTGCTAGTAGGTAACAAGGATCAGAAAGGATGACACTACTGGGTGTACGGGAATGCCACTTTTATATTATAATTTTGCAGAAAGTTTGGAAGTGTTTTTCTTTTTTAATATTTTTGCCACAATCTGCCAAGCACTGATGTAAAATTCAGTTACTATTATAAAGTGTGCTATCAAAAGTACAATTAACCATTGTCTTAACAGAAGCTAAAAGCTACACAACATATCTGGTTCAATAGGGAATGTTTACACAGGAACGTTACTCCGCAATACGTCAGCGTTTAATCAAAGTGAAATACTTCAGTGTCAATGAAGGCTAACAAGACTGGGGAGACAATGTAGATAAGAGAAGAAAAGCAAAACTGGTACAGAATCAGTGATAATGTAAGTTCACATTTAAAGCTATGCTTATTATGACTGTCACATATACATATGAGTTTTGATCACAATGTGCACGATGATGCAAATGCAACTATCCAAAAAATGTACCTGGAAAAAAAACTTTTGCAGTTAACAAAAGATAAATTGTTTACAAAACCTGTACACGCTCAACAGTTTGCTGGATCTAATCACAAACAAGTCAAATATATGAATTATTATGGATGGGCTAAAAGTGATTAGTAAAGGTGTTATACATGCTCCACCTTGCACAATCTCTAAAAAACAGCTAGATGTGCTAAAAGTAGATCTTAAGTATGCATTAGATGAAGTTTCTACAAAAAGGTCTGACTGCTGCTTTCAATGTATAAATAAAACCAACATAATATGTTATATTGATATCATTATATCAACATAATATGTTAGTTAATATGAATCCTATGGTTTCTAGATTATATGGCTTATCTAAATTACATAAAGATGATGTTCCAGTAGCTCAGTAGTGTCATCCTTTTCTGCCTCTTGTTACCTACTAGTGAAAGCTAGACTATATCATTGAAAATAAAATTGAAAAAATCTATGGCTCTTCTCATCACTAGCTTATTTACAAATGCTCCTATTGATGAATGTATAAAGATATTAACAGATTTTTTGTACAAATCCAAAATAAAGAATTGCATGAGATACCTGATGATACTAAATGTGTGTAAAACAGAATTACTCCCAGTTTCAAAACAATCAGTAGTCAGTCTGATGAACTAGCTAGAGGTTTTTCCCCCCAAGTCCTAGGCTACCCGAAATTTTCATGGACAATCATAAACACATTTTCTTACAGAATGAGCCACTGAATTTCAAAATTTTGTATTGGTTCAGATATGTGGTTAATGTGCCATGTTCTACACTGTACCACTAAACAGCAAATACTTTTGGATCACAGGAGACAACTCATCAAAAAGTAGAAGCACTGAGTCATCAATGCTAAAGGGATTACTCTGAAAGCTAGCAAGTTTCCTTTCTTTTTTTAGTGCGTGCTGACAATTCAAGGTTTCTGCTTCTCAGTGAGTGGTTTAAAAAATCCAAAAGCATTTACATTCTACCATAACTTTCCTATAACACAGGTACCACCACACAATTAGATACATTACTACAATATTTAAACAAGTAAAATTAAAAAATTTAGTTTACAATGGAGCTGGGAGGCTATTCTATAAATTTCATGGATCTTAATGTAGATATTAGCATAAGAAGGCACTCACTTAGCATTTACAGAAAAAAAACCACAACTGCAAATATGGTAATCCCTGCAAGCACCCAGCATCCACACAATTACAAACATGCAGCTTCTCAAACCTCACACATACTGCTTCCTGCAATTGCTATAGCTCTGCCCTGATTGATAATATACTACAAAAAAAGATGAATAAAATTACACCACTTCTGTACAACGGTCAACAGCAGTCCGTACAATAGTTACAAAGTGTGGTGCAAGATCCCATGTATTGCCAACGTGTTGGACAGCCTTGCTAAAAAGTTAAGGTCTCACAGCTACAGGTCTGCATTTTATAATACGAATGGCATATATCAAACTTTTTATTCAACAATACAGACAAATCGCAATCCTTCACGTAGAGTGGTGTGCATAAAATCACATATAAGCAATGTGAAGAAATGTATATTGGTCAGTCAGGCGGAGCTGTGCTATTAGGTTATGTGGACATGAGAGAAGCTGGAGATTAAGGAAGAAAGATTGAACTTTTGCTGATCATCTTTTAACAGAAAACTATTCTTAAGTGCTGCTAAGAAAAGCAGAACAATGACCCTATGCGAAATCAACACAATACATGACACAGAATGCCAGGTTAGTATTAAATGATCAAACTCTGTTTCCGTCTCGCCATTTGTTAATTAAGTTTTTGTTATTTATAACAGATGCAAACCATAAATTCATCTTATTCATCATCAGCTGCTACATGTATTTCCACGTGAAAACTTTGTTTCCCACACTTTTCAGTAGTTAATGTAACTATTTCCATGTGACAAAAGAAAATGTAATGATTTCCTGTGTAAACACAGAGTCATTTTTGTGTCTTCTGTACAAATAGTATCTGCATAAGTCACACATCATGTTTATTTCTGTCTGTGACATTCAGTTGTCACCTGAAAATGGCTTATGAGGCCAAAAGCCAGTTCATGTCCAAATAAATATATCCTTGCAGAACATTAGAAAGTTTTTTTCGTTTTTAGTATTATCATCACTTTCTGCCAAGCACTGATGAAAAATTCAGTTAATGTTGAATGATTGAAGTTAGTCCACTATTATTCAACTCAGGATAATCCCCACAAAATACATACATTTTCGCATACATTATCTGTCTCAAAATGGAGAAAGATGCAAAGATGCAAAGGTAACAATTTTTGTTTACAGGGGATTAATTTTTTCAACATTTATTGAATTCTGCATAAACTTCATTTTATAAACTTAGAAGAGGTAACCATAATGTGTATATAGAATAGAATATTTTAATTAAATGTCTGCTTTAACCGAAGTTCAGACAGGATCATCCATAAAATACAAACTTTCAGTGGAAAACTGATTTCAACTGAGCCAAGTCAAGCATGCCTTGAAAGAAATTGTATTGATGATGAAAGACAATTTAGTACAAATGATTGGTTACATTTGATCTACACAAAATACTTGTCACACCAATGCTTAACACAAATCTAGTTTATCACAGCAAGGAACTTTGGAATATATATTTGGAACACAAAGAAAGCTTTCATGAATATGCAGTTGGAAATACTGCATCAATTACATTCCACAACATATCTCAAACTGCACAAAAATTTTGCTCTGGAGTATCAACAGTACAAATAAATCTCATTGGGGAAAAACAATTTTTAGTAGGAATGTATTGGTCACCAAGCTCAAGCATTGTAAGCTTTTTCCTGGATGTTTATGTACTAGAATATAAACTTATGAAGAAACACAGTTTTACAATACCAGCAGGTGACATATATACAGATATGCTGAAAGACAGTGGTTTCCAAAGAAGTTTCTATGATGTTACAACCACATACAATTTTCAGTTTACTGTAAAAAATACAACAAGAAATACAGAAATGTCAAGCACTTCGATAGACCATGTTCTTAGAACTGCTGCTAAAAGCAAAGAAAGGGATGATGTTTATAGAGGATAGTGTTGAAAAAAGCTTGGAATACTTTTGTTACATATTAAGAGACCACATAAATGTAGCTTGTCCCAGAGTATGCAGAACTATTTGTGGTAAATCAAACAAGAAATGGTTCACCATGGTAATTAAAAAGCAAGAAAAGAACTGATTGTTCTTTCTAGTGAAGATGCTTACAAGTTCATGAAGAAAGTAGAAATTATTTTATCCATTTTGGATAGAGAACACCACTGCTATTTTCATAAATTACAGTGTAGGAAATACTGGAACACATCACAAGTGGGTGGTTGCAATATTTATATAGTGTAATTTAAGAAAATGTACACTATGATGGTAAGAGAAGCATAGGCTAGCCATGAAAAACTGGAAAAACAAACTTCACCTGACACTTCTAAAACAGTCTGGATCTGTATAATTGAGAACAGAAAAGAGTCACTTGTCTTAAAATACATAATACTGACGAGAGGTGGGGAAGGGGGGGGGGGTGAAAGAAGTGACAGATCCGCAAGTGTTTAATAATTTCTATCAGCGCTATATAGCTATAGTGGAGAAACATTTAAAACAAAACTTAGTTGTACCAAAAAGCATGGAAAGACCCAAATGGGCAGCTGAGAATTTATACCTACTCCTTAAAGATGAGCTGTAAGTTTCAAAAATAATTGCAGCACTGAAAAATACAGGGTTTGGACAGCATATCAGCAAAATGGTAAAACACTGTACTAGAAGTCTTGCAAGCCTCTGGCACCCTTGATAAACTTAGTAATGAAGAAAGGAGTATTTCCAAAATAAGCTGAAAGTATCAAGGTATTGTTAGTATTTAAAAGAGGGAATAATGCAGATCCAGGAAAATACAGACCCATAACCATCACAACTCTTCTGTTTAAAATAGCAGAAGCTGTGATTAAAGATAGAATGATAAAGTTCACACAGAAACAAAAACACCTTAAAGCACAAAATAGTTCAGAAAGGGAGATTCACAAAGACAGCACTGACAAAATTTGTAACAAAAATAATAGAGAATTTGGATGATCAGGGGAACGTATCTGATGTATGCTTAGAGCTTTCCAAAGCTTTTTATAGTGACAAAATGTCAGTCACAAGTTTCTGCTATGCACACTCAGCTATCTTGAAAATGATGACTTTTTTTGCATCGAGAAGAGAAAATAGAAAACTGAATTTATTTATTTTATTTCCAAGTGTCGAGTTCATCAAGTTCATAATATGAGCTTTGTTTTTCCATGTCTGATTAGACTATGTTCTTATCTCTCAATAAAACCAACTGGGGATGTTAAGAGAAGCAGGAAAGTAGGCAATGAGAAGAAAAAAGTAAATTGACAAAAATAAGGCGCATGCAGAAAAGACATGTAGAGTCAAAATAGCTGCTGTTTGTCAAAGAGGCATTAAATGAAGACAGGTAATTTTGTAAAGCTAGCTTTGTACTACCCTGTATGAAGAATGATGAATGCACAAGGCTTCCACTATTTTTTATGTAATAGTCCAGTTCTTCTGTAAAGGGTCTGGTGTCCTCACTACAGCTCATTCCACCTATGCACCACAGCCTCTACACAAATCTACTATCACTGGAGAATAAATCACTTGATAAGTCTTCTGTCTCATGTAATCGTGGAAAATTTAGGAGGGAATAGTAACAATATGAAAAGAATAGACTGCTAATCACGACAAAGCAGTGCAATAAACATCTTTGACACACCAAATTAAATCATAAACCTACAAACGGATTGTTTAATTATTTTTGAAATTATTTCATATTTATTAAGGCCAATTTTATATTGTTATCCCTCTTTTCTTGTATAATGTGCAATGTGTGTGTCATTTGGTACCAGATACAGACACTAAATTTATACCTACATCTACATCTACCTACACACTCCGCAAGCCATCATACCACATGCATGGCGGAGGGTACCCTGTACCACAACTATTTATTTCCTGTCCTATTCCACTCACAGATAGATAGAATGAAGGAAAAATGACTGTCTATATGCTTATATGGCAATGACCTTGCCGCAGTGGATACAACGGTTCCCATCAGATCACCGAAGTTAAGCGCTGTTGGTCGTGGCCGGCACTTGGATGGGTGACCATCCGGGTCGCCATGTGCTGTTGCCATTTTTCGGGGTGCACTCAGCCTCATGATGCCAATTGAGGAGCTACTCGACCGAATAGTAGCGGCTCCGGTCACAGAAAACCATCGTAACGACCGGCAGAGCGGTGTGCTGACCACATGCCCCTCCTATCCACATCCTCAGCTGAGGATGACACGGCGGTCAGATGGTCCCGATGGGCCACTTGAGGCCTGAAGACGGAGTGCATTATATATTATATATGCTTATATATGAGCTGTGCTTTCTCTTAGGCCTATCTTATCTTTATGGTCCCTAAGCGAAATTTATATTGGCGACAATAGGACTGTTGTGCAGTCAGCTTCATATGCAGGTCCTCGAAAGTTTCTCAGTGGTGTTCTTTGAAATGAACCTCCTCTTCTCTCCAGGGACTCCCACTTGAGCTACCAAACCAAATAACTAAATCCGTAGCACTTCCACGCTGTTCAAATCTACCTGTAACAAACCTAGCAGTTCACCTCTGAATTGTTTCAGCGTCTTCTTTCAATCTGATCTGGTGTGGATCCCAAACACTTGAACAGTACTCAAGAATAGATCGCACTAGCGTCCTGTACATGGTCTCCTTTACAGACAAAGCACACTTTCCTAAAACTCTCCGAATAAACTGAAGTTTACCATTTGCTTTCCCTACCACAATCCTCACAGGCTTGTCCCATTTCATATCGCTTCGCAACATTATGGCCAAATATTTAAATGAAAAGAAAATTTCTACAGGTCGGAGCGTGGAATGTCAGATCCCTTAATCGGGCAGGTAGGTTAGAAAATTTGAAATGGGAAATGGATAGGTTAAAGTTAGATACAGTGGGAATTAGTGAAGTTTGGTGGCAGGATGAACAAGACTTCTGGTCTGGTGAATACAGGGTTCTAAATACAAAATCAAATAGGGGTAATGCAGGAGTAGGTTTAATAATGAATAAAAATGTAGGAATGTGGGTAAGCTACAACAAACAGCATGATGATGACGCTGTGCCATACTCTGTGACAGAGCGTAGGAGAACGGTGTGGGAGACCCACACCGCCGTACTAGGCACTGTCCTAGTGGAGATGGTTTTCCATTGCCTTCCTCAGACCGTAATGGGGATGAATGATGATGATGATGATGATGAAGATGACACAAAAACACCCAGTCATCTCGAGGCAGGAAAAATTCCTGACCCACCGGGAATCGAACCCGGGACCCCACGCTCGGGAAGCGAGAACGCTACCGCGAGACCATGAGCAGACAAACAGCATAGTGAATGCATTATTGTGGGTAAGATAGATATGAAGCCCATGCCTACCACAGTAGCACAAGTTCATATGCCAACTACGTCTGCAGATCATGAAGAGATTGATCAAATGTACACTCCTGGAAATGGAAAAAAGAACACATTGACACCGGTGTGTCAGACCCACCATACTTGCTCCGGACACTGCGAGAGGGCTGTACAAGCAATGATCACACGCACGGCACAGCGGACACACCAGGAACCGCGGTGTTGGCCGTCGAATAGCGCTAGCTGCGCAGCATTTGTGCACCGCCGCCGTCAGTGTCAGCCAGTCTGCCGTGGCATACGGAGCTCCATCGCAGTCTTTAACACTGGTAGCATGCCGCGACAGCGTGGACGTGAACCGTATGTGCAGTTGACGGACTTTGAGCGAGGGCGTATAGTGGGCATGTGGGAGGCCGGGTGGACGTACCGCCATATTGCTCAACACGTGGGGCGTGAGGTCTCCACAGTACATCGACGTTGTCGCCAGTGGTCGGCGGAAGGTGCACGTGCCCGTCGACCTGGGACCGGACCGCAGCGACGCAGGGATGCACGCCAAGACCGTAGGATCCTACGCAGTGCCGTAGGGGACCGCACCGCCACTTCCCAGCAAATTAGGGACACTGTTGCTCCTGGGGTATCGGCGAGGACCATTCGCAACCGTCTCCATGAAGCTGGGCTACGGTCCCGCACACCGTTAGGCCGTCTTCCGCTCATGCCCCAACATCGTGCGGCCCGCCTCCAGTGGTGTCGCGACAGGCGTGAATGGAGGGACGAATGGAGACGTGTCGTCTTCAGCGATGAGAGTCGCTTCTGCCTTGGTGCCAATGATGGTCGTATGCGTGTTTGGCGCCGTGCAGATGAGCGCCACAATCAGAACTGCATACGACCAAGGCACACAGGGCCAACACCCGGCATCATGGTGTGGGGAGTGATCTCCTACACTGGCCGTACACCACTGGTGATCGTCGAGGGGACACTGAATAGTGCACGGTACATCCAAACCGTCATCGAACCCATCGTTCTACCATTCCTAGACCGGCAAGGGAACTTGCTGTTCCAACAGGACAATGCACGTCCGCATGTATCCCGTGCCACCCAACGTGCTCTAGAAGGTGTAAGTCAACTACCCTGGCCAGCAAGGTCTCCGGATCTGTCCCCCATTGAGCATGTTTGGGACTGGATGAAGCGTCGTCTCACGCGGTCTGCACGTCCAGCACGAACGCTGGTCCAACTGAGGCGCCAGGTGGAAATGGCATGGCAAGCCGTTCCACAGGACTACATCCAGCATCTCTACGATCGTCTCCATGGGAGAATAGCAGCCTGCATTGCTGCGAAAGGTGGATATACACTGTACTAGTGCCGACATTGTGCATGCTCTGTTGCCTGTGTCTATGTGCCTGTGGTTCTGTCAGTGTGATCATGTGATGTATCTGACCCCAGGAATGTGTCAATAAAGTTTCTCCTTCCTGGGACAATGAATTCACGGTGTTCTTATTTCAATTTCCAGGAGTGTATGATGAGATAAAAGAAATGATTCAGACAGTGAAGGGAGACGAAAATTTAATAGTCATGGGTGACTGGAATTCGATAGTAGGAAAAGGAAGAGGAGGAAACATAATAGGTGAATATGGAATGGGGTTAAGGAATGAAAGAGGAAGCCACCTGGTAGAATTTTGCACAGATCATAACTTAATCATAGCTAACACTTGGTTCAAGAATCATAAAAGAAGTTGTATACATGGAAGAAGCCTCGAGATACTAAACGCCATCAGATAGATTATATAATGGTGAGACAGAGATTTAGGAACCAGGTTTTAAATTGTAACACATTTCCAGGGGCAGATGTGGACTCTGACCACAATCTATTGGTTATGAACTGTAGATTAAAACTGAAGAAACTGCAGAGAAGTGGGAATTTGAGGAGATGGGACCTGGATAAATTGAAAGAACCAGAGGTTGTGGAGAGTTTCAGGGAGAACATAGGGAACAATTGACAAGAATGGGGGAAATAAATACAGTAGAAGAAGAATGGGTAGCTTTAAGAGATGAAATAGTGAAAGCAGCAGAGGATCAAGTAGGTATTGTAGATTGTAGATTGTATTTTATTGGTCCTGTTGTCTACATAGCAGCTTATGCATAAGACATTGGACAAGTCAAGTTATAAATATACAGGCTGAAAGTAATTTCAAGGCATACATATTTAAGCTTACAATAATACACTTTACACACAAGTATTTATATAACACATTTCATAAATTTAAATATTCTTCAATGGAATAAAAGCAGTGATGCTGTAAATATGACTTTAGAGATTTTCCAAATGTATTGACCTCAGTGATAGCTTTTATGTTTTCAGGAAGTTTGTTATAAAGCTTAACTCCCATGTGAAAAGTACCTTTTTGGCACAGTGCTGTGCTGATTTGAGTCATATGTAAGTTCCTGTTTTGTCTGGTAAAGTGCTCATGTATATCACAGTTTTTTTTTGTAGCCTCTGGTCCTTGCCTATTACATTTAATTTAAAGAACAAAAGGGTTTCCATAATTTATACACACGGTAATGGGGGAATACCAGATTTCTTAAACAGGGGTTTACAAGAGTCTCTAGGCTTGCACCCAAACAAGATTCTAATGGCCCTTTTTTGTAGTTTAAAAGTGCTATTAGCTATTTTACAGTTTCCCCAGAAGGTGACCCCATATCTAAGACGAGAATGAAAGTACGCATGATATGCATTCAATACTGTTTTCTCACTAAAGCATGATTTTAATGAACAAAGAAGATAACATGTTTTGCTCAGTTCTGCATTGAGACATTCAATATGCTTATTCCATCTGATGTTACTCTGCAGCCAAAGTCCTAAGAATTTGGTTTCAGTACTTTTACCAACTGGTTCGTCATTGATAGAGACTGATGGGATAAACATGTCCTTGTTAGGAACATTGTGGAATTTTAGAGCAACGGTTTTCTTACTGTTTATTACAAGCTGATTACTCTGTGCCCAGCTGCTAAGTTGTTTCGTTACCGTGTTTACTGTCTGCTGTAACTGTTCATCGTCGTCTCCTTTTAGTAGAATCGTGGTGTCATCTGCAAATATGATTGATTTGTGTGCATCAATATTTAAGCTTAGATCATTTATGTACAGAAGAAACAGAAGGGGTCCCAATACGGATCCTTGGGGTACACCACATTTTATTTGTTTATAGTCAGATAAGTGATTAGATACAGTTTTTAGTTCAATATTTGTGTGCTTGACGCACACTGCCTGCATACGATTTGTCAGGAAGGAACTGATCCACTTGTTGGACAGACCTCGAATACCATATCTTTCTAGCTTTGATAGCAGAATTTTATGGTCCACCATGTCAAAAGCTTTTGACAAGTCAATAAAGACTCCTATTGTTTACTGTTTTTTGTCCATCAGGTTTAGGATGGAATTGATGCACTCATAGACAGCAGTTGTCGTTGACCTCTTATTTCTGAATCCATAGGATGCTGTTTTTATTTATAAATTTCATAAGTTTCTCATACATAACTTTTTCCAGTACTTTAGAGATGCAGGAGGAAATTGTGATGCGTCTGTAGTTATTTACATTGTCTTTATCCCCTTTTTATATACAGGAATAACTTTTGATGTTTTTAACACATCAGGGAAAGTGCCTACCTGAAGTGAGCAGTCGCATAAATGTGTGAGTACTTCAATTAGGTTTGATGCGCTCTTCTTTAACATTGTTGCAGGTATACCATCAATACCTGCCGATTTGGAATTTTTTAGTCCTTTTATTGCTTTAGCTACTTCATCTTGTGAAACAGAACTGATGTACATCGATCCTCTACATGTACTTATTTTATATTCATTTGCCTGGATGCTCTTAAAGTTTGATTGTAACATTTTCAGCAACACCTGTGAAAAAGTTGTTAAATGTGTTAGCTACTTCTAAGGGGTTTGTTACTTTTTTATTTTTATGTGATAGTGTTATATTTTTCCAAGGTTGTCTGTATTCTCCACATTCTTTTTTTATAACACTCCACATAGCCTTTGATTTATTAGCTGAATTATAAATGATTTCATCATTACACATTATTTTTGCTGCTTTTATTACTTTTCTTAATATTTTGGAGTATGTTTTATAGTATGCGCGTATTACAGGTGAGGAATTTTTTGAGTTACATATTTCATGAAGTAGTCTTTTCTTCTGGCATGAAACCCTTATTCCCTTGGTGATCCAGCTGTTTGTTCTAGAGTTTCCCCGTATGGTTAATGTTTTCAGTGGGAATGCAAGTTCAAAGAAATGGGTTAATGTATCAATGAAAGTGTCGAATTTTTCATTTATATCGTTCATTTTGTACACTCCTAGCCATTTTTCTTTCTGTAATAAGTTGTTGAAGTAGTTCACATTATGCTGATTATAGCTTCGATATGCTGTTCTAAAAGACATGTTGTTAATAATACTGCCTTGTACTTTTATGCTTAATATTTGAGCAAGATGATCACTAAAACCTGCATTGAATATTTTTAGTGAGGTGTTGTGTAAACTCTTCTTTACTAGAAACTGATCAAGAGCTGTTTGACAAGTTTCTGATACTCGGGTAGCTGCTTTTACTTCAGCCTTTAAATTGTAGGACGTTGCAAGGTTCAAAATGGTCTCCCTATTTCCACTATTCGTGAGGAAGTCAATATTGAAGTCACCACAGATTATCAATTCACAATCCATTTTATTTACTTTATTTAGCAATGACTCCATTTTGTTTAAGAAAAGTTCAAAATTCCCGGACGGTGATCGGTAAACTGTAGCAATAACCAGGTTGAACTGAGTAATTTTTATAGCTGCAATTTCATAATCCTTTTCGACATTTGCCCTAGTTAAGTCAGGTAGTGTAATAAAATCTACATTATCCTTTGTGTAAATTGCTACCCCACCCTGTTTACTGTTTTTCCTGCAGTAGTAAACAGCCAAGACAAATTTGTTTATTTTCGTATTCTGGGTTAATTCTGGGTTAAGCCAGTGCTCTGAAATGCATAACACTGAGATATCATTAAGTTCATGTGTTAATAGAACATTAATTTCATCGATCTTATTACGCAGGGATTGCACATTATGGTGATAAATTTTTAGTTCGGGCGTATTCACGATTTGGTAATTGGGAATCATATTTACAGCATCACATACCTCTAGTTTAAATTAGGAACGTCAGCAGCGTTGTATTTTCGTTCTTCTTTCTTGGTAAAAAGACGAGGGCTAATAGAAATCCTTGGGTAACAGAAGAAATATTGAACTTAATTGATGAAAGGAGAAAATACAAAAATGCAGTAAATGAAGCAGGCAAAAAGGAATACAAACGTCTCAAAAATGAGATCAACAGGAAATGCAAAATGGCTAAGCAGGGTAAGCTAGAGGACAAATGTAAGGATGTAGAAGCATGTATCACTAGGAGTAAGACAGATACTGCCTTCAGGAAAATTAAAGAGACCTTTGGAGAAAAAAGAACCACTTTCATGAATATCAAGAGCTCAGATGGAAACCCAGTTCTAAGCAAAGAAGGGAAAGCAGAAAGGTGGAAGGAGTGTATAGAGGGTCTATACAAGGGCGATGCACTGGAGGACAATATTATGGAAATGGAAGAGGATGTAGATGAAGATGAAATGGGAGATATGATACTGCATGAAGAGTTTGACAGAGCACTGAAAGACCTGAGTCGAAACAAGGCCCCGGGAGTAGACAACATTCCATTAGAACTACTGACGGCCTTGGGAGAGCCAGTCCTGATAAAACTCTACCATCTGGTGAGCAAGATGTATGAGACAGGCGAAATACCCTCAGACCTCAAGAAGAATATAATAATTCCAATCTCAAAGAAAGCAGGTGCTGACAGATGTGAAAATTACTGAACTATCAGTTTAATAAGCCACAGCTGCAAAATACTAACACGAATTCTTTACAGATGAATGGAAGAACTGGTAGAAGCCAACCTCAGGGAAGATCAGTTTGGATTCTGTCAAAATTTTAGAACATGTGAGACACTACTGATCCCTAAGACTTATATTAGAAGATAGATTAAGGAAGGCAAATCTACACTTCTAGCATTTGTAGACTTAGAGAAAGCTCTTGACAATGTTGATTGGAATACTTTCTTTCAAATTCTGAAGGTGGCAGGGGTAAAATACAGGGAGTGAAAGGTTATTTACAATTTGTACAGAAACCAGATGGCAGTTATAAGAGTCGAGTGGCATGAAAGGGAAGACAGGGTTGTAACCTCTCCCCGATGTTGTTCAATCTGTATATTGAGCAAGCAGTAAAAGAAACAAAAGAAAAATTCGGAGTAGGTATTAAAATCCATGGAGAAGAAATAAAAACTTAAAGGTTTGCTGATGACATTGTAATTCTGTCAGAGACAGCAAAGGACCTGGAAGAGCAGCTGAACGGAATGGACAGTGTCTTGAAAGGAGGATATAAGATTAACATCAACAAAAGCGAAATGAGGATAAAGGAATGTAGTCGAATTAAATCAGGTGATGCTGTGGGAATTAGATTAGGAAATGAGACGCTTAAAGTAGTAAATGAGTTTTGCTATCTGGGGAGCAAAATAACTGATGATGGTAGAAGTAGAGAAGATATAAAATGTAGACTGGCAATGGCAAGAAAAGTGTTTCTGAAGAAGAGAAATTTGTTAACATCGAGTATTGATTTAAGTGTCAGGAAGTCGTTTCTGAAAGTATTTGTATGGAGTGTAGCCATGTATGGAAGTGAAACGTGGACAATAAATAGTTTGGACAAGAAGAGAATAGAAGCTTCCTAAATGTGGTGCTGCAGAAGAATGCTGATGATTAGATGGGAGATCACATAACTAATGAGGAGGTATTGAATAGAAATGGGGAGAAGAGAAATTTGGGGCACAACTTGACTAGAGAAAGGATTGGTTGGTAGGAAATATTCTGAGGCATCAAAGGATCACCAATTTAGTACTGGAGGGCAGCGTGGAGGGTCATAGAGGGAAACCAAGAGGTGAACACGCCAAACAGATTCAGAAGGATGTAGGTTGCAGTAGGTACTGGGAGATGAGGAAGCTTGCAAGGGATAGAGCAGCATGGAGAGCTGCATCAAACCAGTCAGTCTCTGGACTGAAGACGACAACAACAACAACATTTAAATGATGCGACAGTGTCTAGCAGGACACTACTAATCTGTATCTGAACATTACATGGTTCTCCCCTCATGCCAACTAGAAATTGTGTCTAGGTCATCTTGTATCAACGTTCAGTCACTTATGTTCGATACACTCACCTGTGAATCACAGCACCATCAGCTAACAACCACATATTAATGCCCACCCTCTCTGCAGATCATTTATGTAAATTAACAATGGTCCTATCGCACCTTCCTGGGGCACTCCTGATGTTACCCCATCAAGGACAACATACTGGGTTCTATTACTTAAGAAGTCTTCGAGCCAGCCACATATCTAGGAGACTATTCTGTGTGCATGTACCTCCATTAACAGTCTGCAGTTGGGTACCATGTCAAATGCTATTCAGAAATCTAAGAAATATGGAATCATCCTGTTACATTTCATCCATAGTTCACAGTATATCAGTACAAACTGGGTTTTGGATGAGCAATGATTTCTAAAATTGTGCTGATTTGTGGACATGAGCTTGTCGGTCACTAGAAAATTTATTATATTCAAACTCTGAATATGCTGTAGAATTCTGCAGCAAACCGATGTTAAGGATATTTGTTTGTCCATTCTTTTACCCTTGTTATACACTGTAGTTGGCACTTTGTGCTTGTCGAGAGATTCGTGATAAACGCAAACTAAGTGAGGGACCAAAGACAGAGAACTCTGTAAAACCAAATTGAGATTATATCTGGACGTGGTGATTTAATTCCTTATGTTTAAGTTGTTTCCTCTACACCAGAGATGTTTATTACTATGTCATCCATACAGAACTCTGTGTAGTGGTCCAACAATGGTACATTTATACAATTCTCCTGCTTGAACAATTTCTTAAATGTGGTATTTAAAGCTTCAGCCTTCCTTTTGCAACCTTCTACTGCCAAACCAACTGGTCAACAAGTGACTGAGTGGAAGCCTTGGAACACTCGGCAATTTTAGATAGGGCCAGAATTTTTTTTTTTCCCTTCACCAGATCTTTAGCCAAGATATGTCATTGGTAGCTGTTGTAGGCTTTGTGCACAGATCGTTTCACAGTTGCATGAATCTCTACTCATCTTTGCCTGTCATCATTTGTGCATCCTTTTTTTGAACCAAGAGTGCAACAGCTTCTGCTTCCGCAGAATTTTCCAAATTTCGTTATTAAAACATGGTAGGTCTTTTCTGTTCTCACTTCACTTACTAGGCATGTACTTGTCCAGAGCACAATTTAGAATCTGTTTGAATTTTGCCTGTAATTCCTCTATGTCCATCATGTTGAAACCAAATGATTGCAGTTCATTGTCTACTTGAGATGCTAATAACTGCTTATCTGCTCTTTCTAGCAGTAACACTCTCCTAGCCGTCTTGACTGACTTATTAACTTTCCTAACCATGGTCACTATGATGACATCACGATCACGAATCCCCATCTCTTTACTGACATCATTGATGAGATCCAGCTTGTTTGTATCTACAAGGTCCAAGATACTTCCAATGTGTGTTGCCTGCCGAATTGCTGATCAGGACAGTTTTTGGAAAACTGTGTTCAAAAGTACTTCACAAGACTGTCTGTCTGTACCCCCTGCAATGAATCCATTCATGAACCAGTCTCTACACGGTATGTTGAAGTCACTATCAACTAGTGTTGCATGATCTGGGTATGTATGTACAACTGACCATAGATATTTTTTTAATGACTCTAGAACTGTTACAGCAAAGTCGGTTGGTCTGTAAAAAATTAAATAATTGCCTTGGTTTCACCTAAACCTATTATGCGCAACCAGATAACTTCACGATCACACTTAATTTCAACCTTAGTAGAGCTTTAAACATGTTTAATAATAATACTAATAATAGCAACAACAACAACAACAACAACGAAAATTCCTGGACGAAACAATGCATAAAATAAGGGAGAGGCAACAACTCACCTATAGCAGACCAATCTGTGGAGCATGGAAGTATATAACATGAAACATTATTCACACTATCTTTCAAGCTCTTGCTCTTTATCGAGCAGAAGCACACATTCACACATGTGTAGTTTTACTAGATAAAAAGCAAGAGCTTGAAACCTAGACTGAAACTGTTTTCCTGTTACATGTTTTCATATTCCACCTATTACTTCATTATAGCTGAGTAGTTGCCTTTCCCCTTTCTCTTATCTGAACACACTTTCTCGGAAGTCATAAAGACTTACTCATAGTATTACAGCTTTAATCCCAATTCAGCTGTATGAAGGTAGATAGATTATAAAAAATGACATGGGACCAGCTTTAGAAAGATATGCTCCAAGAATTTAGAAGTAAAGCCCAACTTTGCTCCATTTCATCCTGTCTAGATTAAACACATCATTAGTATAAACTTTAACAAGAGCAAGATTGAATTCCACATTAAAACCTCTTACATTTTATAGAATAAGTGAGATATATAATGTAGACAGTTCAAACTAAACATTTTTATGTCAGAATAATTATGTATTTCCATTTGTATAGAGAAGGAAAGAGATTTATGAGAAGGAAAGTTGCTGCTCACCATATAGCGGAGATGCTGAGTCGCTATACGGCGAGTAGCAATTTTCCTTCTCATAAATTTGTTACATTCCATCCTGGATTTTCTATTATTTGAAGAAAGATTTATGTTAATATAATGAACTTTGACAAGTATTTTGATAGAAATGAGACAGATGACTTTATTTTGTGACTGAATTCTGTAAAGCTTTCATAATATTTCTCTTCAGACAATTAGGAGCCAATGCAGATCCACTATCAGCAAGTAACTTAGCTTTCAATAGGAATCTCTGAGAAAACTGCATGAAATCTGTTCTACTCTTAGTTTTTTCCTGAACTTTTACAGATCATCACTTCTTTTCCTCTCTGAATGTGTAAATGACTAGTACTATTAATGTTTAACTTTTCTGTATGAGTCCCCAAGTCAGTGTGAGACCTTCTGAACAGATAATGTGTGTTTTTACACTAATTGGTTATAAATAAATTTTCCTATCCTGTCCCCATGACAATATTATGAAAAGGATTGTCGCTACTCACCATACAGTGGAGATGCTGAGTTTCAGACACACACAACAAAAAGACTGTCAAACAATGCTTTCTGTCAGACAGGCCTTCATCAGAATTAGGCACTTCCCCCCCGCCCCCATCTACCCCCCCCCGCTCTCTCACTCTCACCTGTTTGGCCAAAAGCTTTGATTGACAGTCTTTTCACTGTTAATTTGATTGATCTTTCTGGTTAACGGATAAAATTAACAAACTAAACTCAACCCTTCTGATCTCATTTTAGCTGTTTTATGCTTTAGCTCTGAAATGGCCATAATACTGCTAAAAAGTGACTACGCAAAACTGACAAATGACACCTTCTCTCCGGACAAACTTTCTAAAAGATTAAAAATTTATGCCACTGAAGCACTGGAACTGATCACCTTATAACGTCTCACAATCCATCTTCTCAGGAGCAGGTTAGTTTCACTGCTTGAGAAAGTGATTCTGTTTGGTTAGGATATTTCTTTTATTTTCTTTTTTCAGGTATTAGTGACTTGGTTTGAATTGAAAGCTGAGACATCAGCTAAGGCATGTGGAGAGCTTGATGTAATTGTGAAGCTCAGTATGATAGCTTGAACTTTCACTCTGGGAACAAACACATTTGTTTTTTCCATTAATAGCAAATTACAATGGGAAGAGTGTAATTGTAACAATCAGACTAGATGTGATCTAAGTTGGGTATATCACTAGACAACACTCAAAGTGACAGGCATGGATCTAAAGGATGAAGATGGTTGCTGAATAGATGAGGGCGGGAGGGAGGGGACCGTGAACCCCTCCCATTTCTATTTTTACATATATCACTTTCCAAGTTTCTTAGGTAATTTTTGGAAAATAAAGCAGCATAAGAAAGTATAAAAATGCCAAGGAATTCTAAGAAATTTCCATTGGTGTTTAACATGGGATACTTTCCAGATGATTGCTCTACAGCTTGCCCACAAGGGTGCGCTTGCTAGTTGAGAACCTGTATAGAGCTTTCAAACAAGGGAAACACACACTTTCACATGTTGATCATAATGAACCCAAGTGCTAAGTGTAATACTAATAATGTAAACTATGACAAAACTTTGTGCTAATAATTAATGTAGCTAACTATCATCATCATCATTAATTATTATACTGAAATACTTTATATACTTAATAGTTATCAGTATTAAATAATAGCCAACTGTGATACATTAAAAATGGGAGCGACAACAAATTATATTTGGTTTGGAGGGGAGGATGATCCATGTCTCTCATTGTTCTCAAAAGTAAGGCACCAATTAAATTTTGCAATAGAGAAATGACATAATTACTACAGTAAAAATCTTTGAAATTTCAACAAAGAAGCTTCTGAATAATCAGTAATGGATAGTTGACTATTATGACACGAAAAATAAATGTGGTGGAAGTCCCACAAAGTCTGAATAGATTAATCCAAAAGTGGGGCTAAGATGAAACCAGTCAGAGCAGAGAACTCTGTAGACTGTGAAAACTGTTGAGGAATTGCCTTACAGGAAGAAGTACAAAATATCTGCTAGAATCACACATTAAAAGTCATGTCAGGAAGTGTATTTCATGGGAATAATTATAATAAGAAAGTAAAATTCATGAACGGATGCGGTTTTCATGATTAAAAAGATAAAAATCCACCGACAGGAAGCAGGGAATTCATTTGGCAATTATTTACCAAAATGAACTGTTTACTAAAGTTACAGTGCCCAGTTGTGATATGTAAACACAACAGTCCTCCTAAGTGGCAGTTTTGCTCATTTCACTACAATACCCAAGGTGGCTGGACAAGGATATGCTGTTTCAGTCACTGTTACTTATTCAGAAGATGCGATTTGGAAATTTAAAACTTATTTCAATACATTGAATACAGTGATAGGAACTCACAAAAGCACTGGATTCTTATTTGTACATATACAAACTCACACTAAAAGCAGAACTAAAAGTGACAAAAAAAAAAAAAAAAAAAAAAATTTGTAAACAGCATGATTTAAAATATCAAGCATTTAACTGTAAGGTCCTTCATAAAAATAAATACTTAGAGCAATACAGTAATTAAAGTGATTCATTTAAAATAACCTGTAGCTAATTTAAATTAACAACCTGTCAAACTTCATGAATGCATTACTGAGCAACTAAATTAGGAATACTCCTAAAGGCACTCCTTTACATGCAGTGTTAGCAGTAACTTATCATAACATTAAATTCGCAAGATATCAGAATTATTGGGAAGCTAACCTAATTTACCATCACTGTCAGGTAATGGAAGTCATGGACATTGGTCTGTCCAGTCTTAAAGGATTAACTGCACACCGACCAGCACAGTGCCACAAAATGGCATCAAGAAGGCACTGACTCGCAAGCCAATGGAAAAAGAGGGCAGCGACACACCTCCAGGAAGAGTTCAGCACCTCTTGTCAAAGCTGACTTAACCAGCTGCCCATTGCTGGTTTGTCCCAGTTCAGTAACAGACTTCGAGAGCATCAGTACTGAGTAATATGAAGATGATACTTAGCCTGCGTTCTGCGAGTAATAACTGTGTGCAAAGCTAGTGCATCTAGGAAACATGTGAAGCAGAAGTGAAGTTAGGTTTCTTTTCTTCTTAGAAATATATTGGTCTGTTAATTAGGAAGTTTAGTGTACAAATCATTCTGGATTCCTGCCACCGGCCATCGCAACTTCCCTCATTCCTTCTTTGTGTCGGTGCTGACCACAACATGATCAAACCAGAATGCACGATTTAACTGCATTCTGTTACCTTTGGGTTCCATTGTATATGTGAACTACTCTTCAAACTGCAAATAACTTTAATAAGAGTTTGATAAAAATATTGGGAGGGTGCATAAGTTTGTAGCATTTTTGCATAAGTTTAATAAAACAACAGATACACATAATAGAGACATTAGTACTCAATAATATGTTCTCCTACACTATTCACAACGTGTGCCATCGCTGGGGCAACGTTTTGATTCCACAACTGTAGAAATAATGTGATTTTGAGGTGAAGAACATCTCGAGCAATGTTCGGAGTGCATTTTCAATCAGAAAGGAACGTTCTTGAAGGTTGTTCAATAGTGAGCAGGAAAGGTGAAAATATGAGGGTGCGAGATCAGGTGAATAAGGTGGGTGTGGAATGGCTTCTCAATCCAGCTCCTGTGCAGTTTTTTTTGTCAGTCCAGCAGAATGCGTGTGGGCTTTATAGTGGAGTAGCGTCTCTCCATACAGTCTTCCTGGTCATTGTTCTTGGATTGCATCTGAAAAATGTCTCAGTTATTGACAATAAATTTCAGCAGTGATGGTTGCACCTCAGGGAAGCAATTCTTAGTACACCACACAGCCACTGCTCCACTACACGCACAACATTATCTTTTGTTGATGCATACAGGTCTTTGTATGGGGAGTTGCTGCTTTGTTAGGGCTCAGCAATTACTTTCTTTTCTTTATCAGGGTGTATACGTGGACAAGGAAAAAAAATTCCCAGATTTTTCCCGGTTCAAAATACACTTTCTCCCGGGTGAAAATACACTTTTTCCGTGTTAAGTGACAGTATACTCTTCCTCCGCACTGTAAAACTCATCAATTCTTTGCATGTTTATGTTTTTATATAGCGACGTTTTGAAAGACCTTTGATGTGCAGCAACTTGTATGCTGCATATTTCCGTGTTGTGAAGGTATAAATTTGAATTCCACCAAACATCGCATGTCACTTTCCGAAGCATTGAAATTGAGATTGCGAGGCACTTTTGTAAGCCAGTCATAGCTCATTGTCATGTGATCTCACCAGCTGATGACAGCACAGACACTTGATGTAGTAAGCCAATAACAAGATCACTCTTAAGTAGCACGAACACACAAATAAGAAAAGTTAATGGTTTAAATTAATATACATAGCATTCACGTATAATATTGGTCTCTAAGATTAATAAGCTGGAAGAGAAGCTAAGCTTCCACATATAATGTTGATCTTTTTTGCATGTGTTACACTTTAAGATACATCACATAAGTGTGCCTGTAAAATTTTTAATAACGACGTAAATGTTCGATCTTCTGGGCTCAAAATTCTTCTAAATGGTCGTCCTCAAAGAGCTGATTTTTAAATGAGAGTCAAACATTTTGTGATTTAAGTAATTCATCGTACATTCTCCCACATAGTTCATCTTGCGTAAAAGGAAATTTGGTTTGAATGTAACGCTTTTCAAACCACCATTCGCAATATTTTCCTGCAACTGTTAGAAATATGTTCGTTTCAGCTGTTGGAAGAGAGCGCCAGATAATAGGCGTCACCGCACTTGCACAGCTATGACGACGTAGGAAGCCCATATGTTCGTACGTGTAAAACATTAAAAGATCTTACATTATGTCATAAAAGAAACAAGACATCAGAGGATACTTCAAGAGAATCGGAATTTCGTGAACCATGCTAAAATGCATAATTCGGATTAAAATGCAAATTCATATGTCCAGATTTGTATGTAAGTTTTCTTGGAATACCAGTACTGTATTATCTCATGTTTGGTTCTTTATTATGGCATAATGCCGTATGTGCACTTGAAATGCAGAGAACAGTTGAAACCAGCCAATAGTGTGAAATTAAACACTCCGTTTCAAATGAAACAGAAAAGATTAATGAAAGCCAAATCTCTTTAGCAAACCAACAAAAATAACTTCATTGTTCCGCAAGGTGATTAATGCTCGACTGCCAGGAAGGTGGAAATAAAATCTAAAACTGATAACATATTTTGGCCTTCTGTAATTATGCGAACGTATTTTAATTCATTTGATAACTCCCAGCCACAAAAATCCATTTGTTATCATTTAATGTGAGAGCAATAAACTAAGAGGAAACAACAAAATCACTGAATGTAAACACAGGTCACGGGGAGACGATCCATCTCCCTACCACAACTCAGACTGTTCTGGGCATCAGTGCCAGATTTACTATATTTCCGAACTGGGCCAATATTAAGTAATGGTTGTCATCGGAAGGAGGCAATTTGTTGTTAGGAAACATTGTATAGTCTTCCTAAAGCCTTTGACACACTTTGCTGTTGGCAGACACTTGTCTGAGCACTTTGTTTTGTTGTTCTATACGGCACATTTCCTTTGCAACTTAAGTTTTATTTTCGTTTTTTTTTTTTTTCTCTCGTTCATGTTTTGTTGCTGCAGTATTATTCTGCAATATGGGGATACAGTAATATAATTTGTTAGCGTATTGGTTCTTACCAGTCAAAATCACAAAAACTTAGCTGAAAACTAAAACAATGAAAAATTTCCGGAATTCTAAAATATTCCCGGGTTTTTCCCGGTTTTCTCCCGGATGAAAAAATTCCCGGGTTTTTCCCGAATCTCCCGATTGTCCCGGGTCGTATTCACCCTGTTTATGTTAGCATGAGGACACCATTTTCATCACCAATATCAATACAGGATAGGAATGATCAGTGACATTTGTGAGCAAACAGATGACGAGCCAAGCAGAGATGCACATATGGCCACCTGCTGATTTTTGTGATCTTGGCTTAGAGAATGAGATACTCATACACCTGATTTTTGAAACCTCCCCATATCATCAAAATGTCACAAAATGGTGGACTGATCGCAGTTCATTACATCTGTCAGCTCTTGAGTACACTGATGTGGATCATTGTGGATTAACACCAGAACGTGTTCCTAAATGTGGAAGGCATTAATGTCAAAATGATTCTGTTTTAAACAAGAATGTCACTTTCTTGCCATGCTTTGTCCATTGGCGTTATCCCCATACAGGGCACAAATGTTTCTGGCTGCCTCCACTGCTGTCACCCTTCTATTGAACTCAAACAGAAGTCTATGTCAGAAATGTTCAGACTATTTTTCACACATGGTACTCCATTTTCTAGCAGCCACAGTTCCACTCACTATCTCCAAATGACAAAATGAAAATATGTAAACTAAAGTAGTCTAGTGAACTACAAATAAAAATGACAATTAATAAATAAACCCACAGCAACATGTGAAACAAAAATGCTACAAACTTGTGCATCAACCTAATAAGGTAGCAAGATTAATTACTCAAACCATCTTCTGCATGGCTCATAAGGTAATCAGACCTGTTCACATTGACTACTGGCAGATCCTTACAATCCTGTGCATCGACTGCACTCTGTTCCCAAGAAAGATACAACCGACTGATTCCATGGTGTGCACTAACATATCCGTTCAGGTGACCACACACCAATCTTTGAGTATCCAGTGGCAGTGTTCCTGAACTTAACTAATTGCTATCCCTTATTAAATGTGTTACTGTAGGTACTTGACTGGTGTGTTGACTTTAGTATCCATTTGTGATGATGGTTTTGGGTGGTATGTTGCACACAACGCCTTATCCAGCATCAACATATACTGAACTGAAACCTGGATAACCATCATTACAATCTGAGCTACCAACAACGATTCATCAACCAGAGTTGTGCATGACCACAGTATCTTTGTCAAACACAAGTGTTTTAATACTTCAGATGAAGTCTGCCCTGAAAACTCCAAAGCTGCCACAGAGCTAGAGGTGAAATCACATGCTTGGGATCCAATTTTGTGCAACAATCTAATGTACTTAGGTCTAAAAGTCTTATTAATAAGAGAGGCAAATTCCAGATGTGAGTCTGATAGTTTGTACTTCAAATTGATTATTTCCATTTTGATTACTTATACAATTTAGCTGAAGGCTTACCAAACCTGAGCAGAATTGCCATTCAGATCATCATATGGGGCCCAGAGACATAACATCCAAGAGAAACACAGATCCCACTGCACCATCAAATTGAACAGTTCACCTTCTCACAAATATGATAGATATCTGTGATTGAGTGTATCATATTCCTCTATATAAAATGATAATCTGGTGATTAAAAAAGTAACAAACAGAAACAAATCTGGCTAAAAATTTATAGAACAATGCATGTACCAACGCTACTATATGAGATTGGTTTGTAAGTTACAAACAAATTCCACAAAGAGTGTTATTCAACAACCAAGCATCAGAAAATAGTTGTTTTCAATACACAGATCTTTGTTTTCGACACACAGATCTTCACAACAAGTCAACCTACAGAATACGTGAGCTTAACTGAACAGATGTTTTCAACATTATTCACTCCTTAGCCTCAAGAATAAATCGTAAGTGTACCAAACTGCCACATGATGTCTTCTTTTTCCTCATAGTCAACAACCTCTGAGAACAGTCAAAATTTAAAAATGCATTCAGTAGAATATACTAAAGTATACCTTAGGGGGAAAAAGGACGAGTGTATACCCGTCCTTTTTTCCCCCTAAGGTAAGTCTTTCCGCTCCCGGGATTGGAATGACTCCTTACCCTCTCCCTTAAAACCCACTTCCTTTCATCTTTCCCTCTCCTTCCCTCTTTCCTGATGAGGCAACAGTTTGTTGCGAAAGCTTGAATTTTGTGTGTGTGTGTGTGTGTGTGTGTGTGTGTGTGTGTGTGTGTGTGTGTGTGTGTGTGTGTTTCTATTGACCTGCCAGCGCTTTCGTATGGTAAGTCACATCATCTTTGTTTTTAAATATATATATGTAATCATCTTGTTGTTGACCATTCAGACTGCTCACTGCTCCCTCTCCCTCTCACTGCTCCCTCTCCCTCTCACTGCTCCCTCTCACTCTCACTGCTCCCTCTCACTCTCACTGCTCCCTCTCACTCTCACTGCTCCCTCTCACTGCTCCCTCTCACTGCTCCCTCTCACTGCTCCCTCTCACTGCTCCCTCTCACTGCTCCCTCTCACTGCTCCCTCTCACTGCTCCCTCTCACTGCTCCCTCTCACTGCTCCCTCTCACTGCTCCCTCTCTGCAGTTACTGGATGTCTGTCCTCATTTTCCCAATTCCTCACAAAATCACCTCATTACAGCTTTATTTTTGTGTGTGTCATCCAATTTGCACTACTATAATTTTTGTAGGTATACATGAAGAGTTTCTGGTCAAAGCTAGTCAGGTACAACTTATTTAAGCCAGTATAATTTCAAGTTACACAAATAATGTCTGTTGTTACTACTCACAGCATTGATCCCTGAAAGCTGCTGCGAAAGCTGCATTACAACACCTATGATGAGTGGGGACCTCAGTGTTGGTGAACAAATGAGCTCCATCATTGATATTGTTGCTTCTGCTTGTTGAGCACGCTCCTCTGCCCTCATTTCTTCTATATCTTCTTCTACCTGGTTTGATGCTCGCAGTCTACGGAGAGCTGCAAATACGACAATTTTTTTTCATTAAACAGAGTTATGTTATTTTTTGGCCTCTAAAAGACAAGTATTCTTTCTTCTAGTGAAAGAGAAAGATAGAGAAAAACTAAAGTCATCGAGTATATTAAGAGAAGAGAGACATAGGAGGCTGGGAAGAGTAGCAAATTTACATTTCTTTTGTGTCAGAAAAGTACTGGAATGAAATTATTTTGTTTTTCAAGGACTGAATGAAATCTTATTATGACTTACGAAAAAAATCTAAAAATACATCATTGACACCATACATAATGAGAGAGAGAGAGAGAGAGAGAGAGCGAGAGAGAGCGAGAGAGAGCGAGAGAGAGCGAGAGAGAGCGAGAGAGAGCGAGAGAGAGCGAGAGAGAGCGAGAGAGAGCGAGAGAGAGCGAGAGAGAGCGAGAGAGAGCGAGAGAGAGCGAGAGAGAGCGAGAGAGAGCGAGAGAGAGAGAGAGAGAGAGAGAGAGAGAGCGAGAGAGAGAGAGCGAGAGAGAGCGAGAGAGAGCGAGAGAGAGCGAGAGAGAGCGAGAGAGAGCGAGAGAGAGAGCGAGAGAGAGAGCGAGAGAGAGAGCGAGAGAGAGAGCGAGAGCGAGAGCGAGAGCGAGAGCGAGAGCGAGAGCGAGAGCGAGAGCGAGAGCGAGAGCGAGAGCGAGCGAGAGCGAGAGCGAGAGCGAGCGAGAGCGAGAGCGAGAGCGAGCGAGAGCGAGCGAGAGCGAGAGCGAGCGAGAGCGAGAGCGAGCGAGAGCGAGCGAGAGCGAGCGAGAGAGAGCGAGAGAGAGCGAGAGAGAGCGAGAGAGAGCGAGAGAGAGCGAGAGAGAGCGAGAGAGAGCGAGAGAGAGCGAGAGAGAGCGAGAGAGAGCGAGAGAGAGCGAGAGAGAGCGAGAGAGAGCGAGAGAGAGCGAGAGAGAGAGAGAGAGAGAGCACGTGCTCCAAATAAACTGTTATTGCTTTATTTCCAGTAAACAACAAATATCATGAAATTGTGATTCTTCAGTTTCTCCCAGCGTATTTCTTGCTCGAACAGTCAGCGGGTGTACTGCCGGTTCATAGTGGCCAACGGGCACAATATTTTTGCGATCAGACATGTCGCCATAGTCAGGTGCGCTGACGAACTGAGCTCCTGACGGTGAGTGGTCATCTTAAATCCGCTCCCCTTGCGGGCATTCTCTCCACGGTCCATGCCTGTGCGTCAGCAGTTGGTGAGATGCTTGTGTCGGCGTCTGTGGAGGCGTCGGTGTAATTGTCTTGTCTGCCCTAGTCGCCCATTCGTTTCCTTTGCTGAGCGTCTTCTTAATTAGACTCAATGCTGGTTCCCATGCTCTGCTGAGGTTGAACTGGCAATCTCAGTTGATGAGTCCATCCCTGGTATGAATTTCAATAGCCTCTCTAACGGCGCTGTCCCAGTATTTAGATGTCTGTGCCAGGACCGTGGTATGTCGGTAGTTCATTTTGTGATTTACAGACAAACAGTGTTCTGTGACCGCTGGCTTGTTGGGGTACCCAAGTCGAGTCTGCCTCTGATGTTCTCGGCAATGATCTTTGATGGTGCGCACTGTTTGTCCAATATACGCCTTGCCACATTGATATGGAATCTGGTATATGCCCGCCTTCCGCAAACCAAGATCATCTTTGACACTTCCCAATAATGCTCGCATTTTATTTGGTGGGCAAAAGACAGTTCCTAATCTGTGTTTCCTCAATATTCATCCTATTTTCCCCAATAGTGCACCAGTATACGGTGTAAAGGCAGTGGCTCTCTCTCTCTCCATGACTTCTTCCGTCTCCACACGCTGTACTGTAGAGGTGGGGCTGAGAGCGCGTCTGATCTGCCATTCTGAGTACCCGTTTTTCCAGAATACAGTTTTGAGGTGTTCCAGCTCTTAAGGCAGACTCTTTGCATCAGAGATGGTGTGCACCCTGTGTATCAGTGTTTTTTAGCACCCCATTCCTCTGTGCAGGGTGGTGGCAGCTATCCTGCTTGCAAATACAGGTTGGTGTTCGTTTTCTCCTGTATACCCCATGGCTCAGTGTGCCGTCCACTCTTCTTTTGACCATGATGTCCAGGAATGGTAATCTTCCTTCTGCTTCGGTCTCCATAGTGAATTTGATGTTTGGATGTACGGATTTCAGGTGTGTAAGGAAGTCTAGGAGCTTGTCCCTTCCATGGGGCCAGATCACGAACGTGTAATCCACATAACATAGAAAACAAGTAGGTTTCCATTTGGATGACGCCAAAGCTTCCTCCTTGAAGTACTCCATATAGAAATTCGCAACCACAGGGCGAGAGTGGGCTCCCCATTGTGACTCCTTCTGTTTGTTCATAGTATTCTCCATTAAACAAAAAATACGTGGAGGTCAGAACATGCTTGAAAAGGTCGGTCGTCTTCTCGTCAAATTTCTGTGCAATAAGCTCAACTGACTGTTGAAGAAGCACCCAGGTGAATAATGAAACAAGGTCAAAATTCACCAGGATATCAGAGTATTTCAGCTTAAAGTTGTCGAGACTTTTACGAAATCCACAGAATTATGAATGTGATGAGGGCATTTACCCACATAAGAGCTTAGTAATTCTGCCAGGCATTTGGCCAGCAAATATGTAGGTTCCCTAATGTTGCTGACAATTGGGCATAACAGCACCCCTTCTTTGTAGACTTTGGGGAATCCATAAAGTCTTGGCGATACAGGTCCTTGAGGTGTCAATTTCTTGGCGACACCCTCTGCTCAATCTGCATCCTTGAGAAGAGCTCTAGTCTTGTTCTCCACCTTCTTTGTGGGGTCAGATTTTATCTTCCTGTAAATTCATCATTTAGCAAGTTCTGCATCTTCTCGATGTAGTCCTTATGGGAAAGAACAACCGTAGCATTGCCTTTGTCAGCCAGTAAGACAACAAAATTAGAATAATATTAATACCATCAGCTGCTGACGGGTGTTTATATATATCAACGGGGGACAGGTGAAAATGTGTGCCCTGACTGGGACTCGAACCCGGGATCTCCTGCTTACATGGCAGATGTTCTATCCATCTGAGCCACCAAGGACACAGAGGATAGTGTGACTGCAGGGACTATCTTGCGCACCCCTCCCGCAAGACCCACATTCTTAGCGGACTTGGTAAGAATGTCTTCCACGAGTAATGAGTGTGTTGGGGTGGGACACTATGAATGTAGTGTGTGGACATACAAGGTGAGAATGTGAGTCTCGCGGGAGGCATGCGCGAGATAGTCCCTGCAGTCGCACTATCCTCTGTGTCCTCAGTGGCTCAGACGGATAGAGTGTCTGCCATGTAAGCAGGAGATCAGCAGCTGATGGTATTAATATAATTCTAATTTTGTTCTAGACTGCTGCAGGTCATCAATGGTGTCTGTTCTTTTGGACATGTCCAAAAGAACAGACACCATATCCATATAGGTAAGACAACAATCTCATGGTTCTGTCTCAGCTCTCGAATGGCTGCCCTCTCCCTGCTGGTAATATTTGACTCGACTGGTTTAGTTCTCATCAGAGCACAGCAGCTTTCCCATCAAACTACTTCAGCTGCTTCAGGCGGTAGTCCCACAGCAACCTGTTCAACTGCACCGACAATGTCCACTACTGGCGTGAACCTAGGTGTGGGAGAAAAATGAAGTGCCTTCTCCAGAACAGAAACTGCATCCCCAGTCAGCTCAATGTCCGTGAGATTGATGACTGTCTTGCGTGAAGCCTCCAGCGACGGTTTGTCAGACACACGAGAGAATTTAGATATCTGACATCCCGACGTCTTCTTACGTGCAGAATCAGCGATCACCCAGGTAAAACCATCAATCCAGTCCCAGGTCCCTGAATTAAAATGACTGGCTAGTTGTAGATGTAGTTTAATTAGTTCCTGGGTGTTATACTCAAGGCTGTGTCTGGTGAAGTGTACCCTCTCACGAACCAAGGCGAGGCTAGCACGCTTCATAATTCTCTTAGCTGCTGCAGAATCAATGTGATGTGTGATCTTAGCAAAGTTTGGCACAACCTGATCAGCATGACATCTCTTGAGAAAAGCTAGATAAGTCAGCAACTGGCTGCTTCGGTGGCGCAGCTTGTCGAATTTCTTCATCCTGTGATACGTCTCCTCCCCATAGAGGTATATGATGTGATTCTTCAGTTCCTCCTGGTGTATTTCTTGCTCTAACAGTCCACAGGTGTACTGTCAATCCACAGTGTCCAACAGGCACAATATTTCGGCGATCAGACATGTCGCCATCATCAGGTGCGCACCTGACGATGGCGAGATGTCTGATCGCCGAAATATTGTGCCCGTTGGACACTGTGGATCGGCAATACACCCGTGGATTGTTCGAGCATCATGAAATTGGATTGCATATTAATACTATGTGCCAGACAGAGCTGAACGTGGAACTTTCTAGAAACAAATGTCATCCTGAGAGATAAATTATATTCTTTCCTCAAATATCCTCACTTGCAAAGTAATATTTTCCTTGCAGGGCAGTTAATCTGCACAACAGTGATAACAATTATAGTTGACTGTGAGACAAGCTTCCAAACATGCTTCAGAAAAATGGAAAAATCCTACAGTTAAAAGTTAAGACCAACAGAATACCTTTTCTGAGATGCTCTGATGCTCCAAAAGTATAACAAACAAAATTAGCTCCGAAAGTATAACAAACAAGACTAAGCATCAAGTGAATCTAATGATACAGAGTTTTTTTTTGAGTAATGGAAGCCTGTAGGGCACAATGAGAAACCAACACTAACATAGCAGCATTCCAGATTTGTCAGAAGCCACTGATCAGTTTTAAATTTATTCACAACATGATATGCTAGATATGTATTGACACAAATTTTAAACAACAAGAAACCATTCTTCATGTTAGGATGGTTCAACGATAAATTTTCCATGAGAAAATATTGATATCCATTTACAGATATTGGATCTATGTCTGGCCATGCCACAGAATATACTGTCACATCGTAATTGCAATCAAGTCCAAAACATATAGTACTGAAAAAATGTTTATTACAAATGCCAGCATACAGAAGGGATAGAAATGAGCTCCTGGACAGAGTGTCCTGCTATTTATAGAAACATGCTATATTCCAGAACACACACACATTACTTACATGAGGAACTCCAAGAACATTCCAGAAAATACCAAACAACAAATAACTGCTGGTGGATGAGTTTGTACTGGCAACACACAGTACTCCAGCCAGCGAAACTAACCACTACACTACATTACAGCTTGCACTATTGCTCTCTCTTGGGGAGAAACAGTGACCTAACGTTTCAGAAGTTCTCACTGGAGCCAATTACAGCACCCTGGATCTAGATCTTGTCAATAGTCCTCTATGTGGCAGCACTGGCAGATCCTCATGTGCTGTTCCTGTTGTCACATCATTTTCCATAAGTATCAAATGTAGTTCCTATCATCAGAACTTAGCAGTCGTCAAGGTGGTCTTCAAGCAAACTTTATGAGAAAACTCATCTATCTGCACCTCAGGATTGTATTAGGGTTCATAAGGAGGACATGGATGACATTTCTGTACTATTGTCTTGTCCATGAGGTGTCTGAACCCTCCACTTCACATGTGATGTCTGAAAAGTGATGGATACGATATGGGCCACAGTAGTGCTTTAGCAATTTTTCTGATAGTCTCACTTTCTGCATCCCACTTTCTGCACAGGCAGAAAAATCCATATTAAGTCCCCTGAGCTGTATTTCACTGGTTAGTGTTTGGCATTCAAGCACTCTCAATCATTCACCCGAGTGTCCAGGGTGCATATGCGAGCCAGCTGTCTTCACAGTCCTGTTGACGAGGCTCCACAGTAATCCTGTTGCAGCGTGACAATATTATGAAAAGCAAAAGTTGCTACTCACCATATAGTAGAGATGCTGAGTCACAGATAGAGAGAGAGAGAGAGAGAGAGAGAGAGAGAGAGAGAGAGAGACTCTCAAGAACAGTGACCAGAAAGACTTCACCGGCACAGAGTTCTGTACTTCTGTCCTGGATGTAAAATTCTGAACTGTGAAGCACTCACATAAAGTGTTATTCTCATTACACAATTTACTGCTAGGTTTTCTTCTTGTGTACTTCCACCTAGTGCCTGTTCCTTGGGCTAATAAGCAGTAACATGTGCCAAATTATCTTCTAAGTTAGTATCATAGTTTTTAATGGACAGTATTCAAGAGAATCTTCTGCCAGTGTTCTTAATCTCATTTTTAGGGATGGTTCACATGTGGACTGGAATATAATTGCAGTAAGACTGAATTAAATGGAAGGTTAGGTTATTTCAATTTTGAGTAGAGATATTTGGGTGGACATACTGCCTAAACACACATCTCCCGATAGAGAGTGGAGGGTGTTAGTTAGGGTCCCATTAATGCATTGCGAGAACAAATTGTGACTTATGTTATGAATCGGAATTAGAGGAATGATTATGAGCAAGACAGGAGTTGCCATCTCTTTACAAAGATAACTTAAGCGCTTCAGGTGAGGCTACTATTCACATGCATGTAATACCCTGAATACATGCTGAAGCCAAATGTGGCTAAAAACATGGAGGAGATACTGTCATGAGGTGTTGAAGCAATTGGTTATGAATGGACTTGGAGCCAGGGGCAAATCATGGGAAGAGAAGGGGGCCATGCTAAGTTCCCTTTCAATGATAAGTTCACTGTAGGATTCTGCCTGACAATGGGTGAAACACGACAGGGAAGCTTCAGCCCACTGTTTTGAGATGAGAAAGACAGCCAAATAGGACGCTGATGCCGATCGATGTCATTGAAAAAAATGGGTTGCAAGGTGGTTGGTTAGTTGGTTGATTTAAAGGAGGGGGAGACTAAACTGCTAGCTCATTCTGATTAAAATAATTCCACAAGGGTGGGAGTAAACTAAGCAAGACATACAAAACACAGCTGGAAGAAAGGAGAAAACCACAAGAATGACAAAAGGGCAACAAACACTAAAGTGGACAAAATTGGACGAGAAAACCAGAGAGAGAGAGAGAGAGAGAGAGAGAGAGAGACAAAACACATAGATCAAAACAAGAGAGCAGATTACCATCGCTGGCTGGCCATGGGAATAAAAAGGAGAAGCCAGCCACTCTGCAACACATGAAAACCTCCATCCTAAAAGCACTAGGATGGATGACACAGAGGGACAAAGGACATGCGCTAAACTTAGATCAAATGATAAAACCCTCCCTCACAAATAAATAAAACTAAAGCTGCTGTTGAGGCATTGTCACCCAACAACAAAGGTAGTGTGCTGGGAAAATTGAAAGTCCACCGTAGAGAGGCTAAAATTGGGCACTCCAGCAAAAGGTTGATGACCGTCATTTGTGAGCCACAGCGACACCAAGGGGGGTCCTCGCGACAGTGGAGGTAACCACACGTTACCTACGTATGGCCAATGCGGAGCCAGCAGATGAGAACTGATTTCCTATGAGAGGCCCACATGGAAGACTTCCACACATTCGTAGTCTCCTTAATGACATTCAGCTTTTAGTGTGTACTGTTATGCCATTCCGTCTCCCAAAGCTGAAAAACCCTGCAGCGTAAGACAGAACGCAGGTCAGTTTCAGAGATGCCCATCTCCAGAAGCAGTTTCTGCATAGCCCGTTTGGCCAGCCTGTTGGCAAGTTCATTGCCTGGGATTCAAATGTGTCCTGGGGTCCACACAAACACCACTGGACAACGGGAGCATTTCAGCGCATAGATGGACTCCTGAATGGATGCTACCGAAGGATGGCAAGGGTAGCACTGTTCAACAGCATGTTGGCTGCTCAAGGAGTCACTACACAGGAGAAATGACTCGCCAGGGCATGAGCAGATGTGTTCAAGAGCACAAGATATGGCCGACAGCTCTGCAGTGAAAACACTGAAGCCATCCGGCAAGGGGTGCTCTTCAATACGTGCTCCATGAACATAAACACACTCTTCAAAGTAAACTAAAAATTAGATAAAAAAGAAGTAGTTAAATTGTGATTATTCTTGCAATGTACCCAAAGTTTTGCTGTAATATATTAAGTGGTAAACTAACATGGGACCTCTTAACAAATTAGAGAAATTTAATTATGTCGAAGTTCCCTCCTCAGAAACTACAGACAATTAATTTTAACATCTCTTTCCTATCTCCTAAGTCCTCAAATGTGTCAACTTCCCATGGCACTTTTGCCTCATGGTAAGGGGAAGAAGGGGAAGGACTGTACAGGGCATCTGACAGTCAGAGTATTTTAAGATTTTTATAGGAAATTTTATTGTAAATTTTTTGTATGCCTTTATCCTAGCTGCCAGCATGAATTCCAACAGTGTTTATGTGCCTAGTCAAACCATGATATCAGCATCACACCACAATTTCCAGTCCTTTGTTGACAAATCCAGCCACACATACCTAATAGGAGGCATAAGAAAGGAGTCACCCACTAGCCCTGGCATGTCTGGGAGTGCAGAGCATAGTCTAACCACTCTCTTGTGATCTAGCTTTGTGACAGAGCAGATGGCTTTTGCTGTTTGTCCCTGTCTCTGGTGCTCCAGCTACCAGGTCATTTCAGACGTCAATTGCCTTCTCTCCCTCTTCTTACTCCTATTCCCTTTCCTAACAACCACCTCGTGTATCATGAGTATTTAAAATACAGGGTGTACGTAAAATCCGCAAACACTTCCAATTATTTATTGCACAAGAACCAAACATTGTAAAGATATCATACATATTTCATTTTGAATAGAAACCCTGGAAGTTTGTTTTTTTTTCTCTCTCCATGTATACCACAACAGCGTGATTTCGTAATTTGCCGATAGTCAGCGCTAGTCACAAACATGGCAAGTTCAGGTGTGGAGCAAGTTTTCTGTGTGTTGTAGATCAACAAAAACAAGTGTGCTACAACTGTTCAATGGGTGTTTAGAATCAAGTACAGTAGGAAGCCACCAACAAGGAAGGCCATTTAGCACTGGTACAACAAATTCTTTAAGACAGGTTGCTTGTGCCCAGCAAAGAGAAGTGGATGTCCCAGTGTGAGTGAAGTGAATGTGGAGGGCGTACTAGAGACATTCATAAGGAGTCCAAGGAACTGGTGTCTCATGCATCCCGTGAACTCGAAATGGCTCCAATGACATTCATGAAGTGGCCTCCCCATCACCAGATATCACTCCATGTGACTTTTTTCTGTAGGGACACTTTAAAGATCTGGCGTAAGAACCACCTCTACCACATGATGTAGCAGAGCTCTGGGAGAGAATACAGCAAGTGACTGCCACAGTCAACGATACCATGCTGCGACAGGTATGGCAAGAATTCGATTACTGTACTGATGTCTGCCGGGTCACTCATGGTTCACCTATCGAAGGTTTGTAAAAAAACTTTCAGAGTTTCTTTTCAAAATGCAATATGTATGACATCTGTACAATGCTAAGTTCTTGTGCAATAAATAATTGAGAGTGTTCCCAGACTTTACACACATACTGTGTATCCAAAGTTCAGATCATTCAAGTCTTACTTCAAAACACTCTTCTGACATCAACTGTGAACCATTCCGACCACACTTCCACTTCTGCAACTGTACAGTTCAATAGTAGTTTCCTCAACCATGATGTCTGCAGTGGTAGTGGAGCCCGAGTCTTTGGAGATGGCACTGGGCTGCCCACCCTGGACTGATTCAACTGCTCCTCACATTACTTTTAGGAGCGAGTTGCAGTTGCTCGTGACCAACAGTGATCCAAAGTTCTCCTTGACCACTTGTAATTTTTATGATCATCACTGGAATGTAGATTTCTTTTGTAAACCTGAGTAGCTTTTTGAAATTGACAAGAGCTTCACAATTAAACTAAGCATCTTTACTGTTGATGAACTAGTCTTCTTCAGCTGGCACAAATAAGCATTTAACATTAGAGAAAATTAAGCTGCTGAGTCAACTATCACATGGACAGATTGGTCGTTGATGGTGACATGAATGTGATTTCCTGACATCTTGGTAATTGTTGCCCACGGAGTATTTTCATTCGTAGTGGCTCCATCTCCATACATGGTTAACTTGCTTAGTTTCCTGAATTTGGTGGCCAGACAAGTGGCTGGTACCTCTTTATGGCTATATCGAACAGTTACAATTGGATTTTTTCCAGGGTTAGAAATAGATTTTGTGTCACACATTGACTGTAATCATCTGCAGATGCCTAGAGTGAATAGGGCTGCTGTGATGGTTGACAATGTGCAGTGTAGTAGTCATCAAAAACTCATTATCTTTCTATGTAGTAGCATACAGTGAGTCCGGGATCCTCTTTGAAAAATACCAGCAAGTTGTCTGCTTTCCTCCATATCTCAGTAGTTCCCTGAGGCATTATACTTGGCAGATGGTTGACTGTACCTGTGTTGTTTGGGTGTTAGGTTGTTATTTGATGACTGTGACTTAAGTCCAAGTTGACGAAGTCCATTCTTCCTGGCACATTTGGCTGTTGGTGGTGATTGGTACTAAAGATCAATACGCTTCAACATTCTTCATATCTCCTGGCTGCCGTCTCCTGCTTACTTGGTCTAATAGTTGTAGCTGCCATAAATTGCTGCATTTCTTCTCTTACTACCAAGTGTACTGTGTCAAAATGGCACCAACAGTTAAGTGTAGTAACACTTTGGTCTCATCAAAAGGCAAAAAATAAAGACTTACTCATGTAGAGAATGTAAAAAGCGAGTGATAAAGGAATTTTGCGTGCCATGTGCCATGTGCAACTAATGGTAATGTGAAAAGTGCTTTAAAGTAAACCCAAAATTCCTCAGTGACTATATTCCACGAACATGCCATGTATGAGTCAATCTGACTGATCTTGTAAATGCACTGGATTCTAAAACAAATCATAAAATTACTAAAAAATGGCAGTGAGGGATTAAAAACCGAAATATGGACTATAAAGAAAGGAAATGATAGATTAATATGAGAAGCAAACATGTTAATGTAAGGGAAATACAATGACATTCAAGAAACGAAATTATAAATTTGCTACAAGAGGACTTTGAGCAATTAGAAACTGAATTATTGATTACAGGAAAGAAAATTATAGGTTAATAATAAAAGAAAAAAAAAGAAGAAGAAGAAGAAGAAGAAGAGTCTTGAGTGTGTGAAATCCATCAAACCGAAATAAGTGTGTGTGTGTGAGAGAGAGAGAGAGGGAGAGAGAGAGAGAGAGAGAGGGAGAGGGAGAGGGAGAGGGAGAGGGAGAGAGAGAGAGAGAGAGAGATATCAGCAGACATTTTCAAATTATCCTGAATTCGAAACCAAGTGTACCTGAAGGTGGAAATGAAAAAAAAAAAAAAAAAAAAAAAAGGACAAATAACAGATGTGTTTTAATTCATGGCAAGATAAATTCTATCCAGAACTGCAGTGAGGAACAAATAATCAATGAAACCATACACATTATTCACTCAGCTGAAACAATTTCTACAAATTCAAAAACTGTTATTAGTGAAAACTCGCACAGGAGATTGGTAAGTCATATACAAATGTAAGTAAAATTAAAAGTTGATTGAGAGAACAATGTGACAAGCTGGGTGCAATTTTCATTGACTCAAATTTTTAAGTTTTAAGTGTCTGGCTAAGGATGGGCTACACTTTAATAGATTATGTTCAATGACTTTCAAAAAAATGCTTGTAGACATCTGCACAGCCATGAAAAGCGAGAGAAACTGATAATTTCTGAAGCAGGTGATAAACCAAAAGGACAAGTCGAAAATAAAAACTGTAAATATAATGAAACAGCAATGCTCTTCAAATCACAAACAAATGCAAAAACTCTGTCCTGATGCATCTGAATATACGTGGTCCGAGAGCAGAATACCCAAATCTTAGTTACTCTAAAATTGATTAACTCACAGTTATATTTTCATAATCTGTAAAAATAAAGGTATTCTGCATAAATGAACACTGGCTCACAAAAGAATGAAAAAAAAAAAAATGCACAGAGGTTTTAAATAAAAGTTAAAATTTTAAACTTGCCAGCAATTTTTGTAGAACAAACAAATCTCATCACCGCTCCTGTATCCTACTTGATACCTCAATGATCTACGAAGTGAAAGGAAATTTCATTTGTCTGAATGAAGGATGTATTTTTTAAAGTAGTTGTGTAGAGCTACGTGATTTAAATATTGTGCTCAAATCAATTTACAGAATTCCTGGAAGTTCTGTCACTAAATTTTTCTTGGATAAATTTTGCTCTATTTTAGAAAAACTTAAGAAAGGATGCAGGGAAAAAAGTGTGAGCACAGCAAACTTCAACTTAAATACTTTATCTGGAAACACTGTTAAATATTGTGATTTAATCCAGAGATTTGAATTTAAGTTAAAATTTACTGTGTGCAGTAGAGAAACTTCCACTCAGCAACCTGCATGGATAATATTCTAAGTAATTATCACTTTGATGATAGAAGGAATTCTCACTAGCCCTAGGGATATCTGATCACTCATCTTCGTTTATAAAGCTCAAAAGAAAAAAAGAAAAAGTTAAGTGTTATAAACTAGCCATTGGAACACTGTGCTTGAAGCTACAGAAACTTTCACAAATTTTTAGATTGTTTTCAGGTGTGTTCAATGAAGCACTTCCCCTAAAATATAACCAAAAGAGAATAAAGAGTAAATGGAATTGGATTACACCAGGAATAAGAATTTCTAGTGCCAGAAAAAGACAGCTGTATAATGAGCATAAAGTAAATAGAAACCTCAATTTTCTAATTTATGTTAGCATTATATGACTATATACAAGAAAGCTGCATTGGCAGCAAAGACACTGGCAAACAATACCTTCACACACACACACACACACACACACACACACACACACACACACACACACAACTACATAACAAAAGAAGTCTAGTCTGTTGTAAAATTAGAGTTGGCAGCAAATGTTAAACAGTACAGAACTTTCACAAATCTAGATTAAGAAAAAAGTTGTAAACCCTGTTCAAATGTCAAATCGCTTCAATGAGTTCTTTGTAAAGGTGACAAAATCTGATGCAGATATGACAGCCTACCAGAAAAAGATGAATATTACACACAAAGATAACAAACAAAATATTTAGTTTAAAAAATTCAATAGAATCACTCAAAGATGTGGAAGACATTATACAAGGTGTTGAATTTTTTTTTATCTTGTGTTCAACATGCCTCCCCTTCAGGTGCGTGGCATATGTCTATGCAGTATTCAAATTGTTCCCACACTACAGTGTGCATCTCTTGAGTTACAACTCCCACAACTGCCATTATGCAATGTCTCAGTTCATTCATTGTTGTTGTTGGTAACGGAGGCACATAAACAGAATCTCATGTAAAATCCCACAAGAAATAATCATATACAGTCAGGTCTGGTGACCTTTGAGCCCAGTAATGTAAGGCTGAATCATTTGGTCCAATGCAACTGATCCATCATTCAGTAACCCTTTGATTTTGATTCAAAAATTCCTGCACTTCCATATGTCAGTGTGGCGGTGCCACATCCTGTTGGTAGATAAAGTCATACTAATCAGTCTCCAACTGTGGGAAAAGAAAGTTCTCAAGCATATCGAAATATGTGCTTCATGCAACATTGTTCTCAGCAAAGAAAAATGGGCTATCCACCTTTTCCCATGAAACTGCACAAAACACATTAAATTTTGGAGAGTCCCTCTCATATTTTACAACTTTGTGTGGTTGTTCCGTACCCCATGTTCTCACATTAGAACTGTTAACCTTTCCATTTAAATGGAATGTTGCCTTGGCACTACACACTAAGTGTTGAAGAAAACTGTCATCCTCCATCTTGCCAAGAATGAAATTACAGAACTCCGCATGTTGTTGTTAGTCACCTTCACAAAGAGCTTGCAATAGCTGAATTTTGTATAGCTTCATGTGTAAACAACAACGCAACACACATCACATGGACATGTGGACCATGGCGAGCTGTCGAGCTGCAAGGTGAACAGATTTCTGCGGACTCCTTGTGAAACTATGGCAGATGCATTCGACGTCTGTGTCAGACACTTGAGGACAGCCCCGTGATTTGTCTTTACACAAACAACCTGCTTCTCAGAATTGTTCATGCCATCATCTAAAGCTCTGTGCTGTAGAATGATCCACACCATACCAACCACGAATGTCACGCTGAACAGTTATTACTGATCTGCACTGTGCAAAACTTAGAACACAAAATGCTTTCTGTTGTCTTGACACCATTTTTACTAGAACTGAAGTGGGTGCACACTGCTGCTACCTAGAGAAAACAATGTAAAACTTGCGAGTCTGCTGTTTCCAACAATGTTTTGTTTACGCACATCTCAAATAACATAATAGTAATTTTTTTTTTTTATTTTATTTATTTATTTTTTTTTATTTTTAAAATTGGGTGATTCTTTTTCATACACCCTGTGCTATGAATAAAAAAATTCACCTGGAGGAGTGGAATGCCTTACAATCAAAGCTGTATGCTGTGTTATTTCACACCCATTGGCTAGTATTATAAACCAGTCCTTTGAACAAGGGTGTTTTTCAAATTCCTAAACTACACTGAGAAAGTTGCTATTCAAGCAGGACTCACAAGAAGGTATAGGAAATTATTGTCCTACATCTCTCCTCCTCCTCTTTTCTAAAACAATTGAAAAACTTGTGGCGAAACAGTTTGTAAATTTTCTTAGAGGAAATGACAGTATTTCTAAAAATCAGTTTACTTTTATAAATAAACTGAAAGCAGTCTTGATAGCATAAATTTTTAATGTGATGATCGGTTTCGATCTTATTATAAGATCGTCTTCAGACCATAATTGTCTGCTGGAGGCGTTGGTGCATGGCAATCCTCTTACTGCAGTACACCATCAGCCACAAGCAAGATGGTTGCCATGCGCCACCGCCTCCGGTAGACAACTGTGGTCTGAAGACGATCTCATAATAAGATCGAAACCGGTCATCACATTAAAAATTTATGCGATCAAGACTGCTTCCAGTTTATTTATAATAATTATAGATCGCTGTTTCCTATCATAAGAACTATGTTCTTTAAAATGTTAAATCAGTTTGCTTTTCATTGAAGAGAGAGCATAATAAGTGCCACCAGAGAATTTACAAAAAACATAAGCATCTCAATGGACCAGGTTTCAGACATTTCTGTGATCTAACAAAGGCCGTTGATTTAGTGAACCCCTCATCACTACTTTCCAAACTTAAGAGCTATCAGAGCAAGGATACTCCATTACAGTGTTTCAATTCTTATCTGACAGAAAGGAAACTGACAAACAATGGAACATCCAGGATGGAATGTAATACTGTTATGGAAAGAATGGTTGCTACTCACAGAGTTGCAGATAGGCATAACAAAAAGACTTCACAATTTGACAAAGGTCTTGTTGGCCTGTAACTGTCTGATTGTTCTTTTTGTTGTGTGTATCTGCGACTCAGCATCTCCACTATTGGTGAGTAGCAACTGTCCTTTTTATAATATTGTTAGAAAGGAAACAAACAGCTATTTTAACATCAAATTCAGTTAACTACTGCTCTGAATGGAAAACAATTTCTGAAGAGGTCCCACAAGGTTCAATAATGGGTCCATACATGTCCTTGCCATTTGTCAGTGTTTACCATTCAATATTTATGCTCCTTCAGTCTTTTTCACAGGTGACACCTCAGTCATAATGGAAAATGACACTATTGAAAAAATTCCAGATAATGTACTAAATGTTCTAGGAAAACTTGAATCCTGGTTCCATAAAAATGGACTAAAACTGAACGCCACAAAGACCCAGATAATACAGTTTGTCTCTACATCATTGTCAATGTTCCATATAAAAATACCTCATAATAATCAATTGGTGACAGAAGTCAGCCATGTGAAATTCTTGAGCATAAACCTTGACGAAAGTCTAAACTGGGTGACACAATACACTTTTTGACAAAGTAACTACCCTTGCTTTTGTTATGTTTATTTTATCTGTTGCCACTCATGTGGACACTAGAAAGACCATCTATGATGGTTATTTTGAATCGGTTATTTGATATGAGATAATTTTCTTGAGAAATTCTACAAACAGCACAAGGCTGTTAATTCTTCAGAAGGAAATCTTTAGAAACCCATGCCATGTGCTGACCATAAAAATGAATTATGCTGCCCATCATTTAAGCAATTGAAGATACTAACCAATCCTTCATGGCACATTTCTTAAATTTTTATTTTTGCATACAAGTAACAATTTAAACTTGGGAAGTACTGTTTTAGCCGCAGCCATGGGCACAAGAAGAACTTCAAACTTCTTTCACATTGCTTAAAACTTTATGCTCTGACACCACTGTACATGGGGCTAAAAATATGTAACAAACTAAAAGGTAAGAACGTATTAAACATGACCCTGGCTCTTTGGAAAGTTAAGCCCATAAAGTTTTAGTAGGAAAATGTTACTATACCATTGAAGAATTCATGGAAGACAGTTTGACAACTTGAGCAATATAAATATTTAACTATTAATTCATTAACTGTTAATATAATACAAATGTTGTATTTTATGTGGTTTTATTAGAAGCATTTCCGTAACTGTTAATCTACAATGCATAACTTTCTAAAAACATTGTAAAGATATCATTTGTGATGCATTATATTCTTTTGAAACTTGACATGTCTCCTGTACTAATTACCTTAACACTGTTATGTAATTAGACTAATAAATCACATTTCACACACGAGAGAGGTGGTGTCATGCATGGTCTTCCGCAACTCCCATAGGGACCACATTCAGGAGATAGTCATACTTCTTTTGTCCAGCTCTTTTCTGTTGCATTTCCTCAATATGCTGGCACTATCTGATGAACTACTCATGTTGTGATGTCCTTCAAGAGGTGCTTGATACATGTCTTCTCTACTCCTTTCACTTCGTTAGCTTCTGTCATATTCAGAATCACAATGTGGCATAGACCCAAAACATTTTGTATTTAAGAATGTGTCATTTCCATATGACATGGGCCATGTTTTTCAATAGTTGTTCTGTTAAGCAGATATTCTGCTGATAGTCACCAATTATTTTCTTCAGTATGACCTCAAATTTGTCCCATATAACAAGTTTCTTTTCACTCTTCTTGAACCACTGCTGAGTTATACCATCCAAGTAAAAGTACACATCTACTAAACATGTCACTTCATCGCCTGTTTTATTCGACAAATTGGTCAAATCCTTTGAACCATTTCACTGGGTCCTGACCAGCATCTCCAGAAAACAATGATGGATGCCTGATGTCCATCTGACTTATTGCTGTTTTGGAATCCAATAGTCTCCTGCATATACGGACATAGGGAACACTCTGCACTGCTTGTATTCTGATTCCTGTTCATGTAGGCAACAGTTTTTATGTTGTGCAATTGGAGCTGTGGAGATGATGATGTTTTGAAGTACCTGGCATCACCACCAAACAATGTCCGATCCAAAAGCAGCATCGTGAGTACAATACAGCACTTAGCACTGAAAGCACATTTATTACCTACACCAGAGTACAGACAGAACAGAACTGAACTCCTGGGTGGAGTATGCTGTTATTTATACAAACATCAAATATTCCAGAATATACAAATACTATGAAATTTTGAAAATCTTCCAGAAATTAAAAATACTAAACAACAAATAACTGTTGGTTGTTAGGTTTTAATTGGTGACACTCAGCATACCGGCCAGTTATGCTAATCCCTACTCCACGTATGCAGCAGACTTTATGGCAATATCAACCATGAGTTTTTTTATTGAAAACTTCAGTAGAATTTGTGGCTTCTGTGGGCCGCTTAGGGGAAGTAGTGACACTTTATGTGTATTACGTCAACTGCAAAGTGGAACTAATTTTGTTAGAAAACAACAGAGTCAATCAAAAACATGTTTTTTGCTGCCAAAGGTTTTTCTTAAAAATATTAATAAATACAATATGTGCATCCAAAAAGACATCTTCCATTGAATCTGGTCTGTTAATTTCTAGTTATTTTCTCACCAATTTTACTATTTAGAGACAAATTTACTATCATATTGCGAAGTGTAAAACCAATTGTTATTCGAATTAACCTGCTTCATATTTGAGTAAGTTAGTCTATCATTGCATCACGACTAGTTAGTTTTGGCACTGTGGCCATTCTCAAGTGAGACCTATGAAATGCACACCAAACTATCTCATACACATATGCAACGAACACTCAACTGGAACATACAAGTTCACTTCTATGAGATTGTCTGGTTTCCATAGTGGTGGGATTGAATCATAGCTCACATTTTAATACCTGAGGATGACTAATGTTGGCTGAAAGCAGTTATTTCATTCGAAATAAAGGTGACTGTCAGACAATTAAATTATTTCCATATAAAAGTCCACTATAAGTGTAAACAGAACCTCATTAAAAAACATGACAAGAATGTTGCATTGTATTCCCTTCGTCAATGTATCATTAAGACACACAGTATTGTGGATGGTGTTTTTTTTCCCCACTTGTTGCACGTCGTTGACATTAACAACCAATGGATTGTACAACCAGTCCTGCCTTGATCAAGATATTTGACATGCACAACAATTCTGAATGCTGTAGTGTACTCAAACCCATCAGGTACACTAGGAAATATGTATGCAAATGTATCAATCAAGCTGTGTTCAATTTCTTAGCGGAAGAAGGACTTGTGATTAGTAATGATTACGCAACTCACCACCAAATTGGGCATTATTTCAGAAGCAACAATGACTTCTCTGAATTTCCTGTTCATCACAGACAACACACAGTCTATCTCCAGGTTACTTACCCTGAGAGGTTAACGCGAGAACCTTAATGAATGCAAAATGCAAGAAAAATGCGAAAAATCTATGAAAAGCATGCTGTCCATGTGCAATTAAGATAATTTTGTAAAACCACTGCTACATCAAGAACTGCCTCATTATTAAGGCTGAGACACCAGAAATAAGGAGAACAAGGATCATATTTTGTGGTACCTCCTCACATTAAATAATCTGCATACAACATTCATATGGCCAACTTAGAATGCTACTGTGTCTGCCCGCTTCTCCACATGTAGTTCTAGATAACTTCAAAACTTTGACAAGTACACATATAAAAGTTATAGCAAGGAGAGTGAAGCTCAGGAGCCGTTCGAATATGGGATATACCAGGAAAAAATATACTAGTGGCTATGAGGACTAACTCAGCTTCTTGCTTAGAGCATCCATTCACTGTTTCAATAATATTTGTTGACTGTTCAATATTTTAGTTTCTTGCAAGATCTTCAAAGTGACTTCATAACATTGGAAAGAGCTGAAGGTCTCATGTTGTTCTACATTTTGATATGAGACAAATTTACCACATCTCACTACATGCTTTCTTTAAGATACTAGTAACAGACATTATGGGAAATTTATTCATTTTGTTAGCTGGTGATTCCTGTTAATCATTTCAACTTATTCAACATGGTACACAATCAGATCAAATCACTGCCTGTTTAAAGAAGTTGATTTTGTGAAATTTCTTGAGAATTCATATCTGATGCAATATATGTGACATGACCTCCAGAATGATTGCAGTGCTGACAAGTTATCAGCAAATTCACTGGATACTGGTATGGAATTATCACTCCAGGGGAAATGCAAGTTCTTTCTATTTGATGTAGCAAATATGGCTGTGTATTTGGATGATCTGATCGGATGTTCTCAAATATGGCAGAGAATCACCTCTCTGCAAATTGGCTGTGGAAGTGAACGATACTTTTCCACAAGAGACAACTACTTCCCTTAACAGTGAAGTTATTGTGCTCCAAACCTACAACATCCTAATAGGCCAATGTTAATGTTCTGCACGAAAAGCATGCACTGTATTATCAGGTTGGGTGTCCTAAAACCTCAGCATATATGAAATCAACCTCCCAACTACGTGTGAAATAGAAAGTTCCAGTAATACTTCTGCAGAACTTTGTTTAATGGAACAAGGCTTTCCATAAAAACTAAACATAAGGCAACTGTAGCTGAAGCCATCACTTTAACTTATTGTGCTTAAAAAATAAATAAAAAATGGGGTGTGGAGGGGGGGAGAGGGGGGGGGGGGGGGGGGAAAGGGGTGCTTGCTTATCAATTTCTTACCTTGCCAATATACAGGAGAAGCTTCTTTCAAAAGTAACCAAGTCTCAGAGAGTGACACTCCTCACGTGGTTGGCCACCAATACAAAGAAAGGTCTCTCACATAAGAAAATGTACCTGGCTTGCTTTTTAATATCAAATAGAATGAACATTGAGTACATTGTCTACAAAAGATGGCTCTAAATACTGTGTATAGCACAATTTTGTAAACAGTTTTTAATTACATTAGTAACTTACAGACACCTAAAAAAACATGAGCATGACGTATGATTACCTCCTTGTTGTATTTCTTGGTTAAGTGCCATGCAAATTATTTTTCAAATTATCTAAATAATAGGTTACCATCTGGTTATTCTTATAAAGACATACTAAGCAAATCCAAGTTATGTTTATTCCTCACAGCTGCCTCCACTATAGAATGAGGAATTACTTTGACTTCTTGCTTTATTTGTATTCCACCCAGGGGTTTTACTGTTGAGTAAAGTTTGATGAAAATGATTCTTTTAACAGAATGTTAGAGGATTTAAGCTGACCTGGTAACTGCCACTATGCTTGCTTCACTTCCTGTATTATTTTGCTTCCCTTGCTTGGAAAAAGCTTTCTAAATTGTTAAGCCAATATTTCCTGAAGTTCTCCTTAGCAAAGGACACATCTGTCTTATCCATTTCATTGTCAGAAGGTACTCTAGTTTACTTAAACTGGCACAAGCTATAGTTTCATGCTGCTTTTATAATACTTAATAAATATCTTGGATGTCCAGCCTTGTCAGAGTGTTTGAACTTTAGAGACATAATGCAGATGGAAATCTGAGAAGATTTTATTCAGTCACACTGCCAATAAAATGTGCATTCTATTTTTATAATTTTTGAGAGAGCTTTCCTTGGGTTCCTTATCAATCACAAATCAGCTTTGTTACTCATGTAAGAAGAACTCTAGTACCTTGTTTTCATGAACACATTTCTAATGGGACTGGGGTCTATCAAAATGACGCCTTTGTATAAAATCAGAAATTTGAGAAGGCTACCTTTTCCAACTCTGTAAATTTTCTCAAGAATGAAGTTATATAAAATAATGAATCAAGATTTAATTTTTCATGCTTCTCAGTTTTTTCTGCATATGTTTTGATTTTACTGAATTTTTCTTTCATGTCTATCCATTTGAAAAATTACTGTTGAGGAGATTTTACAGACTCTGATAACATTTACTAGTGTTGGTTACTTATGATAATGTACACCTTTTTAGACCATAAAGGCAGAAGTGCATGAAATTAAATTCCTGGGTTTTCTTTGATATCCATATCCATCTAAGTATAAATTAATGGTGTGTCATAGATAACTATTTCTTCACTCATTGGTATTAGTTTGTACATGACAGTCTCTAACGCAGTTCCTCTTAGATTGGGCAGTGGGAACATATCTCTAAGAAAGTACTCTTAGTCAGTAGGTATATTCTCCTTTTCCTATGTCACACTGGTCTATAACTTTAGGTTCCTTTCTAATGATAAATATAGTTCTCCATTGTTTAATAATTCTTCCGTATTTGCTCCCCATGTGTGTCTGTTGTTCTTCAAATTCCTAATATTTTAATATTTTTTACAGTATATGGGCCTTTAATTGAGTATTAAATATGGTCATCCACACACATTTAAAGAGAATGGTGAATGCTAGTTGTTACACAACTCTCAAAATGAATTGTCCTGTATCTCATCAATGTTGTCCTTCCTTGTAGGCATATTAATTTTCCAGTCTTTCTCAAATTACTTTGCTACACTGAATTTCTTGATACGACACTAGTTCTTTGACTCAACAGCATCATTTTATGAAAGATAAAATTTTCTTCGAGCATTAAGTGTGTGTGTGTGTGTGTGTGTGTGTGTGTGTGCGCACACACACACTTTTAAGTGTCTTGTATTCAGACTTGTCTCAATTTTCTTCAATGAACACTTGTTTGCACTTTTTTCAATAAGTTACTCTGTGGCAGTTTCATCTTTTTGAAAAACACTTGAGAGTCGCAACATTCTGTTCCACCTTTCTTCATATTTTCTTTATTTCTTCCTGTTAATTATTATATGATATACATTTTATTAGTTTTTTTTCTGGTTCTAGTCAGACATTTTTTCTTACCACTGGTAAACTTCTTATCAAAAAATGTTGACATGGCAGCATATTTCTATTGTGATGGTCAAAAGAAAGCAGATTCACCATATGATACAGGGAAACAGACTATTTATACAACCAGACAATGAAATTTTTGCTTTGAGTCATGTGTTCCATAAAGAAAAACGTACCTTTTCTTGCCTCTTCTTCCCACTGTTTTGTTATGAGCAAATATCTAGGTGATTCTGGACAGACCGGTAGCAAAATTAACTGTAGGACAGCAGGGCAGACCGCAAGACCTGTAAAAAAAATTCACTGAGCGTTTAATTATTTGTCTGTTCATATAGAAAACACACACAAACAAACAAACACACAAACACACACACACACACACACACACACACACACACACACACACACACACACACAAAGAAAGAAAGAAAGAAAGAAAAAAAAAAGCACATACATGCAAATGTGAGATGGGGGTGGGGGAGTGGGGGAAGAGAGCAGAACCAAGAGCAGGTAGATGAGGTAGGTGTTAATTAGAATGGCAAGCAGAGAGGAGATCAGGTGATGAAGAATCTCACAGTAAATAATGATAAAGTATTTGTTCTGCCAAATATAGCCTAACAAGGATACTTAGTCTAAGAACCTACATAGCTCATTTGCCAGAATTTCATTTTTTCCTTCTCTATACGGTTAATTGTTGTTAATTGCACTATTAATCTTTGCAAAAAAAAAAAAAAAAAAAAAAAAAAAAAAAAAAAAAAAAAAAAAAAAAAAAAAAAAAAAAAGGAAAGCTACTTGTGACTTACACTCCCTTGTCCAAATATTCACTGCAGAGTATGTTCTTTCAGTCACAAACCTTAAGACTGTTTTGATGCACTTAACTGTTTTGGTTGTCTGCTAGCTGTCTTCATTTCAGCGTAACTATTGCATCTCACATTATCAACTATCTATATAATGTCAAGCCTGCCCCTGCAACCTTTTCCTTTCTCCATCCATAGTTTTCAGCAATGACACATCGTAAAATGAAATCATACTTACTATATTTCCTTTCCACTGTTTTCTTAATCATTGACTCACTGCAGGACATTGATCAATATACGGTATTGCAGTACATGTGTTGTTCTGATTATGATTAAAGCTCCTTTGGCACAGCCATTACGAAACATATCAAATGAATTTGCAATTGTGAATAAGGACTACCCTCAGCTGTACAATGGAATGAAGATTTGTGCCAGACCAGGACTCGAACCCGGATTTCCTGCTTATCACGAGCAATCCCATCATCATTCGGCTATCCGTGCATGACTAACAGTGAGACCCAAACTTCCATACCCATGAATGTCCAAAGGAACTTCACATCATAATCAGAACAACACAGGCACTGCAAAATCAAATTTATTTGCCGATCCCGTGTAAGCGACTTTCAAGTACAACGTCTGACCTGTATGGGAATATACATAATTGATGTACGAGTTCAGGTTGTAGATGCATGGCTGATGACATACGGAAGTTTGCGTCTGGCCATGAGTCATGCACGGATAGCAAAATGGTAAGGCAAATGCTCGCAATAAGTGGGAAACCCAGGTTCGAGTCCCAATCTGCCCCAAATTTTCACTGTCATCATTCCATTCTACAACTAATAGTAGTCCTTATTTGCAACTGCGAATTAAATTAATCAGTATGTCTGCCAATCTTCAATAGTCCCCCGTAATACCACATTTTCATGGCTTATGATCATTTCAGCTGCACCTTACTCCATTATTCATACTTCTCACCTACACAAAGCTGTGAACAAACATTACAAATCATTAACTTTTTCTATTTGAATGTTAGTGTTTGTTTCTTCTTATAGAAGATTCTTTTGTCTTTTGTAAGCCTTACCACAAAGTGTTTCTTGTATCTTTAACTTTATTCTCTAGTTTTTAGATATCAAAATTTATCCACTTCTTCAAGCATCTTGTGCCCAAGTTCTACATCTATCATCCTGAATTTCCACACCATTACCTCAGTTTTCTTTTTCTTTATCACATATTACAACTGTCAGCTAGAGACATTTCCATGTCATTCAGCAAATGACTCAATTCTAATTCACTTTCAGCAAGCACTAATATGTCATGAAGGAACCATATGCTGTTTGTTTTCTGTCCTTGACAAATTACTGCATGTTGAGATAGTCTGTTACTCCATTCATTGGGGAATATACAAATTAAACATCATTGATGACAATGTAACAACGAATACAATCAATTTTTGATAAAATAATTTAACTGGATAGATAAAAAATCTACTCACCAAGTGGCGGCAGAACACATACATAAAAGAGGGTTGTAATTAGGCAAGCTTTTGGAGCCAGTGGCTCCTTCTCCAGGCAGAAGGGTTGAAGGGGAAGAAAGAGGGGTAAAGGAAAAGGACTGGAGACATTTAGGGAAAGAGGTAGATTTCGGGAAAGTCACCCAGAACCGCAGGTCAGGGGAGATTTACCGGATGGGATGAGAAGGAAAGTGATTGCTGAGGACTGCATCAGATGAGATTTGAAAACCTGAGAGCGTAAAGGTGGAAGACAGGATACTATGCAACAGAGACTACTGCTTAAACATAACACATGAGTTAATAAGAGTGAAAAGCTAACTGCATTGTATGTAACACAATGAAACATTCAGAAAACTAAAACAGAGTGAAGAAAAGAGTAGTTACTGTGAAGAAATGCTGAGACAGAAGAAATCAATTTATATTGAGGCCAGATGGATGGCAGAAACCAAGCACATGTTGTAGTGCTAGTTCCCACCTGTAGAGTTCTGAGAAACTGATGTCTGTGGGAAGAATCCAGATGGTGCATGTGGTGAAATAGGCATCTGTCTGCAACAGGAGATTGCATGTTGCTAGTATACACCCTCTGCCTACACCCATTCATCCTAATTGACAATTTGGTGGTAGTCATGCTGACATGAAGGACCGTACAGTGTTTATGTAACAGCTAGTATAGGGTGTGTTGTTTCACAAGTGGCTCTCTCTAATAGTATGTATTTCACCAGTTACAGAGCTGCTATAGGCAGTTGTAGGAAGGCACATAGGGCAAGTCTTGCAGAAGGGACGGTCACAGGGATCAGTATGAATCCTGGTACTGCTGATCCCTCAAAAAAAAAAAAACAAACTTCTGAGCACATCACAGGAAAATCAGTATTCTCATGGTCTGGAATGTATTAATTAGCTACTTCAACAGAGCCATGACTTCCTAAAATCATGCCCTGAAACGAGATCCATTCTGTCTAAAATCTTGTCCACCACGCCTAAAAAGCTTTTCGTCTCCCTCCCAATCTCTGCAATATTCTTGTCAGACCTTATGCTCCTCCTGCACCCATCTCCCTATCCTATGGGTCCTACCCCTGTGACCATCCCCACTGCAGTACTTGTCCTATGCACCCTCCTACCTCCATCTACAGCAGCTCCGTAACTGGCAGAACATATACCATCAAAGAGACAGCCATCTGTGAGAAGACACGTCATATACCAGCTGTTATGTAAACACTGTTTGGCCTTTTACATCAGCATGACTACCACTAAATTATCAATTAGGATGAATGGGCATACACAGAGGGTGTATAGTGGCATCACACAATACCCTGTTGCAGAGTGTGCTCTACAATGTGACAATTGTGACTTCAGTGCCTGTTTCTTCACACCCACCACCTGGATCCTTCCCCCAGACACCAGTTTCTCAAAACTCCGCAGGTGGGAACTAGAACCACAACATGTCCTTGGTTCTCACCATCCACCTGGCCTTAATTTATGTTAATTTCTTCCATCTCAGCATTTCTTCACAGTAACTACTCTTTTCCTCACTTCATTTTAGTTTTCTAGATCTTTCATTGTGTTACCCGTCTATTTTTGTGGCCCATCTCCCACCTCTGTTACGTACAATGCAGTTAGCTTTTCACTTTTATTGACTCATGTATGTTGTTTGATCAGTAATCTCTGTTTTGCATATTACCTGGTCTTCCACCTTTAAGCTCTCTGGTTTTCAAATCTTGTCCAATGCAGTTCCCAACAATGACTCTTCTTCTCATCCCATGTGGTAAGTCTCCCCTAAACCAACGTTCTGGGTGACTTTCCTGAAATCTACCCTTTTCTTAGACCTCTTCAGTCCTTTTCCTTCACCCCTCCTGCTTCCCCTTCAACCTTGCTGCCCAAATAAGGAGCCAATGGCTGCAAAAGCTTGCCTAATTACAACCCTCTTTTATGTGTGTGTTGTGCTGTCACTTGGTGAGTAGAGTTTTTACTGATGACAATGTCTATCACTGACTTACACTTCTCCTAACTCTGGCTTCTTGCATCATTCTGTCCACACTTAGGACTGGTCTGGCTTCATAAAAATAAAATGTATTATCCTTTTATACTTAAAACTAATTCCACACTGTCTGAAAATTAAATTACTTTTCTATAAATAACTAAGATTTTATCAGCATACAGGGCAGCCAAATGGCAGGGAATTTGGAATTCACACAGTCTAAACAACAATTAAAGTCTTATTTCACTGATATTTGTGAAAGCTGACTGGTCAATCCTCTCTGAACACCCCCCCCCCCCCCCCCCCCAACCCCAAATTGGCTTCTTATTGCTGTCTGTCATGTACTATTCATTCAACTCATCCTAGTAAGTAAACAACAGCAGGACAGTGTTGCTGTAAAAGTAAGAGCTCCCTCTCAAATGCACATCCACAAAGAATCATGCTGAAATCTATGAAGCAGGACTCATCTTCCATATGACAGGTTTCTTTCGTTCCATAGCCAAGTATGACGACGATTATATGAAAAGTGGATGTACATCTGACAGCTTGTAAAATTGCAAGTGATCAGACCCAGTAATGTGACAATCACTACATATAATTGCGTTTCGAGCCATCAAAAAACAACACAAACTATTTCTACACCACATCATATGAAATATATTCTTCATGTTCTATAGAGAGGAGTGTGTACTGAGAAAAGAAGTGAAAGATGTACACTTCACTTAAAGAACAGCATCATAAAACCATCAAAAGTTGATGTAATGCATGCTTATTTGTCAAGAGCCAGTTTCAATCAACTGACTTCCTTCAAGTCACAAATATGACTACATCAGATCAAAGGAAGATTCCTTCATGTCAAGTACATAAAAATTATCAGTTGCAGCATTTGTAACTTACAAGCCTCCATTTTTTACATTAGTCACTCAAACAGGGAACTAATCTGGAATATTTTGCCAATGGAGAGATAATTACAGTGCTTTTTTAATTACATGCCAGATGTTGTGTGACTACACCTTATGTGCCTTTAATGCAGTGGTGTTCGTTGCCTTCTGCAGCCTCATGCCACGATGGTGAAGCAGCATCACCAATAGGAGAAATCCTTTGATAATACCTTATGCAGGCAGATAAATGAACTGTCATACAAACAACAAACTTGTCTGAGTAAATTTACTCTCATTCATCAGAATGTTAGAGGACTATTAAACAAAGTTAACGAACCTCCTGTGTTTACATCATCTACAACGTCAAAAGGAAGTTAGAGTGTTATGTTTAATCAAGTACCATGTAAATACAACAATCGACATGTTAAACTCAGAATTATGAATTATCAATCCATTTTTGTACACAAAATACAAGAAAGGAGGAGCTGATGATATTTCCTTCTACAATACTCATGTTGACAGCTGTTCTCAATTCGAATTCTGGAATATTTACTTCTTCATCTTGAGTGAAGGCATTTCGGAAGGCTGTGTTTAGTAACTCTGCTTTGTCCGCACTGTCTTCAATAGTATCTCCATTGCTATCATGCAGAGAAGGCATTGAATGTTTCTTCTGCTAACTTACTTCACATACAACCAGAATCTCTTTGACAGGCATCTCGCATTGAAGTCCGCACTAAAGTTTCGAGCTTCTGTAAAAGATCACCAATCTTTGGAATTTTGCGTCTGTTTAAATTTGGCATGTTTGTTCATTGTTTCTACAAGTGTTCTAACCCATTTTGTGTACCAAGGAGGATCAGCTCCATTGTTTGTTAATTTATTTGGTATAACTCTCTCAATTGCTGCCAATACTATTTCTTTGAATCCAAGCCACATCTGGTCTACACTTACATTATTAATTTGGAACGAGTGGAGATTGTCTCTCAGGAAGGCGTCAAGTGAATTTTTATCTGCTTTTTTAAATAGGTATATTTTTTGGAGATTTGGGGATTACAACATTCAATCTCGGTACGACAACTCTGTGTTCACTAATTCCTTACTCGGTTTTGATGCTCTTTATTAACTCAGGATTATTTGTTGCTAAGAGGTCAAGTGTGTTTTCACAACCATTTACTATTCGCGTGGGCTCATAAACTAACTGCTCAAAGTAATTTTCAGGAAATGCGTTTAGAACAATTTTGGATGATATTTTATGTGTACCTCCAGAATTACACATCTATTTTCGTCAACATATCGAGGGTAAATTTAAGTCATCACCAACTATTATCATAAGAGTCGTGTGTGTGTTTGAAATCAAACTCAAGTTTTCTTTGAACCTTTCAGCAACTGTATCATCTGAATTGGAAGGTCGGTAAAAGGATCCACCTGTTATGGTCTTGCTATTCAGGTGATGGTAATCACAGCAGGACCTGTGTTGTCTAGATCCATCCGCAGTCTTGTTGGTACGACCACAATTCCTGCGCTGCATTGACTATCACTCTCTTCTATTATCTAATCACATAACTGCTGGTTAATACAATTTCTGTTATCAGTTGTAAATACCTAGGAATGCACTGGTGCTTCATCCCCTGCTCATATTTCACACTGGATCATGGGTGTTACTGGCAATGGACACCACAGTAAAAATAAAACCTCAGATTCAAACAGTAATTCTTTCATCCACTCTCTCTCTCTCTCCTACATATCACAGTCTTATAGGCAGCTTGCAGCCACTTGTGGTTCACACTCCTCAAGCACCACTCATCCTTGTCTGGAATGTCTCAACTCTCGATTAACATTCCCTTTCTTAACTTCATTACTTCGGGGTCAAAATTACCTATATTTATAGGTATCGCTCTTCTGCCATACCTCTCTTGTAGGTGTACAACACTTCTCTTGACAAAATAAGTTGCTGCATCCAGCATATAGTTTTCCTCCAGAGGCTCCACAACACGCAACATACCTCAAAAAATGGCTCCAAGCACTATGGGACGAGGTCATCAGTACCCTAGACTTAGAATTACTTAAACCTAACTAACCTAAGGACATCACACACATCCATGCCAGAGGCTGGATTCAAACCTGCCACCATAGCAGCCGCGTGGTTCCAGACTGAAGCACCTAGAACTGCTCGGCCACAACCTTCAAGTAGATCTGGCTCCATTCACCTAAAGTGCCTTCCCAGTGCCACACGGCACACATCGTGCAAATCAAGCCTTAGTGCAATTGTATGTGGTTCAGTTCGCAACAGTTCTACAATGGCAACAGTCTCCCACAGCTGGAGTGTCATTCCAATAAGTTCCACCGTATGTTCCAAGACTTGCTAAATAGCACTGAGCTACTTAGTAAGTCATGGAAAGTATATTGGGAAGAAAGATTAGAAGCTGTGGGAGGGGAAGTGTTCATTGCAGTTGACAAATATTCTCTCTATTGAGGTCAAATTTGATTGGGACAGAGAAATTATCTGGTGGCGTAGAGTAGGTCCGGATGAAATAAAGTTAATTGTTGGATGTTTTTACCAGGCCACTGATTCTGTTGTGACAGTTTTAGTAATTCAAAGGAAGTTTACGGCCAGTAGTGTGGAAATATTAGTTGGAGATCCCCACACATACTGAGTACAGACTGGAATATCTACGGATTCACTGCAAAGGTACAGGCAGACAGTCTTGTAAATTACTTTTGAATACATTTTCTGAAAACTGTCTTGAGCACTTAATTCAACAATCCACATGTGACAGAAATATTTTAGACCTTGTAGGTGCAAATAGGTCTGACCTTATCGACAGCATCTGAATAGAGACATGGTGTGGTCATCAGATATTATAACACGTATGGTTACTAAAGTTAATAACTCATTCAAGAAGGCTAGAAACAGGAGGTAAGTAATTGTTAGTGCCCCACTTAGACAATGAACTGACATCACTTTGCCCCAGCATGATGGCCGTACAGGGTGTCTACGCATTATCACAGGATCAAATTCAAGACTTTTCATTACCTCTATTAAAATGTGTGTGGTACAATGACAAAACACTTTTTTTGTGAACCTGAAAGCTAGTTGAAATGAACACTGAATGAAAAAATTCTCATATCACTTAAACTGCATGTCAGCATGAATAATGTAACTATGTATGACTTGGTGTGTACCATTCATCAAATGCTATGGAAACATTAAACTCACACAGGATGTGGTATGCTATTTTCAGACATATTTATCATCACATCAATTAAAATATAAATTGTTTTAACATAGTAATGTAGTGAAAACTTACAATTTTCCCTAACACATTATAACAATTTTAAAGGTATAAAATTTATGTCAAATGTTAAACTTCACAATGAAAGATTCAGTGTAAGTTTCTTAGATAAACTTGGAATTTCAACATTCAACATCTAAAACTTCAGGTTTTTCTTTTGTCTTTTCTATAGCCATTCTTTCTTTTTTGGGGCTCTTATTTCTTGAACTGTTCTTCTTTTAATATTAGCCACTTAATTTTCATCAGATTCCTTTTTTTTAAGGCTACTATTCTTATTGATGGCACATCACTGGTTTTGTAATAACCATATTCAGTTGTTTCTCACTTTTAAATAAATTACCTAACAACTGTATTGCATTGTAAACACTTATTTCTGGAACAATTTTCTTTTCTTTGAACAAGCAACTCCTCGAGTGTGGCGATTATGATTATGGCATTCGATATCCCGCATACTGTCCACCATGCTACCATGATATTGACTGCTAATTGCAACAGGGGACGGGACTGGAGGTATCCAATAGTGAGCACAGCATGAAGCTACAGAGTATAGTTGAACTGCTTAGTCAACACGTAACTCACAAAAGTGCAACAGTGCTAGTGGTTTTGATACAAAGACCAGTAATGCTAATGATAAACAAAGCAAAAATTGCATCATATCTGTAATAACAGTTACCAAACTTGAAATTTCATCAGAAAGAAACTCAAGGAAATTTGCAGTGTGAGAAAGAAGTGGCAGGTGGAATTTTGGCATTCCTGCGAAATGAGTCAATGAAATGTATGGTGTCATATGTTCAACTGTGCAGACAATGCACATGAGTAGTACAATGACGACGAAATATGCTTAACAAGTGAGGGTGTATTGAAACAGCTGTCAAGCCAAGTGGTTCATCATTCTTGTCAGACAGGGAATCACAAATCCCATCTCCAGTGTAACACAGCAAAGGACGATCGTCATCCAAGAAGCAGGTACTGAACATAATTATGTACGTGGAAGATCATCTGCATCATAGCAAAAAAAAATTATGAACAGATTTCAAGTCTGCAGCAATATGACTGTAGTGTGTTCTGGCATGACCACAAGTGTCGGAACAAAGATGAAGAACACAAGAGAAGAGAAGAGAAAAGAAGAGAAGAGAAGAGAAGAGAAGAGAAGAGGCAGTGAGACGATGTTAGCCAATGGTGCACCAATTAAGACCACACCATGACAGGAGCAGCCTCTACAAGGAGTGAGTATAAGCGCCACTCCTGCCAGCCTCGGCCAGACAGTAATAAGACAGTATAAGCACCATTGTAGATCAGCACTCACAGAACAGTTATTAGTGATCTGTACCATTGCTTCTTTGGACATTGTGTATAGCGAAGAACATTACTATTTGCATGTTACCCATCGCTTGCAACACTTGTTGTAAATTCGAAAGTTAAGTATTCTCAATTTTCTTATTTACAATAAAAACTATTAATGTGATTTACTTGAATTGTTGTATAGCATTCCAAGAATGCTGCAGCCTTTAGGCACCCTATACAAGACAAGTGGGCAGGACCCCACGTACTGCATAAGGAAAACTACAGATATTCAAGGGAGGATAAGGCACACTTGTTACAAAAACTGGTATATGCATATTTCAAGGATGCTTGATACAATTTGCAGTACATGCAAGATAGTGACCTACTATGTTATGCACATCAAATTGCATGTGACATACATCACAGTGAATGCAAGGGAATGTGTGGAAGGATGCACAATTTCAAAAACTGCTACAGTACCGGAAGACATATGATAACAAAATTTCAAAAAATACGTAAATTTGATGATGCACTGCAAAATATTGAATCAGCCCAAAAATTTGTGCATGAGATACACAAACTTAACCCATCGTTCAGTAAGGAATTTCTTTTCAACTCTGACCAATCATGATTTGAGGAGGAAATGCTTATAAAGAAACCATGGAAACTAGAGGCACCAAGAGAGTTGTACAAATATCAACTAACTCGTGTGAGTCTTTGTGGTCACTGCAGCACACCATTTTTCATTTGGTATTCATGGTTCAAGTTAATAATTTGTTTTGATCATTTCTTGAATGTCAACGATGCCCATTTTGTAAAGTGTAATAATACACACATCTCAAAGAAGGCTTATCTCTGCGCCTCCTAAACACCCATTTTCTGTTTTCCTCGTGAAGCACATGGCAAGACGTTAACAGCTAATATTATTCCTCTAATAATTGTCAACACAACTCTTTCAAATGAGCTTTACTAAAGACTGAACTTGACTCAAGGGGTTCCTTGCAACATAAATTACTTTGTTAACAGAAAACTTCTTTCAACTCAGCATTTCCATGAAATATGTGTAAGAGCTTCTGCATGACCATGATGGGGTCATAGATAGATAGAGAGAGAGAGAGAGAGAGAGAGAGAGAGAGAGAGAGAGAGAGAGAGAGAGAGAGAGAGAAAATAGTAAAGGACATAGTAAAGTACAATTCTTTGTATGTTTAAAAAAAGTAGCAATTATCATCTAAATGATGATCATGT